>NC_084468.1:105727500-106940000 GCF_027409185.1 Cynocephalus volans | reverse complement strand
TTTAGAATCTCATAAAAACCTTACATAGACCCGTTGGTTGCATAAAAAAATAAAAATAAAAATAAAAAATCACTGGTGGCAGCCCATGGGAAGAGGTGGCATCGGTTATTCATACTCACATAGAGCAGCACTTTGAAACACGTTTGTCTTCTGGATAATTGTTTTGTTTTATTTTGTTTTGGTTTTTTGTTTTTAATATTTACATTTTTAAACTTTATTTTCTGTTTTTATTTGAGATTCATATTCAAGAGGAGGGAATTTTTCATTTCATTTTGATCTCACTTTTTTGAGATGTAGTTCTTCAGGAATGTTTGTAGTTCTTCATGACAAAATTTTTATGAGTATTATCTTAAAATAGAAGGGCAGTGAAGGAGAGTTACAGAGATGTTTATTTGTTACACAGCTCTTTTTGTTTCAGATTATGCAACTTACTTTTTGAAGTCATAGATGCATTTTGCATCAGAAAAATTTTTATCATAGGCACTATACCTATATAGACAACATATATGGTATAATAGTTTTGTGATGTTAGCTGAATTTCCCCCCTTCAAGATATTCTCTCCATTTCAAAGAAATCCTATTTTCATTGTCAAGTGTGTGAGTGTGTATGTGTTTGGGGAGGTGGGGAGGAGGGAGAAAAGTATCACAGAACAGAAAGCTGGCAAAAAAGGAAATAAAATCTCTTTGCTTCTGTGTAGCATCCCAGGGTGGCAGCAGAAAGACCCAGAGAGGGAATGAGTGTGGGGGCTTTTAGGTAGATGGGCCATAAGTAGCTTTGCAGAAATTTCTGTGCCTCATGTGACATGATAGTAGAAATATTTCTGCATCCTAACTGTGATCTAGCATGATCTAGCTTCTGGTGGTCCTAAAAGAGCCATGTAGACATGAAGGAAGTGTCTCAGTGCTTATACTGAGTAAATATACTGAATATATTTTTTAGTAAATATATTCTTGAAATAATTTCCCTTTGAGTTCTATTTTAAATGCACATTAGGGTTAGATATTATGTTCCATATCCCCCAAAGTGGCAGGAATCTTATTTTCTCATTCTACACTTTTCCTAATACAAGCATAGTGTCTGACACATAGTAGCACTCAATAGTTGTTAAATTTATGAATGCACTAGCTGTTTAAAGAAACAGTTTCATTAAAATGAGTACACTTTGCGAAGAAAATAATCACTCCCAAATTTATTTAACTTAAATTTTCTATATTGGGTTTTCTTGAAGATATGTGCGCCTAAATAAAGGGGTTTCATTTTTTAATATAACAATGAGAACTTTATGGCAATGCAACAAACTGGGAGAAGGTACATAAAAAACAATCACAAATATACATCATTGCTATTATGACTACAATGTAAGCATAACAATAAAAGTAGTATAAAAACTTCCAATAAATACATTTATGGAACTTAAAAAATTTTGATTTGGAGTGTTTTTGATTTGACTGGATTGGGGAAAGGCTCAGAGTTGGAGTAGGGTGGATGGTTTGGGGAACATTTCCAGGAAAGGACCCTAAAAAGAGAAAAAAATATGCGGACAGCAGATTCTAGAACTGTCAACATTTCTGAGATGAATTTCATAAATTTGACATAGACTCATACTGGTTGTCCTACTACTACCAATCACGTACTTGTGTACTGTGCTAAGCCCATTACAGTCAGTGGAGTAAGTGCTGTGATTAGTGTCTAAGAGAGGTTGGGTGACTTAGTTGAGTCACACCACTAGTAGGCAGTAAAGCCAGGACCTACATCTAGGCCATCTTACTCCAGAACCCCTATCAACCTGATGTTAATCCTATATAGTGACATATATTTGAATATAACATCTCATATTAGGAAAATTCTCAATTTAATTTAAAATCATACCTTATTTATTTATTTGGTGGCTGGCCAGTGCAGGGATCCATACCCTTGACACTGGTGTTGTCAGCACCATGCTCTAACCAAGTGAGCTAACCAGCCCGCCCTAAAATCATACTTTAAAAATAAATTTCACTGCCCCCCAATATCGTTTAATATTATTAGATGATATCTGGAATGACATCTAATGACTTGCATTTTTCAACTGTGTAAGCGCACTAGAACTGATTATGCACTTCTCTTCCTAGCTCCGTATTCAGTAACGTCATGGTGGTAGCTTGAAGTCAGTCATGGTAGAAGTACTTACCATAGATATCAGCAAATGCTAAAAGAAACAATTAACAGAGTGAAAGGACAACTAACAGAGTGGAAGAAAATATTTGCAAAATATGCATCTATCTAACAAAGGATTAATATCTAGAATATACAAGGAACTCAAACTACTTAACAGCAAAAAAAACCAAGTAACCTGATTAAAAAATGGGCAAAGAAGCTGAATAAACATTTCTCAAAGGAAGATATACAAATGACCAACAGACACATGAAAAAATGCACAACATCACTCAGCATCTGGGGAATACAAATCAAAACCACATCAAGATATCATCTCACTCCAGCTAGACTGGCTATTATCAAAAAGACAGAGAATAACAAATGCTGACAAGGATGTGGAGAAAGGGGAACACTCCTACACTGGTGGTGGGATTGTAAAATGGTGCAGCCGCTATGGAAAATGGTATGGAGGTACCTCAAACAGCTACAGATAGAACTGCCATATGACCCAACAATCCTACCGCTGGGTATATACCCAAAGGAATGGAAATCATTATGTCGAACTATACTCCTATGTTTATTGCAGATCTATTTCCAATAGCCAAGAGTTAGAGCCAACCTAAATGCCCACCATTTGATGAGTGGATAAGGAAAATGTGGTATATTGATACAGTGGAATACTACTCTGCCATAAAAAAGAATGAAATGCTGACATTTGTAGCAACATGGATGAACTTAGAGAAAATTATGTTAGGTGAAATAAGCCAGGCACAGAAAGAGAAATACCACATGTCCTCACTTGTATGTGAGAGCTAATAAAAAAGTAAAAGATGGAACAATCACAATAATATGTTGAACTTTTTAAGAGAAGAGAACAGAACTGAGGTTGCTGGGGTTAGGAAAGGGAGAGAGGGAGGGGGGAAAGGGAGGAAATGGTGGGGCCACAAAAATCGATTACATTGTATAATGAGGAATATACTAATTATCCTGATTTGAACATCACATACTGCACACTGGTATTGATACTCAATGCTGTACCCCACAGATATGTACAATCAACTATGTCCCAATAAAAACAATAAAAAAATTAAAAATAAATAATTTTATTCATTTCTCAAAAAAAGAAGTTTGACTTGTGCAGTTTCAGTTACCTGTTGTCACCTGTGGTCTAAAAATAGTAAATGGAAAATTCCAGATTCCAATTCATAAGTTGTAAATTTTAAAAAAAAAAGAAAAAGAAAAAGAAAGAAATCAGGAAATGCTTGAAATCAGAGAGCTGGTTGTTGAACATTTACCAGCACACCACTGGTCTTACATCTCCTTTTGTCCCAATTAAATAGATGTTCTTTTATAAGATTATCCTGAAATACGAAATGCGAAAGTTAATGATAAACACTGACGAAATATTGGTGGCGTATTATAGCCACTGTTTTTCACTTCAAGATTACATTTAAGTCATAAAGTTTCAAAGAAATTAAGGAGATGACACTGACTAGTTTGCTCACAAATAATTTAGAAAGCTTATGCATGATCCCATCCACCTCTGCCTCCTCCACTGTTACTATATTTAGTGCCAACTGCTAACAAGGTCTGACAATTTCGGCAGCTTGATCTTCAGCAGCTGCTTGATTCAGCATGTACTATCCATCCGTCATGTGTGTGGGGACATTTACTAAAGGTCCAAATGAAGTGTCAATAATGTCACCTCATTTGAAGAGATGATGAAAGAGCATCTCTGTGCTTTGATATCTTAGGATGGAGGAAGTAGATATTGTGGCATATATGCAGCTTTTAAATATTATTGATTTAGTAGAATAACTCATAAGAAAAGCTGTACCTTAAAAGAGAACAGCTGACCCAACAAATAGAAAGAAGACTTAAGTAAATAGGAAATGTCAGTAGGGTCCCTAAAAGCTAAAAAATGCACCTTAATTGGCTCTTACAGGTTCATGGTTTACTGAACAGACAAGATATCTTTAACCATCTGTAAATCCATTACTATTTTATAATCTCAATCATTTTTAATCAAATAACAGCAAAATTATCCTTAGCCTGTATGGTTTCATGCAATTTTAGCCATTTTTGAAAGAACATCTGGATCTTCAAATTCCAGAATCATATATTCTGAGCAGGGTTAGCCTTCACAACAGGCAGAACGGTTGGTTTCTGTCCAGTGGTCCCGAGCCTCGTCATCTTACTAAAAACATACATGACTTCAAGTAGCTGTCTTATCCCTCAAGGACTTGACTGTCAAGAAGGCAATAAATTTGTTTTTAACTTAGCTGGACAAGAAAATATGTAGTGCACATTTTACAATTTGGCTCAGAGAAAATTGAATTCCATCTGACTGTCATCTGTCACGCTGTGGTTAAGTTCCTAAAGTCAGTCCGAAAATTGGTGAGAGATACTCCACACAGAAGTGGTTGAACAAATTATCACCTTGTCTTTGGGACTTTAGTCATATATTCCAGTAAATACTCGTATGTAGCATTACTCTGTACCAGGCATTACTCTATGTGCTTTACGTTTATTAGCTAAATCAATCTTCAAACCACCTATTAGATGTGTACTTTGAGTATCCCCATCTTCTTGATGAGAAAACTGAAGTGGAGAGAGGTAAAGTAACTTGCTCAAAGTCATCCAGTTTTCGGGGTGGGGGAAGAAGGGGGGTGACTGTGGAAGTTGAACCCATGCAGTCTGGCTCCAGAGCCTGTGCTATCCTCTACTATATTACTAGCTCTCTAAGTCAGGCAGTCGTCACTATAGGTGAGTTGATAACAACTGCATTTCTTAGAACTATTTAGTCCATATGAGTCTCATGTTTACTAGCCCTAATTTGTGGTTAAACAGTGACTGCTTATTCTGTTCTGGAAAGAGGGTATTTCTACTCCAGGAAGTAGTTAACTATATAGTTGTGACTTTTTAATGTTAGAAAATTCTTCATTTAAGACTAAAGTCTTCTACCTCCTTACAGCTCTAGTGACCAGAGTTCCGCTCCCTGAAGCAAAACCAAATTGGCTCCTCCTCTTCCACATATCATCCTGGGAAGGTTTACTAATGGGGGAGAGCTGTCATATCTCCCCGTGGTCACCTGCTCTGTAGGATAAAAATCCCCAGTATCCTTATTCTTCTTTTTACGTTGTATTAAGACCTCTTATCATTTTCAGGCTCCCTCTTAAAATGAGAATCCTTGAAGAGGATACGAATTTGACCAAGAAAGACGATGATCTCCATTCAACTGGTGCTGTTTTTCTATTTACACAGCCTAATGCATGGATTTTAATCAGCCTTATCCTATTCAGATTTAAGTCCACTAATATTTCTAGACCTTTTTTATATGAATTGCCATGAAACTGGATCTCTACCTGCACGTAATTAGATTTTTCATTTTAGTCCCAAATGCAGGATGTTACATTTATCCCTATTAACATTTATTTTAATAGTATTAGCTGGCATTATGCTCTGTCAAATATTTTTGAATTTTAGAATTTCACAGAATTTCATGACACTGCAGAGTTGAGAGTTTACAGTTTCTCTATGGGCCTCAGGAAACCAAAATGAGTCAGGGGAGGGGGTCAGCACACAGGGGCTGGGTAAATCCAGAAGGGATATTTTCTCATATACTTGTGCATTGCCGAGACCCTTGGGAAGAGTCAAAATTGAGACCAAGAATAATACGAGAGCATTCATCATATAGGAGCAGGGAAAATAGTGATGTGGAGAATGGAAAGGAAGTGCAGAGCCTAGTATGTTTTTCTTCCAAACGTGCCTGGTAAGTGCTATGATAAGGAATTTTGTTATTAAAATAAGCTATCCCATAGTAGACAATTCTAACCTACTATTTACCAACAAATCTTAATCTTCCTTATGTTGGACTCATTCACAATCATAGAGAGGCTTGTTTCTATGTCTTCTGTATTCTAGATCTCAACAATATCACATGTTTATAAGAATATCCTCTTAGGTAATATTTTTCATCTTCAGGGTTTTCTAACAGAAGGAAGTAATCTCTATATTTATATTGGTGCACAGTTATAGTAACTGTTGACACTTCTTGGGACAAACTTTCCTTTTGAGGAACACGTATTTATTGAAGTAGAAGGCAAAGGATCTATTCAGCATTTTCTGGGCCACTCACTAAATACACCACTGTACATGCACATAGACAGTCAAGACACTGGTCCTGAGACTCCAGGAGCAATGCTCTCCCAAACTTGTTTCTGCACCAGGCTGGCACATTTTGAATTTGTCTTGGGACCACCCACAGAGCCCATTAATACGCATAGCTGAAGGGTAATGAGGTTGGGAATGGAATAGTTGTCTCTAACACATTTTAGATGTGCTGTGACTTTAATCTTTGGCATACATTAAAATTCATCATATAGCAGAGTTAAATCAGTAATACTGCTCTCTCAACAGCAGCTCAATAATTAATTTTCTACTGCTGAGAGTAGACGTTAAAGAATCAGTTCTTATTTAAACTCAACTTTTCCAATAACAGATTAACCTTATAATGCCAAAGACTTAAGGAAAATAATGTGGCAATGGAAGGAGCAGAATCATAGAACCCTATAATGTCAGAACTGGAAGTGACCTTAGAGATTATCTAATATAACGACCTCTTCAACATGGAGAAAACAGAGGCCAGGAAATGTGAAATGACTTGCACGAGGTCATAAGAGATGCTTGTGTTAAACTTCCAAAAATCAATAGAAGTAAAATTTTAATGTTTCTAGACCAGTGTTTTTCAACATTGGCAAAACTGACATTTTGGATCAGATAATCCTTTGTTGTAGGGGGCTGTCCTGTGCATTTTAGAATATATAACAGCATCCCTGGCTTCTACCTACTAGATAGATGCCAGAAGCCTCCTGCAAAGTTCTGACAATCAAAAATGCTTCCAGACATTGTCAAATGCCCCTTGGAGAGAAAAGCAAAATTGCCCCCTGTTGAGAGTCACTGGACTTGACATTGTCAAAAAAGGCAAAGTTCTGGGCCTTATTCCAAGGTAACTTAAGAGTCTCAGGATGGTGTTAACATAAATGTTATGAGGTTCAAAGAAGTCTTTGCTACTAGAAATTGTTCACGTTCGATTTTATGCTACTATAGCCCATACTACAATGGACAGGAAATAGTTAAACAGTAACACCCGGCACTGTGTATCTTGCTAGGGCATAAAGCAGTGTTCTGATGCTTCCCAGAGGGAAAGTCCATCCTCAGCTTGGATCCCTACAAGAAAGTGAACCTTCTTGCCTAAAGGGATTTAAAAACCCACCCCTATACACCAGCACTTCCTAGGGCATGAGTATGCTGGTTGCAACAAAAAGAATACAGCTGATACGCTGTCAAAGAATCTTCTCAGATTAGCTAGAATGGAGTCCTGCACATTATTTAGCCATTATTGAAGTAAGAAACTAGCATTTCACAGAGCATTTTGAAAGACACTAAATACTTCTGCTGACATCGGCTAGCAGAAAGTCAGAAAGAACCTAAAGACTTCACTGTGAGCAAGGACATAAGCAGAGACTGAGAGTAGATGCCTGAAGGTGAACATCTTTTTGTGGATTCAGTGGAACATCCAAAGAAAAGGAGCAACATGAGATGAGAAGTGAGACTCAACTCTCAGCTATGGTGCCCGATGGCTGTCACCCATTGCTTAGCAAGGAGGAGCCACTGCTTGCTGGCAGAACCCCTGCAGACAACCTTCTTGGTGCTTGCGTTCCATCTCCTCAGCCTGCCTCTAATGTCGAGCAGCAGCTGTGGTGGACAGTTCATTCTCCCTGTCATATTCTGCCCCAGGGCCTCATCTGTAGGAGGTGGCTTCCTCTTCCCTCACGCAAGCATACTCCCCAGAGTGTGGGAGCATTAACGACCTTGGAGGCAACCCTCAGACAATCAGGAACACAGCTAGTGAATAAATGTGCCAGGCTCCTGGCTTCAAGTGGACAATTCTGGAAGACATTCTGCAGACTTCCCAGTGGAATAAAGTCTCTTATTGTTCACAGCAGTGACCTGTATAAAATGCTGCACATAATGGGTTTTTTTTCTTCCTTGTCTCATTCTCCTGCTCCTCACTCCTGCTTCTTGGGATCATCTCTCATATAAACCAGAGTTCTTGTCTCAGGCTCTGCTTTCAGAGGAACCCAAACTATAGAGCCCTACTGTATGGTATATACATTCATTGCAAATATTTAGATCCAAATTAACTACATGGTAAAATGTATCTCATTCTCATCTCAGATTTTGGGTTCTTTTATTCTCAATAGACACTTTATCCTCACATAGGCCGGAATTATAGAACCTCTTCTGATATTGTCATAAATCAGGACTCTAGATAGGCGCCTCCTAGATTATAGTCAAGATTGCAGCTAACAAAATTTATTTCTGTCTGGGTGTGCTACACATTAAAAAATAATGTCTTTATACTAAATAAGCTTTAAAATCATAAACTATATTCCTAAATCCATTAGCTTGGAGAAGCTGAGATTTTTAGTACTTTATATTGATGCATAGGACTGGGAATTGCTTGTCGGATTATTAACCTCAGCCATTCTGGGAAAACTGGGGCCCATCTTAGTGAGAAAAGTGACTTCATGCTATCCCTTGAGAATAAAAAGTATATGTGAAAATCAGGCTGTCTTTGAAGCACTGCCTAACAAACTTAAGTATTTTCCCCTAATTGCATCATTCAAATATTGTACAAAAAACTAAGTATCATTCAAGATAAAATTATTTTTGTCTTCCCAAAGTCTTGTGATTAACAATAGCATGGAGGGCTGTGTGTGTGTGTGTGTGTGTGTGTGTGTGTGTGTGTGTGTGTGTGTGTGTGTGTTGCAAAAAGGGTGTCGTGTGTGCTGCTGAGGAAGAGGATGGGAATAGTTGCAGCCCATGATCTCCTCCCTGTTAGGAAAAAAGCCTCTGAACTTTCAGAGGGATGGATGATGGGGAGAAAATGGACAGATGTCAAGCTCAATGCTTTGTGGCTCCTATAGCAGAGTGTATGATTAGAGAACTTACAGAATTGCTTTCTATGGAGCTCTCAGATTTAAATGTCCAAGAGCTCAGGCCCATGTTTTTCTTTTGTGTATGTCCCACAGTGTCTAGCCCAATGCTTCACCTTTAGTGAGAGCTAGCAAGACTAATGCTTAACTTTATCTGATGTGCCAGGCCTTGTTCTAAGAGCATTACATGTTAACTCTTCAATAAGAAGTGCTCAATAAAATTCATAGTCTATTGAATATAAACATAATAATTGTTTACCTACAATATTTAGGTAAAATCTGAAGCAAGTTAGAAAAATTAGTAGAGTAGATTTTGTTTTTTTGTTTTTTTTGGTGGTTGACCGGTATAGAAATCTGAACCCTTAGACCTTGGTCTTATAACACCTCACTCTAACCAACTGAGCTAACTGGCCAGCACAATTCAGTGGATTTTTAAAGCCTGTTCAACTCTGTGACTGCCACACAGGCAACACAGGATAGATCATATTCTTATTTGTTTTCATCAGAATGTTTTTTTATTACTAATATGTTTTGACTCTCATTTATGCTCCCTCTACTCTTTTTCTGGGAGGTTCTAACTTCCCTAGACAGGTGAAGTGATCTAAGCTTCAAGCTGTTTCAATTGCATTAAACCCAAATAAAACTACAGTGGTCACCAGGAAGCTGAACTTCCCCCCTTTTCTGTTAGGAGTTCATTCCAGTCAGTGATGTCAGTCATTAGAAGAGGGAAGACAGATATGCAACTATATCCTTTATCATCTATCTACACTGATTTCAACTAGTCGGTGGGAGCAATAACAGATAAGTGCTTTGCCCAAGTTCTCCTGAGAGTGCATCTGTAATTTAACTGTCATGTATACAACTCATATTCCTTCCCTATCAACCTTGTCCTGCATCTTACTAACTCCTTCCCAATTCCTGCCAAATCTTTCTCCAAAGCAGACTATGTATGGCTCCACCTCTAATTACTATTTACTTCATTTGCCTGCATTTTTTCTCTTTATAATGTGGTCACTGTGGGAAGTTGGGCCTGCTGGCAGGGTGCCCAGGAAGGATGCATGCCCAGCTGAGATTCAGTCAACCCCCTTCTCCCTAGGCCAAATTCCAGCTGGGTACTTGGGCATTTCCAGGATCATGAGGATGTAAACTTTCTGCAGTTTCTCTCTAATCATCTGTTTTCCACATCATATTGGTGGCCTGTGAACATTCTTTTGAATTCATTTATTTGACATTCTTTTTCTACAAATTGACTTTGATTCATTTTCTCTCCTCAAATACATTATACTAGATTCTCTCTCTGAATTTCTCCTCTGATGAATACTGCTCTCTCAGAGATAATCCTAGGATCTCTCTGTTTAAAGGAGTTCACCATGCCCATACTACAAAAAAATCCATAATCAATAACTTACCCTGTGCTGTTGATTGATTGAATTGTGCCCCCCCAAATTTCATATATTGGAAGCTTAATCCCCACTGTGACTGTTGAGGGTGGGAAATCCCATTATGGCAATCAAACAGTGGGGCCTTGAAGAGGTGATTAGATTGTAGGACCACGCAATAGTGAATGGATTAAAAATGGTGGTCAGGGGTGTGGTTCTGAGGACTTTAAAAGAAGAGAGAGGAGAATCTGTCTCATTCTCTCTGCTGTCTCTGCTTCCACCATCTTGCAATGTGAGGGGTCATTGTTGCCACCATCAGATGTGTTCCTTGGACTGTGGATTTCTATGCCTCAGAAACTGTAAGCAATAAATTTTGTTTTCTTTATAAATCACCCAGTTCCAGGTATTTTGTTATAAGCAACAGAAACAGACTAATACACCCTGTTAATACAAAATGTCTACTGATTCTTGATTAAAAAGTAAAACTGTGTGTGCTTTCCAAAGGCCATTTAGGCATGCTAGCTTTTTATTGTGATGAGAGCAGATTAAGTGGATGGTGACCAGCTGTTTCTTATGAAGACTGTGAGACTAGAACAATGAGAAACAAGTTAAACTGAAGCTTGGAGTGGTTTAGATTCAATGTGAGAAAGAAACTTCCTGTGTATATAAGATATAAAAATTTTGAATGGGTTTCTAAGGACGATAACTCAACATTTTCTAAATGTGTCCCAAAATGGAACAAATTTGCCCTTATATGGTTAAAATAATGTCCTCGTATTGTGCTATAATTTCTCAAGATCCTTTCCATTACTGGAGACCCACATTTTGGGATAAAACAAAACGTAAAGAAAAATGGACATGAACTATTTCAAAAACGACAAAATAGCATTTTAAAATAAAATAATCACCAGATTATTTCAAACTAATTTAAATTTATTTGATTCTGATTTAAGACAATTTAACAAATACTTTTTAGGTATTTGCTCATAAGCTGAAGATAACGGAGATAAATTCCTCATTCTCAAGGATCTCCCCATCTACTCAATCCACAAGGCAAGTTGTGAAACATACTTTCAACAGAGCTTTGGAAGAGTGCTGTAGGAGAAGAAGTTCATTCCTACTGCTGTGAGATCTGAGAACGCTTCACACAGGAAGTGGCTTTTGAGCTGGTCCTTAAGGATGGACAGTACCCTCGTGGGAAGAGTTGGAGCAGAGGGACACATTTCTTTCATAGGGATCAGAATTAATAAAGGTCTGGAATTAATAAATGCTTGAACTGGGTGGATGGTGGAAGTACAGGGCAAGGGAAGGTGCTAATAACAACAACAACAAAAAGTCAAATCCAGAACACAACACTCCAATTCTCTGGCACAGAAGCATCAAATTCCGGGGAGATTGAGCATTAATACCAAGACAAGTATGCAGCTGGGAAGTGCAGTGGAGATGGTGGAATGCCAGGCCATGGTCAGAGCCAGTTCATCTTGGAAAATCTATCTGAGATGAAATATGAGAGAGATCCCCATAAATAGTCTCATTGGAAAGCAACCTTCCAGCCATATGGCCACAGTATATGTAGGGCTTCTGCACCCTCCCTACTCCAGTAGTTTATCAAACATCCTAGACTAGTCTTCTCCAAACTTCAGGCATCCTTGGGCCACTTCATAATTTTTGTCATATCAATGTCCAAGCTGCACTAATATTTACTTAACAGTTATCTTTAAATTAAATAATTTTTACTTTGAAAATGGAAACCTTGTATTATTGCCATAAATAGAAAAACAAGATCATTTGCCATTAATGGAATGTAACCATAAAAGTAGGTTCAATAAAGCAAAATGATGCTACTAAATTCTAGCCAAATACTACTGTCTGCTTATGGCTTTGAATTTGAGCCTACTCTGTTTTTGTTAGAAATTTAGGCTAAAAAAATTAGATTTTAAAGACAGTCTAACATTAAACTGAGAATTTCTTCTAGACCAAACAGAAGAATTAAAAGAAATTAAAAAGAGATCTAACACTACTATTTGGTGTAGTTAAAAAGGACTTTTGTTTTTTTACCGGCCAGTACGGGGATTGAACCCTGACTTCGGTGTGAACAGCACCACACTCTAACCAACTGAGCTCATGACTGTTTTTTAAATAATATCTTCTTTGGAATGCACCTCCTATAGGTTTGTTCCTGTTACTTGGTATTGTAAAAGTACCCTCATTGTAGACGCTTGTGTTTGTTTTCTTTAGTTTCTTAATTGTTCCTTATGTTGACTTAAGTAACAAAAGCATGGATTAGCAGTTAAGGTTTTTTGGCTGTAAATAGAAGGAAAACAACAACAACAACAACAAAATAACCCTGACTCTCCAGGTTTAAAGAGTGCAGAAGGTTTATTTCACACAATTAGTTCATAGGTGGGGTAGCTCCAAGGGTGGTTAATTCAGGCAACCCATAACATCATCAAGGACCTTCATCTTTATGTGCTACCAATGTCAGTGTGCTGGCTTTGTTCTTGGTCTAATTTCTGTCATGGTTTTATGATGGCTGTCACAGTTCCAAGCATCACCTGCAGATGTGGCAACATCCAGCAGAACAAAAAAACAATTTTGTCCTGTTTATCACTTTTAGGAGTGAATAAACTTCTTAAAAGATTCTCCCTCACCTCAATAAAAAGATTCTTCCTCACCTCAATTTTCTTTTATATCTCATTGGCCTGAATTCTCTCATCCGTCCATATAAACCAATCTGTCTAGAGGAGTGACACTCCCACAGCCCACCTGAGAGCCCAGTTCACAGCCAGCACTCACCATTGGATGGACCATTTGGGAGTGGTTCTCCAGCCCCAGGGGAACCACTGAACTGCCACGTGGAACAGAGACACCACCAAGCCCTACTTCAAATTGCAAAATTATGATCAAATAAATGATTATTGCTTAAGGACTCTAGCTTTTGGGGTGGTTTGTAACATAGCAATAGATAACCCAAACACAATCATATGCTTTTTAAATATGAAAACTACATAGGATTATGAACTTTAGATGTTGCTGAGGCCATTAAAATGCTATTATCAACTACATCATCATCTCATGAAAGAAGGAAAACATTGATAGCAGGAAAAAAAACCATAAAAAAATGAAAAGACAATCTCATATTAGAGGTTAGTTCTTTAAATTTTATAAATTTAACCTCATATAAAAACTTACAATATTGCCCTTATTTTTCTCATTTTTTTAAGGCTTATAGAAAACATCAATGGGAATTTATGCTTGGAAGTCATTGCTCCGTCATCACACAGGACAGTACCAGAGCACAATTTCCTTATTTAAGAGCATTTTAAAACTCAAATAACTTTCTTGAGGAAATATTTATTTATTTTGCACAAATTAACAGCATCCTTCTCTTTCTGAATTATAACCAAGATCATTACTACATTACCACAAATAGATAAAAAGATCTCACTAGCTAAAAACCACAATTTGGATATCCTTGTTAATGTCATTTACAAAATCTAGTTACGTGTATATTTGGAGGATACAAAACTAATGACATAATCAGTGGCTCACTGATGAGGAATTAATAGCTGTGGAGAAACTCTGTCACTTGTTTAGCACGTTCCTAGACTTGTCTTGATCAGATGCTCCACACCAGTGACTGGCATGTGCAGTCAAGGGGAGGGCAAATCATGTTCTGGATTCCTCTCCCAAATAAGCCATCCATATTCTCATGTTGTGAGGCCTGTTGAGTGACACATCTAATTTCTCCCTTCCCAACCCTGACCGACAAGAGGCATATATGTGCCCCACAGATCTAAGGCATCCAATAGTGGCTGGGTATCCCTGATAAGTTCTCAGAGAAATACAGAGAGGCTGTCTGAATGTGTTATTAATAGCTCCTTTCTACACCTGCCAACAAAATTAGTAGGACCTACAAAAGACTCATTGAATTAATCAAGTTATTTTCATGATCAACATTTTGGACTAACATATATTAGAGTGATATGGGTTGATTATTTTAACATTCAAGCTGTCTTACTTTTTAAAAAAAAATTTTATTGAATCAAAATTGATTATACATATTTTGGGGTTTCAATGTTGAGATATGTTGGTCAAATCAATATTACTAGCATATATATTGTTACAAATCATACTTATTCTTTATGCCCCTTGTCTAATCTCACCCTATTCCCCTCTCTCTCCCACTCCCCCCTCTAATTACCCTAGATTTCTTCTTTCCTTCTGAAAGAATCATGGCTACTCTGTTGATTTGTTGCCTAGATGATCTGTCCAATGCTGAGAGGTATGTTCAGGTCCCCCAATACTATCATAGAGCAGATACTTCTTCTGTCACTCTGGAACGGGCTTTGTGGAGAGAGACATCCTCTTCTTTTCTTTATCTCTGCTGGTGACTCTCCTTGCGTCAATGCACTCCAGTGGCTGGCAGACCATCTGCATGGTGGTTGTGGCATCTAGCTGCTTTCACAGCAGTCATGGTTATTCTGGTGGCTGTGGTGGGCTACCCACTTGGAGGTGATTTTTTTGGCATGCTCCTTGGTGATGGCTGTGTGTCTTGTTGTGGGAGGAGGGTCCAGTTCCTTGGCTCCATACCTCTGGTCCCTGGGTGGGCCCTAAGGTGTTGGCGTGGTGTGCCAGGTTGTGGGAGAGGGCTCCGGTCCCTGGCTCCATGCCCCACATCCCCAGGCAGACCCGAGGTGCTGGCGGTGTGTCTGAGCCTGAAATAATTTTTTTGTGTCCTTTGCTTACTTCTAAAGTGGGGGACCTTCCTGTTGGGACTAATACTTGAGCTCTGTGGTTTAGCTAAATTGTTGCTTTGCTGCTGCTTCCCTAGGGAAGGCTTTTTTTGTAGCACAGATTATAATGGCTGACTTCATGGGTACTTCTGGCTCTCCAGAGACTCGGGGCACCTGGGTTGTGTAGAAACTCTGGTCTGGGCCTGAGATTTTTCATCAAACTGCACCCCATGCAATTCTTTATTCCTGACCAGTCTCCTCTGAGTGGTCCTATGCTGATTGGGGTACAGATCAGCTGTCCTTGCTGTGCCCCAGTGTTCCCCCAGTGGGCCCATCTCTCCCACTGCCCATGCTACAAACACTTCCTGTGGGACTGTCCATGCACCAATCCCTTGCGATGACTCACCAGCCTCTGAGTGGCTATATTTTTTCAGTTGTTGTGGCTCCTCACTCCTACATGCATCCACAGGAACCCTATTAGTGGTCTTGTGGCCTGGGGGCCCCCAAAGCCCTCTTCTCCCCTGCCACCTCCAAGCAACTCCATCTGAAGGGCACAGCTGTGGCTTCTGCCGGTTCCTGCTCCATGAGCTCAACAGCTCCAGCCTTGAAGCAGCTGGGGCATGAAATGGTCCGGAGCAATTTTTCCTTTCTCTCATCGTGGCTTCTCCTGCCTTTGTGGACTCTGTAGGTCTCTCCTTCACTTCCCCTAGCTCTAGTAGCCCCAGCTTGGCTGTTGGTGCTTTTTTATGGCTGTAAATTGGTTGATTTCTGCAAGAGAGTGAGGCTGGGGACCGTCTATTCCGCCATCTTGACCAGAACCCCCTCAAGCTGTCTTACTCTTCACATTTATTTCTACACTTGAGTCACAGCTTTTGAGGTGGTGAGGAAGTTTTCCCACCTGTTTAGCAGTGGCAAACGTTTTTGCTTGTATTTGGCTTCTTATCACAGTTTTGTAGAAATTAAAGAGGTCAAAAACATTTCAAATTAAATGCTAGGAAATGTTGGATACAGCCAACCTGAAAATGCTTGAAATATAATGAGAAGAATTTCATTCTTTGGTTATATTTTAAGCACAACTGAAAGTTATAAATGCATCCTTAACATTTACAGGCTGGCTGGTTAGCTCAGTTGTTTAGAGTGCGGAGTTGCAACACCAAGATCAAAGGTTCGGATCCCCTTACTGGCCAGCTGCCAGAAAAAAGTAATTATTAAGATACCCACAAATACATTTAAGTTAAAGTCAAACTTATGATATGAAAGTAAGTGCATTTCCTGGTTTGGGCCAATTAAGTGAAGCTGAATATCATCTGGAAATTAAATGCTAATAAGGAATAATTGTTACTTTCATATGGTGTGATAATGAAATTGCTGGGTTTTAGAAAAATATCCCAGTTTTTCAGGGATGCATATTGAAGTATTTAGGGATGAAATATCATGGTTTCCATAATCTGTTTTAAAATACTTTATATTTATGAAACAAATATGCCACAGTGGTGACAATTATTTTTTAAAGGTGATGTGTATGTATTTATTATGTTCACCTCTCTGCTTTTCTATGTTTGACATTTTTTATGACAAAAATGAAAACGAAAAGGATACATGTATTGTATGCTTATGTTTTCCTGCAGGGAATATGATGGAGGGAATTTAACAAATCTTGTACTTTAGAAAATAGATGTTAACCATGAAAGAAGCATCTACTTCGGTGTCCTATAAGCCTTTCATCAGAAAGGCTCTTTTTCTAATTCTGGTTCAATCCTACTTATTTATTTTCTTAGCTGCTGTCCATAAACACACTTCTAGCAATCGGAATAATTTTGATATTGCTACAATCTGAACCCAAACAAGCACAAGATTCAAATTTTATTTTACTTAGTTTGATGAGTTTTGAATGTGCGCACTTTCATTAAGCAGGTGATTTAGAGATCAGATAATGAGGCTGACACAGCCTTCTGAATAAGGGAAAGCACAGCATAATTGAAGTCAGATAACAGGATTTCCAGCAGGGAACGATTTCCCTGAGTGTGTGATCTGATTTCCTTTGATGTTTGTATTACAGTAATAACATTAATAGCATCCCAAACAGCACTTAATGAAATTTTAGACTTGCTATACGTGAGGACTCCTCTGTCATCAAACTTGGCTGTTTTCTATACAGTATCGTGGGGGAAAACCAGAACAATAAAGGACACATTTCAGCTTCCAATTCTGGGTGAAATATCCATGCTTTCTTTATAATTCTATGTACTATCCCTGCCTAAACCTAAACCTAAAAAGTGGATAGATCAACATTAACTGGGCACAAGTACAGGACTAATGACTGGGCAAATCCTACTAATGGTTGGTATTGATGGTACCTTAATGTACAAAGAATAGCGCATTTCCAGAAAATTGCTTATAATCACTTGAAAGTGATTTAGAAATAAAACAGTGCCATAATATGGAATCAAAGACTCCAATTACTACTTGCAGTTTTATTAACAGAGATTCAGTAAATACTGAACTGTGTCTTTAAAAATCCTTTCAGTGAATAATTAATACTCATGAAGAGAGTTATACTGACTTTACTGTCATATAAATTTGGAATCTGAAAATTCACGTCTCCCCAGAAATGTTTGAAAAATGGGAGAACAGGTACTTTCTCTTTATGAACTCATACCTGACTGTGACTACTAATCTGTAGGAGTGAACTGTATTAAGTACCAAGATCAAAATATGTGTCTGAGATTCTCCAGGTCTGATGGAAATAGCTTTATTCATTCTGTATATTTGGAAGAAAGGCCTTGGTTCTCAGGTCAGAACTAAAAATGAGAGGGAGGGATGTGGGTATCTATGGCTGATTGATAAGTATGTTTTAATGATTCCATAAATTAAAGTTACACTAAATCTAAGCAAGTCACTATGAGATAAGAAATTGCCAGTAAAAACAAGGGCATTTGTCCAGTTATGAGTCCTACCCATGGAGTTTAGAATTCATTTTAATAAGGGTCCAAGTTGCAGAGTTTCAAGACCAGGCATACAAACATTCTGTATTCTGATACTTGTGATTATCTATAATTTTTAAAGCACTTCAAATAGTTCACTGAATAAAAATCAGGAAAATGTTGCTCTAATGTGGCTGCTTGATTTTGAAGTTCACCAAATAGGATGATATAGTCTAGGTTTCAGAAGGCATAATGTATTCCCATTCACTACAACAGGTCTTTTTAGGGTCATGATTCCAAACTCAATTAGTTAATTTCAAATTTAATTTAAAGTTCTGAAAATCATTTTTGTTTTCCTTCTGTTGAAGTCAATCACCTTTTCATTTTTAAAAATCAACTTCTACCTGGACTTGCTAACTGAATTAGAAAGCATGAATATAGTACAGATGATGGCTCATTTTGGCTCCAACTAGAAGAAAGAGAGATTATAAAATCATTTCAGTATTTTCTTATATTATTTCACTCATTTGGCCAACATTTATTGAGCTCATCCCTGTAATCAAGGGATGTAGTTGGTTGGCTTTGTGGTGTGCAAAAATACAAGAGTAAGAAAGGCAGTCTCTAACCTCTAGGTGATCTTAAGAGCAGTTCATTCGTGACTTGCAAATATTCAAAAGTATAATAATCCAGGTATTTAATATTTTTTGCTAAGCCGGTAATGAATTAAATCTTAATAGAAATTTATCATGTCTACCTAAGAATTGAAAAATAGATTTTTTAACATAAGAAAATAAAAGAGATCCATAAGACTAAGTGCTCCTGGGCATCTGAAAAGAGCAAGAAACCTGGGAATTGAATTTGGAACTCATTTGCTGGTAGCTAAGATAAAAAGTGAAAACATAGTTTCTTGTTATTATTATTTTTTTCCTGAGAAAAAGGAAATATTTATGTTCATCTACAGTGGCAATATTTTTCCTGGAAAATTTTTCCTTATTAATCATGAGTAACTTATATACCAACATAAGACAGGTTTCACCTTCACCAATGTATGATGAATTTACAACGGGTCTTCAAAAAGTTCATGGAAAGATTTGTATTATCTTTTAATTCCATTTTTTATGAACTTTTTGAAGTACCCTTGTATTTTTGCCATATCAAGAATTTTGAGAAGAGATTATAGTCAACTACCATTATACATAGTAGAGGTGGTGATTTTTATTGTTTTGTAGAGTAAGTAGCAGGGTCATTTACATGTCCAAAAGATTTGAGATAACATTCTTTTCTTATTAGTTCAAAATATCTTACTTTTTATTATTCTGGTAGTTTATAAATCTGTAAAGAAAAGTGTTACACTTTTCTGAGACTAGCTAACAGTAAAACACGAGGAAATATTTTATAGCTATTAACTGTAATGTGTTCAAAAGATTACCCAGGTTTGGTGTCATTAAACACTTTTTTCAGATGACTTCCTAACAGGACATAATGGTTCTGCTGAACCATTATTATTATTGTATAATAACTTTGCTATTTTCTGTTAAGAGTGTGCTATGTATTTTTAAGAACATATTTCAATTTTTATCAAGTAAGCTGCATCTGAGATTATATTTGACAGAGACAAATTCAGTGTATTGTAGTAGAAACAGATGTTTTATTTAACAATCCAAGTTCTAAAAATGATTAACCATATAACAATAATGTGATTTTTGTGAATTCTATTCTATGGCTATTTTTATAAATTTTCACTTTTGGGGGGACCTATCGAATAACTGGATAGCCAAATGACTTGCTTGGCTTTGGTGAAAAAAATGTTCATATGAGGTTTGCATAGGTATAAAAGCTTTTAGAAACTGTAATTCTTGACTAATCAATTTGAATTTCAATAGCAAGATTGCATAGATCCATTGATTGGGATACCATTTTATTGTAATGTAGGAGTGATGACTATCACTTGTCACTGAGCATTTATTCATTCAATTAGGAAATATTTATTGAGTCTTACTCTAAGCCAAGCATTGTGTAAAGTGCTGGGGATACAGTTGTAACTAAAATAGATCTGGTCTTAACCTCATGGTAACTTCAGTTTAATGGGAAGGAGATATTTCAAAATATCCCACAAATATATGATTAGAAATTGCAGTAAGTGCTGTAAAGGCAATCCTATTGCACAGGAGATGCAATGAGAGTGTATCATAGGCAGACCTGATGCAGTCTGGGAAGGCTTCCCCGAGGAAGTGGCTCTTTGTTTCTGTTTGAAAGATCAGTGCTATTAATTAACTGGGAAGAGTTGGGTGGCGGAAACATTCCAGGCAGAAGAATGTACAAGGGCCAAGAGGTCAGAGATATAATGAAGGAGCCAGGGGAAAAAAATTTTAAAAAGGCCTGTGGGTTTGGATCACAGAAAGTGTGAGGGAAGTATATGAGAGGCAGGCAGGGCCAGAGGTTAAGATATTGGTATTTATCCTGAAAGTAATGGGAAGTCTTTGAAGTATTTTAAATAGGAGGGAGACGTGATCAGTTTTGCGGATTTTGTTCTTTAGTTTTCGGGTTTTTTAATTACTTTTATTTTTTTAAATCCCAAAGTATAATTTATGTACAATAAAATGAATCCACCTTAAGTATATAGTTTGATGAGCTTTGACAAATGAATGTGCACTTGTAACCATCATGAAAATCAAGATATAAATATTTCTTTCACCCCAGAAAGTTCTCTCATGCCTCTTTCCAGTCTGTGACACCTCCTTAGCCTCAGGAAGCCACTGATCTGTTTTCTGTCTCTCTTTATAGTAATTTTGCCTATTCTACAATTTCATGTAAATGGAATCTTGCAATATGTGCTCTTTTATGTCTGGCTTCTTTCAGTCAGCATGCTTTTGAGTTTTATTCATTTTGTCACATGTATCAATCATGCTTTCCTTCTTTTACTAAGTAGTATTCCATTCTATAGATATGTCTCAGTTTGCTTATCCATTAATCTGTTGATGGACATTTGTGTTGTTTCCACTTTGAAGCTATCATAAATAAAGCTACTTTGAATACTTGTTTTTGTGGTCATATGTTTTCTTAGATAAAAATAACAAAGGATGGTAAGTGTATGTTTAACTTTGAAAGAAACCACCAAAAAGCTCTCATGGTTTTATATTCCAGCATCACTCTCTCCCACAGATCAACCAATTTACAACTATTAAAAAGCAACGACAGCCAAGCTGGGGCCACTAGAGCTCAGGGGAAGAGGAGGAGAAACCTATGGAGTCAATGAAGACAGAACTCTCAATAAGAGAAAGAAAAAACTGCTCCGACCATTTCGTGCCCCAGCTGCTTCAAGGCTGGAACTGCTGAGCACATGGAGCAGGAGCCGGCAGAAGCCACAGCTGTGCCCTTCGGATGGAGTTGCTTAGAGGTGGCAGGGGAGAAGAGGGCCTTGGTGGCCCCCAGGACAGCAAGCCCACTAACAGGGTTCCCATGGACCCACATAGGAGCGAGGAGCCAGAACAACTGAAAAAATGGAGCCACTCAGAGGCCGGTGAATCATCACAAGGGACCAGAGCATGGCCCATCCCAAGGGAAGTGTTCAGAGCATGGGTGGTGGGAGAGACGGGCACACGGGGGGAACACTGGGGCACAGCAAGGACAGCTGGTCTGTCCCCAACCAGCATAGGAGCACTCAGAGGAGACTGGCCAAGAATATAGAATTGCATGGGGTGTAGTTTGATGAAAAGACTCAGGCCCAGACCAGAGTTACTACACAACCCAGGTGCACTGGATTTCACTAGACCTGGAAGTACCTATGAAGTCAACCATTAAAATCTGAGCTGCACAAAAAGCCTTCCCCAGGGAATAAGCAGCAAATCAGCAATTTAGCCCAACCACACAGCTCAAGTGCTGGTCCCCACAGGAAGTTTCCCCACTTTAAGCAAAGGACAACAAATTCAGAGTTTAAGTGGTGGGAACGGCAAATAATCCAACACAGAACTGAAAGAAAAAAAGTACCTATAACCAGAGACAAACTTTGAAATTAACTAGTAAAGGTCTCATTTCACCAAAGAACACCTATAACACCTAGAAGGACCAAAAGTCCCCCTGGCTACCAAGCCAGGAAGTGGGGAGGGCCGGGGGCCTTAGCCATCACCCAGGCACCTGCAACCAGTCCCGTGTGGGGGCTGAGGGCCTCAGCCACACCCCCCTGACACACTTAACCACCCCAACGATGACAACTGAGCTGCTGCAGGAAGTCCTCCAGGCTCTCCTGAGCTGGGGCAGTGGGGGGCTGAAGGCCTTGGCCATGTCCCCCCAACACGTGCAACCAGCCCAGCAATGACCAAGCCACCACTGGAAGTCCCCCGGTCTACCCTGTGGGAATGAGGGGGGTGCCACAGGCCTCAATCCTGCCCCTCCTCCTTCCTCCTTCTTCCATCTCATTTCCTTCCTCTTTCCCCTCTCCCCCCCACAACTGCTCCACAACAACATCCTAGAGTGTAAAAACATAATATTAATAAAATTAAAAAATAATAAGAAATAAAAAAAATAAATCATATGGAAGGTATAAAAAAACCCAAAAAACAAAAAATAAAGTATGGGCAAATTAAATGAATAGACAGTTCTCCAAAAAAGACATACAAGTGGACAACAAGTATATGAAAAACTGTTCAACATCACTAATCATCAGAGAAATGAAAATCAAAACTACAGTGAGATATCACCTCACCCCAGTTAGAGTGGTTATTATCAAAGAGACAAAAAAACAACAAATGCTGGCAAGGATGTGGAGAAAAGGGAATTCTTATACACTGTTGTGGGGAATGTACATTAGTACAGCCATTGTGGAAAACATTGTAGAGGTGTGAGGAAAATAGTAGTAGTTTAGTCAGGCCCCCTCACCTCAGGTCCGGCTGGGTGTGGTGCAGTACATCCTTTGTAAACAAATTGTGTGGGAGTAGAGTTAGTGTGCATGTGCACCTGCGTATACTTTTGCTTATTGCTATTTTTGTGTGCTCTTCAGTATTTGAGGCAGTGGCTCTGAACTGCTGGTTGGCAGAGCTCATGTCTAGAAATAAAGCCTATTATTGCTTCATCCACAGCTCCAAGGACCCTTTCCTGTTACCTAGCTTGTAGATCTGTATGTGAAGAAATCCTAGGGGTCTGTGAGACCTAGCACTAGCTCTACAAGGGGTTTCTCAAAAAGCTAGAATTAGAACTACCCTATGGTCCAGCAATCCTATCACTGGATATAAATCCAAAGGAAAGGAAATCAGTATGTGAAGGAATGCCTGCACTCCCATGTTTATTGCAACAGTATTCATAGTAGCCAAGATATGGAATCAACCCAAGTGTCCATCAACAGACAACTGGATTAAAAAAATGTGGATGATATACACAATGGAAATCCTGCCATTCGTGGCAACATAAATAAGCCTGAAAAACATTATGTTAAGTGAAATAAGCCAGGCACAGAAAGATACATACCACATGTTCTCACTCACATGTGGAACTAAAAAAGTAGAGTTTATAGAAGTAGAGAGTGTAGAGGTGGATAGGGAGAGATTGGCCAATGGATACAAAATTACAGCTTTAATTCAGTTATACTAATGACCTGAAGAGAGATGGCTTTAACCTAGCCATTCTCCTCCAGGTTTACTGGAGAGATGAGTTAGCCTACCATCTCTCCAGAGGTCACAGGTATTCCTAAATAAAGCTAACCTCCATTTTATCAACATTTGGCTTTTGACTTGTTCATTTTTGTTTGGGGCAGGCAGCTGTACTTGGGTTCGGTAACAAGATTTTGACATGTCTAAGCCAGGAGCTGAATGCCCTGGGGTAACAGATTTCAGCAAGCCCAGCAGACTTTTTGTTTGGGGCAGGCAGCTGGACTCAGGCCTATTAACATAATTAACAGTAATTTATTGTATAATTTCAAACCACTAAAAGAGAGGATTCCGAATGTTCCCAACACAAAGAATTGACAAATGTTTGAAATGATGGATATACTAATTATTCTGATTTGATTATTACACATTGTATACATGTATCCAAATATCACATTGCACCCTATATGTCACCTCTCCCCCAGGGTGACGGAGATGCAAAGGATTACTCAAAGCCCATTTCTTCTGAGCAGTGAGAAGCCCTGAAAGGGTTAATTTTCCAGGAACCCTCAAGAGAGAGGCATTCCTTGGAAAATAACACCGAACTAGGGACTTCTCTCAGTATTTATTCTCCAGGCCAGAAAGTTACAGAAAAGGAACATAGGTGGTTACAAAAGAACAGTAAGATAATTGTCATGGCAACCATCATTAGGTTTAGCTGCACCAAGGATTGGTGCCCTTAGAACCAGCAATCTTGCTGTTTTACAATTCTTTGTCTACAACAGAGACTTTAGCCCAGGGAAAGTTTCCTGTCTTTCGCAAGCTTAACATTTCTATGTGTAATTTTAAAAAGTTAGGTTATGGGCCGAGCCCGTGGTGCACTCGGTAGAGTGCTGCGCTAGGAGCGCAGCGACGCTCCCGCTGCGGGTTCGGATCCTATATAGGAATGACCGGTGCACTCACTGGCTGAGTGCCGGTCACGAAAAAACGACAAAAAAAAAAAAAAAAAAAAAAGTTAGGTCATACCTGAAACTACAGGGCCTCAGAAGCTAGGCCCTGTGAAATATATTTGCTTTATTAATGTTAGTGTACTCCACACCTATAAATATGTACAATTGTTATGTGTCAATTAAAAATAAAAATTAAAACATTAAAAAATTTTTTAATGTAAATTTCTGAGGAAGCTGAATTTAAAGGTCTTCTGGCTGTTTGAAAAAATATTGCTTAACTATTTCCACATCTAAAAATCTCAAAACTCAGGGCTGGCTGGTTAGCTCAGTTGGTTAGAGTGCTGCCTTGTAATACCAAGGTCAAGGGTTCGGTTCCCTATACCAGCCAGCTGCCAAAAAAAACCCCTAAAAATAATTAAAAATATAAAAATCTCAAAGCTCAGATATCCCTTTGCTTAAAAGATGGATATATTAACCCAAAGGAATGAAAATCATCATGTTGAAGGGACACCTGTACTCCCATGTTTATTGTAGCTCTATTTACAGTAGCCAAGAGTTGGAACCAACCTAAATGTCCATCTACAGATGACTGGATAAGGAAAATGTGGTATATATACACAATGGAATACTACTCAGCTATAAAAAAGAATGAAATTCTGCCATTCACAGCAACATGTACAAACTTGGAGAAAATTATGTTAAGTGAAATGAGCCAGGCACAAAAGGAGAAATACCACATGTCTTCACCCCTAAGTGGGAGCTAAAAAATAAACAAGTAAATAAATAGATAAATAAATAAATGAAAGAAACAACAGTCACAATAATATGTTGAACTTTCAGAAAGAAAGAGGTGGGAAAGGGGGAGAGGGAGGAGGTTTGGAGGAAATTGGTTAAGGGTCACAAAGATTGATTACATTTTGTAAATATGAGTATACTAATCATCCGGATTTGATCACCATATATTGTACACAGGCTTGATAGTCAAATCTGTACCCCACAAATATGTATAATCAATTATGTTTCAATAAAAAAACTGTCCCTTCTAGAAAGAAAGCTGGATTTATCAAGAAAGAAAGACACAAAGAAATGGAAAATATGTCCTAGTATGAACTTCCAAGTTCTACATCTAAATTTAGGTATCTTATTTTCATGTAAATGTAATTTCTAGATGAAAGCCACCCAGGCCTCAGAGAATGCACCAAAATCTGAATCTTAGCAATGCCAGTATTAGTAAAATGTGTGACTAAACCTTATCTTAACAAATATAGAGTTACTAAAAAAAAAAAAAGGGAGGGGGCTTAGGGACCTAATAAAGAGATAAGGAGAAAATATGCATAAATACAAGAAAATTATAAGCAAAAGACAAGCATTGAAAATGTAGTTTATATGTTTAAGGAATTATCATTTGAAATAAAGATACATAGCCATAGAACAGGTTGAAGAGAACCTGGGACTGAAGGAGAGATAACTGGGAAAACTTGGTTACCCTGTTGTGCTGAGTAGACAACATCCGTTGCAGCAATCGGAAAAACACTCATGTCACATGACCTGTCAGACCACATCTGGAATACTGCATTTAAATCTACATTTCTGAAACTATGTTTATTTAATTTATTTTTTTGGCAGCTGGCCCATATAGAGATCCGAACCCCTGATCTTGGTGTTACAATACTACGCTCTAACCGACTGTACTAACCAGCCAGCCCCTTAATCTACATTTAAACATGAAATCCAAAGTTGTTCCTAAAAATATATTTTATTATTTTTCTGTTATAGTATTAAAAACAGATGCTAGAAAGTTGAAGAGAAAGAAAAATATTTAGAGGAAAACACAGTAATCATTTAAAGGATGTTAAGTTTAAGTAACATGATGAAATGAAAAGAGCTAAACACATCAGCTTAGAGAATCTAATTAGGGACTCATTCATATGTATCTCTGAAGGTTGTAAATGCAAGGTAGAGGAAAAATAAATGGCCGGAACACACCGGAACTTAGTAAGCAAGATAGAATAGAATAAGAAGGAAAAGATTCTTTTTTATTCTTATTATTTAGTTTTTGGTAAGACGAAAACCATTTCCCCAATGGGGAAATGCCATGATAACTGGTAGAAATTTTATTCCTTGAGGTATTCCAAAAATTTCCTAAAGGCAAACTCAGAAACTCTAACAGAGGGGGCAATGGCTGTATATGAAAATACTGATGAAAATTACAGCATTTAATGGGCATATTTCATGTCGTCGTATTAGCTCAGACTTAGATGTCTATGAGGAAAATGCAGGAGAATGTGTCCCAAATGACTATTTGTCAGTAAAATGTGTACTAGATGCATACCGATTGTGTCAGTTGGTATACTTTTTATCAATTTCCCTTTTTGAAAATTGTTTCCGATGATCGACACCATTTGTTCAATGGATAGTCACCATTGTAGCCTCTATTTTTAACACTGGTTCTAATGTCACAAATCCATATAAGGGCCTGAAAGAATAAAGTAAGCTGCACTCTAAGTTCCAGAAATCCTGTGTTTCAGGCAAGCATCTGTTGTTCTGTTATTGTACTGTGATTTGGTGGCATGGCTGTTGGGTGCTGAATTCATTATGTAGAATGCACTGAAGATGCAGTGTATGTTTTCTGAGTGCTTTTGTGCTACGAGTTATTTTCTAAGGTGTTATTTAATACTACAGGATGCTAATACAATGACATGAAATATACAAAGCAGACCAGAGAATGCCCTGTTCTATATTCTTTCCAGTGCCTTGAATGCCAGCTTGCTGTGATGATTACATTTTGTCCTCTTTCCTTTTACCACCAATAGCCTGCCAACACGGTGTAAATTTACGTGTCATTTATTGTTTTATGCAATGAATAGAACACCATGCCATTCTATACATTTGTCCGACTGGATACTATTTTAGGCTGCTTCAGAATATGTGTGCCTTTAGGGCAGGGAAAGAGGGCTGACTAACTTGGAGTATACTCATACAGCTGCATTAATAAATACTACTTGATATGATTGATTTCATTTCACAAATAAGTGTTTTTACGTAGGCTGCCCATTTCCTTGTGAAATAAGATTAAATATTTCTCTCCTCCACCTGATTCTGATTTAATTGTTAATTTTTCTCCACAAATAAAGATATTCAAAATCTAACAAATGAATTATAATTCCAAAGAGAGAGAATGGATTGAGTTCTTTAACGCTGCTTAGCACCCCAGTTAACTGGGGTGAGAGTCCCATTTATCCATGTTCTTACACACAACCTAATGATTTCCTGTTTCCTACCGTACTCACCTTGATCAGATCCAGTCAGCTCAAAGCCAACATTGTGTTCTTTCCTACTTCTGTGCCTTTGTTCATATAATTCCCTTTTTCTCTCAGTTTTTAAAAAAATTTAAATAACTTTTATTACGACATATTTCCAATATACAGAAGAAAGCAGAAAATGAAATACGTTATAACTGTATGTATGCATCTGCCACCAGCTTTAATAGACATTAACATTTGGTCATACTTGCTTTGATCTTTCCACCTTTGTTTTTGTTTTTTTAAGAAAAAAAAAGTTTTGGGCCGAGCCTGTGGCGCACTTGGTAGAGTGCTGCGCTGGCAGCGCGGCGACGCTCCCGCCGCGGGTTCGGATCCTATATAGGACTGACCGGTGCACTCACTGGCTGAGTGCTGGTCACGAAAAAACGACAAAAAAAAAAAAAAAAAAAAGTTTTGCTCAGAAAAGCCTTTCCGTTCCTTTCAGCCTAACCATTTATTTTTGTTATTCAACAAACATTTCTTAACTGAGTATCTCTATATCCAAAGGCTGTACTAATTGTGAAGAGGTGGAGTGAATAAACCAACCAGCCTTTTCTTTTAAGAATTCATTACACGATGATCTTTCCCTGTTTAAGTCCTACTTTCCACCATTAAGGTCTTCCTAACAGTAGTCTTTCTGGCTGGCCTCTCTTCTCCAGATATCTCAGACGCCTATACTCTGTGTGCTGAAGTTGGGTTGTACTGGCTTGTGAGAAACAACTGTGCACATCTCTTTTCAACTCTGAATTCAGTGATGGTCATGGTGGGAGTAGTTACATCACAGAAATTGGCCAACACTACAAATCAGGATTTGTTTGGTTTTGTTTTTTTAGGAGAGCTGATTTACCAGCACACCACTGCTAACACACTCACTCAAACATACCTATCATGTATACTTACGAATGCTTTTATAAACAAGTCTTGAATATAAGTCCTATAATCTCTTTTAGGGATGGAATCCTGTTTTATATGACTTTCTTAATCCCCAAAGTGTTGGGCATATAGAATGCATTTCATAAATACTTTCTGATCACTTTTAAAAAGCATGTTCATCTCTCCTCTTGCCATAGTGGTTCACTAATGACATCCACTTTGCTCTGTGTTTTTGTTATCCTGAATTTTAAAATGCTGTTATTTGAAATTACTCTGATAGATAATTGCTTGCCCTCTCCCTGTGAAGTAATTTCATAAACTTCAAGTACTTGCAGCCCAGAAAGATATATTCCAGTAAATGGTAGTCTCTCTGGTCTTACGCATGTCCCAGCTCTATGATGCAAGGCACCTGCTCAGTTTATTTTTCAGATGCACTCTCTCTATACACTCTGCATCACCCAGCAGGTCTCTTTTGCAGGCCTACCTTGTTGCTGTTCAGTTACTGAGAATCTTGAGAAAGGGAAGCTTAGGTGGGAGGCATGCACTTCAGATCAGCAAAGGGTCCATAGCAGGGACCCCAGGATCTAGCATAGTGAAATAGAGCCAGATGCTATCAAGAACAGTCATGTGCAAATTTCTGAGAGTCCTGGCCTTTTTTTGTCTTCATGTTCTCATTCCTCTAGTTGGACAGCAAAGTTCACTGGAGAAACCGATACTCTGCAATTCTCATATTTGTGGGCCATGATCAGTACTCCTTACAGTTCTTATGCAAGGGCAGAGATTCTTACAGATCTGGGGTATGTCTGCAGAGAGGCTACAGTCTGTCCTGCCTCAGGGGTCCATTAAGAAACCAAAGGTAACTGATTTTTTTCTCCTGTTTGGCCTCTTTTTTCAGTAATCCACTTTAGTGTTCAGTCACTTTGTCCATTTTTAAGCTTTAAAAAATGTTCTTTATCTCCTTTATCCTAGCAAAATGAAAATAGAGGGTAGATTATGATTATATGCTGTATCTGGGGATTTTTTTAAAAAAGTTTTTCACTAGCTTTCTTTCTGTCAATCCTAATTGGGGGAGCGGAGAGGATAGGGAGTAGAGGGTGCTTTACGCTTTGTGATATGACTGTTTACTTTGGGTTATGTCACATTAGTAAGTAAAACAGCATCCACTTCCTTTTCCCATCTTGCCAGAATTCCCAGCATTCAGACCATTTGGCTCACTTTCAGTCTGAAGATGTTCCCTCAAATTCATTCTCCTGCTCTCTGCCCCTTTCCAGTGGCCTTTAATAAACACTAAATCCTAGGGGAAGAAGTAAAGACAATCAAATCATTTTCCCATTTTGCTTGTCAAATAGTTTCAAAATTCTCACCTTGAAAAAAAAAGGCTTTACAGAGGTGACTTCTTTCTGTTGTGTTAATGACATGTAAGGAAGATGTGCCCCTTAAACCACCGTGCCTAGTGTAGCCATTGGTGTGCCCGAGGTAGCCACTGTTTTCTCATCCCAGCCTCTATGGTGACAGCAAACAGCTGACATTAGGCATTACGGGAACCACACTTCTATACTCATTTCCTGACACCACAAATCACAGTCCTTAGCAGGCCTTAAATTTTCTTGTCCATCATGTAGTAACTGAATTTTATCCACCCCACTGATCCATCTGCAACAAGTTATCTTGGTTGGGCTGAAACAGAGGAAGCAGATGATATCCATCTTTTTGAATCATTGATTTACACAGGGGCTGAGGAGCCTCTTAGAAAAAACAACAAAACAAAACAAAACAAACAAACAAAAAAACACAATGGAACATTCCGAGTTTGGATTCAGACTTGTATGGCAGATGAAGGGCAATGGAAATCAGATTAGTAGTTCTGAGAATGACGGGAGCTCCTGAGAGAAAACTTCCAATAAGGTAAAAAGGAGGCACACACGATAATGCAGACCCGTCAGTAGCACCCAAGCAACACTTATTTCTATAGTTAACTCAATAAATGCTTATTAGATGTCTACTATGTGCCAGACCCCGCACTCATTATCAGCCCTAATTTTCCATGTTTTATCATCTGTGAATACAGAAAATAAGAATACTGACACATTTGAAAGCAAGACAATTTTACAATTATGGTGTTAGTAGCCTTAGTATCTTTAGAAGAATGATTAATTTTGGTAACTGATGATATTCAATTTGGGTTACTTTTTTAATATTAACTAATGCTATCTGAGATATTGGAATTAGATTCCTAAAAGTGTTAAACATCTCCAAAAGGGAAATTATCAATGTAATACAATAATTTTCATATGAAATGCTATTATTTTAACAAAAATTTTGGCATTCCATTTTATATGGTTACATGACAGTATTAATTTTCCATTCCTTCTGATCAGATGGGAAGTGTCTTAATCCCAGAATGCATTAACCAGATTACAATGTTCTGTATAATACCACATTCATGTGTTGTATATAGCTGCTGCTACTTCTATCTTGTCTTTCTGTCCTCAACAAAGGCACCAACCAACCAGAACATGTAATGATAACATTAGTGGGTATGAATTAAGTGGAAACTCATAAATTTTGGGCTTTTATCCTACTCAAAATTTGACCCTCCTATTTTTTATTCTCAGGATAAACACTGAAATGATGTGATAGTCACTATGCTGCTGGTGATATTGTTACAGCAATGTCACTGGAATTTGTCTGTATCTACCTCTGCTCATGGGACATTTAACCACAGGAACAAGTGCATGGTGGAAAAGAGGTACAACCAAGCTATACTGCTCGTGTTAAATGAAGGAATAAATGCAATTTATGAAGAATTTCAGTAACCTTTCCTAAAAAGCTTGACATTCCTTCTTCTCTGTGGCATTGGGATCAAATCTATTTGTTGCTGAAAAATTTTCTAGTATGGCACATATGCAAAGAACCACATAAGAATTAGATATAAATACCCTGCACATACTGAGCCTCATTATTTGCCATAATGTCAGAATTCCTGACAAAACAAATAAACTTGCAGAAGAAGAATTTCTCTTTATAAGATTCGGAGCATAAAGATGAGATTATCTCCATAGACGTAGGTCAATGTATCACAGTAACTTAGATTCTGGGGTGCCAGTGTGAGGAAAGAAACTTCAGAATTACTCTCCACTTCCCGCTGCCCTGCATCTGAAAGTACTTCCAAGCCTATGTCTTGAGGCTGCCAGACATGCCTCTAGCATTGGAGTTTGTTCCAGTTGCTTTGGTGGTATCAGCTTTCACAGCTCTTTGGGACAGTCACATCATGCTAGAGGAAGCCCAATTAGCCCAAACTATTTCTAGATTAAGTGGATTTGACTTCCAGATTGCTGACAATATGTTTCTGTCATTTTTTGCCCAACACATGAGGAACTGCTACCAACAATACTCACTAAACAATAATATATACTAATAATAATAACTAAGAAAAGTGACATTGGCGATTCTGGTAGCTGGTGTCATCAAGTCATCCAGGCCTATGGGAATTTATTGACAGCACCAAGAAGCTAGAACTGGACAATCGAGGTTCTCTGACAGCCACCACTGCTGAGAAGTATGCACATTGAAACACAAATATAAATTCCATTATTTATAGAGCACAGCAGCTCACAACATAGATGTTTCTCTCTGGAAATCCTCCTGTCTCTTCTGATGCTTTGTAAGATTTTCACATAAGGTCTTTCAACAAATTGCCATCAAGTCTACATATTCCAATTGCCCCTTGTTTGAAACCAAACTTTTAGCATTTCATATGTGCTAGGACTATTTTGACTACTACTTTGGTAACGTTTTTTATTTCTTCAAACTTTAAGCACTTCTAGATTGTTTTTTTGGCCAATTCTTCAAATGGCATAAAACACTAATTTTGCATGTTTTATCATCAGTAACTAAAATTGAATATTCCCATTCAAATATTAAAACCATTTTCGCTATATCAGTAAATCTTGGCAAATTGGCCATGCAATGAATTAAATTTTGTCTTTCAAAGTATTAATTTTGGGTGAATTGATCTACAAAAAATGGAGGCTTTAAACTAGGTCCATGCTTACATTAAACAACTTCTACATAATATAAATATACTTGACATTTTTGAAGTATTTTGGCTGTAAGAGTACCACCGATGGAAAGCATACACATTAGAACACACCATCTGTGATGTCAACGATTAATAAATGGACAAGCCCTTGAGGGATTTAGACTCAAGCAGTGAAGTGTCTTTAACACAATACTGTACAGAGTTTATAAATAACCGAGAGGGCCCAGGATTCTGTTTATAGATATGACGTTGTATCTTTCATCTAGGAATATCACTGTACACTGCTGGGCTTTTTGTGTGCTTTCTTACCCATGACACCTTACAGGAAATTTCATCTCACTGTCTCATCCCACTTGTTAAGAGTTATAATAATTATTATTATTTATATAGTAATATATTGCTTATTAAAATATTGCATAACATTATCTCTATTAATAAAGCAATGAGCCAACTACACTGCAGGGGATTTTTTTTTTTTATGAGAAAGGAGAATTTTGTACAGTAGTGTAGAAAGATACTTTAATTCTTCAGCTAAAATTTCAACTTATTACACATTCACATGTACAAATTTTGGTTGAGTCAAGAACCTATGAAAAATCAATCTGATACTCAGAAAGCCAAGCTCCCTTTCTCCAAAGCTGGTTCAGCAGGTACCTAAGCCTTCATCACTGCCATTCTGCAACTCTAATGTTGTCTCTCCTATGACAGAGGACAGCATTTCAGAAGGAATTTACTTAGCTGAGACTAAAGCTAGGGTGGGGACTATTAGAATGACATTTGATAAAGTCAAGAATTACACTGACACCACCAGCAAAAACTGGACCATCTCTGACTTCATTGGTAAGACGAGAAACCCAAAAAGCAATGTTTAGCTACAAAGCCAAGTAATTGCAAATGTGCACATACTGAATTTTTCTTCTAGTTTTCATGAAATAAAGCTACTGTCCCCGAGATGCCCCAGCCAGCCCTGCCCCCACTGGGCTCTATTCTAATCTATTCCTGGAAACAGTACAAGGAATCGTTGCCCAATCTTGAGCCATATTCATGCTGGTGAATGGCAGAGATTAATATCCTTTCTGAATTACAGTAACTCCTTCTGAATCAAACCATGCACAAAACCCCCACTCTGATTGTAATATATAACTGTGACATAAAATGAAGGAGCAAAATCTCTGGACACTGAAAACCAAAATAGCTTCTTAACTGTTTTTCCTAAAATAGGTTATATGGAACCTCTTTTTACAAAGAGATAATTGGCTACCATAAATAGTATAATAAAAGTCTCTTGTGTCTGTTATAAAAATTAAAATGTAATCATGACAAAAGAGAAGATCTGAGTTCTGACCTTTGATTTTTAATGCTGAAGTCATTTTGCAAAAATATAAATGATGTTTTATTTTCCATAGTTGTTAAGCTAGCTATGAGTTTACTAGCAAATGATTACCTGCTTGAGCACCGTTAAATGTGTCTTTACTTAGTAATAAAGGCTAGCAGACACACTTTAGCGCATATAATTTATAAGTGATCTATGTGATTAAAACTTAACTTGTGATCTAATTATGGGAATATGCCTATATGTGAAGCAGAAGCTGCAGTGTTAGGACATGTTTTTTAGAGTTGCAAAATATCAGCTTGACCATCTGAATCTTAAATTTTAGTTTTGCAAATGAAGGATAATAATGCTATCAAAATAGAAAATGCTCTCAAAACATCCTTCCTGTCTTGTGTTTTGAGGTTGTCTCTACCTTGTCACTGGAAAGCCAGTTCAGAATTCAGTTTCATATCACACTGGAAGTTCAGAGCTCTTGTCAATGAGGAATGCTCAAAGACATGATGATGACGGCTGGCAAGATGTGTGAAGCTAGTTCTGGCAGGTGGGTGTTGTTATGACGCTAAGTAAGGAGAAACATGATTGGACAGAATTGAGTTGGATCTAATTGGCAATTGGAAACCTTAGCAGAACAGCCAAGAATCTGTTCTGAACATAAGTGTGAGGTAATACATTGATTGATGTGGTGGAATTAGTAAGAAGGACATAGAAAGGGAAGTATTGAATGAGTTGAGGCAGTTGGTTGAGTAGGGAGGAAAGATGTGAAAAGGATATAGAGGTAACTGAGGTAAACTCCAAGGTTGGGAGCCTGGCATCCCAGGAAGATGTGGAGGCCTTGACATTCATTTTGAAAGAGCTGCAGATTTGGAGAGAACATGGAAGGAGAGTGAGTGAAAGATGTAAATCATTGGCTCAGAAAATAAGACTATATTTCATGGTAAAGAAAAATCGAGTCATGTCTAAATATCAAAGGGAAAAGTGGGACAAAAGAGATTTAAAGTATTAGAGAACAGGGATTCCCAATGTATATGAAGGACATGGTCAGGAAAATCCATACAGTGAGGACACTTAGGAAAAGAAGAAAGTGAGATCTGCAGAGACACCTAATCCTAAAGTGAATCAGGGGCAGGAGGTGGGGGCAGGAGGTGAGAGGATGTTGAAGGAAAGCAGGTGGAAGCCAGAAGATGACAACACAAAATGATGCCAGGACATCAGACTTTTAAAGGTGAGCTGACTGTCACCATACCCCATTCCATCCTGTGATCTGATTCATGGTGCCTCTACCTTTCCCCTTTGTTCATTCGCCATTCAATCACTTAAAGACTGACGAGGTACCTAATATGTAGCAGGCATGTGCTAGGATTCAAACTTACATGAGGCAGAATCTTTGCTTCTGAAAAGCTCATAGACTCACGGACGCATTATTGGGTAGGGTGGAGACAAACATGTCCACAACTCATGCTATATACACTGAGGTAAGTGCTCACTTTGAGAACACCAAGGAGGGCACAATAATTCTGACTAGGGAGAGAGCAATACTTCCCAGAGGATATTTGTCAAAAAGTCATAAGCATAAATACTTACCACCAAATGCTTTTCACCAAAAGTTATGTACAAGCATGTTCACAGCAACATAATTCATCAAATCTCCCGACTGGAATCTATCCAAGTATCTATCTACTGTAGAATGGATAAATAAATTGTGGTATATTCACATAATGGAATGAGAATGAATGAACTACAACTACACGTGACAACATAGATGACTCTTAGAAACATAACATTGTATAGAAAAAGCCAGACATAAAGGAGTACATACCATATGATTCCACTTGTGTGAAACTGAAAAACAGGCAACATGGATCCATGGTGTTAGAAGACACAGTGATGGTTTCCTGCGGGGGAGTTAGTGACTGGAGGGGAGTATGGGGAAGCTTCTGTGGTGTTACTGATATTGTTACTTGATCCTGATGCTGTTTACATGGGTAAGTTGAATTTGTAGAAAGTCCTCAAGCTATGCACTTACTGTTTGTGCACTATTCTGTATATATCTTATACTTCAATAAAAAGTGAAATAAAGCTTAAGAAGAGAGGTCAAAGTTTGGGACCCTGTGGAGGGCAAACAAAGGACATGGTGGAAGGAGAGTGCACTGATTCTTCTCTGCTGGTTCCTCACCATCTGCTATTCACCCTTCTCCACCTGCCCATGCTCAGGAAGGATGACTCTTAGGGGTTCAATTATGTTCCTACAAGAAGATTTGTCAAAGTCCTAATCCTCCGGACCTCAGAATATGACCTTATTTGGAAATAGGGTCATTGCAGATGTAACTAGTTAAGGCAAGGTCACAGTGGAGTAGGGTGGGACCCTTATCCAATATGACTGGTGTCCTCATAAGAAGACGGTGATGTGAAGACAGACACAGGGAGAATGGGCACCATGTGATTCTGAAGGACTGGAGTGATGCATCTACAAGTCAAGGAATGCCAAAGATTTTCGGCAAAACACCAGAACCTAGGAAGAGGAAAAGAAGGATTCCCCTACAGTTTTGAGAAAGAGAGAATGGCCTTTCTGAAACTATCTAGCCTCCAGAATTGTGAGACAATAAATTTCTGTTGTGTTAAGCCATATTGGGTTTGCGGTACTTTGTTACAGCAGCCCAAGGAATCGAACTTTTATAGATAGCATCAAAGGGAAAATAGGAGGTAGCAGTAGGAGTCACCACAGAGCCGAGGGTGACAGAGCGATGATGTCTATGCAGGCAGCTGCTGCATTTCTCTACCAAGGCTGTAACTCTCTCTAGGCTTTTAATGCATCCCTCCTCCTGCCTGTTAGGCCCAGGGTGATAATGGCCCTGTTGTTGCCAAATCCAGGGTACGCCCCCATTCCCTGTAGCTCTCGTTTCACCCAGCTTATACTTTTGTTAAGTAGTCCTTCTATTAAACTCCCTTCAATTGCCCTATTCGAGGATGCTCAATTATATAAAGAAGGAAACTAGCACTTCCTAAGTGTTACATATATACACACATACATTATTATTTTCAGAACAAGGTTGTGAGAATTATTGGGAGAAGCCCTCAGGAAAATCTCCTACAAAGGATTTAAGGCCCTCCAATACTGACATGTAAAGATTTTTCCCTTTAGTGATAAGAGATGGGACTAACACATCACAGGTATTGCCTGTTGTTCTAAAGCCATCACAGGTATTGTGCCATCTTCCAGAGCCAGACTGCATATCAGCAACACGCAAGAACGTGTACCTTCAGTAAAGCCCCTCCTTAAAACCGCTTGGTTTAGAAATTATGCTTGCTTTCTTTTATTTCCACAAAAAGTAGATGGGAGGGGAATTTACCTCCCAAAGCAAGGCAATGGAAGGCAAAAGAATTTTGTGATTGACTGTACCATGGCTCATAATTTCTGTTCTGGGAAAAGCCACTCAATTGTCTGAAAGGGCTTGGCTGCAAGCTACAAGCCATAAGAAAAAGCCCTTGATCTTTTGCCCATAAATGAACCATCCAGCTTCAGAGCTCAGAATCAGTCATCAATTAAGAAGTCCCATCTTCACCATCAAAAAGTGTGCTTCAAACAATGTGGGTGATAGTCAGATATAGCTTTGTACTGAATTTAATAAAGAAAGAAATTGTGTCTTGTAATTTCTGTCTCATTAGGATAAAAAAAAAAAATCAATGACTATTGTGGTCTGAACAGAGGGGCAGCACCAAGCTTGAGATATGCTAGGAAAGGGAGGTAGTAAAAGTAACTGCAGTAATAGTTTGTAGTCTGTGCTCTTCTAAGCACTTTATACGTTTATCTCTCCAACCCTACTACATAGGTACTATTGTTACCCCATTTTATAGATGAGGGAAATAAACCTTAAAAAGGTTAAATAAATTACTCAAAGTCACATGGCTAGTAAATGTTAAAGTTTAAGATTCACACCCAAGTCTGTAATACAGACATTGAAGGACCATTGCTTCCCATGACAAATGGGAAAGGAAAGTCTTGTGTCACCTCCCAAAGGCTGATAAATGGGTGTGGGGAAGAACTGAGTTGCATTAAAAACATGGAATTTCCCCTCCAGATTCTGAATACTGACCCTGAGTCCCAGGGCAGAAGTAATATCCATATTTTATGGATGAAGAAGCCAATATACTCGGAGGTTAAGTAATTTGCTAAAAATCACACAGCTATGAAGTAGCACAGCTCAAAGTCTTGCCATACTAAAATGAAAATATGTCTAACAAGTTAAGACTGGTCCTCCATATTTGGGAAGCTTGTATTAACCTTGGAAGTCAAAGTGCTGATCAAAACAAGAAGTGTCTTCTCCAGAAAAGGACTCTGCCATTAACTAATTAAACTGGATTTAGTGCCTCAGGAAGGGTACTTTTTAGTAATCAAGTAATCAAGTTTAGCCTCTTATGAAATTTTGTGGAATAGGAGTTGGCAATGTGAAGAAATATTTAACAGGATAGATCCTATAGGCCTGGGACTACTCAAGAACTAAGAGACAAGACTGGATTTACTATGTAGCAGCAGCCCAATGAGATCATTATAGAAAAGTGACCAGACCCAGTAGAACTGAACTACGATTTAAACATAGTGTGTTATCATGAGTGTCTTAAGATCTATGTTTATAAACTTTATATGATGTATTGAAAGACTAAGATTTAACACATCTTCAAAATATATGAAAGACATTAAATGTATATGTCCAAGGTAGCAATACCTTGTAATATTCTCTAAGTTACAGCTATGACTTACTGGCTCCATGTAAAGTTTCTTTCATTCCAATAACTGGTATTCTCAGTGATTTCACTCCCAGAGCCACACTGAGGAGCTTAGGAATTTTTTTAAAAAGTCTTAATATGACAATAATCTAACTCAGCAGTTCTCAACTTTAGTGTGCATCAGAATCATCTGGAAGGCTTGTTAAAATATAGATTGTAGGTTCCTAACCCCAGAGTTTTTGACTCAGCAGATCTTGGGTGGGGCCTGAAAATTTGCATCTCTAACATATTTCCTTCCAGTTAATGATGATACTGTTGGTCCTGGGACAACATGTGAGAACCTCTGATCTAACTGTGTGGGCAGATTGTTGCCTTAGGTGAGAATCACCTGGGACCTGAGAAAGTCCTCTTTTAGGACCATTTGTGCTTTCAGCAGGTACCAGTTTCACATGCATGACAAGGTTAGAGTTTAAAAATTAAAAAAATCTTGGCATCTCTATTCTCAACATGAACATAGAAGCCAACAAAATGCTCTAAGAAGAACGTAACATCAAAGCAAAAAATGAAACAAAACAAAACAGAACCCCCAAACAAAAACAAAAAAACAAAAACAGAAAATGCCAATCCAACTTTGCATAAGACTTTGGTGTGCTACCTACCTGGACTTGCTGTTTTAACACTTACTTGATGAAGACAGAAGCTGTACATCTCAACACTATTTTTCTTCACTTAGCAGCTGACAAAAACGAGGACTTGAATAGCAGTAAATAATTCACCTCAGGCAGCTGACTAAGGGAATCATAAAAGAAAGAACTGAAGACAGAGAGGAAGGAAGAGAAAGAAAAAGAACAGTTATTCAGCTTTTCTATTTTTCTCTGCATGTAAAATGCAATATCACTTGTATTGCACTTGGAAAAAAAAAAGATTCCCTGATTGCTCTGTTTGCTTATCATTGAATCTTAGAGTATGAGAGCTAAAAGGGATTTCATTTTACAGGCTCAGGAAGCATCCATTGCAAGTTGCTCTGGTTGGCAAGGAGTGATTTACTGGAAGTCCTGGTGGTCTGATGCGGTACCCTCTCCACCACACCAAGTTATGACAGTTCTAAAGATAAAAGATACTCTGGTTAAAATGGAAAGAGTACTCAGGTGAAGTTTGGGTCTGGATTTCCCCAGTCACATAATCGGTCTGATTTCAGTTTCCTCAGTTCTAAAATAGGAATAACAATTCTTACCATGTATGCTTTTCTGAGGATTGATGATAGGAGGGATGTGATGTCACATTTTGCAAACTGAAAAGCACTACAAGGAGCACAAATACTCCAGTGGTAGATCTGGCATGACTGACGGGCCAGTTGACATTTTAGAACTAAATGGGAGGTTGTAGACAGGAAGAAACAAGGGTCTTAAAGAAATAATTTATCCAAAATAAAGAGCCAATAAAAAGTAACTCAAAAACAAAACAAAACAAACAAACAAAAAAACCCCAAACCAAAAAACCAAGTAACTCCAAAAGACTTCCATTTCATATTTCTGTTGCTAAATGGCATATGCTGGCATTAAAATTACATATAAGACCAAATTTGTATTGCAGTTTGAAGAAAAGGGGAAATGAAAATAAGCAAAAATCAAGAAAAGATTTGACCAAATCAAGTCCCATAATATCCATATTATCCCTTAGTTTGGCTTTGGCTGGGAGGACGAAGCAGTCACACTTTAAGCCTTTTGTATTAGGCATATATTCCACAGAGCTCTTGGGCTGGCTCTAGCTGTCCACGCCAAGTTGTCTGTCTTCCTGCCTCATTTGGGGAAGTTCTAGGTCACTGACATCCAGACCTCAACTTTCAGAGGGCTTATGACTCTTGCAATTACCAAGAGACTCCCAAAACTCTGGTTTTTGGATTAGAATATCTGTGAGACTATTTAACAACACTGTGGTCCATCTAGTTAATGGTGATGGCAGCTGTGGCTCCAGAATCCCAGGACTACAAATCATGCTGGCCTGGGAATTAACTGTGAAGCACTAGAGCAATATGGTGACCTTTGTGGAGAGACCCAAAATAACCAAGGCCAAGCTGAGATGGAATAAGGAAAACTCAGCCTGAATTAGCACCCATGATATACAGCAAGAAAAACAGGGATTACTGGTCTCCACAGTCTATGTTTAGCAGAATGTGCTCCTTCGAAAGCTGGAATGTGTAGCTGTTATTTATGGAAAGCACTGTACACTTGTCCAGAACCTTTCTGTGGTATTAAAAAAGCAAACTGTGGTGAACCGTGGGGAGGAATTTTTTGTCAATGTTGATAAACTGAAACCCCAGTGATGGAGATGTTATTATTATGTGACTCACTGGGGCTATTTCCCCATCGGTCTTGGGTGTCATGAGGTAGCTCAGGGCAGTTATGAGGATAGAGACGGAGGAGGGAAGTATTGGTAGTAAATAAGAAATTATTTAAAAGTTACAAGAAGTGCCTCTCTCTTCTGGTGTCCCTATGTGAAAAGAGAAGAGATGCAATAAGGATGCCATCAATTCTAATCCTGTTGGGAGGAGTGGGCAAAAGCAAAGAGCAGGGAGAAATACACCATAAGAGGAAATAGGAGCGTACAACTTAAACCATTTGCTACCACTTTCTTTTTGGCAGGTTATGAAGAAAATCATTATCTTTCAATAATGCATTCATTCAGTTCAATAAGCTCTTATGCACTTAATTTTTCAGTAAGCATTTATGCACTTAATTTTGTAGGAAAAATGTTGGTTCTGTTATTTTTCTGTTTTGTATTTCGGAAACTCTTTCAAAAGAGTTTTAGGTTCCAAGTAGGTCTGCTTTGCTTACAGTAGGACCACCACTGGCCTTCATGGTGCCTTTGTGTGGGTGGAGACAGTCTCACGGGCTCTGGCTTAGAGTGTCAAATGAAGGCTGGATTTTGGTTCCTCCTTGTGCCCCAACCCAGGTGTCACTAGTCAGTGAGCAAACTGCACACCTGTACTTAGTAGTTTGGCTTCATGTAATAAATATGTTTCTGAATAAGTTGTATGTAAATTAAGTATATGTGGACTCACTATGACCTTTGTTTTCCCATAAAGGGTGGTTTTGTAAATCATTAGAGCAGTGTCTTATACTCTGAAACCAAATACTTGCAGCAATTCCATGATGTATTTTTTTGTAAGGGGAAGAATTATCTCCTAACTGATCTGTTCTACAAATCAATAATTAATAGTAATATTATAATGATTATTTAATTATTATAGTATGATTTAGTGGTGCATTTAATTAAGCTCAGTTTGCTTCTTCATGTCCAGGTGGCAAAGAACCTCTATGTGCCCCAGCATTCTTCAGAATAAAAACTTTATCATCAGCTATTCTGCAGAAATATGTGGTCCCATAACAAATTTTTTTCTTCTACCTAGTGGTGAGAAGAGCCTCCGTGCAATATAAGTCTTGACGGTTGGCAAGGGAGACAAGAAAACAGGACTGTGATTGGCGAAGTATTAAAAAAATTGGTCCCTCTGCTATGTCAGTCCTTACCACTATCTTACCTTCTAGGACTACATGGTCTGAGTTTAGATGGAGAAGCGTATGCCATATGCAGAGATCTGAAAGTATTTTCTCCTTCCTCTCAGGATAAACACAAACTTAATGTTCTAGTGAGAATTTTTATAAATTCTTGGTCAGAACCATTTTGATTGGCAGTGACTAAACCCAATTTACACTGGTTAGGGTGACACAGAGGCAAAGGTGGAGCTGAGACTTGAGAACAGTGTGACACCAGCCTGCCACTCGCACTTTCTCTCAATATTTCCTCCTGGTTTCTCTCTGTCAGTCTCTTGGTTTCTGTTCACAGGTCAGGTTTACATTCTCAGACCTATCTCCTCGTGGGACTATGACCACCAGCCGCTCGAACATCTCCAAGCTTCACCACCAGATAGGAGACTGAGACTAGACTCCGTTCCCCAGGTAAAGCAGTGGGGAGGACTCTCTGATTGGCTTAGCTTGTGTTCATCCCGGCGGGGCCCAAACCTGTTCCAATCAGCTCTAAGCAGGGCATGGTTTATTAACCACCACCTGTGCCAATCAGAGGACGCACGAGAATGAGATCTGTAAGTGAATGGCAACTCCTGTTTGCATGTGATTAGAAGGGGGCAAGGAGCATTTCCCAGAAGCAAGCTGTACAGTTGTGGGCAAACAATGGCCCACTGTGCCCGTTCTTACACCAGGCGAGGGTGGAGCTAACAGGCTCCTTTGTACTTATTTATTCACATCTGTTTATTGGACTCTTCTTTATGCCAGGTAGGAAGGTTGGTGTTGGAAGACATAGTTGTCTGTGTATTCCAGAGCACAGTCCAATTTAATGGCATTTAGGGGCAAGATGCTGAGTGACTAAGAACCTGTGCTCTAAGTCAACAGAAATAAGTAAGTGCAGATCTTGTGTTTGCCATTTACTTGGTGAGTGATCCTGAGCAGGTTATTTAACCTCCCTCAGGCTCAGTTCTCCTTATAATCAAAGCACTTTACCAAAAAGCCTGACATATAGTAAGCACTCCATTAATAATAGCTATTATTATTATTCAAGAACATGTCGAGAAGGTCTTATTGTCCCTATTGTGCTAATAAGATGGTGGAATATCTTGATGAAGACCAAATAGAATTTCAATAAAAATCCATAATGTTTTATGCGGGGGGCGGACATAGGCACTCTCACCAGAGCAGCCCCCGTTCTGCAGAGAGTACACAAGAAGCCCCTGCACAAACCAGACCTTACATCAGAATAATTTTCTCCTTATAGTGGCACTTTTACCTAAATTTCTGTGTATCTGGATTTTGTGCCTGTTCCTGCTCCTTGTCCAATGCTTGCCTGCCTCTCAGTCTGTTAAGACACACTACGTTCCTGATACCCTTGTGGATTCCAGCCTCCTCTACCTTCACCTTTCTGGCAAATGTTCCTGGCTCTCCAGACAATTGAAGCCTCCATGCTTTCATGCCATTGATGTGGTAACTCACCTTGTAGAGAGTCGGGAACACATTGGGATCTCGGCACTTACACAGGAGAGCGAAAGCAGAAACAGGGAGGGGTGAGTGCAGGTGCTGGAGGAGAAAGGGATAGAGTGTAAGTGAGCCACCCAAGCCCTTACAAGAAGACGTACATCCCAAGGGACAGTGAGTAGCTCAACTTTAGTGAAGGGCTGCCAGAAGGCATTCTATGGTCTGCTCCAGAAGGCAGAAGGGCAAAGGCAAGAAAAATGAAGACATATATTGAAAACAACAACAACAACAACAAAAAATGCAGGTGAAAGGATTATTAGGGAAGGGACTCACTGAATTGCTGGAAGCCTTGAGAATAAGACTTGGAAATGGACAAGCACTCAGGTGGCTCTGGAAGGCCAAGAAGGAGGAACCCCAGCATGGTCTTTGACAGGTCAGGGAACCACTGATAAAATTTGTAAAGCCCCTGTGGGGTTTTTTGTTATCGTTGTGTCACCCACTGCAGATTCAAAGACCTAAGAGAATGCTTGACTGATGGAGCACAGATTACTGGCTCAGCCCCTTGCTGTCCTGGGGCTTTGAGAGGAAGGATCAGGTCACTTCAGGTCCTATGGAGGGAAGTCCCTGGACTCACCATCCACCAGCATCACACTCAGTGGGAGAGAGGTATTTCCCACACAAAAAATCAGGGTGCTGTGAGGAAAGAGAGTAGATCCCAAGCAGCCAACGGAATAGCACATGTCCTCTACACTGTTCCTACAACATGACATTTTGATTATTACTATACAGAAAAATGATTGCAGGAAAATAAATGTCTCCATAGATTGATTCCGTCATTCAGGGACTTTAGATTTTTTTTTATAGAATCATTTTTTAATTATAAAATTTATGTAGAAGGGCTGGTCGGTTAGCTCAGTTGGTTAGAGTATGGTGTTACAACACCAAGACCAAGGGTTCGGATCCATGTATTGGCCAGCAGCAAAAAAAAAAAAAAAAAAAAAAAAAGACACTAATAATGATAATAATAATAAAAATCCTGTAGAAACCCAAATGTAAAACAGATAAAAAGCAAAACTGCCATACTTGGGCCACTTTGGGCAGTCTTGAGGAACCACCATGGAACACCTGTGGCTTTGGAAAACAGTTTGAAAACCTCTGCTGGAAGTCCATAATGGAGGCTATTTTTTATAAATTTCAACCACATATTAAAGGCAATTCTCACATTAGAGTTTGTAGGAGGGAAAATATATGAACCAGTGGATTTATATTTTAGTTCTTAGCCTTCCTTCCTGTCAATCAGAGGTTAAATTATGGCTGCTAAGAAATAAAAATGCAAGAATGATAAGCTGTCCATAAAATGTTTCTTTGCTTTTCTGATATTTGTCCCACAGTGCTATGTTATACCAAGTTATTCTTGAAAGGCCAGAAAATTTACTCTTCATCATTAATATGTTGTACTTGGAACTTGAAAAGGATGAGCTTGAATACCTTGTGATTGTTAGAACCACTATTACAACAGCTATTCAACTAGCTTCAATGGAGAAGAAACTAAAGACCGGAGGGCATGAACTCTACAATTACAGAGGTATTTTCTTCAGTTCAAAATGAAAGTGCATTGACTGGACAGAAAAGCAAATTGCTAGCATTAAGCTCCCCTGAATGAACGGGGGAGTTCAGAGATATCTGCACTATTAAAGCTGGCACATTGCAACAGCATCATCAAAATTTATAGTCAACATTTTTTTTTCAGTTTAAAATGATTTCCAATACCTTCAAACAGCAACTTGTATGAAAATAATAGAAAATGTGCTTGTTTCAAGATCTCATAGTTCTTAACTGTTACATTTAAACCAGATCTTCGCAAACCCTTTTGCTTAACTGCAAAATAAATCATGGCTACCTAGAGGTACCTTGAATGATAAACATTGGTAGCTTGTTCTTCCATCACAATCAAAGATAAATATTACTGTTTAATTCCAAGTTCAGAAAGAGGAGATTCAGGAATGCAAGAAAGTAATTTTTATTATTGTTATTATTGAAAAAACAGACTCATAAGATCCAGTAAAGATTGTGTTAAACCTGCTGACTTTCATTTCAAACGAGGAGCTAAATATAGGTGAGAGAAAATCAGTAGTATAGGGAATTTGTAAGAGCTCTCACATTCTAATCCTTCCTTTCACAATTCGGGATATTGTTCAACAGGTACTTAGGGGAGAGACACAGAAAATGTTAACATCAATTAGCCTTTGAGGAAAAAAGCAAATTGAATGTATTTCTGAACAACTCATTTATAAATAGGAACTAATTTTACCCTCAGAGAATCCATTTTTGAACCTGTGAACCAGAATTACTGGGATTGAATTCTTATATTTAGCCCATGCTAGAATCCTATTATGATGTTTACAGGACATTTGTAAGCCTTCTATGACTTCTGACTTCATTCCTGGTGTGCCACATACACAGACTGGTGATAATTGCTTTGGGGGCTTAATAATAATAATAATAATAATAATAATAATAATAATAATAATAGTCTTTCCAGTTGACAATTTATAATCTATTTGGGCAAGTAAACACATATACATTAGAAGTCAAATAACAAAGCAAAGCAGTATATATTTAAGGTCTGAATAGGACATACAGCAAGTACCTGAGGAGTTTGGAGAAGAGAGGTCACCATGAGCTGTAATGGTCACTGAAAAGTTTGTGGATCAAGTAGGACTTTAGCTGGGTCTTTAAACATTGGTAGGATTTTGATTAGGATAAAAAAATAGAGGGGAGAGAATATCTATTTTAGACAAGAGGACTTTCATGCACAACACTGAGAGACGTATTAAGGTAAATAACACTAAGTGCTCTAACAATTTCCAAAGCTCAGTGGCTTAACACAATAAACCTTTATTATTCACTCACATCCCAATCCCATGTGATGAGAGTGAGAGTTGGGGGAGAATAAAGGGTTCACCTCCAACCAATCATTCAGCACCCTAGGCTCCTTCCATCTTTTAAAGTGGTTGTCTTCCATGTGTGGCTTCCAAGGGAACCACAGATGGAGATGAGTGAGTGGAGAATTGTGCATGGGAGGTTCTTATGGGCCAAGCCTCACCATAGTGTAAATGGCATCTGCTCACATTCCTCTGTCCAAAGCAATCAGCTGGTCCTGTCTTAACTGCAAGGAACCTGGCAAATGTAGTGCCTGAGAGCAAACTTACAATGTTGAAACAGGCGTTGTTTCTGTTGCAGGAGGTCATATGAGGGACAGTAAGAAGAGGCTATCACCATGGCAAACTAGTGGCTATTGCTGGTCATGCCCCTGGTACTCATTTTCCCTTCCTAACATCACCTCAATTTTTTTTTACTCCATTTTCATTTCAAGGGATATTGACACTGCCTTTAAGTATAGCTGAAAGAAGAGAAGATCAGTTCAGACTAGTTGTCATAGGTGGTAAGCTGGAAACCATTGTTGGTTCCTTTGTAGATAACTGACATGGCAAAAAATGGTGCTAGTCAATGATAGTGGGAAGACTGGGTGGAAAGAGGAGAGAGACCTGAAAAAAAATAATATCTTTGTCATATTTTTAGCCATATTTTTCTTTTTGGTAATTTCCCCCCCTAAAATCTATTACTATTACTAGACCATGAGATTCTGGATTATTGCCCTAGGAAACAGGAAGTCAGATACCACCTAGGAAAGAAGAAAAATGCCAGGATGATATTTAAGTATCTGAAAACTTAAATAAATGGTCTATGAAGAGAAGTGGAGAGCGAGGATCCAGAATAGCCAAGCTTAAATGCTAAAGGAACTGACACTAGTGTATTATAATTTAGAGACTCTTATCAACCCAAAGAAGGTGAGTGTATTAGTCTGTTTCTGTTGCTTATAACAGAATATTTGAAACTGGGTAATTTATTAAGGAAGGAAATTTATTTCTTGTAGTTTTGGAGGCTGGGAAATCAAAGGTCCAGGAAACACATCTGGTGAGGGCCTTTTTCTTGGTGGTGACTCTCTGCAATGATGCAGGTTGTCACATGGTGTGAATGGGCTGATTAAGAGTGAACTTTCTCACTCACTCTCCTTATAAAGCCATCAGAACCACACCCTTTACTCCATGAATGGATCAACCCATTCACAAGGGCACAGTCTCCTTATATCTAATCACCTCTTAAAGGCCCCACCTTTCAAATACCATAATTAGATTTCCTACCCTCTTAACGCTCTTACAGTGGAGGTCAAGTTTCCAATACATGACCTTTTAGGGGACACATTTAACCCATAGCACTGAGTTACATTGAATGGACTAGAAAAGTGTTTTCCCCCACCCCTCAGTACAAAGTAGGAGTGGAAACTTGAACTGCATTCCTGCAAATACAAAAAAATATATATTTCTACCCCTTTGCATTTAGTAATGAAAAAAATGTGTCTGTTACAGATCAGTTAAGAGAGTGTCTTAGGCTGGGTGTCCCCAGAGAGCAGAGCCCCGAGACAAGGTTTGCATGCAGGTAGTTCATTCATCTTGAGGAGTGACCTCCATGAACAAGAGTGGGGAACTGAGCAGAGTGAAACAAGGAGGGAGGGGAGCCAATACAATGGGGTGTTACAACTGGTTGGTCATCATTGTGTGCAACTGAGGCTTGATGCTGATGGCACCGTCTACAGACCATGTAGAATGAGCCTCAGATCTACCCACCCAAGGGATGGAAAAGAGGAACGTTTTGTCTCTCTGCCCCCATGCATATACACTTTCAGGCTGCAAGTCCCACAGCATTATGTAAGAGATGTTCAGTGCACCATGTGCCAGGTCCTGCAAGGTTACCCTGTGCAGAGCTGGGTGACCTAGCAAAAGCTGGAGCAAACGCTGGGCTGAGATGATGGGAAGTGACCAAGGCAGTTGCAATGATCCGATCATAGGATGATGAGGGTGTAGGCTAGAACACTGAAAGAGTTGATGAAAAGGAAAAGACGTCATGATGCCCTGACCTTTCATCTGTAGGTCTCCTCTGTCCTTTTAAAAAGAGCAATAATCCCAGTCTTCATAAAAAGCAAGATTTTACTCATGGAAATTAATAGATACTTGCTACTAAGAAAACCTCTTTAAAAAAAATAGAAGCAGGGAAAGGCTACCAATTGCCCTTAAAAAATCTTCCTGATAAAGAGAGCCAGATCAATTTGAGCATCACACCCTCTCAGTGTTCTCACTTAGTCTGGTGCAAATTATGGTTCCTCAAAGGGTTAGTCTCTGATTAATGCATTTCATTTACTTTTTCTATAGAACCCTGTGATATTTGACATTACACAGAAGTAGCTAGAATAGTTATGTCCCACACTGACCTCCTAATACTCTGCCCACTGTAAATGAAATGTTTTGGCTTATACCCACAGTCAGACAAATGTTTTTACCAGATAATGGACTCTGGGCACTGGATTTCTTCATTTGGAGAGTTTCTCATTCAGAAACATTCCATTTTCCGTGCTTCTTTTATCCCTGCTGGTTTTCACAGTTATGTACTTTTGACATTGTCGTTATGCTGATGGTAACAGCCAGTAATGTGATAACTAATAGTTACAACATACTGCAGGATCCAAGAGAAGGGAATTTGACCTGAAAATGAGGACAAAGAAATGTCTTGGTGGGATTTTTCTGTTAATCACTGCACTCTCACATTTTTCTAAGTACAAGAATCCATTTAGCTAGTGACACTTCTTTTAAATGATTACAACTTCTGTTATTCTGATTTTAAAAATTTCCATGCTGAGTACATAATACAGAAAATTACAAGCAAGCTGTGCTTCTATACTGTATTGTTAGTTTTTAAAATGACTGCACTAATATGAGAAACTTTTAAGTCAATGTTAATACATCCTTTTTTTTATTTACCTTTATTGAGGAGTTGTCATGTATTAGGTGCTAGGGATTCAAATTTGAGGAGGTCCCACCCTCAGGAAGTTTACAGTCTAGTGGGGAAGACAGAACAAAAAATAATTGCACTACTTATGGAAAATGCTGTAAGAGGAGCAGGTATAATGTGTTAATGGGTCAGAGAGAACCCCTAACTCTACCTCTGGGTGTGGGATGGGAGCAGATGGGGAAGGAGGTTGTGAAGAGGGGCTGCTCTGGGGCTGAATCTTGAAGGATGTATGAACAATCATCAGAAGAACAAGGAGGGGAAGGTCAAGTGCAAGGGCATGCTGGTGTAACTGGTCATGGCTTACTTGAAGAGCTGCAAGACAGAGTCAAGCTGGACTGAAGGGTCCAACTGGAGATTCGCAAAGAGGTGAAAGCTAATTAGAAAACGTTCTTGAGAACTTAAACTTTGCCCTCTCTGGGCCTTGGGAAGACAGTCTGGGATTTAAGCTGGAGAGTAACATGATCACATTTGCATTTTAGAAAGCAACCTTGGTGGTGGTGTAGGAAATGGAATGATGGGCTGTGGCAGTGGCCAGTCAGGAAGCCACTAAGGCCTGATATAAGACAGTGGTGCTGGAGCGATGAGAAGGGTGGACTTGAGAAATTGCCAGGTGCAAAACTGATGGGTTTTGTAACCAATAGAGAAGGGGACAGTGTGAGGGAGAGGATAGGATTTTGGATGACTGTGTTTGCCCTCTTTTTTCTTGCTGGCAACCAATACTCCTGCTCTCCTGCCAATAATTCTCCCAACATGAGCAGATAAGTGACAGAGTAAAAGTGGTGCTTCAGAACAACAGGTGCTTTGTTTGAACATACTCTTTATAGTCTTACTTCTGGCAATTGACCTTTGATATAGGATGGGCCATTTTTAAGTATCTAAAGAACTGTTTGCAGTAGAATTCTACACTACATAAATGAAGTTTATATAACTCTTTGCAGTTTACAGAGCAATTTTCCATTTGTTATCCATTTGTCACTTAAAACTCACAGCAATGTAATCTCACCATCCCCATATTGCCAGCAAGACAACTGAGACTGAGAGAGGTTGTCACTTGCTCAAACCTACATAGTTTATGAGGAGCTGACCCAGGACCCTCATAATACCATCCTCATTCTGTCACTTAACAGTACACCACATTAGCTGAGCGTTGTGCTTTTTAGTTTGGAGTGTCATACACTACTTTTTATATCTATTTTAATGCTTATCATTTCTGCCCAACTTGATTATAATTCTTATAAGGCTAGGAATTGGGTATTATACTGTACCTTTTTTTCCTTCCACACATACTAACTAGGTATTCAATAATGTTGTGTATAATAGTGATTTCTTTTAAAACTAAAAAGATCTGGGAATTTGGGACAGCATTTAAAGTGGGCACTCAAGTATATATACTGAAGGAAAGCAGTGTGGATTGAAGGGTTCATTCAGCATTGTAGAGCCAATGGGGGCCCTGGAAAGGTAGTGTAAGCTAATGGTTAAGAACACGGGCTTTTGTGTCATGCTGATCTCTGTTCTCCATTTAGCTTCAGCATTTATGACCTTAGGTAAGTTATTTAATGTCTCTATGTCTCAATTTCTTCATTTCAAAGGGAGAAAGTAATACAACTGTATGGAATTACTGTCAGGAATGAACAGGGGAGTGCATGTAAACTCTTAGTCCAGGGCTTGGTACATAGTAAATCTTTCTATATATATTAGTAATTATTAGTATGTTAGTAATGCAAATATCAACTCAAGCCCCCATCCCATCTTCTAGAATTTCTGTGCCAACCTTGGGCTCTACTTGCGACTCTGAGCTCCTGCTCTACAGCGCTCTTGTCTAATCTCCATTTCTCTGATTCACATGGCCTTATATGAGGGTACTTCAAAAAGTTCATGGAAAAATGGAATTAAAAGATAATGCAAATCTTTCCATGAACTTTTTGAAGTACCCTCATATTTGGAATTCAAGCTGTCTTTCCTTGAATTCCAACCATACCCTGCCCCTAAAAAAATTACACAATTCTTATCAGTGTATAGCAAAATTTTACTAATGGTTCAGAGGAATGGCAAGAAGGTTACATCACAGATTTCTAGGGAAGACAACTTACAATATAATAATAAATTTTCTTCTTCTGAAGACCCTTGAATATTGTGCCAGCTGTTGCTCCCTCTTTTGCTGCAACAACAACTAAAACAACAATAACAATGGCCCTTCCTTCTGTCGATAGGATTGGAGAGAACGTGCTGCTCTCCCTAACCTTTATCTCACAATTCAGTACCAAGCCCGCTCTTGAATGGCCAAAGACTATGAACAATGGGTCCCTGTACTTGCCTCTCTCCTTGTCCACAGTCTCTGTGAGGAGAAAGGAACAGTATAGAGATGAATTTCTCCATTGAAATGAACTATGCCACCTCTTCCTTATAAGAGAAAACCATCTACAGTTAATTTTAGTTTCAGATACTTTTTTTTCTCTTAGTAACATGTTATTATTGTACACTGTGATGATGGATTCTGCCTGCTTAATAAGATGTAAAAAGATGATAGTGAGTGAATTGGGTTATTTTAAGATTTCTCTTCATTTCATTTGGTCAAGACCTTCACTCCCATTCCAGGACTTGCCATTGCACTGACCGCAACATTGCACAATTCATCAGGTGATAACTTAAAAAGGAGTTTGGTTTGCCTGAAGTACAAGAAAACTCCTTGCAAAGCAATGCCATAATTTTGACTCAGATAAACCACCTCTTAAATAGCTAATTTTTCTTCAGCCTTTGGAATAACATAGTGTCTTAGAATTATCTAGTATCCATAAATTACTGCAATGTTTTCAAGTTACCTGTATTCGAAATAAAAGATGTCTTGTTATTTTGGGACAAGAAATTAATGTCTTTGTCTTTGTGCCAATGAAAATGAGACAATCTTGAATTCATGCAGATCTGGAGATCTGGTTCTTAAAAAGGTGCATCCCTGAGCTTACATTAAATAAAAGGTGTAGTTAGAAGTTTGAAGTATGCCTTCCATTTCACAGAAACTCTTTTTGTGGAATTTGGCCAGTAACTCAGCATGTTCAGTATCTCGTGACTGAAAATTTTAATACAAGCTGTTTAAGAGAAAGGATAAGACTGCTATTGCTTTCTAACATATGATGTAAACTCCCTAACTAAATTGTCTTTTCTGACAAGCAGTCAAAAATGTTGGCATGAGCCTAATCAAAGTTATATGATTTTACATCCAGGCTTTTTAATTGCCACTTTGATGAAGCATAATAGATAGTTTCACTCAGGAATCTTGCTTTGTTATCTTCAGTTTGTCATCATTTTGATTTGATAATATACATAATGTCTCTAGTTTCAATTTCATTCCTTTTTCAATTTACTTTTGAGATTTAGACATGTGTGAATTCACAATTCCCCTTCAATTTAGAAGTAGAATTAGCTTTTGGAATCATTACACAAAAGACTAAAATTTTAACCCAATTCTCAAATCTTAACTGGTATATTAAGAAAAAAATCTTAACTTCAAAATAAATTAGCATTGGATTCAGAATTCTTTGACTTCTCAATAATATTTGCCTTTCCCTGAAACACTTGCTATTAATAAGCTAAAATTTCAACAGTAATTCATTGCACAATAATTGTAATGCAGTGTCGTCAGTTGTTGATGTTTGTCCCTGCTCAAAATCTTTTCTGCCTTCTTGAGACAAAACCCGCATTCTCCTTGGGAAATCACCCCTCCTTCATTCTCAGTCTAGGTGGCTGGGGTAGGTGAACTCCTCCTCCTGGTGCCAGGGCAGGGCGTGTGAGGAGCCCTGCCGAATCAGAGCATTGTATCTCTCAAAGATGTGCAGAGCCAAGAGATGGAGAAAGAAAAAGCCATAATTACTGTGAGCCTGGATCCAGCTGGCCCAGAATCCAGTCCACCTTGGAGTCCCAGATTATGTAAACTTAAATCAGCTTGAGTTAGTTTTCCAATTATTTACAATAGACAGAGTACTGGCTGTAACACATAGCTTCAGAATATATTTATTTGGCAGTCTCTCAAGAAAAATTTCCCTCTTAAAATATAATTAAAAGATAAAATAGAGTTTATCTCTATTTTGGTACTAAATTCTTGAAGTTAGATATAAATCACTTATGGTGGTAATCTCAGAGGTGACCCAAAAAAAGCACATTCAAGAATTTATTGTTTCTGCTTCTGGGTTGGTAGTTCTTACTCACACATTACCATCAAAGTTTCTATTATCAGAACTGTTTCTGAAACCTGGGTTTGTATTTCATTTAATATGCTTTGTTACTTTGCTTGCTGTTTCTAAACTTTCCGTGCATCTGCTGTAACACCTCAAAGAGGGAGAGGGCAAGTGGACAGTATGAGATGGGCCTCGGAAGTGGGGGAAAATACCTTCAAGAAGCCTTGTCCTCCTGTGCTGCACCACAGTTTACATTACTGTCTCTTTTTCCCCCTGTTCTTGTTTTTATGTAAGAATTTACTTTTGTAAGAATTTCTTTGATATTAAGATATGTTAATTGAGCTGCTTTTGGCTATACACAGAGAACACCGACTCAATTGGTTTAAACAATAAGAAAACTTTATTATGTCACATACCAAGAAGTCTAAGTGGGAGTACCTTCATGGCTAGTTAATTCAACACCTAATTGCTGGGCTCCTTCTCTCTTTTTACTTTGCCATCTCCAGAAAAGTGTCCTCCATTTAGCAAGATGACTGCAGCAATGCCAGGAATTATTGCACAGATGATAATGTCTGGGGGAAAAGAGCTCTTTCTTCCTATGTGTCTCTTTTCATCAAAGATGAAATCAAGTTCCATTGACCAGAACTGTACCACGTGATCATGACTAAACTCATCGCTGACAAAGGGAATGGGAATATGCTATTGACTTAATCCACCCTCCTGGGATTGGGGATGGGACTGGCCTCCTCTAAAAGGATGGCCACATGAAGGAGAAGGCATATCTGAGGAGAGCAGCTGGGAATGTAACCAAGAGTTCTGCCCAGGGTTGGCTTCATGGGTGTATGTCTTGTGCAGTTGCACACCAGCCCCAGAAGGGCCCTGTTCTTAGTTTAATACTCTGCTATCATGAAATTCTTAATAAATGTTGAACAAAGAACTCTGAAATTTATGTAACCTGTCCCAGTTCTGGCACATCAGGTAACTACGCCAGAGGCTTGGTAGAGTGTCTTCATCTTTTCCTTTTCCATCTCTGCTTGAAGGAATGTGAAATAAGTTTGCTATGCAGAGGTGAAACAAAAGGAACCAAGAGAAGGTGGAAGACAGTAGCTATTGATATAAAGAGGAAGCTGTCAGTACAGATATGAGCAGTCAAAAAGAGAAGAGAAGGAATGGAAGACAAAGTAGAAAGCAGGAAAAGACAAGAAAGAGGTGTACCCTGGGGATGAACCAAAACAAAACAGCTCATTCTTAGGGGGCTTATCACCAAAAGATATTGCATGCTATAGGAATTGGTTGAGGCAAATGTTGTGATTAACTTTATAGCCATTTAACAATCCTTATGTTTGCTTATTTTTTGATTGTTTTTAATCTTTCTCTCTCTTTCTTTAACTGTTTTCTTCCTTTCTCATGCTATCATTTTTTCTACTGTTTCTCCTGTTTTTCTGCTTTCCTCACATCAGTTATTGTCTCTCTCCCCTTTTCAAGAACAGATTCTACTGTTAGGTAAAAAGCAGCCCACCTCACCCACATGTGCAAAGGCCTGGTGAGACACGGGATCTAATGCAGGAATGCATCACACTTCTGGACCCCCACAGTCAACCCCACTCCCAGGAGTGCGTCCACAGGTAAGCCTGGGCCATCAGTGCAGTACAGTCCCCTGGAATCAGTGGTTATTTTGGGAATAGACACCTTCCTCAGCCATCTCTTAAACAAAATTTAGCTCGAAGATATTTGTCAGAACAATTGGGAAAGAGGTGCTCACTACTTTCTGGAGTTCAAAAACTGATAGATGGAAGCCTGGAGTTGCTGGCTGGCACTCTTCTCACGACTTCATCAGAGCCTAAGAATGAAGGCAGCATAGAAGAAAGCAGAGCTGAGAGGTGGAGGGAGACAGATTTTAATGACAGTATGTGAGCACTCGAGTTCAGGTGAGCCTGAGCTGTCACTCAGATGTTCAGTTAATGAGGACCGACAAATTCCGTTATTGATTTAATCCAGTTTAATCCAGTCACTTTTTATTTAAATGGATCTCACTGATACATATCATTACCACCACTAGACAATGTAATTATGTAAGTATTTTCAGCCACTTTTTAGGAAAAAATACATTTTCAAGGAAATCTTATTTGTTATCTTTCCAACTATTTAAAACTTAAAAAAAATAAGGAACAATAAACGTGACCTAGCCTTGGGAACATGCCTTCTGACTGTCCAGGACTAATCAGACCACTGGACTCAGGCAGTCAGAGCTGAGCAGGGCTGGTCTTCAGCTCCTGGGAGGGAGGAAAGGACCGCTGGTCTGCATGAGTTAGCAGAACTCATGGAGACACTGCCGCTGAAATTGATGTGACAACACTGATCAATTGAAAAGGTGACTGCGCCCAAAATCATTAGTTTATATGTATGGCAGAAATGACTTCAAGCAGTGGAGAAAAGGACAGAGATTTTTAAGCAGGTTATGAAAAGATATCTGGACAAGGAGGCAACTTTAGAAAACAAACTTTCTCCCGGTACGACTTGCACATAACCCTCCATTTTACCTGCTCTTGAGTTCATTAGCTTTCTTCCCTGTAGAAATAAAAATGAAGATAAGACAGACATAAAAAATTCTTGTTTTTGCTCATCATCATTGAGGCTAAAGTCTGTTTTGTGGCAATTAGCCCCATTACCTACAGAGACTTTTTGAAGAACAAATGTATTTATAACTATGTCCATTATATTAACATGGCCAAAATCCCAGATTTCGAATGTGTAATGAGTCAATTTTAAGAAGAAAATCATCTTTGTGCATGCTTTATTTTACAATCCAGTGTGTACAAATCCTAATTCTTTATTCTTTCTTTCATAGACACACTTCTCCAACATTGCCCTGCATATGCAGTCACTGTTTCTTCACTTTACTGCCTGGCTTTGGGCCAGCCTGACCACCCATCAGACTACCCCACTGGAGCTCCCTGAAATTCGCCAGCTTCCCTCCTGGTGTTGTGGCCTGCTTTCCCCACCCACACCCTTGTCTGCAGCACCAGCAAACTTGGCTTCCCCAGGGCCTGAAATTTGGCTTTACTGAAATGACTATCATCTGATTCCCTTCCTCTTTCCTCCTTCCCTAAACACACAGCTCTTTTCCTGCTTTGAGGAGGAAATTCTGCCCTGAACTTCAGTGCTAAGTAACTTGCCTCAGACAACACAAAAAGTAGGGTGGGGTGAGTTAGGGTGTGTTTAGAGGACCAGGGAGGTGGGGGCAGGGGGAGGGGAGGGAGAGGGCATTTGAATCTCACCTTGAATTCACATCCGCTGCACTCTGGCAAAGTCAACAGCGGTCTTCTCTTTGTCAGGTCCGGTGAAAACCTGTCAGAACTTAATCGCATTGACTATCCTGGGCCATCTGATATTGTTGACAATCTGTCTTTCCTGAAACATTCTTCTCCTTTGGCACTTTTCCCCCTTAGGCCTCTGAGAACATAACTTCTCCAGCTAATCTTTCCTTCCCTGCAACCATTCCTTCAGCCTCCCATGCTTCTACTTTCATTCACTACACTTCACTGATCTTCCTGAATTATCTCATCCTTCCAATGGCTTTGACCCATACCTCCGTGCCCAATGACATTCAAACCTTATTTTTGCCCTGTTCTTTCTCCTGAGTTCAAGTCCTACGTATCCGACACCTATACTGAACAACTCCACCTAGATAAGCACAGGTTCTTCCTCCAAGATGTCCCAGATGAAACTCAACATCTTCACCCCCTATATCAGTTACACGTCCTTTGCCGCCAAGCTATGCTCCCTCCTGCATTCCCTATTTTATTTATTTATTTGTTTATCACTGCCCTAAGAGAAATTGAGATTCATGTTTGATTTCTTAATATTGCAATTTCATTTAATCTCTATGGGCTAATGCATACATCACCATATACTGATGGCATGAGAGATGCAAAGATAAACTACAGAATACCCTTGGCAGGACCCTGTAATATAATAGCACTGGGAAGGCAATGGTTAGTATGTAACTTATGATTTCATACAATTCTCTTCACAATTTGGCTCTTTCTACCTATGGAACTTCATTTCCTCTTACTACTCCTCTTCACTCTATGCTTTCGAATAATTCACCATAGGAGTTTTTCTGTTTGTTTGTTTTAATACAAAGACCCCTTAATGTACTTATTATGACTTAATTTACAAAAACCAAATATGCATAAAACTTTGGAGGAGAAATATATTGCATAAAGCAGGGTATACTACACAAATATGTATTAACACTTAAGTTTTTCTTGCAAAGGCCTATATGTTCTATGAGCAGAAAAATATAAAAGTTTTATATTAAGATTAACTCAATATACTAACTAAAAAAATTTTTAAAGGCAGTGAAGTGTTCACTTATTGGAAAGCAACAAAGAGAGCTTGAGGTGAGTTTCCTGGAGGAAGCAGTTTCCTGAGTTCTCTTTGCAGTGGAAATCACTGCCTTATCTCCCCACAGAGAGTGAGAAGCATTTCTTAGGACAAGCCCAATATCATGTCTAATATGATCCATATTTGCTATGATTTGAATGTGTACCCCAAAAAGCCCGTGTTGGAGACTTAATCCCCAATGTATAAGTGTTGGGAGGTGGGGCCTAATAGCTGATAGATCGTGAGAGTTCCACCCTCATGAGTGGATTAATGCCGATTGTAAAAGGGCTTGAAGCTGTGAGTTTGACTTTCTCTCTCTCACCTTCTGCCATGGGATGATCCAGCAATAAAGCCCTACCAGATGCTGGCACCTTGATATTGGACTTTCCAGCCTCCAGAACTATAAGAAATAAATATCTTTTCTTTATAAATTACCCAGTCTCAGGTATTCTGTTATGATATAGACAAGCCCAGAAAAACTTAAACCTGCACTTGTACTTCTGCTTTTTGTTTTTGTTTTGCTTTTGAATCACTGACCACTTTTTGTATCAGCTTAGCCCCTGCTGCATGGATTTTGAGAAAACAAACCCTACAATCCCAGAAGAATGTAACCCCTTGCAAGCCTGGAGTTGGGGCTCAGATTTGGAGCGTGAACTGGGCCCGCCGGTGTAATAAATCTTTGAGTTCTTCAACCCTCTGAGTGACGCTAGGTTTCTCGGCAGTCTGTTCTGTAACAGTTATAGCAGCATAAAACGGACTAAGATAATATTCTTCTGAGACTCTGAGTTGAGAGAGGATAGAGATGATAGATAAATTTCAGCTACCAAATGATAAACCAAATGATATCTCCATCCCCAATGAGGCATTTGCAATCAGACATGTTTACAGTTTATTCCTTTCACTGGCATCGAATAGAATGCATAATGCAGTCATTTCATCAGAAGGTTGTAATGTAAGAAATTACATGCTGAACATCTCTGAACCCAAATAAAGTAATGGTTCCGTGGAAGAAAGAGTCTCTAGAATTACGATAAATGATGAAAGATTGAGGCATTTGAAAAATTAGTACATATTTAAATTTTAAAAGATACTTCAACTAAGGTACCTTGCTTTTTAAAATGTAAAGAGGGACATGTTTGTTCAAGCACAGAAATAATGTGCTGTGTATCCAAGTGATTTTGGCAATTAAATTGTAAAATCTGGTCTAATCTTTCGCTTTTCTTGGATTAAGATGGATTTTTAATTTACTCTTTTAAAAAAGAATATGCTGTGGAATAGGCTTTGTTTATTTTTTCACATAAACTGGTCGATTTTCAATTTGTGAGTTATTGGGATTGAGTCAAAGCTGATGTTTTTACAGTGAAAAACTTGAATATGTTCCTTAATTCATTTAAAATGATATTATTCAATTTACAGTGGTAAATAAGAAAATATGGAACTTATGTTCTACTGGAAAAGAAAAAAATGACAATAAAAAATAAACAAGACAATTTTTGAAAGTTTAAGTGGCATAAGGGAAATAAATAAGATGGTACAACAATGCTAATAATAGTTAACATTTACTAAATATTTATTGTGTGCTGGCACTGTTCTTTACATGTGATCCTGTAATGCAGGTACTATTATTATCCCCATCTTATGGATGAGGAAACTGAGGCACATGGAGGTTAAATAACTTGTCCAAAGTCACACAGCTACAAAGTAACAAAGTGAGAATTTGAAGTGAAGCAATTTCCTGTGTATGGAATCAATCTTCTTGCTGAAAACAACCAAAACTCTTAAAAGAAGCATCTTCTTAGAATCATCAAAAAGATAACAAGATAGTTTTTTAAAAGGCCAAAGGTGAAGGAAAAAATGAGAACTCTGGAAGATAGATGTATACAGAGGGGGGGTGGGCACAGAAACTGCTTTTTCTCTGAAGGCATTTGCCAATCTGAGTAAATTAGAAGCTTTGTTTTGATGGCCTTCCTGGGAAAAGGAGATAACACCAAGTGGAAGATCTAGTAGATTTTCCCCTCGATAAACTGGAAGCTCCCTTCCACAAGGCTGCAAACTCAGAAGAGGCATGAGCCAGAAATGAAATATCCCAGAAGATAATTAAAGCACCTGATATACTTGCTGTTTCAAGACTTAAACTTTTTTTAAGATGGAAGTGCCTCTAGAAGCCTAGCAAAAGCAAATAAAAATTCTCTCTGGAGTTAAGTGAGCCTTTGTTGTGGACCTCAAATTGTTTCCACAAATAATTTTTCAAAATACAACATCCTGTACACAAAGAAAGCCAAAAACACAAGGAAACTAGACTTGAGTGAGACCCAGCATAAAAAATAAACAGACCCACAGAGACTTCAAAGGTAGACAATAAAAGAACTATGCCAACTTTGTTGAGGTAAATGAAAGATAAGCTTGAAGACATCTGTAGGAAACAGAAAACTATAAAATGTGGCAGAGTAGATAAAAAAAATAGATTTTCTAGAAATAAAAATATGATAACCAAACTTGAAAAAAAAATTAGTGAATGAGTTTCATACCAGATTAAGCTGAAGAGAGAATTAATGAACTGGAATATCTGTTAGGAGAAATTATTCAGAGTACTGTATGGGGAGACATAGGGCTAGAAAATACAGAGGAAAATAAAGAGAATTAGAAGACAGTGTGAGAAGGTCTAACCTGGCATAAATTTAATTGGTACTCTAGAAGGAAGCACAGAGACAATATTTGAAGACATAAAGGCTGAGGGTTTTTAGAACTAATGAAAGACCTCAAGTTACAGAGTCTAGAAACCCAGTGAATCCCAAACAATGTGAATACCAAGAAATCCACCCCTAGACAACTCAGAGTGAAACATCAGAAAATCAAAAACAAAAAGAAATCTTAAAAAGCTTCCAAGCCAAAAAGACAGATTACCTTCAAAAGAAAAACAACCTGTCAGCTGACTCCATGGCAGTCAGTGAAATGACTGTCTTCAATGTGCTGAGAGGTGTGCAGAGGCCTGCTGGATAAGGGCCGGTAGACCATGGTAAAAAATGTGTATTGTAATAAACTCAAAGCCACGAAAAGGTTGTGAAGAGGGAGATGACATAATCTGATTTAAGTTGTACAAAGGTCACTCTGGCTGCTTTGTAAAAGAAGAACTTAAGGGGGAAAATGATAGAGACAACAATTAAATAGCCATTGCCATAGCTACACAAGGGATACTACTTAAAAGTTTCTAATATATAAATGGATATCAACCAGAAAAATGGATTGGTCTTGGCCATATTATAACACTGTTGTTAAAGATATAGGTAAAATTATAAAAATAAGTCCATAATATCTGTAGATAATGCACAGTTAGTATCAAGGGAGGCTACATTAGGTGATAAAATTAGTGTCCAAGAAGATTTCATCTTCTTGGTGTGGTGGCACAAATAGAAAAAAAATGAAACCAAGCAGAGTAAATGTAATACAGGAGTGACAGGACTTAGTACATCTCATATAAGAAAACAAGAAGGTTTTCTTTGACAGTGAGCCCAAGATGAGTGAACAGTGACTTCAATCTTGGGCTCATTAATTACTCTAAGTGATAGTACCACACTTTTCTGTACTATTTAAACCAAAATTTCACTTTGACAGAGAGTTATAACTCTAATACCAAGATCTAACAAGTGTAACACACAAAAAAATTATAGACCATTCATAAAGAGATAAAATATTAATTATAGTAAAGAGATTAATCAGTATAATAAAAGAACAACAACCACAATCAGGTATGGTTCTGTCCAGGCATACAAGAAAGGTTCAATATTAGAAAATCTATTCAGATAATCTACCATATGGTTTGGGAGAAAAACCCTAACCCATGAGCATCTCAACACATGCAAAAAAAAAAAAAAAAAAAGGCATTTAATAAAATGCAACATTCCTGATTAAAATCTTGGCAAAATATGAATAAAAAACATGCTTCCTTAATAAACATTTTAAAGTGCTAGAAGAAGAGCTTTTAGTATGGTGGATTGATCACTTGATGGTTCCAATTAACAACCTCCCTGTATCCACGCCTTTTTAATGTGACTTCGTGTTTCCTCCCATCAAGAGGCAGTCTATTTCCCACTCTTGAATCTGAGCTGCCTTGTTATCTGCTTTGGTTAATCGAATGCAGCAGAAGTGAACTTGTGCCACTTTTAATTCTAGGCCTTAAGAACCCTTGCACACTTCCACGTCTTTCTTGGTCCCCTGCCTTCACCATAAGCACAAGCTCTGGCTAGCCTGCCAAAGAATGAGAAATCACACAGAGGAGAGCCAAGAGGTCCAGCTGACAACCAGCCAAGCCTTGGAAGCAAAGTTACCTGGACACCACTTGACTGCATGCAGTCACATGAACCCAGGTCAGCCCAGCCTAAATTACCAACTTTAATTGCAGTATCATGAGCTAAATGATGGTTGTTTTAAACCATTGCATTTTAAGGTTGTTTAATATGCAACAATAAATAATTGATACAGCCAGCAAGTCCATGAAAATTCTCAATCAATTTCCTTGGTTTTGGAAATGATAGTTTCTGGTTCAGATTACTTACAATTAAATTTCTGAATGATAACAAAGGGAAGCAAGTAATGAAATGATTATACTATATAGATAGAGCTCTTATTACTATTGACAGTGATGCTTAGCTACTCTTCTCATGATGAAGTTATTTCTAAGAATGACTTGATGTATTTAAAAGACAATTGGCCCGAATGGGAATTTTAGCTAATTTATGCCTTTTTTTCCCCTTACTCACATCTTGAAATATAGATTCATGATAATAACTTAGGTTTCTTATTCAATTTTTTTGCTTTTGCCAAGATGCTTACTACAGGCTACAACACTTTAAATCACTGTGGAGACTTTGAATTTCCAGAGGCATAATATTACCTTCATCTTTTGGTTCAAAATCCATCTGCTTCCAACATGTTCTTGCAACATTTAAGTGCATTCCCCCTTGTTATGCAATAAAAATAGGATTCTTGTATTTCTATTTTCTTGTGGAAAATTACCAGCATTTCCTATACAATCAGATGATGGTGTTGGAAGGCTGATTTGGGGCATGCTGTCTCATCATTACTTAATGCTTTTCATTTTTATTACTTGTTATTAATTGCTCTGCATTAAGTACCATTTTTCCTTTTCTGGTGCTATGCAGGATTTTGCTAGAGTAATATATAACTCAGATATTCCTGATTATTCTTTGAGGATTAACTAGTCATTCTGATTACTATGTGCCAAAAAACTAGACCTCTAGTTTAGATTACAGAAAGCAATGTAAATCTGGGAAAATAAACAGTATGCAAAATCACAATTAAGAAATCATTGTGAGCTCTAGTTTCTTCCTGAGAAAGAAGTTATATGGCTTGGGGACCCTACATAAATCCCCAATGGTGTCCTTCAATTCAACATCACTGAAGGGGATGAATCATTGAAAGCCTATTTAGAATCTCCAGAACTGAGATTTTCCTCTAACCTTCTTCCCAACTCTTTAGTCTAGTCTTCAGTGAGTGAACCAAATAGACCTCAGGAGTAGACACCCTTCCCTCTTTATTTTTTTTTTCTCGAGGATCTATTTATTATCCAATTAGTGAGAGTAAGATGGGTTCCACTGGCACAAATGTTTTAAAATTATATCACTGCTTGGGATTTTTCCTATCTTAGGTCTTTTGTTTATGTTAGAATCTTTTCCTGATATTTATCTCATAGATATTTATGGAGCAACTAGTATGATTGTGACACTGGGCCCTATGATAAAGAGTCTGTTGTCTTCCCTCAGGAAGAAAAGATATTGAAGTTATTCCTTTAAAAACACTACTTTAAAAGGTATTGTTGAGAAGTGGGGCAAGATGCTGGACTAGAGCCACCCAAAAAATGATCCTCCCACAGAAAGGGACCAGAGCAAGGAAATGACAGCTAAGTTCAGGGGAGAGCACGGGAGGGTAGCAAGAGCCTGGTGAGGACCCTGTGGAGCACAAAACACAAGCAGGGTAATATAGAGGAGAGAGAGGCACATGGCTTCAGCTGCTGCCATGCTCCCCAAACCAGGATCAGCCAGGAGGAATTCTCCCTTGCAGTGGAAAGAATCTGCTTGGTTGTGAGCACTATCCAGTGGTAATCCTCCTTCTGCTCTTGCCCCAGCCTACCCCCACCACTGCTATGGTTGCCTGTGTCATTGCCTAGTCCCAGAGCCAAGTCCATCTCCCCACACAGGAGTTCATTCTGTGCAATGCACCCCACTGTGTGGCCCATGTTGCCCCTGCACCACCAGGCACCAGCCCCAGCTGCCAGCATCTCCCAGAAATACTGAGTCTACCCAGAAGCAAAACAAAAACACCCCCCAAACAGGCAATGTACAATGAATCTATAAGAGGGAGTCTTTCTTCTCAAAAGCCACCCCAGGGTAGTAGAAAAGCAACTGCCAGGTGAGTAGGCATCAACATAGAGATACTAGAAATATGAGAAAACAATAAAATATGACACCACCAAAGGAACACTGTAATTCTCAAATACCAGACCCCATACAACAGGAAACCTTTGATATGTCTGAAAGTAAATTCCAAGTAACAATCTTAAAGAAACTCAGTGAGATACAAGAAGGTTCAGCTACACAGCACGACAAAATGAGAACACCAATCCAGGACATGATGGAAGAAATTACAAAGAGATAGATACCATAAAAAAGAATTTAGTAGAACTCCTGGAACTGAAAGATTCATTTAACAAAATAAAAACTACAATTGACAGTTTAAGCAGCAGGGTAGAGCAAGTGGAAGAAAGAATTTCTGATCTTGAAAACAGTCTTTTTGAAATAACATAAGCAAGCAAAAAAAAAAAAGAAGAAAAAAGAATTTAAAAAATGAAGAAAATCTAAGAGAGCTAGCAGATGACATTAAGTGAACAAATATCTGAGTCATGGGCATTCCAGAAGAGGAGGAGAAAGGAAAAGTCACTGAAAACATCTTCAATGAAATAATAGCAGAAAACATCCCACGCATTGGTAGAGATAGGGACTTTCAGATCCAAGAGGCTCAAAGATCCCTGACAGATTCAACCCCCAAAGGTCCATTCTGAGACACACTGTAGTCAAATTATTAAAAGCCAAAGACAAAGAGAGTATCCTAAAAATAGTAAGAGAAAAGTGTCGAGTCACCTATAAGAGAACCCCCATCAGACTAACAGTAGACTTTTCAGCAAAAACCCTACAGACCAGAAGAGAATGGGATAATGTACTCAATGTACTAAAAGAAAAGAACTGCCAGCTGAGAATAATATACCCAGCAAGCCTATCTTTCAGGAATGAAAGGGAAATAGTGCATTCCTAGACAAACAATAGCTGCAGGAGTTCACCACCACACAACCAGCTCTACAAGAAATCCTTAAGGGAGTCCTGCACCTGGAACCCCCCAAAATGATAATCACCAAAATAAATACATGAGCAAGAACACCACTGGTAGAGCAGATATACAAATGAGAAAGAGAAAGAAACTATACCATACCACACCAAAAACCAATGAACATCAAAGACAAAAAAAAGGGGGGAAAAGAAAAGAAAAGAACAAGATATTTGAATCAATCATAAGAAAAACAACTAAATGTCAGAAATAAGACAATACCTTTCAATAACAACCATAAATGTAAATGGATTAAGTTCTGCATTCAAAAGACACAGATTGACTGATTGGATTAAAAAATTAGGCCCAACTATACGCTGTCTACAAGAAACTCACCTCACCTGTAAAGATACACACAGACTAAAAGTGAAGGGATGGAAAAAGATATACCACACAAATGGAAATAAAAATGAGCAGGAGTAGCTATTCTTATATTGGACAAAATACACTTTAAACCAAAAACCATAAAAAGAGACATAGATATCCATTATATAATGATAAAGGGATCTATCCAGCAAGAAAACATAACATTCATAAATATATGTGCACCCAACACTGGAGCACCCATATATATAAAGCAAACAATATCAGGCCTAAAGAAACATATAGATCCTAATACAATAATAGTTGGGGACCTGAACACACCTCTGTCAACATGTAGGCAACAAATCAACAGGGAAACACAAGATTTAAACCACACTTTAGACCAATTGGACTTGCCAGATATCTACAGATCTTTCTACCCAACAATCTCAGAATATACATTCCTCTCATCAGCACATTGAATATTCTCCAGAATAAACAACATGTTAGGTCACAAATCAAGTCTCAAATAATTGAAAAAAAACTGAAATAATTTCAAGTATCTTTTCAGACCACAATGGATTGAAACTAGAGATCGATAACAAGAGAAATTCTGGAAACTATACAATTATATGGAAATTAAACAACATTCTCTTAAACAACCTATGGGTCAAAGAAGAAATTAAATAGGAAATCAAAATATTTCTTGAAACTAATGAAAATCAAGACACACCTACCAAAACTTGTGTGATACAGCAAAAGCAGTAGTAAGAGGGAAGCTTATTGCAATAAATGCTTAATCAAAAAAAAAAAAAAGATTTCAAATAAACAACCTAACACCACACCTCAAAGAACTAGAAAAATAAGAATGATCTGATCCCCAAATTAGTAGATAGCAATAAATAATTAAGATCAGAGCAGAACTAAATGAAATAAAGACCCCACAAATGATACAGAAGATCAATGAAACAAAATGTTGGTTTTTTGAGAAGTTAAACAAAATAGATATTAGCCAGGCTAACCAAAAAAAAAAAAAAAAAGACCCAAATAATAAAAATCAGAATTGAAAGAGGAAGCGTTACAACCAATAACACAGAAATACAAAGAATCATTATACATATAACATAATACAACCATATGCCAACAAAATCAAAAACCTAGAGGAAATGGATAAATTTCTGGGCACATACAAACTACAATGACTGAACCAAGAAGACATAGAAAACATGAACAGACCAATAACAAGCAATGAAATTGAAGCAGTCTCCCAACAAAGAAAAGCCCAGGACTGGATGGCTTTACTGCTGAACTCTACCAAATCTTTAAAGAGGAATTAACACCAATTCTCTTCAAACTGTTCTAAAAAACTGAAACAGAGGCCATTTTCCCAAATTCATTCCATGATACCAGCATCACCCTGATATCAAAACCAAAGATACAACAAACACAAAAACTGAAGGCCAATATCTCTGATGAACATAGACACAAAAATCCTCAACAAAATATTAGCAAAAAGAACACAGCAACATATCAAACAAATTATACACCACGATCAAGTGGGATTCATCACAAGGATGAGAGGATAGTTCAACATAGGCAAGTCAATAAGTGTGATACATCACATCAACAAAATCTAGGACAAAAACCATATGATTATCTCAATGGATGCAGAAAAGGCATTTGACAAAATTCAACATGGCTTCATGATAAAGACTCTCAGCAAATTAGGTACAGAAGGAAAATATTTCAACACAATAAAAACCATATATGACAAACCCACTGCCAATATCATCCTGAATGGGGAAAAGCTGAAAGCCTTTCCCTTAAGAACAGGAACAGGACAAGGATGCCCACTCTCAGCACTCCTATTTAACATAGTATTTGAAGTACTAGCCAGAGCAATCAGGCAAGAGAAAGAAATAAATACATCTGGATTGGAAAAGATGAAGTCGAACTGTCCCCATTTGCAGATGACATGATCCTATATATAGAAAAACCTAAAGACTGTACCAAAAACTCTTAGAGCTGGTAAATGATTTCAGTAAAGTTGCAGGATACAAAATCAATGTGTGAAAATCAGTAGCATTTTTATACTCCAGCAATCAACTAGCAGGAAAAGAAATCAAGAAAGCAAGCCCTTTTTCAGTAGTCATCCAAAAAATTAAATTCCTCAGAATAAATCAACAAGGGAAGTGAAAGACATATACAGTGAGAAATACAAATCACTGCTGAAGGAAATTAAAGAGGACACAAAAAGATGGAAAGACATTCCATGTTCTTGGATTGGAAGAATCAACATTGTGAAAATGTCCATCCTACACAAAGTGATCTACAGATTCAATGCAATCCCCTTCAAAATACCAATGACATTCTTCACAGAAATAGAAAAAACAATTCTAACATTCATATGGAACAACAAAAGACCCTGAATAGCAAAAGCAATCTTAAGCAAAAAAAAAAAAATAATAAATAAATAAAGCCAGAGGTGTTACATTACCTGACCTCAAATTATACTACAAAGTGATAGTAACCAAAACAGCATGATATGGCATAAAAAGAGACACTCAGACCCATGGAACAGAATAAAGAACTGAGAAATCAACCCACATACTTACAGAGAACTGGTCTTTGACAAAGTCACCGAGAACATACAATGGGGAAAAGACTGCCTCTTCAATGAATAGTGCTGGGAAAACTGAACATCCGTATGTGGAAAAATGAAACTAGACCTGTACCTCTTTCCATGTACCAAAATCAACTCAAAATGGATTAAAGACTTAAATATAGGACCTGAAACTATAAACCTCACAAAAGAAAACACAGGGGAAACATTTCGGCAAGTAGGACTGTGCAAATACCCCGAAAATGCAGGCAACAACAACAACAAAATAAACAAATGGGTTATATCAAGCTAAAAATATTCTCCACAGCAAAAGAAAGAATTAACAGAGTGAAAAGACAACCTACAGAATGGGAGAAAATATTTGCAAACCATGCATCCAACAAGGGATTAATATCAAAAATATACAAGGAACACAATTTAACAGTAAAAGAACAAGTAACCTGATTAAAATATGGGCAAAGGAGTTGAATAAATGTCTGAAAGGAAGATATACAAATGTCCAAAAGACACATGAATAAATGATCAACATCACTCAGCATCGGGGAAATACAAATTAAAACTGCATTGAGATAGCATCTCACTCCAGTTAGACTGGCTATTATCAAAAAGACAGAGAATAACAAATGCTGACAAGGATGGGGAGAAAGGGGAACACTCCTACACTGTTGGTGGGACTGTAAATTAGTGCAGCAATTATGGAAAATGGTGTGGAGATTATTCAAACAACTATAGATAGAACTGTCATATGATCCAGCAATTCCACTACTGGGCATGTACCCAGAGGAATGGAAATCATCCTGTCGAAGGGAGACCTGCACTCCCATTTTTATTGCAGCTCTATTTACAACAGCCAAGAATTGGAACCAACCTAAATGTCCATTGATGGATGACTGGATAAGGAAAATGTGATATACATGCACAATGGAATACTACTCTGTAAAATCATTTATAATTTTCATAAAATGATGAAATTCTGCCATTCACAGCAACATGGATGAACTTCAAGACAATTATGTTGAGTGGAATAAGGCAAGCACAGAAAGAAAAATACTGCACATCCTCACTCATAAGTAGGAGCTAAAAAATGGAAGGAAGGAAGGAAGACAGAAAGAAACAATAACAAGGAAGGAAGGAAGGAAGGATGGAAGGAAGGAAGGAAGAAACAATAACCATAATAATTTGTTGAACTTTCAAAAGGAGAGTATATAAATGAAGTTATCAGAGGTGGGAAAGGGGGAGGGGGAAGTGGTTAGCTTGAAAATTGGTAAAGGACCACAAAAAGTGATGAGATTGTGTAATGTTGAATATACTAATTATCCTGCTTTGAGCATTACATATTGCACACAGGTATTGATATTCAATGTGGTACCCCACAGATATGTACGATCAATTATGCTTCAATTGAAAACAATTTTTTAAAATTAAAAAAAAAGGTATTTGTACCTTGGTATGGGCTAAATGTATTCCCCAAAGGTGCATATATTGGCAATGTAATCTCCATTACAGCAGTGTTAAGAGTGTGGGAATTCCTGTTGTGGTAATTAAAACGTGGGCCTTTAAGAGGTGATTAGACTGTGAGGGCTATACCCTCTTTAATGGATTAATCCATTAATGGTTTAATGGGTGGTAATGGCTGTGGTTGTAATGGCTTTAAAAGGAGAGCAATTGAGGAGGTTAGCTCTCTCTTGCTCAGCCCATTCACCATGTGATAACCTGTGTCACTGTACGGCCATGACCAAGAATGCCCTCACCAGGTGCTCCCTCTGGAATTTGGACTTCCCAGCTTCTGAGCTGTAAGAAATAAATTCTACTTCTCTATAAATTATGCAGTTTCATTTGATCCCTGTACTGGTTAGCCACCAAAGAAAAAAAATTATCCAGTTTCAGGTATTCTTTTATAAGCAACAGTAACAGATGGGAGCACATTCACAATTTCTTCTCTTTAGTAATAAAGAGAATTATGTTTTGGATTGAAGTCCCAAGATCACTTTTCTTGCTTAGAAAATGAATGTGCTCTAGCTAATAAACCAAATCCGCAAAACAGTAAAAAATATATCTTCGATTGCTTGGCTCTGACTCAGTTCTGGCAGGTTCTAATAGTGAGTGGGGAGGCAGGGAAGGTGCAAGGAGCTGCAAATACACCTCTCTTTCCATTACCACCGCTGGCATGCACAATTTATCTCTGTCAAAAGCAGTATTAGTGTTAACCCTATGAGAGAAAGGAGTCTGTTTCGGGCAGATTCTATTTACATGTAGCACTCCATCATTCTGACTTTTGTTTGTTTCATTTTGCTACAAATATACTCCAAAATAGCCTGCAAAGTGGAAATCATTTCACTAGCAAGATGGTTATGTGAAAAATGTAACATGGTGTGAAAAAATTACCAACCTCTGGGACCAGATTTTGTGACAATTATGCAGTTCCCCTTCATCATGCCCTACCCACACTCAATCATATATCAACTCCCGTCAAGCTCATCTCCAGAGATTCTCTAGTTCTCTACAGTCTGTCACCACAACCCTGATTCAGGCTCTCGTCTTTCCCTGTTCCAGTCCTTCCTGATGCTGGTCATCTTGAGGCCAACTTCAATCTTATCACTAACATATTTAAATCCTTTAATTGCTCTCCTTTATCTACAGGCTACAGGATAAGGTTCAAACCTCTTCCAAGGCATTCGGAACTTTCCTCCATCTGATGCAATTTCTCTTTCCACCTTTACTCACCCTTCCCATCGTCACACATCCTGTGGCAAACTCACATTGTTATCAACTCACTTTTTCCTATATCTACTGTGCACTTTCCTGCCCTTGCACCTCTGTACCTTCAGTTCCCTTTAATGGAAATAGCCTTACCACCACTTCAAGTATAAATTCTCTTTCCCTCACAGGTCAAATCAGATGCCACCTTATTCACAAAGTCTCTCTGATATCCCCACGTAAATGTAACTGATCTATCCCGTTTCCCCAGCTTGGGGCGCAGAAAGAACTATTTTTCCTGTAGATTCCACTGAAATCACTCTGAGTTCTACCTCATGAAAGTGCAGAATGTCCTTCCCCCTGGAGAATGCTCTCTCCATGGTAACTCCAGTACCCTCAGGCATGCTTTCTCAGTCCTGGTGGCCAATATAATTACTCTTATCTCCAGGAGGAAAAAACCCCCAGAAAACCTGACCTTCAGCCAAGGGGTCAGGTCACTCTCATGGCTCTCATTATCACACTATAGTGTTGGGAAACATCTTGAGTCTGGTTATCCCTGTGCCCCTCATTTCATGTCCATTACTTGAGAACCTTCATCACCCTGCACATGTACTGCCATAAAATCTGTCAACCTTCCAGCAGGTGCTCAGAAATGCCCTTTCCATTGTTGTACTGACCATCCTCTTCTCAATGGGTGGGCAGAAAGAAAAGCCTCCCCACCGGCTGGCTGATGCAGCTGCCTTCATCCCCCACCACTCCCAGTGTTGCCGTTCTTCAGTTATTTGGTTTCTCAAGTCTACAACAATGTATCCACAGAGCCTTTGCAACCCAAGGTACTGTAAGCAGGGCCAGAACAGCTCACTTTTGAGGGCTTTCCATCTCAGCACATGTTGTAGATGGAGCCCTCCATCGCATGCCATGCCACCCCCAGCTGCCTGACTTGCATGCCATTCCCATGATCAAAGCTTCACATCACCCTCCATTCAGTTATATGTGCCTTCCAGGTAATCATCTATGTCCTTAAGAGAAGTATCAGCTAAAGTGCCTTTTGTTGTAAGTGTTAAAAACAAACAAACTGGATTAAACAATAATGAAAATTACTGGATGACTTACCTAGAAATTTAGAGGTAAGACAGGCTCAATAATGACTTAATCCAGTAGATAGCCCTATTTCCTTGTGATTCTTGGCTCTGACTTCCTCTTTGTATTAATTTCATCCTCAAGGCTAGTGACAGGGTAGTGTTAGAGGGCTAAGCCTCATGTCCACACATGAGACATCTGGAAGAAGAGTGGGAGGGTCGCTTCTACACGCATTCCTGGAGTAGTGAGCAGAAAGTTTCCCAGAAACCCCATTTCAGTCTTACCGGCTGAAATGAAGGCTCTCCTTCCCAAGCCAATCACCAGCAAGAGGGAGCACGATTACCAATCAGGCCCACACACTCTGAGTCACATGGGCTGCGTGGAGGAGGGGTGGACACCTGAACAAAACTGGGTTGCTAGGAATGACAGGAAAGAATGCTGAGCAGGTAATCCCTATGTCTACTAGAGAGGAATTTCACTCATGCCTTATAACAGCTTCCTTCTTTCTAAACTGGTGATATGGAAAACATCTCATATACACCGATTAAAATCTTAGATACTGCAACATTACTCAGTTTTTTTTTTAAAGCTTTCAGAATCTTACAAAAATAATATTGAGCGAAAGAAGACAGACACAAAAGATGATATTTACTGTATGATTCCATTTATATAAAGTTCAAAAACACTCTATTGTATTAGAAATAAGAAGAGTAATGACTGGAAAGGGGCATGAAGAGGGATTCTGGGGTAATGTTCTGTTCCTTGGTTGATGTCAGTTACAGCATGAGTTACATTTATGAAAACGCATTGAGCTGTACATATATGATTTATGTACTTTTTGGAATGTATGTTCTACTTCAACTAAAAAGTTAAAAATAAAAAATAAAATTATAGATACCAAGAAAAATAACAAACAGTATCTCCAAGATTTAAGGACTTTGGGGCTGGCTGGTTAGCTCTGTTGGTTAGAGTGTGGTGTTGATAACAGCAAGGTCAAGGGTTCAGATCCTTGTACTGGCCGCCACCAAATAAAAGAAAAAAGATTTAAGGACTTTATAGCTGAACATATGAGTCACATCAGTCAATAATTCATTACTATACTGTGTTAACACATATTCTATGGTGTGGAACATCAAATTCAAGGCCAGGTAAGGCTAAGTTAGAACAAACAGAATGTATGGGTATGAGTTTGCCTGGCGAGGGGTGAAGGGTTTGCTGCAAATGCACAGAGCGCCTGAGTGTTTAAGAAGAGCAAACACGGAGAGTACAGAGATCAACATGGGCCTTTTAGGTTATGTTGGACTTTGTCCTGAGGGCAAAGGGAAGCCATAGAAGAGACTGCCATGATCTGCCATGAACCAAGGACACACTTAGCACCCATAGTGAAGGGACTTCTGTGTGTCTAAGATATTGGAAATAACATCTACGAAGAGGTTGGCAGGCATAAGGGCTTGACTGAAAGAAATTAGTGGGAGGCTAACTGGCCTGCAAGTCAGATGATCTAGATTCCTGCCCCCTTTTCCTATAGCCTTGATCTGTACCCTTAGATATAGTGGAATGGGGAAGAGAAAGGATGCTTAATGACTATTTTCTCTACTTAGACATGAGGGTAGGACAGGCATATCTGTTTTATGTCATTTATTAGTCTCATTGAATACATTCCCATGACATAGCTGTTCTTACCCCAGTTTAAGAGGAAACTGAGCCTCAGAATGGCAAATTGGAGATTCAAACCCAGGACTTTTGGGGTCCTGGTGCAGACTCTTCCTGTGTTATGACCTGGAGGGTTAAAAGTCCCACATTTTGGGTTCCTGATTTCCCTTGTCTGTAAGATAAAGGATTTGCCCTTGGTTACTTCCAAGGTCCTGTCTAGTTCCTTCCAAGATTCTATGCTATAATTAGGATACAAATCTTTCACACAAAGATTCAGTGAAAAAGTATGTTTTTAACACATCATTTGCAAGTTCTTGGTCATAAATTGTGTTCTGCCTTAATTTTTTTTTTCTAAATAAAATGTAAATAGTCTTTCAGAGATTTCTTTCTAAATTTTACAGGAAATAAAATATTACTTTAATAGTAATTAGAGATCTAGAGGCTTTTTAAAGCCAGCCTCTATACGTTAAAAAACAAAATATATAACTAATTTCCAAAAAAATCAATGGAAAAAATCACCCCCACACTTGACAGAATAATGACTTTATATAAATACTTAAGCATGATGTATTGCCATTTTTCTGTCATTGGAGTGACTATTAATTACTCACTTTCCTAATTCCTATGAACCTTACAAAGTCATTTCATCATGATCCATCCTAATGCAAAATAAAAATATCATTGCTAGTATACTAGAACCCAATGTACTTGGGCTTGTTACATATGTTTGTTTTGATGTTGCTGACTTCAAATGAATACTCAATGACAGAAAAACCAAGGGCTTGTAATCTGACTTTTTTCTCTGTAGTAAAGAAAGTAACATTGCAATCTAATGGCTCTGTCTATACAATGTCTATATCCATGTTTGAATGAAACATACTAAATTGTTAATAGTGATACCTATGAGGAGGAAGCAGAACTATGGGGAAAGGGATATGAAAAGAGACTTTCACTTTTACTCAGAATACTTTGGTATAGTTAGAGTAATTCTTTTTACAATTAAAATGTCTTCATACATTAGATGTATAATTTTTAAAAATAAAAAAACCCCACTTTCCTAGCTTTCAATATTCTTCAGAATTAAATCATTCTAAAAATTTGTGCAGCCCAACAACAACGACCATATCTAACGAAATCTTGTAATTAAATAAAAATAATTACATGTTTACTGCCATTCTTTACTATAATAATGTTTATGCTGAGAATCTTTTTTTTTTAAAAGAGTTTAAGTACTATTGACAGAAGGGAGTGCGACAAAGAAAACAACTTTATCAGAATATTCTCCTTACATGTGAAGGACAAATAATATACATAAAACTCCCACATCTAAAGCCAAGAAAATCTTCTATAGGGAGTAATAGCAATGCCCAAGAGCAGTGAATGCCTAAGAGGAGTGAGTTGGGAGTTGGGCAACCAAACTTAAGTTACTTTTGTAAAGTAGGAAAAGCACAGTTGTGAAAGGAGAGATGGGAAAGGACAACTAATATAATGCCTGGACAGCAGGCACCCTCTTAAGGAGATCAGTTTTGAGAAAAAGTACACAAGGAAGTTGAGGATGTAATGATTGATTTCCTTAAAACTCAGCCCCTTGGTCCCCTAGAGGTACACTTTGGCCAGTCTGAAGGCTGCTACCTTAGACCTACTCATGCATATGTGCATTATGTGGGTTGTACAAAAATCTTTGAAACAGCAATATTTATACTAGGGGGAAAAAAAGCAGATTTCATCAAAAAGAAAATAAGAAATAAAACTATAGTAGAATATTCACAGAATTAGATATTATACAGCAGTGAAGAAAATGGTCTACTGATATGTACAACAACATGGACGGATCTTAGAAACATAATGCTGAGTAAAAAAAAGCAAGTTACAGAAGCCTTGATGCCATTTTTACAAAGCTTAAGAATAAGCGAAAGTAAATATATAATTTAAGGAAATATACATATGCTATCACACCCCTTTGTCAAGCAGCAAGGAAAGGACAACTATGGTTTTTAAGGCAGTGGTTACCCTGGGGTGGAGGGAGAACACTGGGGGCTCAGATGGGGAGGAGCACCCCACTTGGTTTCAACAGTGTTGGTAACAATCTAGTATTTAACTTGAGGGCTGTGATGGTTGGCTTTGTGTGTCCACTTGACTGGGTCACAGGATGCCCAGGTAGATGTGACTTCTGGGTGTGTCTGTCAGAGTGTTCATGGAAGAGATTAACATTGGAATTGGTGACCTGAGTAAAGCAGATGGCCCTCCCCAATGTGGGGGGGCACCATCCACTCCACTGAGGGCCAGAATGGAACAGAAAGGGTGGAAGGAGGAATTCACCCCTTTTTGCTTCCTGCCTACCAGGCTTGAGCTGGGACATTCTTTCTCATCTCATTTTCTCTGGCCCTCAGACTGGGATTTACACCATCAGCTCCTCTGATTGTCAGGCCTTCAGACTCAGACTGAATTACACCACCAGGTTCCAAGGTCTCCAGTTTGCAGACAGCAAATAGTGGGATTCTCAGCCTCCATAATCACAAAGGCCAATTTCTGATAACAGATCTCTTCATAATAGATCTCTCTCTATATACGAGAGATATACATAACATATATATAAACAGAACCAGTAGTAAATACACATACATATCTGTTCCTCTGGAGGATCCTGACTAATATAAGTGGGTAAATGAAGGTTCAGTTTTTATGATGCTTCATACAGTACATATACACTACATGCATCCATTTTTTATATCAAATATTACAGAAAAGAAAAGAAAAACTCCCTGGCCTTAATTTTTTTAAGTATTGGGTATGAAAAAAGCACATATAAAGCTCAAATGAGATGATAAATGTGAAATTGTTTCAAATGCCATAAGGATTATTATTCTTTTTTAATATATGCATATTTTTCTTAATAAAACCATAAGCTCTTTGAGAAAGAGACTGTTTATATATTTTTTATTACTTAGGATACATATTGAATTACATCCTTATTTGAATGGAAAAGTTAAAAATGAAAGAGAAAAGAAAAATAACTTGGGTTGTATGCAGTGGGCAACAAGAAGTCATTAAGGCGTTGTAAGAGAATGACAGCATCTGGCCTGGATGCAAAGATGGTTCTGGTACCAGAAGATGCCATGAAGTGGGAGTTGGGGAGGACAAGAGACATACTTCAGAATTTGCTGAATATAAAGTATGATAATATAAACAGTGACCAGTGACTCCTGTGGTGGGGAGGGGAAGGATTACTCAGGAGAATGTTTACCTTTATTTCACCAATAATTTGATTAGCAGAATTTCCAGCTTCAGGTATAAACAGGTGCTCAATAAATATTATTTTATGTAAAAGATAATGTACTCATTTAAACAAGAAATTTATATGTTTTAACAGGTTTATAATTATATGAGAGTGAGTGTGATCTTACAAGGTCATCTTTTAAATAAAGATTTTTATTTCAGAAAAACAAGTTTCCAATAGTATGAGAAAATAGTGATCTAAATTTTTTTACACAAAATATATTACTTGAATAAAGCTTTCAAGTAATTGAATAGGTATATTCAGAATATACCTATTTTGTTTCAAATAAATTATTTTTAGTTTTTAAAGGATCTGTTGAAGAGTTCTGTTTCAATAAGGAAGCTACTGTTGTTTTTCTTTGAGCAGCCATATTTGTTTCACCCCCAGAGAACATGATTTATAAACTTTATTTGTCAAATCAATGAGAAAAGGCACACTCACTCTTCAGCAGCAGCTGTAGAAATCTAATTTCAAACATGTGTGTGCAATTTGTTAGAAAAAAATGGAAGGAAGGAAAGATTCAATAAAAAGGAAGAAAAAAATTAAAATTTTCATTAGATCAATATAATTCACAAGAGCAATGGGAAAATATTTATCTCTGCATTATTCTCACTATTAGTTATTTTTAAAATGTCACTAAGACCCTGTTATCACTTTTATTGTCACATTTTTACAATTTATCCTGTACTTAAGTCCTATCTGGGGGGAATTATATATTCTCATACATGGCTGGAAAAATCACTCTGGAAGGAAATCTATGAAAATCTGTAGAGTGTAACAGAAGAACATGATTCAACAATTATTTGTGTTATCTATCCCACAGATAACATTCAGGGAAATTTAAACCATCAGTCTCTGTTATTGTAGATAAAAATACTATTTTTCTTATTGGTGCTAAGTAATGTATTGCTTTACAGTGGTATTCGCTTTATTGAATGATAATAGTTTATTCCCAGTTTTCCCCATGAGAAGGATTACAAATGTGGTTAAATACTGAGGGGGAAAAATAACCAAAGTTACAGTCCTTGTTTGAAATACATATAGGGACCCTCAGTTCAACCTTCTTTATTTTGCCACTGACATGCGGCGTTGTGCTTTGGTGCTATTACATTGCTCTATATCTCTCAAGAAATGCCCATTGACTAAATGACTGCTTAGGTTGCTCTCTTGTCCCTTCTACAGCTGAGAAAACATATCAAGAGCTCCAGAATAAAAAGATATGTCTTTTTTTTTCTCTCCTCCATCTTTTAATCCACATCAGGAATTAGCAAAGGAAGAAAGTTTTACAGCCTACATCTAAATTAAAACCTGAGACAAACGACCCAGCTATCCCACTGCTGGGAATATACCCAGAGGAATGGAAATCATCAAGTCGAAGGTATACCTGTTCCCCAATGTTTATCGCAGCACTCTTTACAATAGCCAAGAGTTGGAACCAGCCCAAATGCCCAACATCAGATGAGTGGATATGGAAAATGTGGTACATCTACACAATGGAATACTACTCAGCTATAAAAACGAATGAAATACTGCCATTTGCAACAACATGGATGGACCTTGAGAGAATTATATTAAGTGAAACAAGTCAGGCACAGAAAGAGAAATACCACATGTTCTCACTTATTGGTGGGAGCTAAAAATTAATATATAAATTCACACACACATACACACACACACAAGAAAACGGGGGGGGGGAAGAAGATATAACAACCACAATTACTTGAAGTTGATATGACAAGCAAACAGAAAGGACATTGCTGGGGGGGGGGAGGGAGAAGGGAGGGAGGTTTTGGTGATGGGGAGCAATAATCAGCCACAATGTATATCGACAAAATAAAATTTTTAAAAAATAAAAATAAAAATAAATAAATAAATAAATAAAATGTGTCAAGTATAAGTGGAAAAAAAAAAAAAACCTGAGACAAAATGTAGGGATTGAAATGATAAATACATAGTGTAAGGTTCTTGCATATTACTAACATGGCTTGTAGTCAAGGAGCTAGGAGATTCTAAAACTGTGCTTTACTAAATGCCACTGAAATTGAACTTAAGAAGAGGATTATTCACAAATAATGAGGTTATCAATGAAACACAACCAGGTTTTTGTACAAAGAGGAAAGAAAAAAGAGTGAGTTGGTTGATTCATATTGTATCAGATTAAATACAGGAATGTTAAGCAGAGAAGTGATCCCCTAGCAATAACTGTCCCTATAATTAATCATATGTTGCTTATCACCTTTCTATTCTTGCCTTAACTTATTATTTAAACCCTACTGATTTTTTTAACATTTTATATTTTTACATCCTATTCTTCCCAAACTGGAAGCTGGAAGATCCTTGACTGCAGAAAAAATGGTCTTTTAAAAATATCTTCCTACAAAGTCTTGCACTCAGCTAGTAATTAATAAATATCAGTTGATTTGGATAATGAAATTAAACAAATTAGTCTGATTTTAATTTGGGTAATTAAGTTTAAAAATTTTTTGCTTACTTACAGAGTTAACAGATGGTTAGTGTAGAAACTTTGAAAACCACAGAAAAACTAAAGTAAAATTAAAGTAATCAGAGATTCTAAACACCTTTTCTCCTTCCTGCCCCGAGAAATAAATGTAAATTCTTGTAGTCCTTTTGCTATGTAAGTCTGTAGGGGAAAAAATGGCATAAAGCTGTACATAAAGTTCAGTAGCCCACAATTTCCACTTAATGGATATCATGAGCTTTTCTCCATGCCAATAAATATTCTTCTACGACAGGACTTTTGTGCCAGTTCAGTATTTCATTGCATAGGAATACCATGAATCCTCCTGTACACCAAAATCCTATTGTTTGAAATTGTTTCTATTATAAATTACTCTACTGTTAATATTCATGTTCATACCATATGAAATACACATAACAATTGATAATTAGTCAAATAACTGATTGAGCTCTGATAAAGGATGACTGATTAATAAGAGACAAAGTATGAAATTAAATGGGTTTGTACAACTATATATCGCATATTTTAATTTTCACATAGAAAAATTACTAATCTGTTGAGTTATGAAGTGTGACTAAAATAAGATACTGAGATTTTACAGGAAAAAAATGTCTGCCTTAATAAACTTATTTCTTAGAGTATAAAACGATTATAAAAAATCAAAGCCTTAAATCAGATAACAACAGAGTAAATAAAAGGCTTGGCATTTATATTCTGCCTCATTTACCATATCTCAGTAAAAAAGAAAAATGGAGAAATGAGTTATTAAAAGGAAAAATGAGGAAGAATTTTTGCTAATTCAGGAAAGTTTGAAGACAAGTGCATACTAGATAAATTATGTAAATGCTCAGTACACTGATATATGACCACTGATCAGTTTCAAGCTTCACTTGTGTCACATGCAAAAGCCTATGTGGCTTTTTAAAAAATTCTAAAATTCTACATTGTGGTTACTTATTTACTTAATTACAAAGTATAAGGCTGAGATCATCTGTCACATACCAGCATCAGTTTTTTTCGTAATTCTGCTACCAACACAAATGATGAAAAAAACTTAAAAATATCTCAGAATATGCTATTTAAAGGAATCAGTTCATGGACTAGTTATTTCTACTTCTTTTTATTGGTTAGGCCCTCTGGTAGCTAGTGACCTTTATTTTTTTTTAAATCCAAAGCTTTTATAGAAGGTAATACATCTGATTATTAATAAAAAAAAAAGATTTGGGGGAAAGGATTATTACTAAGATTATATGCAATTTGATCCCTTGTTCCCAAAGTAGCTTCATACCTTAAACATAGGCCAACAAATACTAGTAATAAAATAAAGTAGCAAGAGGGAAAGAAACAAAATGGATTTAGGCCATGTGACAGAGAGATTCATAAAGAATCTAAGACTTCTGCTCTGAAAAAGTCACAGTATTCTCAGAATTAAAAACTTCAATTTAGCCCTTTATTCAGTTATTGCTGTACAAGGACTTAAAGACTGTCAAGGTTTAGAGAGGATAATGTTTAGATTAAATACATTTAAGAAGTGAGGTTCATATCAACATCACTCCCACCCTGTAACTCATAAAAAAAGAATGCTCTGGTCGAAATTAAATTCCCCAAGCATTTATTGAGGGCTAATCCCCTTTCTCAAGAGTAACATCCTGAAGGGAAAATGACTTGTGAAAACAATAGTGGTTGTTCACAAATAACAAATATTTAAGTATATATTTTTCTGTCACCCTATACAGTCAATCCATATTGTTATTTTTTCTCCAAACAAGACATAACTCTTCACATATTTCTACTTACCTCCATCCCCTTCTGCCTTCTGTGTTACAATGATCAGGTGGCATAAGAGTCCACTCGATATTCTTGTTCCTGATTTAATGTGAGGTCAGGCAGTGCCATTGCATGTCTTCTTCCAGACTCACTTAGCCATACCAGTACAGCCATGGCAGAGCACGCTTGGTTTTGCAAGTGACTATGGCAGAGCACGGTTCATTTTGCAAGTGAATATGAAGAAGGGAAATGGAGCAACAGACTTGAGCACATTATTCAAGGAATGGTTATAATGATGATCACGGAATTTAAGTGGGGTAAGGGGCATGCAAAATAGAGAAAAAAGATAGGATCAATGGATTGGAGGTTCTGGAAAGACTGAAGGATTGCTAGAGTTGTGCTACTAGAGGGAGTGAACTGCAACTGTAGGGGATGATAAAGTCAGAGAGTGAGATGCATGAAATTGAGATTATGGGGGCAGTTTTTGGTGGTGGTTATGACAAATTCTAGAGTATAATTGAGATAGGAGGTTCTCAGTTTCCCTGTGGCAGGGTCTCAGGCCACTCCTCTGAGCCTCAAACCATTCCCCAAGGTCTCAGGTCCCTCCTGTGGGCTCTGATTACTGTTGCTTGTTGCACCTATTTTCAGCAGGAACACAGGGAGATTGAGACTGCAGGAGGCGAATTTGATCGGTTTCAGTGGTCGAGCTCAGTAGAAAGGAGTTTGGTCTTGAATGACTCTCCACTGGAAGTGCTAGAGAGCACTGAGTATATTTTAAGTATGCTCAGTGTATATGCTGGAATGATATGCCAGTCTTACATTTTCTGTATTTAAGATCATTCCATTCATGACCTCATTACTAACTTAGGGTTTTTAATTTCCTTAGGTACTGGTGATATTTTTCCTGCTTTCAATTCAATTTTATATGTTGCATTTATATAAAGTAGGTTCTGAAAGCAGGTCTAAAGTCATGAATATGAGCTTCTTATATGTTCTCCCAAAAAGTCATTCTAACTAAACTATTTCAGTTTTTCTCTTTAACAGTTCTAATACACAAATTCTTAGTCTACTCTTGCTGCTCATTATAAGCTTATATTATTCTTCTGAAGTCAATTCATTTCTGGGTTTTTGTTGAATTTCCAGAGGTGTCTTTGTTAATATTTTAATGTATTTGACTACATTGTGCATAATATTTCTAGCCAAAGATGAGCTGATTATTTTTAAATAAGGCATTATTGGTGGCATAGACCCTTCAATGCATTTTTGGTAAAAATCCACCTGTGATTCACTAAGCTGACTTTACATGAAAATCGGAGCCATATACTGTTTGGGAGACTGCCATCTCCTTTCTCGTGTGTGAGAAGCCTCTCTCTCCTTTGGGATTCAAAATTTTAAGCTGCTAGTAAACAGTTGAGTGAGGAAAAAAGTCTTCATAAAACAAACATTCTAAAGAAATGACTCCTTTTTGCTGTTAAGTAGCTAAGACTAACATATAACTTTTATAAGAAATACTTCAGGGCTGACCATTTAGCTCACTTGGGAGACCGTGGTGCTGATAACACCAAGGTCAAGGGTTTGGATCCTCTTACTGGCCAGCCACCAAAAAAAAAAAAAAAAAAAAAGAAAGAAAGAAAGAAATACTTTAGTGTGTGGGAACTGTTTTCAATATAGATACCAAGTCTTTGATTATTGTTCCTGGGCTTGGAAAGTATCACCTTCACAAAGTGACAACAAAGTCCAGTGGACAAAGCGCCTTTTCCAGGATAAATCACTTAAAAGTGGAGCTTCAAAGCTTCCACTTTCCAATTATATTTTAGACCATTCTCCTGTTTTGTAGTCAAGCCTAAATTTATTGCATGCAAAAATGTATAACCTGTCTCTTTTTCGTCTGTGTTACACTCCAACTTATAGTTATAACAGAAGTTCTGACTGGGTTATATGCAAAGCTTAAATGTAAAAAGGACAAATTTTCAATAAGGACTCAGTTGTTTCCTAAGCATGTTCAGTTGGACTTTTCAGTCCTTGCAGATAATAGGTGGTGTCAGACATCAATGCTTTCCAGGAACCCTCATAGACATCACTTAAACTCCCCCTTTGAGCACTTATTTCGTCATTAAGAGATATAATGACCTCTTTATAGGGGCATTTACTCACAGACTTGACTCAATGATTAAGATGTAAGCTTCATAAAAGTTTGTCTAAGAAGCTAATAATGAACGCAAACTTGGAATTATGGAAGCATAATTTATCTTAATGATCATATGAGTCATTTTTCAGACTTAATAGATGTTGGTTTTTCTCATCACACTTATAAACCTGGAATTTGTGTAGGGAGAAAAAAGATGTAAACTACATCATGAAATATTCTTTATGGCATCTAAACCTCTTCTAAGAAAGGATTTATTGTATTAAAAAACAATCTTTAGAGGCAAGTAAGATCTTTTTAGAAACTTTTTACATAATGACGATATTAATGTATATGTATGAACATGTAGCTAGGACAATGCAGAGAGATTCAAGCATTATAAGGTGATTAGACTAAATGTCTCTCAAAATGTTTCAACACCAAATAGTTCATGATTTTCTGAACAGTATAATCTCCTCTTTTTTCCTTTATCCCTAAAATCCTTAAAGACGTTATCATGGTTATAATGTCATATCAAACATATTAACATTTGAGTTATATATTTCTATGTTGCTGTGTGAATATATTGTAATTTTAATTTTTAATCAAAATTTGCATTAAAATGAGACCATTGAGCATTCTGTATGGGTATGTTGTACATTTTCAAGATAATTTATTCCAGGTAATATAGGGAGAAGCAGAGAACTTTTGTAGTCTTCTCTTCTATTGCCCCCCCCTTTTTTTTTGCTTTATTTTAACACTTTTGCCTAAAGTTAAGAGTTACAGGAAAAGGAGTTACATTTGAAGATTAGATATAGGTAATGGGGGGTAGGAAGGGCATGGCTTAAAGTAGTGGGGAAACATTGTCCTTTATGTATCCGGAGTGTTTAAGTGAGCTCCACTTTCCCTTTTCTAAATTCATATCTAATTAGACTTGGGTGTCTGCAAGTCAGGTCTCTCTGCAGCCATTGGTAGTGAGTAGATACTTACGTTTTGCAACAAAACACAGGAAGGTAGAGTGGTAAGTCACTAGCCTGGTATTATGGAGACCAGCAATCTTATCCTAATTTTATTACTGAGCAATTCAGACCTTAGAACGGGGCTACATTTGGAACCTATAAGAGATGTACATGTAGCACAGAATACATTTGACATAAAAGGGTCAAAATACTAATAAATTTGACTTTTTTCTTTGTGAACAGAAAAAGTGAAGAGAATTACACTTAAGTTTTTAATCATCATTTTTAATATGTCCTAAGAATTCAGTTTGGGAAAGAGTAATATAAATAAGAAACTATATTAGCTCATTTCAGTAATATTCTAAGCCTCAAGTAGTAGTCCTGGAGTAAAGTTGCTCTTCAGATTGTCAATAAAAAACTGTAAGCACTCATCAAGTCTATATTTTACTAAGTAGAGAGCACTGATTCCCTTTGGTACTGATTTCACACAAAAAAATAGTATTAGCAGGTATACAAAAGAATACTTGGGCATAGAAAAGTTGATTAATAATGCACTTAGTCACATGGAAAAGTTATTACAACCCCTTTAAGAACCTAATTTACTCTTGTAGATTTCTGCTCTTGGGAGAGCTGTGAATTTTTTCATCTGTAAAAATGTAATTGTCAAGAACTATGAAGGGTCTGAGATTTATCCTACTTGTGAGCTAACAAGGTAGTCAGCTACAGTTTTATGGATGTTGGCAGGAGGCACAAAACTCCCGGACCAGAGATAAAGGACAGTTTATTACTCATAGCAATAGCAGTAGCCAGAGGGACAGCATGTATGCCAGTTCTGTGACCCTATTCCCACAGAGTTACATGAAGAGGGCCAGATAACATCTGCACATGTAGTAGGTTGCATTACAAGAGAGGAACCCTGAGCCTAGATAACCTGAATCTTTTAGAATGGTCAGTAAGCCTGCCTGGCCTTTGCCCTATGGAGAGCATTATCTTTATTATACTGGACAGTAAACATGTTTGGTCTTTGTTGGACACTGTCTCTGTCTTCCAAGGGTATCTGCCATACAAACATCCTTGAAAAGGAATTCCAGAACAAAGATAGCCACCGCCTCTGTTTGCAAGATATATAGAAATGTGGCAAGGGAGAATTGTCTCCCAACAAGTATAAATTTCTGTCTCTATTTGCTCGAGATTGGGACTAAATGTAAAGCCCCTAGCTCTGCCCCTTAGCCCATTTTTCCAGTCCCTCCTTAAATTGGGAGCATTCTTGACAATGCTATTGGCAGATGTTGATGGGGTGGGGATTGGGGGCAAATATAAATCAGTTGGGTATTGTAGCTGTACTTGCAAGGAAGACAAAAGTCAGAAAACCTACGGGGGAGTTACCCCAAGTTTGGCTTGCCACGTGGCAGCTCCTCACCCCTCCCCACCCCTGGAAAGCATCTTCCTTTCATTTCAATTGAATACACAGCTAGTAATTCTACTAAATGGAGATGTGTTGAGGTTTCGAAAAATGTAAATCCCTTGGAGCATTAAGGACTCTTAGGTATTCACACACATTAGTGTGAATTTGTGTGAGATACTTTCCCTTTAACAGCTAGCCGAGACTGGCAATTGCTAGTCCTTAAGGGCTAGCAATTTTGACTGGCAAGGATAGAAAGCTAATTGTAAAGCGTGAAGCACGGGTACAGGAAGCCTGAGAGATAACATCGTGGGAGAGTTAAAAAGTATGATGACACTGAGCCCATTGGTGCCAGAGAAGATGGGCACTATGAGATAGAAAAAAGGTACAGAAAGAGTAGGGAGAGGCCAAAGAGAAGTTTCGCCCATTTTCAGATTTTCCTTGGAGTTGGTACTGTGTCTAAAGCAGAGAAAGATAAGTCTCCTCCTCCTCCTTACTGCTGGAGCTCCTCATTTCACAAATATTTATCGAATGTCTGCTGTTGCGAGTGCCACTGCTAGTTACCACTTATTGAATACTGGCTATGTTGTCAGCTTTATGATTCAACTGGTGTGATAAAGTCAAATAAGCTGCTTTCCCTGCCTCCAAAAGAACTTACAGCCCAGTGGGAGAGACAGACAGGTAAGTCAACAATTACACAACTTAGCAAATGCTATAATAGTGGCATCTGAATCAGACAGGGTAGATCCTTGCTCCAGGACCCAGACTTCAGACTTCTATCATTAGTTCTACAGTTCACAGTAGTGAATTAATAGTAGCTAATACTTACATAGTGCCTACTATGTGCCAGGCACAGTTTTAAGTGCTATTAACACAGAATCCTTTTAGCAGTCCTATGAAATAGGTACTATGATTATTATCTTCATTTCACAAAGGAAGAAACAGGTTCAGGGAGGTTAAGTAGATTCGCCAAGGTCACAGAGCCTATGAGCAGCAAAGGTGGGATTTGATTCCAGGCATTTGGCCTAGAGCATATGTTCTTAGAGACCTCCCTATACTGTCACTGAAACAAGTTTAAGCTAACTGTAGAGCAAACATAAGCATCATATATAATTTATTTCTATGTCAAGATAAATTTTGAGTTTCAAACTTCTGACTCATGAAGAAATTTTCAGAACACATATTTTAAATTAGGAAACTGCCTGGAACCTCCTTGGCCTGTAAGAGAACTATAAGCATTAGTGATATACAGTTTTATAGGACAATTCTGTGTAAAAGTTACTAGAATATCAATTACCACATTGTTAGTTCAGGAATCCTACTTTTTGGGGATTCAGTTGTTCTGATATGCAGCATTTTGTATCTTATTAGTTTCTACTGTTAACAAAATTAATGACATAAGTTTACTTTAAAAGCAAAGCAAAATCCATTTATAAGAGAACTTCTAAATTAAAGGAGAAAAAACAAAACAAAACAAAAATGTGCACTGTTTGGAACATTATACCTATTCCCACACTCCTGCTCCCTTGAGAAAATTGCTGAGTCTAACCTTCATGCTGTGGTGTGAGAATTACTGCTCTACATCTTCTTATTAGATACGTTACAGACAGCACCAGAGAAAGAGGTGGGATGGGGGTAGGGGGTGTGGGGAACAGAGCCTTCCACAGTGTATGAAACAGATTTTAATGAAGGTACAGAATTTATTAGAGATTTAGGAGGAAATTTAAGAGACCATCCTCTGCAACCAGGCTTTTAAAAATCATTTATTTTATTTGAACTTGTGCAAGTTATGCTTTACTTATGCCTCAGTGGCTACCTCTACTTGAAAATAACCTGCTTGGACAATTGGATATTTTGAATATTGATTATTTTTTGGTTCCCCAAAGAAGTAATGGATTTTGAATGTACGTTAGGCAAACACTTATTTTGTGAGTACACAGGCAGCTAACACATATGCAGTCTTCTTTTACAAAAGGAGAAAACAAAAAGGACAAAGCTGGCCTATGCCAGGGAGCCACCATATTTCCTCTCTTCTAAGAAGTCTTCTTTTAGATTTCTTCTCCTCTGGGTTTTCTTTAATCCCAGGGCCACACTTCTTAATAACAAAAATGTTAGCAGACTCTGGATGGAGCAGCAACTTCAGTCCAGTAGAGGAAGTGGATGTTATGGGCTGAATTGTGTTCCTTCCCGAATTTCCATGTTGAAGTCCTAATCCCCAATACCTCAGAAGATGACAATATTTGGAAACAGGGTCTTTAAAGAGATAACTAAGGTAAAATGAGATCATTAGGGTGAGCCTTAATCCAATATGAGTGGTATCCTTATTAAGAAGAGATTCGGACACAGGCTCAGAGGCAAAACCATGTGAAGATGCAGGGAGAAGACATGCATCTACAAGCCAAGGAGAGAGGTCTCACAGGAAACCAACCTGCCGATACTTAGAGCTCAGACTTCTAGTCTCCAGAGTTGTGGGAAGATAAATTTCTGTTGTTTAAGCACCCAGTCTTTGATACTTTGTTATGACAGCCCTAGCAAACTAATACAATGTATAAGAGTAAACCCTGGTGACTCCAGCATTCCCGTAGAACTTCTATCCGGAGGCTTACAAGAGCAGTTCATGAACTTGTTAACATAATTATAAAAAACCTGTAGACTTCATGCATTCATTCAACAAACATTTATTGAGTTTTGCCCTGCATATCAGGTACCAACCTAAATGGCAAGGACAAAATGATGAGCCACCAAGTAGCTCAAAATAAATAAGAACCCACATCACAGTCAAGGAATTCACAGTCTGAAGAGGAGACAGGATCATAAAGACTTAATTTCAATATGATGTGATCAGTGGTAAGATTGTGGTATGCACAGAGTGGGTAGGAACTTCACAGAGATGTAGAAGAGCTGTCAGATTGGAGGCTACATCTAACCTAGGTCTTTAGGAAAAGTAGAAGTGTGCCAGGCAGATGAGGGAAGAGAGACATTTCGGTGACGGGAATGCCATAGACAAAGGCAGAAAAATGGGAGAGTGTCTAGAATGTCAGGTGGTAAGTGAGAAGTTCAAGGTAACTGGAGTCAGGATGTCTAGGAAGGAGGATGGGAGGAGAGACTGAAGAATCCAGGTCAGACCACTAAAGGCTGGGGATGCCAAATTTGGATTTTAACCTGAAAGTAGTGGGAAGCCACCAGAGATTTCTGTAGAGAAAAGTCATGATCAGACTTGCTTTGAGTGTGGTCTCTCTAGTGGTGCAGAGAATGAAATGGTAGGTGGGTTGCAGAAAGACTGGATAGCAAGAACCACAGGAGTCTGAACTAAGGCAGCAGAGATGAGCAGTCCTGCTTTAGAGATATTTCAGAGGTAGAATTGGAGGGGTCTGGTAACTTACACTGTGAAGATTTTAACACTTTCACAGTATGCTAACAAGCGAGAGATACTTTCAATTGTAAAACACTAGACATATTTACTTGTTTGTTGTTTTTCCTGTATCAGATGTATAAATAAATATCATTGCTTCCTTAAGCATATTGACTTATTGTCAATTTAATAAAATACATAATATTTTATTTACTTTTTAAAACTTAAATTCAAAGGAGCTACATCTCTTGTGTCTTGTTTAAATTTGGAAAGAACTTGACAAAATAAAATTAAAAAAAATAAATAAAAATTAAAAAAAAAAAAGGAAAGAACTGTTTCTCCAAAAAGTACAGTATAATTGGATACAATTAAAAATGAATAAATGATTTTTTTAATCTCATCATAGTATGTCTGGTATTTTTGTGATTCTTCCAAGTTGGACTTGCTGGAAAGCTGCCTATTTGAGGCAATAAAAAGTATTGGAGAATATGCTTTGCTGGCTCTAATCTTGTGTGTGTGTGTGTGTGTGTGTGTGTGTGTGTGTGTGTGTGTGTGTGTGTGTGTGTGTGTGTGTGTGTGTGTGTGGGGAGGGGGAGAAAAAGAGTACTTTTATAACATAACATTTGGGGTAGAGGAAGTAACCACTAAGTCAAAATTTCTATTGTTTTCCTCTTCCTTAAGATATTATTCAGTGACATTCTAATAAACAGTAGTGAAAAGGCAGTAACGATGAAAGAAATAACATGCCCAGCATAATTAATTACTAAGCAATTGAGAGCAGCTAGTATCTACAACAAATGATTTTTTTTTCTCTTAAAAATTTTAAGGATAGGTTTATTTATTTATTTTTGATCCCCTGAGGGGTACACCATTCTCGGAGGTACTGCAATACCTGCGGCCCATGGAGCAAGTTCCTGGGTCTAATAAGCGTTTTCTCACACCTAACTGCTTTGGGTAGTTTGCTCAGTCTCTGTAGGCCTCAGCTTTCTTATTTCTAAAGGAGGAATAGATTTCCTTGATCCCTAAGACTCCTGCTGACTAAAATTCTGTAACTTTTTCTTCTCAGAAGAATGACTGCTTCTTTTTTTCTTGGAGAGTATATAAATCTTGTTAGATGCTTTTGAGATTCATTAAAAGAAGTGAAGCATCGTGCACGTTTAAAACATTACTATTCTGGGGGCACAAAGGCACTCAGGGAAATGAACTTAAAGCTTTGTAGGTTCAATTAAATCTTACAGTGAGTGACACAACGAAAAAGTGATGCTTTTTGAAACAAATTTGGAGAGTTGGAGTGGGGTAAATAGGACTGCAGGAAAATTAACAAGCCAGTTGATTTTCTTTTCCCTTCATGGGGAAACTTGTATCTGTAGGTGCAAGACGGCTCTAGAGCCTCTGGAAGAGAAGGAGGAGCGTGGGGAGGGGAAGTTTTTCCGATTTCTTTACTCCCCACCTGCTGGTCTGATTTCCTCGCCAGCTCCGTCTGATAAGGAATTGGTTCTCCTCCTCCCCTCCCTCCCTCCCTCCGTCTCCTCCCCGAGTGGCGATGCTGTCCTAGCAAGTGATGCTGTCGGACACAGGAGACGCGCACCGAGGAGGCATCGCCGCGGCCGCGGGACGGGAGAGCCTTTCCCAGCACCAGCGCCGCACTCGGCCCGGGGCTTCCTCCTGGCAGCCCCAGCCGCGGCGGCTGCTCCCACGGTTTGATGGTGGGCGGCGGCGGCGCAGCTTCGGCTCCCGCCTCTAACTGCTCGGGAGCGGGCTGCGCCGCGCTCTCCCCCTGCCTTCCCGCCCGGGGCCGCCCGGGGCTGCGGGAGCCGCCGGCGGTGGGGAAGGGGCGCCGCGGGGAGACCGCGCGGCAGCGGCGGCGGTGGAGGCCGGCGTCCGGCGTCCTCGCGCTCGGAGCGCAGCCGGAGCGATGTCCACCAAGGTCAGGAAGTGCAAGGAGCAAGCGAGGGTGACCTTCCCCGCGCCGGAGGAGGAGGACGACGAAGGCGAGGACCAGGGCGCGGAGCCGCAGCGCCGCCGGCGGGGCTGGAGGGGCGTCAACGGGGGACTCGAGCCGCGCTCGGCGCCCCCGCCGCGGGAGCCGCACGGCTACTGCCCGCCGCCCTTCTCCCCCGGGCCGGACGTGTGAGTACCGGGCCGCGCCTGGGGAGGGCGGCGCCGGGCGGGAAGCGGGAAAGCGCGCCCCGGGCCGCTACACGACGTGCCCAGGACCCCCCCGAGGCACAGCCGGGTAGATCGATTCCGGGTGACTTCGAGGGGGCAGACCTCGCCGCCTCAGTCCTGCTCAGGAGGGACTTGAAGGGCGTCGAAGGCGTGGCGGGGTTCTGTCCCATCTCAAGTGCAAGGGACAGCCCCGCAGACGACCCATTGACTCCAGACATGCATCCCAGCAAGCAGTCACTGCCTCTCCTATATCCGAGGGCGCGCTCACACGACTGCCACAAGGGTTGGGGACCCCTCGGAAAACTGACCTTGGGGTCCCCTAGCTTACCCGGGGACGCCAAAGAAAAGGATCCAGACCCAGGCGCGCGCTTGAACTCTGAACTTTCCCCCGGCGTCCCAGCGTGAAGCCACACTGGGAACTTGGGTCCCCTCCGACGTTCCCGCCAGGGAAGTGGGGAGTAGGGAAGGGACAGGGTGTGGGTTGAAGGTTTGCCTGGACGCCTCGTTTCCCTATGGTCCATTCACAGTTGGGGTAAAACTGTTACCGATGCCCCAGCGGGTCCCCCGGGGGAGGGAGTGGGCAGGGCAGCCGCGGGAGCTGCTTCGGTGGTAACGTTGGCTGTGGTTCCAGGCGGCTCAGGGTCAGTGGCTGGGTTTTTTGGTTTTGTTTCGTTTTTTGTTTTGTTTAGTTTTTAACGAAGGGGCGGTCGGCGCTCTTGTGTGTGAGAAAGAGCAACTTTTCTTAATTTCCAGTCTTGGAGACAACCTTTAATCAGCTGTGGGACGCAGAGAAGATAAAAAGAGGTGATCAGTTTTACAGGGTGAGATGCTCTGTATATCTCTTGTCACGTACCTTGGGCGTGTCGCAGGGTTTACTGTCTTTTTTAGGAAGAAAGCACAGCCCTAGGTAGAGAACTTGGGTCAGACGGTGGCAGGCGGCACTGGCCCGCAGAGCCGGGAGAAGTTGGTTCCCGCGGGTTGTGACCGAGGATCTGTGCGCCCCCTGCTGCCAGAACGCTGCCCACTGCGGGGTCCGAGACCTCTGGGGCGACCCCGGCTCCCACCCAGCTGGTCTGGTCTGCTCCTTTGGCTCAGAGCCGACGCCTGGCAGGGCTGGACTTGTCTGTAGGAAACAGAAAACAGAAATCAATGGCTGGGAGTAGATCGCGAAGGGAGGTTTGTGATTTACAATGAGCGACCCATCCAGATGGGGTTCAGTTATTGCCGAAGATTAACGTGGTGTGGAAACGGCCCCGGAAATGGAGGGAAGGTGTATCGTTTGGAATCAAAGCGTCGCCAGCTCGCTTCCCCGCTCCCTAAGGTCTTCAGACATTGTTCATTTTTCCTTTTGCCAAATTAGTTTTTATAACCTAGCTCAGTTTCTTGATTCTTGTAAAATTCTTTTTTCTTTTACTTTAAATCCACACTAAATGGGACACCTGAACACTGTCATCTAAGAAAGTAGGGCGGAGCAGAGATTAACCACTTTGCCTACAGAAGTTTGAGGTCAATTACACAAAGCCCTGGGGCAAATTCTAATGTAGGCTACCTAACTGCTAATAAAACATCTCTCCTACATATTTTTCAACAAGTGAATAATGTCGTGTACTTATTTTGTGGAGGCTAAGAAGACCCTTCCCCTCCCCACCCCTCGAAAAAAAACAAGACCCAGTCGTTTTAAGGAGCTATACATTAATAAACATTTCTTCCGGAGACAGAGCAGTAAACGCTTCATGTTTATTTGAGGCCTGTCACTTGGTAACATTAGAGACTAACTTGCTATCTGTAGCAGCGATTAGCTCGTTATTCTCCCTTTGAGTAGAATATGGCCACTGTTTAATGAACAGTATTTACTTATCACTGTTTAAAAGTGAACACAACGAAGAAACAAACAAAATAGTAAACACAACAGCCCTAGGGTGGACTCAGAGAGGGACACCCAGTATATCAAAGCCCAGGATCATTTTCAGTAAGCAGAATAACACAGCTGAATTTAAAATTCAGCAGGATGCTGAGGATGGAATCCCACTTTTACCAAGAAAATTCCTCAGGCTAATCCTGTTGCTCATTTCACTGCTCCATGTTCCAGTATTCTGTTTGCAAGTTTTAAACAGACTGACTTAGGAGGAAGAATGTCATCTGCTGTATCACTAACAAGATTTTATCTTATCTTTTATAGACCTCTTGATTCAACCATTGATTCAAATCAACACTTTCTTTATCCAAATTGTTTGCAAACCTAGGACCAAGTAATATGTCATCAGAGAGATGACCTCATTCTTGAAATTTTTCAGTTATTAAATATATCTGATGAACTCCAAAAAGGCATTTGAAGGCAGCTCTCATGAGTTTTAATTCTAAGATATTTCTCAGGCATGTATATGTTCAGGGTGCAGGCTAGGTACAGCAGGCCACAAAGCCAAATATGACAACTTTCCTGCACTTGGGAGTTTAAAATCTTATGAGGGAGATATAGGATTGAGACTGGGCATGAGCAATTATGCTGTAAGTTAGAATAAGCTAATTACTATTTTTTAAAAAAAGCATACAAAGAGCTTTGAAGGGTCACATGCAAAGATGAGGTGGACAATATTAGGTTGTGGAAAAATCAAGGAAACCTTCATGGGCCTTGAAGTATGAATAGGATAAAAGGCAGAGGCAGAGTAGGAAATTAATTAAGCCCTCTCTCCCCTCAAAATGCCAGCCATATCTAGGGAATATTAGTTGAATTTGGTTGAAGTTTTGAGTTATGTGCAAATGTGATACGATTTTATGTCAGGGACTTGAGCATCCACAGGTTTTCGTATATGGGAGTTCTTGGTACCAATCCCCCATGAGTACTGAGGGTTGACTGTATGGGTGGGGAAGCAGTTAGATTTGGCTGGACATGCTGCTTTGGCGCATTAATGTGGAGAATCTTGTATGGCAGGATGAGGCAATAGGGAGTCATTGATTGTTGTAAAGTAGCAGTAATTTGATCAAAGCCACTCTGAGAAAGGATGGCAATTGGCAGAAGGTGAAGAAACAAATTAGGAGGCCATTGTATCTCTTCAGGCTGAGATTAGGATCTAATAGTATAGTGTCAGTGGGATGGAAAGGGGAAAGAGTGGAAGAAAGAATACACAAATGAATCTATGAGATTTTCAACTCACTACCTATAAGGGGTTTAAAGACAAAGCAGGATCAGAGATGATTTGGTAATTTTGATTGTTGATGTCATTTTTTTTTTCGGTGGCTGGAGGTACAGGGATCTGAACCCTTGACCTTGGTGTTCTAAGGCTGTGCTCTAACCAACTGAGCCAACCAGCCAGCCTGTTGATGTCATTGTTGAAAAGAAAAGAGAAAAGAGGAGGATTAGGTTTTTCAGATAACTGACAAGTGTCAAGCAGGAAGATAGAAATGCAAGTTTAGAACATAGGAGAATTTGAGAGTCTGCTGTTTAATGGGAATTGTTACAGTTGTGTGTGTATATGAGATTACCCAGAGAAAGAGTGTGAAGAGAGAAATAAAGGGAGCCTAAGCTAGTTTTTTGAGGGAAAATTTTTTGTTTAGAGGACAGGGAGAAAGGGTAACAAGCAGAGGACACAGAAAGAGAGGAGGAGCATGATGGTGATAAGGCTGCCTTGAGAGAAGAGCTTCAAGAAAAGGGAAATTGGTTAGAGCGTGATCTGATAACAGCAAGGTCTAGAGTTCTACCCTGTACCAACTAGCACCAAAAAAAAAAAAAAAGAAAAGGAAAGAAAAAGGGAAGAATTGACATGCAGTTGGCAAAAACTCAAGAAATCAAGGGAAAAGTTTGAGTCTACTTGTGTGTGTGTGTGTGTGTGTGTGTGTGTGTGTGTGTGTGTGGCTGGCTGGCTGAAACAGGGATCTAAAAGAATGTACTTTTAAGAAGAATCAGTCCTGGGCTGGCCCGTGGCTCACTCGGGAGAGTGTGGTGCTATAAATACCAAGGCCATGGGTTCGGATCCCATGTAGGGAGGGCCGGTTGCTCACTGGGTGAGCGTGGTGCTGACAACACCAAGTCAAGGGTTAAGATCCCCTTAATGGTCATCTTTTAAAAAAAAAAAAAAAAGAAGAAGAATCAGTCCTTGTATGTAATAACGTATCTGTAAAAAAATCATTAGATTTCTCAGCAATGTTGTCTTTAACAGAAGGAGACTTCTAGAAAAGAGAATTCTGTTTAGTTTTTCTGGAGAGGAAGTGCTGTCCAAAATTAGTCCTAATAAATGCAGCAATTTGTGTTTATATGATACTTCATATATATAATACTTTATATATATATGTTATATAATGATGTAATTCATACTCATTGACTTGAATCACACCTCTTTAAAGCAGGTTTTATCATTGTCATCAGTCGTTAATTGAGGAACTTGGTACACAAAGTAAAGTAATTTTCTAGAGGTTTCCTGGCAAATCAATAAAAGATCTTCTTCTGCACAGCTCTGTATGATAGGAGAGCCAGAGATGAGTACTCAGTGCTTTGCAACCCACATTATCTAGTTGGATGTTAGCCTCTGTGGCCCCGCCCTTGTATAAATATTCCCACCTCGGCTTAGTTTGGCTGTGGGATTAAGAACACTGCTGTATGTGTTGGCTTGCACATCGGACTGGAAGTAGCAACTCCCTCCCACCCATGGGGCAGAAATTAGGAATCTCCAGGTTACTGTTGAATGTCTAGGGACGTAAGTCTGGACTTCGAGGACTGAAGTCAGATTAGTATTATTAAGGAAGAGGCAGGTTTCTTCACAGCTATAGTTTAATTTTCGAGAACAGCATAGCATCTCAAACTTTTCATTATATTATATTTTATATCTTAGAGTAGCAATTTCATTATGAACAATATAGAGTTGTCACTTTTGTTGGTTTCTTTTAAATTATTTGTATATAAATCGAAGTAATACATATAGTTTTTAAAGTTAGGTAGTACTAAAAGACGAGAACCACAGCAAGCCCCCAGAAACTCCTCAGTTCTCTTCCCTTTTCTTTCTGTCCACTCCAGTTCACTCCACTTTCACCTCCTTCACATACTGTTATCTTGTTATTCATAGATTTTAGGTGTTATCAATAGTCTGCAGTGAGACTTTTTGCTCATATATACCTCTTTTACTCCTTATATCCTCCACAACATGGTTTATCACAATTTCCGGTTAATATCTTATGTAAGGTCTTCATTATTATGACCATGTAACTATTGTTAACCAAGTAGTATTGTATGACTACATTTCTTTTCTTTTATAATTACTTGTTTTTCTTGGAGTAAATATTTGTCATATCTTGTCCTTGCTGCTTCAGTTAAATCTTCTACAGTCTCCAACTCTGTGTGTTTTCCTGAAGATATCCCTTCTAGAGCCCTCTGACTTCCTTTGTATGTGGTCTTTAATTTTTTTTCTTCAGAAAGCTTATAGAATTCTCCTCATCAGTGCTATTCTGAAGATGTGCCTTGGTAAGGGTCTTTTTTTCATTGCGTCAGCTGGACACTAAGTAAACCCTTTCAATACTGAGATTATATGCCTTAGTTCAGGGAAGTTTTCTTGTATCATTTCCTAACCACTATTTTCATTCTTTTCTTATTCTGTACTTCCTATTACTTGGATGTTGGACTTCGTGAACTGATCCCCTAGTTTTTGTATCTCTTCTTTCCTGTTTTCAAATGTTTGTCTTTTGTCTTCTTATTTTCTTGACTTTATCTCCCAACTTTCTCACTGAATTTTTTTTCTATTTTAGCTATTATATTTTTAATCTGTTAGAGCTCTTGTCTTATGAGTATTAATTTTTTACAACATTTTTTCTTATTTCAGAGATGCAGTATTTTAAAAAAAGATTTCTTGGGGAAAAGGGATTGGGAAATAATAAACCTGACTGTTGGTATTGTAGAACTGGGCAGGGTCCCCCTTTTCTTAGTTACTGTCCTCCCGGGGCTTGGGATCCCCACATCTAGAGCATTTCTATTTCTATATCTCCAGAGACTACAAATCCTCTCTCTCTTACAAGGGTGTGTGAGGGTTGCCACTTGACCATATAGTTGGGTATAAGGGTCTAGGGGGAGGGTTTCTGCCTACTTCTTATACAGACTTTCAGCCGGGTCCCTCATTTCATGCTGTAGCCTCATCTCTACTTTCTGGAATTTCTTTTGCATTCAATTTCTGGGCCTTCTCTGACATTGGAAAGGGTGGATCAACTTGCTTCCTGTTACAGGCACTTTAGGTGCAATTTCTTTCTCTCTACCAAATGACTTGCTAAATGATTTCTAACACATCTCCTTTCTATCTTTAAATATTGTGGCTTAGGATTACAAATATCTCCTGGTTTCATGGAAGATAAAATTTGTGGTGGTGTTCTTCGTTCTCCTTGTTGTTTAGGGAGTAATTTTGGAAAAAAGAGGGTTGAGAAAGGTCCTTATTCCACCATCTTGAAATCCAAGATCCTACATTTGTGTTTTAAGTGTCTATTTAAGCCCTAATTCTTAAATTCTTAAACAATATTCTTTGGCAGATTCAAGATTGCAGAAGGAAGAATATTCTTACTCATGACTGATCTTATTGGGCAAATGGAATGGACAGTGACCTACACTGTGTGATAAGAAGGTCACCTGAAGCCCCCACCTAAACTCATCTTAGTACCACACTTCTAAATTTAAGCGATAGTGAATATTTTGAAGAATAATAGAAGGCTTGAGTTGGAAAGGATTTCATCTAGTCCAGTCTCTTATTTTCCAAATTAAGAAATTGAAGCTGCAGGTTGACATCTAATTCACAGCAGCCCCAGGCCATCAAAATCTCCAGATGGTCTTCACACTGCGGCCTTTTTCGGAGTAAGCATTTCTCTCTTCCTCAAAGAAATTGTAAAATTCATTCACTCCTGGGAGGAGCAACACAGAAAACTATTAATTAGTATTTTTTCATTTATGAGATCCAATTAATTCATTTCAATTTGACTACTGATGGCTGAGGAAGTTTGTAAGCTAAATAGAAGGACTAAGAATAGGGGGAAAGAGGAGAAAAAGATATCACAGGGCACAGTGGACCCCATGCCAAATATTACTTCTGATGATTCCTTCTCTTGATATCAAAGAGGTAAAAGGATTCCATTTCAGGACTGGACCATCATCTGAGGACCGAGTTAGAATTTTAGAGATTTTTCATTACTGTACTGAGGTAACAAATGTCTCTCTGCTTCTCTCTCAACTGTTTTTATTAACCACTGAGCTTTTCACTTGCCTACAATATTCCATAAACCCTTATCTCCTGCCCCCTGACCCTTTACAATAGGCAATAAAACACCAGGGGAAATGCAATGGGAGGGAGAAAACTCTTTACCAAGCCTCTGTGCCCTTGGTAGGAAAACATACTTTGAACTTCCTGGCTCTTTGCTTGGCCAGCAGTCTTTCTTCTCAAACTTCTCCCTGTACTACACTCAACACTGGACAACTTCAGTCTTGAAGGGGAACCGAATTAGTGGCCTGTGCAAGGTGAACACATAGGAGCCTGGCCCTCGATAGAGGGTCAGGAGTGGTGTTCTATGTGGCTGGCTTCACACTACTGCATCAGGGGCACAGCAGTAACTTTATGAGAATAATTAGGATCGTTATAGCATTTTGTCTTTAAGTTAGCATCTAGGTCAGGGATATTTGTCTATAATTATCTAATCAAAAAAATTCCCCTATTAAAAAAGATCTCTCCTATTTTCTCTGTACTATTCTAATAATAGATGACGATATGGATTTGGTCCTAGACCTTTTTTAAAAAATGAAATTTAAGTGTCCACAAATGTGTGACCTGTCAAGGAAAGAGCTTGACAGTGCTAATATTATACACCAGTTTTGCATCTCTAAATACATTTTGTCAAATAGGACTGATGTGTATGGATTCTCTGTTGAAAAGTTGATTGCAGGGGGATGAGGTGGGAGTGAACATCTACAAACATCAGACTTTTGACTTCAGATATGGATGATAATGATAGAAAACCAGATCCCTTTGCTTCTAACAGCATTAGAGGTTAATAATACATATAACTGATAGTGACTAATGTATTTAAATAGCCAAATATGAACTTTTCTTGAGTCAATAGAAGTTTTTTATTTTATTGAGTTTATGTCATCTGTTCTTATTCAACTATAGACTGAATTCATATGACTTTTAATTTCATAGTCATGAATCCTCCTGAAATAATAAAAATTTACTTTATAAATAGTGTGAAAATGAGCTTATTTTAGAAAGTAAGCTTAATTATTAATTTTATTTCTTTATTTCTTTATTGGCAGCTGGCCAGTACAGGGATCTGAACCCTTTACCTTGGTGTTATCAGTATCATGCTGTAACCAAGTGAGCTAACTGGCCAGCCCTAATTAATTATTAAAGGTTATTAATTCTAAGACTTATTCCATTTGCCCCCAGATTATCCTGACAAAACATAACTTTATGTAAAATTAAAATCAAGAGATGTCAAATTCATCAGGTACTTTTATGGTTTAATTAAAAATTAAATATGATTAAGCAGAAATCTGCTTTGAAAGAATAATGGTTGTTTACATTAACTTAATTTCTGATTATTAATTTACATTAAAGTATTCACGACATTCTTTTTTTATAGAGGAATTACTCCAATACCCCTCCACCACTACTTCTACACATTATCATATGTGACCAAGGGTAGGTATTCTTTGATCGAGGGGAAAATAGGCTGTTCTCTGGGTCTTCGGTCTTAGGGTTTAATTAAGTATGTGTGCCTCTGTGCATCCGTCCCTCCAGCAGATGTTCATCAGCCGTGTGCTAAAAGCCAGGCATGTAGAGATAAAAAGAGGCAATCTCTGCTCTTAAGGAAATTACAGTATCGTTGGGGAGACAGGCCTGAAGACAGACAATTACGAAACAATACAATAGTTAGTTTAATGGAGTTATCGGCAAAACACAGTTCCTGGAAGCATAAACAGCTGAGTTCTAGAAGGTATTTGCTTGAATACTTTCTTGGGCACTTATGTTTAAGAAGTATTACCAAGAAATCATGCAAGCACTGGCTCGGGATCCTTCCTTCTGCTCCAGGTGGGCTTTTAGAGGGAGCAACACACTGTTAAATGTCTTCACTGTGGTGTTTTAGCTGCTCAGGAGCCTGGGGAAGAGATACTCATGCTGTCATCAGGATGACAGGGAAAGCAATGAAGAGAGGAGGCCGGAGTTCCCTCCTTAAATATACAACAGCTTCTTGTCTCTGATGGTCATTAGGGCAAATACCAAAATTAGCATACATCTAATAGTTTTATTAACATTATATTAAGAATTCTGAATATTACACAGGCCAACAGAAACTCAGGGAATTCATTAGTGTGGGGACCCAAATATCTCCCTAGACCTGTAAGTGCTGGAATCTCTACATTTTAATTTTTTTGTGAGATGGGCATCTTTAGAAATGAAAGCTGTGCTTTCCTCTTTTTTAAGTGGAACACATTCTCTTACTGGTTTGGTTGTCACCGTGACAATGTGTCATCGAGCTGTACGATGTGTAGGTAGATGCAGGCTCAGCAGTAGGTGGTGTGGGACAGGACCGCCTGCAGCCCTGTACCTCTACTCTAGGCAGTGGACATGCTGGGCTGCCTTCTCCTAGCCTTGCACGCTGGGGCTACTGAAGTTCAGAGTGGCCCCCACTCTATTTCTTCCCCTCCACAAATACATACATGAACAGATTTTCAGAACGTGTTTTGATGACATCATTGAGGCTGTTTATCAGATTCCCCCTCCTCATTCCTTACCACACACATATAAACATACTGCGTGGAAGTCAGATGTCTCCAGGGGCAGCTGCATTGACTGACAGGTGCCTGCTTGCCAGGGGGAGTACAGGTTTTTCTATTTTTTGACTTTTTATCTCTGACTTTCTTGTCCTTGTCAGTGCCTGCTGCTTCCACCCTCATTACCACTTCCAATTATCACATCTCCAGTACTGGAAGTAACATGGTGGTTGCTGTCTAACACATTTTTTCTCCTCTGTGCTTTTCTCACTACTTATCTTCTGGGTTTCCTTCTGCTCTCCTTGCCCTTCACAAAATGATGGACTGGATCCTGGCTGGTTAACACAGTCACTTGCTTCAGGGTGACGAACTGATCAGTCAAGACATTTTGGATGTTATTCTAATTGCTTTGGTTCACATTGATGGTGTTACAGTGTTGTTACTTTGTTTGCTTGCTACATGGATCGAGTTGTTGGTTAATTCTTTACCTTATTTCAATAAAGGATTTGATGTGACTTCTTTAATAATGTTCATTGGTTGCTGAGTGCTAAGGAGCTTGTGATTCAATCCAAACAGCCATTTTAGAAGCTGCTTTTTATATTCAGAATATTCCAACACATAAGCTTAGCATATATTTTAATAATGATATTTTGATTTGCAACCCATTGTTCGTTTTTCTTATTCCCTGGACGCAACATAGTAAAGTAGATAGAGCTTGGGAGAGGACTTCCAAGCTCCAGTCTTCGAATTCTCTACCTCTCAGTGACCTTAAGGAAATTACTTACCATTCTGACAAAGTCCTTTTACCTGCAGAATTAGTATCAATCAGCAAGTATCTTGGAACATATACTATTCTGTGTCAGGTACTGTAGAGATGACATAAGAAGTACTATAAAACATAAGATAGGAAGCATGAAACATTTATCCTCAATTAAACTTGAGGATATGAGTGTCACAGGAGACAATAATCAAGGAGACAAAAATTAAGGAGATGAAATAAAATTATCTAGATTTATGAGCAGACTAGCAATATTACAAAAGCTCAGGCTGAAGTGGTCAGCAATAGTTTCAGAAAGGATCCCAAGACTTCACATTGAAGAATGAACAGAATCTTGCATGTCACCTCAGCTTTACCCTGTGAAACTTGACCCGCTGTTTACAGAGGTAGAATGTAAGTTGGACCACGGAAGGTAAGAAAGATTTGAATTGGTGAAGGGCAAAAATACGAGTATTCAGGGATGGAAATGAAGAACATCCCACAGGCTGGTGTGTAGCAGAATCAAGAAATCACTCACAACAACTTGGATGAGCAGCAACATGTAGCTTCTGTAATCTGCTTATAATAAAAATCTTTCTCCTGAGCCTCACAGCTGCTGCCCAGGAGAGAAGTTAACTAAATGTCTAAATGTCCAATCTGTGGTTTAAAGTTTTTAAAATCTTGTTTTGTTTTTGCTTACTACACAGACATTTATACTCATTCACCAAATGAATTAAGCAACCAATAAATAAAGCATTAGATTAATTAAGCAATTAAGCAGTTAGGAGAGTTATCAAGGAAAGAAGGCTTGCCTTACTTTATTGCCGGGACTTAGTCAGGTAGGGCAGTGTCTCCTGTGCCTTGAGCTGGTGTGTAAGGGGCCTCTGCTCACTGTTTCTACCCGCTCCTGCCCCACAATATCCAAAAAGGGTCAGAGTCTCTATGGTCTCTGTGTCTACCACCATTCAGCACACTCGGGAAAAATGCTGGGGGGGGCTGACCTCATTTTAATTTGATACTATAGAGTAATGCTCTTTTAAAGAAATACTCTCTCGTTTGCATAAAATTGCTCAGGCTCTCAGGAAGCAGCCCCTTCCCTTGCGCTTCTCCGTAGCATCTGGGCATTGGGGGAGGGGAGCTTATGTGTCCCTGGAGGGAAAATGGTTGGTGTCCTCTGACTCTTCTGGTCTCTGGGCTATGCTCCTTGTCTATTTGGGTGCTGCTTGTCAGCAGAAGTAACTTGATCTTGGCTGACTTGCCTTTGTTAGGACCCAGATATGCTCACTGGCATACTTGGTTTCAGCTCAGCTCCCACAGGGTACAGAGCCAGTCCCTGCAACGTCCTTTGTCCAGCTCACAGCACCAGCATCTGTCCCTAACCTTGGTGCCAGCTCCCTGGCTCTCATCGCAGGATCCACACCACATCAGAGCTGAGGGTGGCTTGAGAAAGCTACTTGCCCGCACTATTCCGCTACCCAACCAGACTGGGCTGTCCCAGATCTCCAAATAAAATGAGGCTGGCAAGAACCCCTGCCCTCAGTGTTTCTTCACCTTGTTGAATCCACATCCTGACTTTTACTTCCACTCTGTTATTTCCTTCTTTTCCCAAGACAGTAAGCATCAGGGCTTTGCCTGTCTGCATGACGAGAGTACTTTATGATCAGGTTCCTTCAGAATTAATTAGAGTAATAAAGGAATTGAGTCAATACTTCGTTAAGACAATTTCCCTTTTCCCAAATACTGCTTGCAAAATCCCATTTTTCTTGCAAAAATCTGAATATTACCATGATCTTTTTCTTTGCACTCCTTAAAAATTTATCTTCTCTACTTCCCCCTAAACACACCCATGCAGCTCCATACTGCACCACCACACCCCCAGGCAGAAAGATGTCCTGAGTCAACCAAGGCAAAGATCTTGTGTTCAGGAAGGCAAAAGAGAAGCACACCTTAAATTTTCAAAAAATTTCCTTGATAGTACAGGATCAAGCAGAATATGTTTACATGGCAGTGAAGAATGAAACTGAGGAACAAGGGAAGAAGGTTGGTTAGACGGGGTGGGGTGGGCTGTGAACCTACCCGAAAATCATCTAGAGGAGTCTGGACCCCTCTGAAATAAGCAGTAGGGGGCTACTAATTTTATTTTTTTAAAAGAGAAGCGTATCACGGTACAAGCAGAGTTTAAGGAGAACAAGTTGCTGGGATGGTGGTAGAGTGTAAGGAGAATCAGAAGCAGCATCAGGCACTTGGAAAGACGTCAGACAGACTGCAGGTTGAATCCCAGTTCTGCATTCTGCTATCGGTGTTACCTTAGGCAATTTCCCTTGAACTCAGTTTTCTTTGTATGAATCAGAGAAAATAATATTTGCTTCATTGTTATGAGAATTAAACATAATAGTGCACTGAAAACACCACATAACATACCAGGTACTCAGTAGAATTTAGTTGCCTTCCCTCATGCTATCACTGCTGGAAAGCTCTCGTAATAGCACAGCTATGACTTGATTCACATCTGGAGGATAATGCTGGCAATGAGAGTTGGAAGGGAGAGTCCAGTACAAGAAACATCCCAAAGGAGAAGCTTCAGAACTTTATGACTGACAAGATCAAGACAGCGAGTAATAGGTAACCATAAAATTTCTGAACCTGAATAACTAGCCTGAGATACAAATGTTAAGTAAGAGGGGCAGCTGGTTTAAGGGAGAAGGTGATTTGGGGTATTTTGTAGTGACCAGGGGACAGATAATTGTACATGTGGGATCTAAGTTCAGGTGAGAGAACAGCGCCAGGGAAGAGATTTGGGAACTTAGTTGAACAGATACTCACTGAGTACCTACTTTCTGTGGGGCACTGGATTACACACTGCAGGTAATGATAAATAAAACATGACCTTACTATCCAGGAATGTGTGTAATAGTGGCACATATGAGGAGGTATTTATTATACTCTGTTGTTTAAAAATAGGGTTTAGGTAAATTAAAATAGGTTTAAAACACATGGAGTATAGGATAATTGGTTAAAAACCTATATGAGAGATCATTTAGAAAAAGGAAAAAGACTGTGCCGTAAATCTAGGATAAGATAGTAGTTGAACACTTTTAGCTCTAAGCTAAATTCCTGGATACCCTGAGCCAAAAAAAAAAAAAAAAAAAAGGAACAAATATATAGCTTATATTACTAGGTTAAAGAACAAAAACTCCTCTAGAAAGAGGCTTCTTGATATACCATACCAGGTTTACTTTAGCACTTGAATCCTCCTAAAAGGTAGAATGAATACTATAATAGACAATCTCTTTAACTCTTTAATTGCAGTTTCTGGAAAGATAAAAGAACCTTTTAAATAAATTATTCCCTCATAAAAGCAAGGACATGGCATTAAATGGTCACTGGTGAGGGCATTTCTGTAGGCTGCTTATTTACTGTGGTTCAGGTAAGTAACTTCCTGGAGATCAAATTTTAAATAGTAATAAAGCACAGAGAAACTGAATTAATGTATGGCTACTTGTCCCTTGGCTTGTGCTGCTCCTGTATGTTATTTCAACTTCATTTTTGGCAGAGCCATAGTGACAACTGCTTAACGGCCTATGCTCTATAGTCACTGGTCCAGGATAGCTCCATTGTTTTTGTACTAGAGGTTCCCAGGCTTAGCGTGCATAGGAACTGTAAAGGATACTCATTAAAAGTACACATCCCAGGGCCCCACCCTGAGAGATTCCAATTTAGTTAATCTGGCATGGGGCCCCAAAATCCGCATTTTAACAAGCATTCCAAGTGACCTCGAGGCAGTTGGTCCTCAGGTCACCCTTAGAGAAACACTTTTGGAGTCAGATGAGTTGATGGCAAAGTTATGAAAACTGAGGACTGTTGCTTGTATTTTTACCTCTAAATAGAGTGGAGCAAAGGGTTCCCTATGGATACACCCATTTCTCAGAAAGAACTTTTCATTTGTTTAAGTGTTTAGACCCAAAAAAGCATGAAAAAAGTTTTTTTGTCTTAAAATGTATGATTAGTGTCTTACCTTGGGCTGCCATAACAAAACGCCATAGATTGGGTGACTTAAAAAACAGAAATTTGGCAACATAAAGAGGTATAACCCTAAAGACATATATCTAATAAGCAAACAAATTGATTAAATGGAATCATAAGTTAAAAAACAAAGTGAAACCCAGAAATTTATTTTCTCACAGTTTTGGAGGCTAGAAGTCTGAGATCAGGGTGCCAGCATGCTCAGGTTCTGGTGAGGGCTTTTTCCTGGCTTGCAGATGGTCGCCTCCTTGATGTGTCCACATGGGAGGGGGAATAGTTGAGCGGGAGGGCAGGGGATGCTCTCTGATGTCTCTTCTTATAAGGGCACTAATCCCATCATGAGGATTCCACCTTCATGAGTTTATTTAAACCTCATGAACTTCCAAAGGCCCCATCTCCAAATACTATCACATTAAGGGTTAGGGCCTCAATGTATGAGTTTGAAGGGGCACACAATTCAGTCCATAGCAGCCAGATATTACTAGCCTTCCATATTAGCTATGAAGGGGCTTAAACACGGCTCTTGTAGAGTATCCGAGTTTAAAGCAGTGGTACTCCGGTGCTTTTACCAGAAAGGAGTCCCTGCAGACTGTACTCTCACAGTGCTGAATGAGTTGAACCCCTGGATGGAGATCTGAAGGTAGGAAAATTACTGGCAAAATAATTGTAGTGTTAGCATTACTAGAGGTAAGCACACTCTCCCATTCGCCCTCATTCCTTCCTTATTTCTCATGCTAGATGAGATGTGTTGTCAAGATCAGCTGAGATTGGGGCCATGTTTATGCCTTGTGGATGACATGAATGTTGATTCAGACCATTCCATCAGGCCACATTAATGAATTATTTTAGTACTGTAAGGAAAGTTAAAAAAAAAAAAAAGACACTTCCTTTTGTGGATTCTCCATGAAAATAAATAGCATTAACCCAGCTCTTTTATTTTGAAATAGCAGTATAGTGTGTTCTAATTGAGATATCTGACTTCACACTTATCTCAGTTAGAATCTTTTAAAGACAAAATAAAAATGACTCATGTGACCTGTGTTGTGTCACACATTTTAGTTCAAATATACAATATAAAATATAGCTTCTGAAAGAAGAAATAAGAAAAAGCTTAAAAATACTAAGAAATACAAAGAAAAAATTCATTAAAGAATTATTTCCTAGTATTCTCAAACCAGTCTCTTTTGGGGGGAATTGTGGGGTTTTTATAAGTGGTTTTCTACGTAGGTAGCAGTCATTAAATTAAAAAGCCCTTCTGATAAGATGTGACACTTTTAATAAGAGTTTATTTTACAAAAGATAGCCCCTCTGAATATAGATTGGAATTCTGTTTATATATATATATATACTGTGCATATATATTCTCTCTTATCAATATATAATCTTCACTTATCACAATAGTATCTACAAAATTTGTTTAAAATCCTTGTCGTAGAGTTTGGTCGTGAAATAAAATTATTTTCTATGCAGTGCAGTCAATGTTATTTCCCAGTTCTTGTCTACCTAATATCCATTCTTATACCAACAAATACACATACCATGCACACACCCCCACCCAGTCTTGCACCTCCTTGTTTCCCACACATGCCACACACTATACAGCCCACACTACCCCACACACCACACATCCATACCCTACTAATAACAGCCAAACATATGTCATTTATTAGAAAGATTAGTCAGAGAGATTATAATGTATTGGTTGCCAATAAGTACCTGTATTTTAAATTTTTTGTCAACTAAAGGATTAAAAAATAAAAATTTAAAACATTAATTTTATTTTTAATAAAAATATTCAAACTGCATACTGGACAGCTGCCAAAAAAAAAAAATTCAAACTGTGGTTAAAATGACTTAAAATGTGCAAGAGGGTATAAGTGAAAAGTAAAAGTCTCGCTTCCCCTATGGCTGCTCGGTTCCTCTCCCCCAAGCCCCGTGTATAACTATAATGAAAAGCTTCTAGTGTTGCTTTCTAGAAATTGCTACAAATATGTGTGTGTGTAAGATAAACATATTTATCTAATTTTTTAAAAAGTTGATCTGACACTAGTTGAGCAATTAGAATGGGGTGCCAGTCACAGCACTCTCTGCCCTTGGACAAATTAACAAGCTCTCTGGGGACCTCTTTGATTTCCTCACTCTGTAGACCCAGATTTGTCCAGCCAGATTTGCCTTAGTTTCCATCTGGGAAACCTTCTGCCAATGGTTTCTGTGTTCCTATCTTGGTTTAGGGCTCTTAGAGCTGAGAACTGAGTGGGGACTGGTAACCACCTCCAATCCCTCCTCCTGGAGAAGCTCCCTGATTTAGTTGTCCACCTCCAGGCCCCCAAGGAAGCCAGTGTCCTCTCTAGTTAATTTTCAACCCCTGACTTTATGAATACGATTTGCTCAATGGTAGGAGGTATTTCTAGAATATGTATTATGGAAATAAAGCATTTTCTTTTCCAGCCATTCACATTTAACTTTCACTTATTTATTCAAAAGTCAGTAATGTGAAAAACTTTATCTGGTACCTTTTGGTGCAACTCATACAAAGAAAAAAAATCACAGATTTTTAAAAGGAAAACTTGAGCGTTTCAATCAGCAAGAATGTTGAAACTGAGTAAAGATACAGATTTATGTACAATATTTGTACAATATTTTAATAGTCACTAAAATATTGTACACATTTAAATATCATACAGATAATCACAATGTTAAGATTATATAGTCTTTAGAAACGTAAGAATTGGAGGTAAAGAAGGATGGACTTGGAAAGTCTGGAGCCAGCTTACTCCCTGCAGGCTTAAGATGAACCATCTCACATAGAAAAAAAAAAAAAGATTGTATTGTTTATTTAGCATCATTTTTCAGAGACTCAATTTCTAATGCTTTTTATTCATGAGCTCATGAGGAAAATCTGGAAAACTTTATAAATTTCCATTTTACATCTGGGGTAAGGAAGTACAAGGAAATGAAATTATTTACCCAACAGCACAGAAATTAAGATGTGAACTCAAATAACTGCACACATTAATTAATGATATAACTTTTATAATGCAGCTTAATCTCTACTAAGGTGGTTGGTGTTAGGATTTCAGTGCACATTGATCTGGATATTTAATTAGTGCCCAGTTTCTTTATTCACAAAGTAATATAGTGATTTTTAAATCATAAATCAAACCATATCCTTTTAGTTCAAAGAAGCAAATATATAATATTGGTAATTAAACAATCCTTATTGCAAAGGCACAGTTATTTTCAGTAAAATAAATCTAGGTTGATACTTGAATTTTATAATTGCTAAATCTTGTTTGTGTCATGGAAAAGATGAATCCTGTAAATTTGAAGTGGGGGTAGTGGAATACCCTTAAGAGAAAAAGATAATAAAACTAAGATCCTGCAAGATGGTAGCTGGCCTAAATACTGGGGATTTTGTTTGTTTGTTTTTGGTTTTTGGTTTTGGTTTTTTGGTCAATTATTCTATTCGTTAAAAATTTAGTTAAAAGTATGCAATGACTTGAGAGGACTGTTCTGGCCTAATTCTTGAAAAACGTAACTTTCTTTAGCCTTCAAGCCCAGTGGGTTGGTGCCAAGTACCTGCTAGCCTTTATTTCCGAAGCCTTCAAGAGCAGGAGTAGGGTTATTGCCAGAAGGAACTATGAGTTCCATCCTTACCAGGGTCACAAAGGAGGCATGGGTGTGTGGAAACTGTTTTTATTATTATTCCATCCGCATGCCATTTCTAGATAACAGGAGTTCTTGTTCTGAAGGGCTACCGGTTCCTCTCGGGGATCAAGTACAGGTGTAAGTTTCGGGCGGGTCCTTGGTAACTGACCGGTCGCCCGCTGGCCATAGGTCTGCGGCAGGTCCTGTGTACTCCAGAAGGGACCCGGGTATGTGGGAGGGAGCATTATCCCTAATCCTCTGCAGTTGTTTTATCTTTGCTGCCGATTAGGTCCATAGAGGGAAGCCCATCCCTGAGGCGCATGACGGTGATGCGGGAGAAGGGCCGGCGCCAGGCCGTCCGGGGCCCTGCCTTCATGTTCAACGACCGGGGCACCAGCCTCACGGCCGAGGAGGAGCGCTTCCTGGACGCCGCCGAGTACGGCAACATCCCCGTGGTGCGCAAGATGCTGGAGGAGTCCAAGACGCTCAACGTCAACTGCGTGGACTACATGGGCCAGAACGCGCTGCAGCTGGCCGTGGGCAACGAGCACCTGGAGGTGACCGAGCTGCTGCTCAAGAAGGAGAACCTGGCCCGCATCGGCGACGCCCTGCTGCTCGCCATCAGCAAGGGCTACGTGCGCATCGTGGAGGCCATCCTCAACCACCCCGGTTTCGCGGCCAGCAAGCGCCTGACCCTTAGCCCTTGCGAGCAGGAGCTGCAGGACGACGACTTCTACGCCTATGACGAGGACGGCACGCGCTTTTCGCCCGACATCACCCCCATCATTCTGGCGGCGCACTGCCAGAAGTACGAAGTGGTGCACATGCTGCTGATGAAGGGCGCCAGGATCGAGCGGCCGCACGACTACTTCTGCAAGTGCGGGGACTGCACCGAGAAGCAGAGGCACGACTCCTTCAGCCACTCGCGCTCGAGGATCAATGCCTACAAGGGGCTGGCCAGCCCGGCCTACCTGTCCTTGTCCAGCGAGGACCCGGTGCTCACCGCCCTGGAGCTCAGCAACGAGCTGGCCAAGCTGGCCAACATCGAGAAAGAGTTCAAGGTAAGCCCTGCGCTCCACGGCTGCTCGCTGCGCTCACCCAACTTCCCCGCTGCTGCTGGCCCTTGCCGTAGTTTGCTCCCGAATCAGATTCTTCCGTGATTTGCTTCAGAGTCAGTTTTGCCCAGTGGATTTGAAGTCGGAGGGATTGGGAGCGTCGTTCAGAGCTGACACATACATATATGTTTTCCCCCTCTTTTTGGTGGTGCCATGATAAATTCGCGTTGGGGCTGTGTGCATTCTGAATCAGAGAGCTATAATTATGGTGCCGATCTGTGTTCTGGACAAGCGTTAAGTAAAACACAGGACTTCTCCCCCTTTTGTTAAAAGGGTTTTTGTGTGACCTTTCTTCCAATTTTTTCCTCCTGTTTTGTAGTTAGTTGTATGGTGGTAGACAATACAGAAGTAAAATTAGTTTTTTTTTTGTTCATTCCCTCGAAGGGGTGCACCTGCAGACCACATTCATGCGTGGAGTGGAGGAGCCTGGAAAGCTCCAATTCCTTCTTTCTGCAATCGTATTAGTTTTGAGTGCACTGTTCATTGGCCCAAGCATTTGTATATCCCTTTAGAATCAGAAGTCAAAAGAACGGTATAAAACACTATTAAAGTCATTTCATTAATATGACAAAAATGCCTTTCCTTGAATTCCAAATATGTATATTCAGAATGGTGAGCCATAGATGTCAGGTCAATCTGGAAATACAAGGACTGAAAAATGGTTTGCTTTAATGGATTTTTAAAAAACGAGTGAATATTTTTTCTGGACATCATCTCCAGTCAAGCAGTATTATTTTTATAGAAATTATATATTAATGATAGACTTTTCTTTTAACTCAATTGCTACATTGTCCTTTGCATTCTGAATGGTTCTAACTATTAAAACTGGGGCAAAAGGGTTTTTCCTAGTTCTGGTAAAAATCAGTTAGACTCTTCAGCAGGTTCTTGTCTCCCATTTTCCACCTACGCAGATGATTGTAGACACCAGTTCCTTGAATTATTTTCTGAATGCTGAGTTAATGTAAAAAGTTTAGTGTTGTGGTATCAGATCACAGAAAGAGTGTTTATTCTTTCTCTCGCATCTTAATATGGCTTTTCATACTTATGAGATTTACACAAATGCAACTAGCAATATAATTCAGGCTAAGGAAAATCTACTTTTACCCTGGAGTTGCAAGAAAACGGTGGGAAAGTGGTTTCCCCCTCACACCAAATTCCCTAGGTGTTCATCAATCCTCATTTTGTCTTGGTAAAGATCTGGCTTTAGTACAATTTTATTTGTTAATCCATTAAAAAAATTTTTTCTGATATAAAAGCTACACATATCTATTGTAAAAAAATTTTGCAAAATGTGGGAAAAGGCAAAGAAGAAAATAAGTATAACCTTATCTCTACTCTCTTTGAAGAGATTCATTACATCGGATGATTTATTTCCTTGGACCCAAAATGAAATTATTTTTTTTGACAGCACTCAGGTAGAGCAAGTTGTAAACTTCAACTTCTGTTTAGAGAGAGTAGAAAAGCATTCAGGCAAAATATTTGTAAATATCACTTCTTTATTTTGAGGCAGTAATGAAAACATAATCTAAATTTATTTGCCACTATTTCAACAAACCTTGTTTTTATGTCACACAAACCTTGTTTTTACGGATTTTGCTTCAATATAATGAAAGTCTGCAAAAGAGATTCTATAAAAGGGAACATCTTCCAAGATTATGTTTTAATAATTTGCAAAAGATGGTGATGTTTGCAATTCTACCCAGAGAAGTCGTCTCAGTGAAGCAATGGTAACAAAGTTTGTTATTCATAATTTTCTCCTGAAGCTGGCTAAATCCATATTGATGATAATTAGAATCTTCTTTACTCCAACTTAAAGAGTCACTTCCAATAATCTTTTAAAGGTGGGAACATATCACAAGTAAAGAGGCAGAAAGAGGTGAAAATACAACTAGATTCAAGAGGACATCCATGAAGCTGTCAAATATCTAAAGATATGCAAAATCATCTAAATGTGATAATTTCCTCTTCTGGGATTATATGACAGGCACTTGGTAGCATAACCCTCTCTGAGCCAAAATTAGGACAGCTCTTCAGAAGTTATAGTCTCTAAGGAGTGTGAGTCTTTCTCTCCTAATTGAATGTGCCTTTCCTTCCTATTCTTACCTGTCCTTGATTTTTTCCTATCTGCCTACCTCTTTGCCCTGTCATCCCTTGCTCATGTCCATCTGCCAGGGCTTTAGACAGACAGAGAAAATAGTGCTTTCATGGCAGTGACCCAGAGCCTCTGAGTCTGAAAGGGCAGTGGAAGTAAAGCTCATTTCTGAGGCAGGTAGGTAACCTAATTTGCCCTGTTCCATGGTGTTCACTATATTGTTTCCATAGGGACTTTGAGCTCAAAGTACTAGCCTTGAAATGAAAAAATGTGTTCCCTAGTGAAAAAAGTTTTTTTTTTCCTTTTCAGATATCTATGCCTATTTTATCTTATCAATGACCTGTAATATCTAGGGTCTCACCCTTCAAATTGCCATCATTAGGTGCTTCGGAGAAGATTCTCAGCCATGCAGTTTTCAAAGTTCTTTGATGAATATAGTAGGCCTGGTGCTGGAAACATGTGAAGGTCATTACCCTTAAGAAGTTGAACATTCTAGGACATAGATTTAGATAAATTAATGGAAGACAGCTCGGTGACAGGTTTAAGAAATATTTTGGATGTGCAAATGCTGTCTGAAACTATTCTGAGAAACAGAATATTGGAGAGGATGGACTCTAGGTCTGTTCCTCCAAATGTCAGTGGCAAGGAAGCCAGTCATTTATTAAGCAGCGAAGCGGTCATTTACTATGCTGTGAGAATGAAGATTGAAACTTCCTAATTTTGACTGAGTCAGTGATGTATTTTTTTTTTAAAGCCTTTTGCCTTCCTTGCTTTTCTCTATTAAAGTAGAAAAGCAGTTTTAACTTATATCACAGTAGAGCTGTAAGGAAAAAGAAAATGAATATAATTCAAAAGAAGAAAACATTTTATAGCAGGAAGATACTCTAGAAATCATCTGGTTGTACATACCTCTCATTTTACAAATGAGAAAACAAGAGCTATAGCCAAGTTCCCATCTGCTAAGCCTAGATTTGAGTGTCTTGGATCCCAGTCCTAGGTATTATATCTAACATAATGTACTTGGTAATATTGAAGCGCTTCTGTAGTGCTTAATGTATACCAGGCATTCTCTAAGCATTTAATCCTCAGAGTACCAATATTAGGTAAGATTATTCTCATCAGAGAGGTTAAGTAAGTTCCACAAGGTCACACAGCTAGTAAGTGCTAGAAGCAGTATTTGAGCCCAGGAAGTCTAGTTTCAGATTCTATGCTTTTAACCACTACACCATCTTACCTCTTTTGTTATTAGGGTAAGACCTGACAGAACCAAGCCTGCTTAGAGTTGAATTTCAATTTTCCTCTTAAGGATAAAAAGGGATTGGAATAGAGATTAAACCATGCACATTAAAAGGAATGTACCAAAACCTGTAGACAGGTTGTGAAGACGGAACTTCATTGTTCTTCCTCTGGCTTGAGCAGGTTTCGAGTTCCTGCTGAGTAACATGTGTAGTAGGTCCACCTGCTAACTTTGTGGAGGGCCATGGTAACGGATGAGTGGTACAATGAAGACCATTAATCAAAACTAAATTGAAAGAAAATTATTAGAAAATGGTCTGAGCTGTGAGGTAACATGAGGCAGGACTTCATGGTGGAACTAATAGTCAATACAGGCTTTAGATAGTTGCTTTTGCAGCTAAGGAGAGGCTGTCTTTAGCTAGAGCATGCCATCTTTCCCTGGCAGCTCTGCATATGTTTAAAAAATGGTAGCCAATTACTGTAATAAAAGAACTCGCTATTATCTCTGGTTTTGATTACTTTCTTCACTTGGACAACAGTCTGCATCCAGCAGGAAATGTTTAAATTGTTATGACAACAACGTATTATCCTTGCAACTTGTATGATTATGAATTTTTTGTTTCTTGACTGATCTTCCAGTAGATGTGAAAAAAAAATGCACACCTTTCTTTAAAACTGGATTATTTACAGATTTTAATTTTTAAAGGTAATGAGTCATTATTCAGGTATTGCTGCAGAAGTGGGTGCTGAGTTTTTTTCAAAGCATGGAAAGTAGCCTCTTTTATTTCTGATGAGTGGAGAAATGGCCATCCTATGTTGTACCAAATCTTACAGAACAGTCTGAACTGAAGAATAACATGAGGAAATTTCATCTACAAAATTGTATTAAAAGGGGAGCTTTATATGGAAACAGGCGTGGATTTAATACTTCTTCTGGATGCTATAATAAAATATTTCATTAATCTTTTAGGAATGAAGGCAGATGGATATTTAACTGATGCTCTGCATAGAAACCAGAGACTGAACATTTTATTAATTTTACCAGTTGTAGGGTACCAACTTGAATGGAAACCAAAGACTGAAGTTTTATTCATTTTATCTGTTCCCTTATGAGGGGAAAAGGATTAACTATAACTCTTCTTTACCTGAATTTCTGATATCTGAAATGGAAACTATTCTAGTCTGTGTAGCATTTAATCAGTCTCCCTCTTCTTATTTATTTTACTTGGTGATGTGGTTTTGCTCATTAAATCAAACTAATTATTTAAGTGAAAAAAATCGGAGTTCTTCATGTATTTTAAAGTATGATTTTTGGAAGCCCAGAAATTTTGCTGTGCTAGGTGTTACTTGGTTATGCCAAGAAATACTTAGTTACATAGACACATGCAGTGTCTCAGAACATATTGAAATGAAGAATTCTATTTCCTCAAGTGTACTAAATTAAATGATTATCTGATTAACTTTCATAATGGGCTAGAGTTTTAGTGAAAGACATAGAAGTAGAACTGGGGTTTCTGAAAGTGAAACCCTTTCCCAAGGGACAGTCATTGACACCTGGACTGGAACCAATGGGCTAGAAATAGAGCTTCATTCAGAAGGTAATAGGGAATGCTACCAACTGACTTTCTTATACCAGTCCATGGCAATATATAAATATGCAAGTGAAATGGGAGATTCACAGATTATTTTTAGCAAGGTGTTAGTTCCAGTAGCCTGGAAAATTTTCTCTCAGGTATTGATGTTCTGTCACCCTTGAGAATTCAATTACACATAATCAGACATTACTCTCCTTCCAGTTCTGCAGGGCATGATAACACGTCCTTCAGACAAACAAGGAAAAAACCCTCTCTGTAAGGGTTGGTACCTATTCACCTCTTTACATTCACTATAAACCAGTCTTTCTCAAACTTTACCATGTATCAGAATCACCAGAAGTGTGTATTATAACACGGATCACTGGGCCCTTCCTCAGTTTCTAAATCAGGATGTCTGGGGCAGGTCAGAGAATTTGTATTTCTAACACATTTTCAGAAGGTGTTGATGCTGCTGGTCTGAGGACTACACTTGGAGAAATAATGCCTGCTACAAGGCAAGGGATAGTAAACTGGACAAATTCTTTTCACATATAGTCAATCTTCTATGTCAAATTGCCATTTTAGAAAAATTTCCATTATAGAAATGGTCCTTGTTTTGGCTTTAAAAGAACAGTTGTTTGTATGAAAGAGATACTCTTTTTCATTCTTTAGTCTTTCAGTATCATCATTTAGCCAGCATCGCTTAATACAAACCACTGACTTATGTGCATATTTTTTTTTGGAGTAAATTTTAAAAAATTTTAATTGATAAATAATAATTGTTTATACTTACGGGTACCATGTAATGTGGTATATGTATACAGTGTGGAATGATTAAATCAAGCAAATTAACATATACATCACTTCACTAACTTATCATTTTTTGTGGTGAGACATTTGAAATTTACTCTCTTAGCAAATTAGAAATATACAATACATTGTTATAACTGTAGTCACCTTGCTATTCCTCCTGTCTAACTGAAAATTTGAACCCTTTGACCAGTACCTCCGCATTCCCTACCCCCACTCCCCAGCCTCTGGTAACCACCAGTCCATTCTCTACTTGTATGAGTTTGACTTTCTTTAGATTCCACATATTAGTGAGATCATGTGCATACCATTTTCAGAGCTGTCTCATATGGTTGGGCAGGTTGCAGAAGGGAACCTAGTTAAGGGGATGGGTGGAGGCAAATCCAGCCTGTCTCTAACTCGACAAGTCTTGCATCCAGGGAAGGAGTACAGCTTTCTACCCAGAGGAAGGGATACTTTTTTCTAATTCACACATATCCTAAACACATTCCATTAAATTAGAACAAATTCTTTGTATTAAACACAAATTCTCTTGTTTTTAGAATGACTATCGGAAGCTCTCCATGCAATGCAAAGACTTTGTGGTGGGTGTGCTGGATCTCTGCCGAGACTCAGAAGAGGTAGAAGCCATTCTGAATGGAGACCTGGAATCAGCGGAGCCTCTGGAGGTGCACAGGCATAAAGCGTCACTGAGTCGTGTAAAACTCGCCATTAAGTACGAAGTCAAAAAGGTGAGTGGGCTCAGTCTCATCCAGCAGCACCATATTAGAGTAAACATATAGTATCAGCTATGTCATCATCCCAGGAAATTTTTTTAAACAAGAAGAATAGGTGCTATTGATAGAAGAATTATCTTTCTTTGTGAAAGAGATTAAGAGTCATGCTAAGTTGCAAGTTAATGTTTAGCTTCTGATCCTCTCCACTTTTTACCCATTGTGGGACCTTGGATAAGTCATAAATCTTCTTTATATTTCAGTTTCCTCATAGAAAAGGAGGATAATATCCTTTATTTATCTCAGGGTTTTGGTGGGATTTAAACGGATTAAAATATGCAAAAGCACTCTGTAAACTGTTTTTTACAATAGAATTAATAATATCTGTTACTTGTATACATTTTTGTAAGGCACTGTTACAAATATTTTCATGTTAATTCTTGCAGCAAGCCTATGTTATATTCATTTTACTTATAAAATCGGTAAGATAGATGATGAAGTTTTTATTCTACAAGGAAACTGAGGTTCACCTAGCTTAAATGGCATGTCAAATGTCACAGCTAAGGAGCTGGTCATGTATGTGGCAGAAATAAAAATTATGATTTTTTTTTACTCTGATTACTGCAGAAAAACTGTTATGTGTATCTATTTGTTAACGTGTATGGGGTTTTAAAATAATTCATGAAAATTGTAGTTATGATGTTTTACTATGATAAAAAGCTGAGTTATCCAAAGTCCAACAGTTTATATATGTTAGATATGTAAAAACTGAGATTTTTTTCTACTTTAAGAGAAGCTGATCAATCACAAAGGAGTAAGCTATCAGGAATAGATCTTGTTTTATGAACTGGTCAATCTATGTGCAACTGAGTCTTTTGTCCTTCCTGCAGTGTGGCATGGTGCTTAGGAGGACAGGCACTCAGGTCAATCTGCAAGCGTTTAAATTCTGACCTTACCACCTGTTAACCTGTGTGACCGAGGGCAAGTCACCTAACTATCTAAGCCTCAGTCTGCTTGTTTGTAAAGTGGGGACAATAATAGTGTCTACTCATTCAGTTGCTTGAGGATTACATGAGATAGTGTAGATAAAATAATTAGCACAGAATAGTACATGATGATTGCTCAATAAGTATTAGCTAATAACATTTCTGCATTATGAAAATAGATACTCAGTATGAGTTCAGTCCTCAGTCATCAAAGACAGATTTCATGTTCATAGTACTGGTTCCAGTCCTTAGTAGCAGACCACAGCCAATCTAAGCAGGAAGGAATTTAGTAAAAGGTGTTAAGAAGCTCATGGAATCTTAAGGAGTGGTGAAGGAACAAGCTTATCTAAGCTGTGCTTCCAGAAACTGCACCCAGAGCCAGGCCCAGAACTGACCTGCTAAGGGAGTTTCTGTGGCCTAAACAGAACAGTTCTGCCTTCGCAGATAGCTGGCTCCTGCACCGCAGAAAGGATGCCCTGAGTCCTGACTGTTGTCATATGCCCCTTCCAAATCAGAGGCCTGCCATATGCCTCTGACTGGTGGAACTTAAGCCAATGATTGCACCCTAGCTGCTAGTGAAAATGGAGACACACACACACACTCACCCCTCTGCCACAACGTAGAGAACTTCCACATGTAGCGCTCACAAGCTTTTGGTCAGCCATTAATGAAGATCTCCCCTCTACTTAACAAGACAGTCAAATGTTAAGATTCTCGGTAAAGATTTACATAAAATAACTTTTCACGGAAATTATTAGTTACAAGAGAATTAAGTTGGCTAGAATGCCCTCCTTTCAGAGCATTTTTCTGGTTGAGGTTTTGCTATGTTGGGAGAGAAAGATAATTTTATTTTTTATGTTCTTTTTTTTGGGGGGGGGGGGAGTAGAGGCTGGCCAGTATGGGGATCCGAACTCTTGACCGTGTTGTTGAAAAAGATCATTTTGAACAAGATTGATAGTAAACCATTTTTAGAAAACTGGACATATTCACACATCTTGCAGTATGTATGTCTTCTTTCTGGCACCTGAGAAGAGAGAATTGATTTCAGTTGTCACTGGTTTTTTATCAGTGCTTTGAAAGTGTCATATTAGCAGAGACAGTTCATCTGCAGATGTGCTTCTGTTAACCAAACTGTCTTGTCGAGTGAATGTCTTCCTGCATATTAATTTTAAATAAATTGCTGTGTAAGTTACAATGTATGAGGTGTCATTAAAATAAATTTGCTGTCAGTCAACCACCAGGACCAAAAAAAAAAAAAAAAAAAGTATTTAGAACTGAAAGGAGATTTAGTACTTTGCAAGCATTTCTGGTTTTGTTTGTTTTATGCTATAAAGGGGAATATAAAGTCTTTGATTTGGAATCTTTACTGAATAGATGTCCATAATTTTCTGGAATACCTAAAAAAGCCCCAATTAATTCTCTCTCTCTCTCTCTTTTTCTCTCTCTCTCTCAGGCTTCCTTCATTTTCACTCAACATTCAACCATTTCCCCTCTAGCAAGGAGGAAAAATATCACCCTCACTCACTTCTTCTGCTTCCTCCTTCTACTATCTCATTTCTAGTCCCTAAGCAAAACTACCTCTTGGCTTATAAAGATGTGTGAGCTCTATCCACTGTGGCATAGAGGTAATTTACAGCTATATGCAAGCCATTGGGATTTTAAAATAACTTTATATGCTAAGGACTTTTCACCCCAATAACATAATAAACTCATATTTATTCCAATTAACTCATCATTCCACCAAGGAAACCAGTTTTATGTAATGGTAAGCCATTTAGGCCCATGTGAGACTCAGGAAGTCTTTCTTCTGCTACCTGTCCAAGATCTACTCCCACTTCTGGTTCTGAGTCTGTTGGCTTCTATCTGGGCACGGAGTTCCCAGAGCTCAGGTCTTCCCTAGGAATCAAAGCAGGAGTTCAATCCAGGCCTTACAGAGCTCAATGGCATTTAATCCAGAAAATAAAAATCCAAAAGACCAAAGTAGGATATAGATGGCCATGAATTTAATGTTTTGTGGGAAAGGGCTTTCAAATATAAAAGCAGTAGAAGAAATCTCAAAACAAACATATAAATAAAGTGGCCACTTACAACTTGAAACCTCTGTATATCAGAAAGATCAAAAAAAAAAAATCAAACAAAAAAAATTGAAGTGTTAACTTGGAAAAATGTTTTTCTCAATTACAATTTACAAGGGATTGATATTGTTAATATCCAAAGAGCTCAAAAAAACTTATAAGGAAAACATCCAGAGCCCTATTTAAAAATTAGCAAAGATTTTGAATAGGTAATTCACAGAAGAGAAAATTCAAACAGCTAAAAAACACATTTAAATTTTTCAAATCCTCGAGCAGTAAATGTATATCAATGTACAAATACCATTTGCCCTCTCTCAAATTATCAAAGAATAAAAAATTATAATTCTCAATGCTGCTGAAATGGGCAATTGTATGCTTGCATATTTTCTATCAAGGTGTGGATTTTGAAGATTATTCATCCTAGTATCATTTCTGAGGGATTTCTAAGTAATTAATAAAGTGGGAAGATCGATAAACACTTTTACTATTTGTAGATATAGCCACATTACTCTTCAAAAAGAGAATTAAAATAGAGTCGAAGATGAAATTTGATCTTCTAAAAATGGATACAAGAAGATTAACTTTCAGGCAAAAACACTAATTTTGATCAACTAGTTTGCCCCCCAAAATATCTTGAGGTCTAATTCTCATTGTACCTCTGTCCTGCTTCGTGATGTGAAGCCAAACGTCAACCTCCTAACCCCCATAGAAATAATGAGAGTTCTGCCTACTTCATAGTGATGCATGCTTATGGTGAGAGAGTTCTTGACAAAAGATGTTAGAACTTGGTAGACCATTTAATCTGGAAAACTGGGCTCTCAAGAAAGAGGAGGAGAACATTTCCTGAGTTCTTCCTCCCAGATCTCCTGTTGCCTTCACAGGAAAATAGTTTAATTAGATATTAGGTTTAACTGTAGAACAATCATCTGAGAAAAAAGACATGCAGTAATATAAATGCAGAAAATTATCCATTGTGTATCCAATTTTCTGTGCAGAAAGTATGCGGGGAATGCCCAGAACTTAACAAATGCAATAAAAGAGTGGTAAATATACTACAGAGACTTTGGGGTGCATGTTCTGGCCTGTGTAGTCCTGAGTCCTGCACTATGTAGCCTCTTACCCTGGATTGTGCTCAGGCACCAAGAGAACAGAGCATTTTGTACTCAGTAAAGTAAAAAATCCAGAAAACCTGTACAAGGTTTTTGGCTTATTATTTCACAATTCAATGAACCTTAAAAAGAAGTTGAATTGTCTAGTTTTTATTCACAAGAATATTTTCTTTTAGATTGTATGAACTATGGCTCTAAAATATCATTAAAAACAAAAACAGAGTGTTCCATGTTTTTACACAACAGTATTCTCATGAAGACAGTTTTTGTGAAGGCTGATTTGATGAAAAAACAGTGTAATATGCATTTTTTTTAAGTTTAGAATTATTTACTTGTTTCCATAGCCTGCTCTGATTGGTGGTTTGGTTTACAATCTATTAGTTATTTGTCAGGGAAAAAAGAGTTTGTTCTGAATGCTATGGTAGTTTTGTTCCATTGAAAGATTCAGATTTTCTTGTGTCAAGCATTCTCCCCTTAAATCAGAAAACCTCAAGTAAAGGTACTATTTTTGTAATGACTTCAATTTGCTGGTCTATTGAAGTTGGGAAACAGCATAGTTTTATCCAGCTTGCTAGGAGGACTGGTGTGGCAGAATAAGGAGATAATTCAGGAGGTAAAACAGTGATAAAGGTCACTGCCCTATTCTGAAGTCACTGAAAAGAGCAAAACTCATCTCCTAGAGGGATTAGCTTTTTTGCCTTCACTTGCTGTTACTGTATTGGTTTTATTTTCTTTTTTTAAATGTTCCTTGTGTACTTGTATTAGGATTTTCAATTATTAGATGGAAATCTGTTTGTGTGGCTTAAAAAGAGTCAACAGATGCCATGTGGTAGTAGTGTAGAACATATACCTGTTAAGCTGAATTTTAAAGTGTAGACAAGTAAAATGTAAACACCACAATTTTGTCTATTTAACATATAGTAAGTGTTTTCTCTGTACTGTACAAGTCAAAGATTGATCATCACATGTATGCTTTATGGAAAGGATTGATTTCCATTAAGTCTTTGAAGCTGTGCAATTTTTATACAGATTTAATTAATGCCATAAAGCACATCTACAAATTTAAAGATTAACCCAAGGAGGAGGAAGAGGAGGAAAAGGGAGCCATATTAAAACTTTAATATTTCCAGGCCGGCCTGTGGCTCACTTGGGAGAGTGCGGTGCTGATAACACCAAGGCCATGGGTTCCGATCCTATATAGGGATGGCCGGTGCGCTCACTGGCTGAGCGTGGTGCTGACGACACCAAACCAAAGGTTAAGATTCCCTTACCGGTCGTCTTTTTAAAAAACCTAAAAACAAAACAAAAAAACCCCATAAAACATTAATATTCCCATCCTCAGCTGGCCAGTGAGTTCAGATGGTTAGAGCGCAGCCTTATAACACCAAGCTCATGAATTCTGATCCTTGTATTAGCCAGCCACCTATATAATATATATATATATATATTCCTGTCCTCAAGAGTTTAAAACCTAAGAAAGATAAGTGTCTTAGTCCATTTGTGCTGCTATAACAGAATACTTGAGACTGGGTAATTTATAAGAACAGAAATTTATTTTCCCACAGTTCTGGACTGGAAGTCTGAGATTGGCGTGTCAGCATGGTCAGGTTCTGGTGAGGGCTGTCTTTTGGGTTGCAGACTGCTGACTTCTTTTTGTGTCCTCACTTGGTGGAAAGAGGGCAAAAGAGCTCACTGAGGTCACTTTCATAAGGGCACTAATCCCATTCATGAGGGCTCCACCTTCATGACCTAATTACCTTCCCAAAGCATCACCTCCTAATACACTGGGAGATAGGATTTCAACATTTGAATTTGAGGGGGACATAAATGTTCAGTTCATAAGAATATGTGTTGCACATTGTGCCATCAAACAGGAAAAAATAGCATCTTCTTTTAGTATTTAAATTCCCCAAACACCACTAGTTAGTATTATTGCAATAATCAGTTAAGTATTTTAAATCTAATATTTGTAAGTGCATTCTTACCATCTCTGTCCTGCACAGTGGCACAGGAACGGGTGCCAGAGTGATCACCAGTGGACTTCCCTGAGGGTGGCTGCACACAGGGAGCAGCAGTGGGAATTTGGGGAAATTGTGCCTCCATTGCCCACCCTGGGAGATGGGACTTTTTAAAAAAAATTAAATTTGCTGATGGGAAACTATGCACCAATGAGGGGAAAGCCATTCATTTCCTTTCAGGCGTGCTGTTGGCAAATAGCCAAATAACTTGAAGACTTGCCTGGAATTACTAAGAATTATTAGTCATTAAGTAGAACTTAATTAAAGTGGAACCCTTTGACCAGTGGGAACTACAGCTGCTCACTTCGCCTCTCAAACTCCTCAAAAATATTTCATGGGTACTTCCTAACAGGTTCATTATTATTGTTTATTGTTTTTTAGAAGACAGTGATACCTTGATTTTTGTGTTGCTAAAAACTCCTTTTTAGAAATACGTTAGCACTCATAGTTGATTTTTGAATGACTCTTAATAATTACTAAGCTTGGACAAAGCCCACCTGGCCATTCAAAGAAAGGCATATCTAGCTACCAGGGGCATCTTTTGGCATAGGGCCGTTTACATGGTCATGACTACAAATATATTCTGCTCCCTAAATAAGGACAGGGCCTTAAAGAAATCCCAGTCCCTCTAAATGATGTAGGCAGATGACTTAGTAAAATCAAATGACAAAACAAAAACAAACCAAAAAAATCAAATGGCAGGGCTAAAAATAAGTATAATTTGCTCATTTTTTTCCTGATCAGAATTGCAGTTATAAAAGAACTTCTGGAGATAAATGTTTGTGTTCTTTTGACCTGTGATAGAGGAAGCAATAAGAAAAGAGGAGAGATTCCTGAAATAACAGGGAAGCGGCATTTGATGCCAGTTCTTGGAAGCAGAGCAAGTGTGCATCCAGCATAATACCTGCAGGTTCACTGATTTATCTGCAGATCTTTTTCAGATTTGCAGTAATAATACATACATACACATAGGGCACATCAGGTATATATTTTTCATACATGTAGCATTTTAGGGATTGCTCATGTAACTTAATAACATATTTCTCTTTTAGCTATAGTCCACAATAAACCAAATAACTTTTCTTTTCCATTTTAGACTGAATGCAAGTAAGCTGGCAGATAGAAAGATGAGACACATTTTCACAAAAGGAACCTGATGTCACATAGATTCCACAGAGGAATTTGTGAATTATGGAGGGTTTCTTCCAGAAAGAACTGATTAAGGACAACACCAGTTTTACCCTCTTGTTTCCACGTTAGTTCTTCCATTAGTCCTGAAGCAACTTTGAAAAATGGAGGGAAGGCAAAGGAGATTATTACCAAACTTTGCAGTACCTGTATTCTGGAAAAATATGCATTAATATCTTCAGGGTGCACGCGCATTCAGTCGTTGAACTGTTGACAGTGGTCATGGTAACTTTCCTTTCTCTCTCCCTCTCTGTCTCTCTCTCTCTTCTTTCTCCCAACAGTTTGTGGCTCACCCCAACTGTCAGCAGCAGCTTTTGACCATCTGGTATGAGAACCTCTCTGGCCTGCGGGAACAGACCATAGCTATCAAGTGTCTGGTTGTGCTGGTCGTGGCCTTGGGCCTTCCATTCCTTGCCATCGGCTACTGGATCGCACCTTGCAGCAGGGTACTGGATTTCTACACCCATTTCCTTTGTGGCTGGTGTACCGTTTTCCCTTGGGATGAAAGAAGAAAAATCTTTGTACTTAAGGCTTTTATCAGTTTTACCCTGAATGTTAATTGTCTGAAGAACACAGATTCTGCTTTCTAATGACTGGTTCAATTCAAATAAGGGATGAAAAAGGATTTGGTGCTAGTGGAGTAGATCACATTTACAGGCATAAAATAGTTAGACGTTTAAGATCAAATCCCCATGGTAGACGGAGGAGGAAAAGCTGCTTAAATGAACTAGCACTCATTCAGATCCTATCGACAGTTTGGCAAATAGAACGTTGACTGGCTGGCCTTTGGAAAGAAAGGGGAATAGATAGCCCTACTGCATGCAGTAGTACCAAGAAACAGTTACCTTGGGAACTAGGACTCACCCGAACCTGTCAGAAGAAATGTAAGGCTGGGCGTATTCAGCACAGTTGAGAACAATGATATTATCCAAAATCTCAAAGAAAGTGCATGTCGGGTTTCCCTGGCCATTTGTTCTTTTGGAATGTTCTAACAAATGTAGAATTGGGGTTTGGAGTTTTGGATATTTTAGATTGTTTATTTAGTTTTGCTTGGATCAGTTTGTTCACTACCTTTATTCTCCTCTCAACTTGCTAGTGTAGAGTAAATTTAGTTGTGCTTAAGAGATCTCCTAAACAAGATGTGGAAAGTCATGCTAACAGAACCTGTACTAGGTTAATAAAAGGCACTGTCAGAGGGAAAGAGCTGTTCTTAGATCCTTTAGTCCTGTTTTCATATTCTGAAATATGGTTTTGTTTAGCTCAAGGCAGTTTCAGGCAAAATGAGTCAAGGCCACTTGCAAATGACCCTGGAAATTTGTTAACTCCGGTTCAGCAGTCTCACCCAGCAGTCTTACTCTGCAGCACCCTATACATGTGAGAATATTCATCCATTTTACTTCATTGTTGAGTTGCGCATGCAATTTAAAGCAGAAAATTTGTCTTTTTGATCAAGTTTGATAACTCAATTAAGTTATTTTGTTATGTATCATGAAACACTACTTTATGATTCTTCAAATACATAAACACTAAAGACTAAAAACTATAAATAATGTGAGAGAGCATGCAATAAAGCAAAGCATCATATCCCACCTAAATAATTTCCCTTCCTGGAGGAAATGAATTGGAAAGTTCAGGTTTACAAACGTTTGTCTCTTAGGGTAGCTTAATCACTTAAAACATTACATCTGGTTTGAAGTAGGAATCTTGGGGTGCACTCCTTTTTTCTCTTCCCTTGTACAAGTGCAACTAACAGTGTGGTGAACTCTGCTGTGCAGAGAAGGGAAGTGTGGGAAATGAGCCATTTCTGGAGCTTCCAGATACGACCTATCTTATAGCGAAAAGGGAACATAACAAGAATTCTCCACATATATCTCATTTTTAAGATAGGCATGCTACTTTCTTTTCATGTTATTTAAAGTTTTAAAATATCAACCTTTAGGAGAAATAACCTTGGCAACTCCAAAAAATTTCTATGTGCTACGCATAAGCTACCCCATAGTGCCCTCTTTGCAGCTGTACAACAGCAGAGTAATGTGTAAATGCGTTGTTTATTTTTCTGTGTCTAATATGAAAAATGTGACATTTGTCTGTGTGCATTCATGCTCAGAAACACTTGACATCTTTTGGTCATTTGTAGATATCAAATTAAGATTCTGGACATACAAAAACATTTGTTTGAAGTTACAGTCTTTTAAAAGTGAACCTTAGTACTTTTCAAGGTCACAGACTGGGTTAAAAAGCAGGGTCTGAGTATGGAGAATGGACACTTATTTGATAAATCTACCAAATGTACCTAATTCTTGGGCTGTGGAATCCTTTGGGACAGGAGGAATTGTTTTTCATTTCTACTAGAGCAGGGAACTTTTAAGGACATATCACGGGGGATTTTTAAAGAGTCACCTTAAAATAATTATAAACTGAACTTTAGAAGTTCTTTTGTACTATTTTACACGATTTTCCAAACTCAGAGATGACTTTTAATTAAGTTAACCTACTTAGAGGTTTTAATTATTGTGTATCTCCCTCTTCTCGTTAAGGTATCAACAGATGAAATATTTATCTTAACTCTAATATTTTCTGCCTTTTTTATATTATACAAGGTATAAATTGATTTGGGAATATTTAGGAATGAGAACTAAAATTTACTTTGTAGGAATAATTTTTTTTAATCTTCAAAGGGTTTTTAATTGTCTATATTAGTCTATAAACTCATCATAACATTTCAATTACAAAGCAATAAAAATTACACAGTACAAATTTGAACTTTCTCTTTCTAGACCTTAAAATCCTTGACTTCTCATAGTCTTTTACGTGAAAGTAAGAGCAAGAACCAGTATAAGCCCTGTGATTTTGGAAGCGCATCTGTGAATGTACTGTATCCTAAGATAAATTGGACACTTAGAAACAATGAATTTTGGAGACTCATTAAATTGTGTTTGGAGGAAGCATCCCCCTAAAAAGAGTAGTTTTCACAGTGTATAGCTCTTTAGAAACAAAAGCAGAATTTCAAAAGTATTCTCATTTCATCTTTTTTGTTTGTTTGTTTTACCCTGTATAGTAATTGTCATAAGTGGAAGCCAGATATTCTAAAGCAAAATTTTTCTCTTTTTTCATTTGTCTTATTACAGCTGGGGAAAATTCTGCGAAGCCCTTTTATGAAGTTTGTGGCTCATGCAGCTTCTTTCATCATCTTCCTGGGCCTGCTTGTGTTCAATGCCTCAGACAGGTTCGAAGGCATCACCACGCTGCCAAATATCACTGTGATTGACTATCCCAAGCAGATCTTCAGGGTAAAAACCACCCAGTTCACATGGACTGAAATGCTAATTATGGTCTGGGTTCTTGGTAAGCCTTTCATTTTAAGTACCCTAATTTCTACCAGAAAATAATCATACAAATGATTGTCATTTTCTATTAAAATACGTTATTATAGCTCATATGGTGACAGTCTCACCATTGTAAGATATGCTAAATAGCAAAATAATTGAATAATTTGGTATCTAGGTAATGCTAAAAGGTATCCCTTAAAACGAAATAAAATTTTTATGAGGAATATGAGCCCTGTTACAAACATACCATGTTTCAGAAATCTAACTTCAATTATTGAACAAAATGTAAGTTCTTAAATGTGATTCACTGTGATGGTCAGTTATTTAATTGAAATATTTATGGAATAACATGAGGAGCTATTAACTGATGACTAAAGAATTTTTATGTTGCTTTAGTTTCAGAGATTTAATAGTTTTCATTTTCAGATTGTTACTTCCTCTCACAATAATCCATTTTGAATAGCTGTGTTAAACTAAAAATTTTAAGTAATGTGAGAAAAGAAATTTACATTGTTCTGTCCTAATAAGTGGAGGTTGGAACCCATATTGATTACTAACCCAGTCGATTTTGTATATTCTATTTCATCCAGTGTGTTTCTTGGTATCTTCTCATTTCCTGAATTAACGGGTTAGTTCTCCCCTCATTCACTCCTGTGGCCTCAACCTGCGTCAAGTAATTATTTTATTTTGGACTATTACATTTCTTTTAAAAATTCTACAATATTTTCTCCTTACATAAGTCAATTTGTTAAATTGGAATATTTTGTCTTATCCCAGAATGGCATTTTCTGCTTTCAGTTTCTTCACAATGTCAGTGCCTCCTATTTAGGGGTTTCATCTTTTCAAATGATATTCCTCATCTTCCCAGCGTGAAGTGGAAATGAGGAGAGAGAGTAGGGAGATGATGTGAGTTCCCTGGATGATTGGGAAACTGTTCTTCTTGTTTAAGTCTACAGTAAGTTTCTCATATAGGGACTTATTTCTCCAGTAAATCACTGTAGTTTGATAATTAATCATTGTGATTTTATAAGGATGCATTTTCTCCGCTTCAAAAGTCTCATGGGGCAAAATTATCTGACTTGAAGAGCCTTCCTTGCAATTTTCTTCCCTCCTCCCTGCCTGGGCCACACACACCCCCCCTGTAGTGACATTTCTGGTGCCGCATGTAGAATGTGTTGCTCCAAATTCTAACTTGGTGGGAATTCTCATTCCCTTAGTGGAAGCGTCTTCCTCCATTTAACTCTGCCCTGGTGTCTGTACAGCCAGTAGGTGCTTTGTGATTTGTAGTACGGTGCTTTACACATGGGGCATTTTATAGAGGTGGCCTGATGGTGGATAAAATAATGGCTTCTCAGTCTAAGCTGTAAAATCTAATCTGTACCGTCCATATCTGTTGTGACAGGAATGATGTGGTCTGAGTGTAAGGAGCTCTGGCTGGAAGGACCCAGAGAATACATTTTGCAGTTGTGGAATGTGCTCGACTTCGGGATGCTCTCTATCTTCATTGCTGCTTTCACGGCCAGATTCCTAGCTTTCCTTCAGGCGACAAAAGCACAACAGTATGTGGACAGTTATGTCCAAGAGAGCGACCTCAGTGAAGTTACACTCCCACCAGAGATACAGTATTTCACTTATGGTAAGTTGTGAGCTGCAGGGTCCTCTGATGTTTAGTATGAGAGGTGTGTTGAATGTTTATGGACAGTGGAGAGAGCGTGAGCTTTGGAGCTCTACAAAACTGGGTTCATATCAAGACTCTCCCTTGCTGTATGACCTTGTTCAGGTTAATTTGCTTCTCTTTGCCTCAGTTTTCATATCTATAAGAAGAAAATGTTGCAAGGTGGGAGAAAATTACCATTATAACTAACAGCATAATTACTCTTAGGTCAGGATACCATCTGAATCAGGAGGAAAAATAGCTTGATAAACTGCTTACTGAGGAAGGTGAGTTCCTGAGAGCATGGGTTGGAGGAGGTAAGACAATAAAATGTGTTAAGCTGCTCTGCAGGCAAAGTGAACAAAAGTTCAGCGGAGGTGGAAGTAGACACTAAAGTGACCATGAGAATGTAAGCTCTAGAGAACTGACAGAAATATTGGGAAGGAGGTTGTGCTTTTCACATGGCTTAGAACGGGGTTCATGCCAAACTTCTCCATATCATGAAGAGCAGGGAGACCCCAGCTGGCGTACTGATTCTTTCCTTGCCTGGCTCAAACCAATGTTAAGTAATGTTAGCCTCCTTTCCTTTGAGGCCTAATGGAGGTGCCTCAATTAGCAAACTTTCATATAGTGTAAAATCTTAAATCTGGAAAAGACTTTAGAAATTATTGCCTAACCCTTATTTTGCAGGTGAGAAAACTCAGGCACAGAGTTCAAATGTGTTCTGGTTGTGAAGAGTAACTCTTTCATAAGTATGGTTAGGGCTTACATTGTGAGTACAAGCAGCATGTTAACATTACTGAAGAAGGTTGGGTTCCTGCTCCAAAATATAAGATGTAAATTTCACATCAATTACTGTCAGCAAGCAAAGATTTTTATATACCAAGGAGACCCTTTCAAATGAGCAAATGATCACCATTTGTAATCAAAGAATTAACTTATGGGCTGGCCAGTTAGCTTAGTTGGTTAAAGCATGATGTTGATAATACCAAGGTCCAGGGTTCGATCCCTATTACTGCCCAGCCACACACACACAAAAAAAGAATTAGCTTAGTTTGGATTTGTGTGATATTTATCTCAAGTATTTCCATAACCTATTTAATTTAAATATATTCATGAGTATTGAATGACTGTTGTCTGGTGGGGAATTGTGAATTCAGGCTTCCCTACTTCCTACTCGTGTTTTTGATAAGTTTTTAACCTTTCTAAGTCTTGGTTTCTGCATAAAAAAAGAGGGTAATTAATAACATTGAGTCCATAGGGTCATTGAAAGCAGTGTCTGACACGTTTTAAACATTCAGTAAATGTTCATTTTTTTTGTTGTTGCAAATGTCTACAATGCATCCGTTCTTTTTAGTGACCCAGTTTGCACAAAATTAACCACATGGTGTTTTACTGACCTGCTAGGGAAATGGGTCTGCAGTAAACTTAACAAGTGACCTTGAAAAAGTTATTAGGGGTTCTCACTCAGAATCTATATTCACAATTTTTACACTTCAGTGGCATTTTACTTTTTTCTAGGAATAGTCATATTGCTCAGATATCACATCATCAGCACCACTGTGATTGAGTGACATTCTCACTCCTTGCAATATGACATTTTACTTGCATAAAATGTTAGATGAATTAATTTTCCCCACAAAGTATAGAGAAGAAATTTCATTTCAGCTGTGTCTGTAGGATGACAAAATAACTGGTCAATAAATCTAATTGAGCGGACAAGTCAGTCAAGTCAGTTGTTTTGTCATCCTGAGTATGGTCTGTGTCTAATGAAGTATTTTAACCTTTCTTCACCTTTTGTATTTTATTCTGTTTCTGCTCAGTGTGAAGTCAGTTTAGTTTCTTTATAATAGTGTTTCCTCCATTGAAAGTAATGTAGAATTGATGTTTCTGGTTTAACATGAAAAAGAGTGCCTGGACAGTTAATTAAATCTAGAGTAGTTTCAACTGAGATAACCACCCACCTACAAGATAGATCCTATTTAAGGTATTTACTTTGCATAGCTGGGAATGAATAGAAAGCCCCGTCTTTAATTTCTTTCTTTCTTTTTTCTAGCTAGAGATAAATGGCTCCCTTCTGACCCTCAGATCATATCTGAAGGCCTTTACGCCATAGCTGTTGTGCTCAGCTTCTCTCGGATCGCGTATATCCTCCCTGCAAATGAGAGCTTTGGCCCCTTACAGATCTCTCTTGGAAGGACTGTGAAGGACATATTCAAGTTCATGGTCCTCTTTATCATGGTGTTTCTTGCCTTTATGATTGGCATGTTCATACTTTATTCTTACTATCTTGGGGCTAAAGTAAATGCTGCTTTTACCACGTAAGTAAAACATCTTATTAAAAAGGTCTAATGAAGAGAAATTCTAAAAAGTCTAGATGAGCAAAGAAAAATTTCAATGATTGTAATAAAGATGCTTTTAAGAACAGAAAAAGTACATTAAAAAGTTAGTGCTTGTATGTTATTATATAGCTGTGATGAGCATTTGACCATAGAATGGACCAGAATTTGGAAAAATCCTAGACAAAACTGGCTATTTTAGAGAATGGGATAGATAAAAAAATTTCTAATACTGGATATCTCTTACATTATGAATAACATTAAATTTAGTTTCATCATTTTGTAGCCAGTACTACTCTTCCAAAAAAGAAGCATCAGCTTTTATTTTAATGTACTAATTAATCAGTACAGGGAGGTAAGTAAGAGGAAGTTATAGCTAAATGTTTTAGTCTGCTATAATGGTAATACTACTTCCTTCCTTCCTTCCTTCCTTCCTTCCTTTGGTCCAAAGGTTTCTGCACTGGAGACTTACCTCCTCCATGAAGTCTTCCTTGATTGAGCTTCCTTAGTCATTGTCCCTTTAAGGTCCCTCAGTGTATTAGTCAGTTTTCTGTTACTGATAACAGAATACCTGAAACTGGGTAACGTATAAAGAAAACAGTTTTATTTCTTACAGTTTGGGAGGTGAGAAAGTCCAAGGTCCAGGGGGTGCAACTTGTGAGGGCCTTTTTCTTGGTGGAGTCCCACGGCAACTCAGGGAATCACATGGCAAGAGGCTGAGCAAGAGCACTCTAACGTGCTCACTTGCTCTCTTTATAAAACCCCCAGTCTACTTCCTGACAACTCATTAACACATTAATTTATGAGGGCCTAGTCCTCATGATTCAATCGCCTCTTAAAGGCCCCATCTTTCAAATACCACATTAGGGATTATGTTCCAACATGAGCTTCGGGGGACATTCAAACCATAGCACTCAACATGGAGACACCCAAATTGTGAGATCGTTTCTTACCCATTGGTGTTTGGTTGTCATAGAGGTGGGGCCTCCCCTCTTTATTGTAGTCCTTATTGTTCCCAATAATGCCACAGCTGGAAACAAACTATTCATTCAATAAATTCACCGTGGACTACAATAGACTATCAAGCCCTTGCAGACATCTAAATTGTTCTGAAATTATTTTTTAAATAGCTATTGTAGGGTAGGCCTTAGAGATGAAAGAAATTCACTTTCTTATAATGAAGAAAACAATCTGTTTCAACCCAGTGGGAAGAGTACAGAGATCCTGCATACAGTGCTACCCTTGCCCCCTTCCTCCTTTTGCCTTTATGATAACTCATTTTATACATCACATTTTCTTCATTGTTTTGTTTGGGGACTTGGCAACGTGAAGTAGTAGGAAGGACAAAGGAAGGAAAATCAGGCAGATGTGAATTTGAATGCAATCTCTGCTATTTTCTAGCTGTGGTCTTTAGTTAAGTTACTGAACATTTCTCAGTGTCAGTTTCCTACTTATTTTTAAAATAAGCACAATAAAGCTTAAAGTCATTGTGAAGATTATGTAAGGTGAGTTATATTAAGCCTCTTGCCCACAGTAGGATCCCAGAACTGCCAGCATCCTTCCGTTCTTTACTGTCTCTCTCCCCACACATACACTCCATATAGATTTGAAGAGAAGTTGGAGGTGTGAAGGTTTGCAAAGGAGCAAGAATAAGGAGCGGGAGAATTTTGTGATATGGATAAATTAATGGCATGAATAAAGAGGTTACAGTTTTTCGTAGTCTCTTTTCAGCATTTACACAATAACATCACACAATCAAATGTTTTATAGTAGAGAGTAACTATAGGAATAAAAACCTTGCTATTCAACCCTCTGTCCCCAGGGTTTAGCAAAATTTATAGAACATATTAGGTGCTCCATCAATATTTGTTTAATGAATAAATAAATTAGTACTTAAACCTAAAAATCTATAGAATTCACTGTTATTTAGAATTTTTTACAACAAATAAAAAAAGTACTGTTTCCATAAATCTTTCTCTGGAAAAAGGACTTATTTTTGAACCCTTCTTTATAATGGAATTTTACATGTGTAACTGTTTGATGTAAATTACTTATTCAATTCACAGATCAGTGATTACAACTTGGTTATATGACAAAAACAGCCAAATGTGTGTTGCCAACGGTCATTTAAGGGACAAAAGTAGGCAGTTGGTCTGGTGAGGGACTAAGTGCTAATTGTCGTGACAGAAGATCAGGAAGTAGAAAAGAACAGGAATTTTTTATTCCTTTATTCTCTTCGTTTTCAGCTGAGTGTTATTTGTAGGTAGGTAATATATTCTCATGACAAAAATGCAAATAGAAAGGAGTCTGCGGTGAAAAGCCTGTCTCCCTTCCCACCCTTGGTCCCCAGTCTTTTTTATTCTTCCTAGTTCCCAGAGGCAATGGATACTTTCAGAGATATTTTTTGCGTAAACAAGAAAATAAGTACTTCTATACCCCTCTTTTTTATTCAAATGATAGAATATTTCATACTTGCTGCATCTTACTTTTTCATGTATATCTCAAGTATCATTTTATATAAACACATGAAGATAGATGTCTCATTTTTCCCTAATGGCCGTAAGTGATGCTGCAAAGAACATGTTAGTACATACTTTTTTCTGAAGTGGGTATGTAATTTTAATCCCAACCTACTCCAGAACGCCTGATTTAAATTTCTAAACCACCTGTAAAATCAAACCCCAAACTTCTATCCTTCTAGGAGTAAGGAAAGGGTATTGTGACATGACCTCAGCTTTTTCCTGCTGAGTTCAGAGAATTTTCACTTGATGACAACTTCAGAAAACCTATGCATCGGTACCATTTAATCACCAGTTCCTGAAAACCTGGGAGAATAATTTCTATTAAATATCATAACAAAATAATTCCACTCTTGGAGTTTATTACGATGGCATTTGATGATGGCATTTTACGTCTGTACAGACCCTGTTTTTACTTTTGGCTTTTTAACACTGAAAAGTGTTAATTGACTTACTGTGCACCTTTATTTTTTCAACAGTGTAGAAGAAAGCTTCAAGACTTTATTTTGGTCAATATTTGGATTGTCTGAAGTGACTTCTGTTGTGCTCAAATATGATCACAAATTCATCGAAAATATTGGATACGTTCTTTATGGAATATACAATGTAACTATGGTGGTCGTTTTACTCAACATGCTAATTGCTATGATTAATAGCTCATATCAAGAAATTGAGGTAAATCTGTTTTCTGTCCATGGTGTCTGTCTTCGCCTTCTCATTCTGACAGCTTGCTACGTCTGCTTCTGTGTCCTGTGGTGGAGCTCCAACTCTTGGAACAAAGAGGCTTTTCTCCAAGCACAGGGAGTCTGGGCCTTTCCCTTGTTTTCCACCCGGATAGGTAGTCACACACCTTCCAGTGTTTTCTAGGAGCACAGCAGGGATCCCCATGAGTTTACTATGACTCTGCCTTCTCTCAGGGTATATTTCAGAAGTTTTGTGAGTAGGGGCTAGAAATATTGGCCATAGGGAAATTATTCTTGCCTAGATTAGCTAGCCAGCTATTTTTCTTGGTAGAATATTAGATGCCTGGCAAACATTGATGACGTTCCTTATCCAGTCAGAATTTTTCGTAGTCTAGAGATCACTTTACTTTTGGTTTTGGATTGGGCTTGTTTTGGTACCTTTCTTCATCATTTGTATATATGTTTTCTTCTATCCTCCAGTTTAGCGTTCAGTATCTTTTTAGTGCTCTGTTTGTTAACTCCGTTGAACTCTCTATGTGTGTTTTAAAAACTCTAATTTAGTATTCTCGAAGCAGAAGTTAGGGTCTTCAGAAATCAAAACTCTGGTACATTGAACACCAGGTGTTCATTGAACTTAGGTGTGGTACCAGCTGTCTAGGCTATGTGCAGAGTGAGCCAGCTTCCTCCATGTATGGAACCTTCCCTTCATTTATTAGTTGGAATGGATATGACCATCACCAGGGGCAGCACTGAAGACAGAAGGAAATGTAAGACAGGTCTAGGCTACTAAGGGGCTTATGTGACATTTGAGGACATGTGGCAGACACATAAACTCCAAAAAGCAATTCATCTGAGTACCATTTTTTTTCTTTGCCCTTGGAGTATCATATGCTGTGTCTACAACCTGGCATGGATGGGTCTAGGTGAGGAGAGAGGGTGGGTAGAGAATGGGGAATTATTGTTGAACATGCAGAATTGACAAGGGGTGGGGGATCGAGGGAGGAACTAATCTTTTCATCCTTCCTTCACCCTGAATTTTTCTTGTCTTTTTGCTTCTCTTGTCTTTTTCTTTGACAGGAAATTCTGGTGAAATTTTAATGGGTACAGACAGAAGTATATGGAAGAGAAAAATTAAAAAATGAGTATCATAAAAGTGATAATCAGAATATTATGTAGGCCTCTAGAGATACTATGCAGATACATGTGTTTAAGTCACTTATCTATTTCAAAAACGTAATCTGAATTATGTAAACATAATTTAATTATGTAAGAACCTAGGCATCAGTCACTAAAATATTTAGTTTTTAAAATTAGTTATTTCTTTTCTATTTTTGTGACACAGGATGACAGTGATGTAGAATGGAAGTTTGCTCGTTCAAAACTTTGGTTATCTTATTTTGATGATGGAAAAACATTACCTCCCCCCTTCAGTCTAGTTCCTAGTCCAAAATCATTTGTTTATTTCATCATGTGGATCATTAACTTTTCCAAATGCAGAAGAAGAAGGCTTCAGAAGGATATAGAAATGGGAATGGGTAACTCAAAGTCCAGGGTAGGTATCGAAAACTCACCAAGACTTTTAAATAAATGTTTTTTTTCTCCTTGTCTTTTGATGTTTGTTCAGTGATTTTTATGTGTGAACTTAGAAGATGTTGAAAGTAACTGTCCATTACATATTCTTTCATAGACTAATGCTTAGTATCTTCATAATGTTTCAAGAAGTCACTTAGTCTATGCCCTGCTTTTGATCAGAACCTCAAGTAAACTACCAGATCAAAAGCAAATAAAATATTTTTAACTCATTAATAAAAACAGAAACATTATTGTTAGAAAACACCTTTTGTGTGTTTCATGCTTCTCAACTGTTATTCTGAAATTAAATAGTTTTAACCTTAAATTAACACCACCATATTGTTCTTTTTTTGAAGAAACACTTTATTGGGCTAAATAATCTTTTTTCCTTAAGTATCGTAGAATAGATACAGGCTTCAAATAACCATAAATATCCCTTTTATAAATATGCAAGAATGGTTTTCCCTTGAGCTGTCTCAGTTGAGTCATACTTTAATGCTAACAGAGAAGATAAGTTTCACAATGGCACCTTATTATCACGAACTTAATTTCAGAGATGGAATTGGTATAGAAGACAGAGGATATGGGCAAACCTTAAATAATAGGGAACAGGGAAGATGGGAGCAAGTGTGTGGGGTTAAAATATAATTTTTGCCTACAATTGTGAAAATGCTCTGTAGCTGTACTACTCTAGAAACCCACAAGATGTCAATGTTATTTCCGTAACGTATAGGCCTTCTGAGCAGAGGTAGATTTTTTTCTCAATTGAAGTTGGGAAAAAGACAGGATTAGTGCAATTTAATTTCTTGCTTTTTAAGATAGATGTGAGTTTCCAACATTTGCAATACCTTAGAATTTTATTCTTTAAGAAAGAGGCCTTTGAAATCTTTTTGTTTGTTTGACCTGGATGTGGGCTTTTAAGGTTATTAGGTTACAAAGCAGTGGTTGGCTGTGATATCCCATGATTTAAAAAAAATATCTCATATGTATACAGTGAGAAGCAGTGTAATGCATGGAAGAGAGCCTCGGGCTTAGTCCTGGATTTGAATTCTGGCACTTAAGACTTATGAGCAAGTAACATGGAGAATAACTTCTCCACTCTGAGCCTTAATTGTCTCATATGAAAGAGAAAAATCTTTGTAGGGTTATTGTTAGGATTATATGAAATGTACAAAGTTCTAGCCTCAACAAATATCAGTGCCCTTCCTCATTCACAGTTTACAAAGTGCTTTGCTGTACATTTGAACCTCATGCAACGCTCTGAGGTAGGTATTATCATTATTCCCATTTTATAGATAAGACCACTGAAGCTATTCTGATAACTCACTTATGCAAGCTTGAATGAGCTAGCCAGTGTGGAGTAGGAGTGGAATTAAGTTTTCTAGTATCAGATGCCCGGCTCTACTGCACCTGGCTGCCTCTTATGACTGCTCCTCCTCTTCCCCACCGGCTGTACCTACAGCTGTGGGGTAGCTGGTCTCATAAAGGGGCCAGTCTCTGTCATCCTGGGCAGCTCCTTCTATTGCTGAATTGACTTTGTTTTGAAGGAGCTTTGTTCTTCTGGGGATTTATTAACTGAGGCTTTATTATTAAAAAGAAAGTCTCTCAAGTGTGAGAGCTAATAGCTCTCATATTTTACAGAACACACCTTGAAGTTTTCTTTCTGTAGGCAACAGGTTTCACTGACTTTATTCCTTGTATTGTCATAAAGTAGATAGAGAGATACTAAAAATTAGGTTGAGAAGAGCACATTCAAGTGGCTTGTGGCTTTGTAGACCCCTCTAAAGAAAATGCAGTTTGCTGGCAGGAATGTTAGGGAACATTCCACTTAGGGTGTCCATTTAGAGTGTTTCATATAGGGTGTCGTCTCCTGCCTCTATTGATCACCAATTGATAGGAAAGAATAGCTTTTTCTCAGAGAAGATGCTAGAAATAGGGGAAAGTCGAGTGCTGATCTCTCAGGAGGCATGCTCCTTGGCGTCCCAGTCCTTCCATATCTGGTTTAAAACTGCCATTTTGATTCTGTTTTTAATATTGTACATAGAGCTGTTTAAATCTCTTTAATCTTGTTCCTATTCATGGTTACCCACCATACATAGAATTTAGTAAAATCTAGAGAAATTATATTTTTCTGTTTTTCTTGTTTAGAAGAGAGGAAAGAGCTTCAAGAATTTTTCCTGCTGGCTGGCCAGTTAGCTCAGTTGGTTAGAGTGTGGTGCTGATAACACCAAGGTCCAGGGTTCGATTCCTGCACCGGCCAGCCAGCCAAAAAAAATAATAATAAAAAAAGAGAGAAATCTTTCCTGCTAACCAATTCAGCTAATCTCAGTCAATAGTCAGATACTGACCTCCAGTGGCAAGTAGGAGAATTTACTTTGTTTTCTTCTGGCACAATTATAAGAGAACGGAGTTAGGAGAGTCCTTGTTTGTCAGTGCCACTGCCTTTTTCCCTAGCACCCCACACCTTCTTCAGTTATAATGGTGGGCAGTCAGGTGGTGGGGGAATACATGTTTTTGGATAGGGGGCCCTGCCTTTGAATCACACTTGATGGGTGGCAGCTTGCTCATATACAGGAAGAGGAGACAGTACCTGTGTGCTCCTCTTGCTTTCTGTTCCTGCCCACTCGAAAGCTGAGCCTTAAAAAGAGAGAAAAGAGAAGAAAACCAAAATTCTTTAGCCAAATGCTCTCCAAAGTTGTGAACCTGGCTTAGTACAAGGCCAAGATGCTCAGAGAGATGTATTATTTTGACTAATATTTTAGAGCTACAAAATATCACCTGGTACCATCTGAACCTATAACTTGTTTCTGTTCAAGTCTAGGAGAGGAACTTAGGTTCAGGAGCAGGCTGAACTGCCTGTATGGAACTTTGCCTTCTAAATAAATGCCATAAGCACATCTTGATGAAGTATACAAGTTTCCCAGGAAAAATTATGTTTGGCATGAGCCAACTTTTTAAAATATGTTTTCAATTAAACAGTTCTATTACAGGACCTCTTGCCAACATTTTGATAAGTGTGAGTATGTTGCTCACGTTAATTTCTAGGGAATAGAAATACAGAATTATAATAGAAATTAGGAAATATATTAAGTCAATTATAAAACTCAGCTTCCACAAAAATGTTCCTCAGGAATGTTGACTCCAGAAATGTTATCAAGGAGAATAAAGTGGATTATATTTTTTATTCCAAATGAATGTATTCTAATTTACTAGGTTAATTGTATTTTTTCCTAGTTAAACCTCTTCACTCAATCTAACTCAAGAGTTTTTGAATCACACAGTTTTAACAGCATTCTCAATCAGCCAACACGTTATCAGGTAAGCATTCATCAGACATACTTCTTTATCTGTATGTGATCCCATATATGTCTTTGTGTGGGGGTGTGGATGTGCATAGTGAGTAGAATGATATTCTTCAGATATACTATCAGGATAGTACAGAAGAGAAAAAATGAGAAAATTATATGTTAATTGGAGGGGACTTTAGAATCAGAGTCCAAGTCCTCTTTTTTAGCTGAAGAAGAGTTCCTTAAGCAATATTGAAAGCAGTGTTGCTACAATTTCCAAAGAACCTTGAGCTGGAGAAAACAGTGGGAGATATGGCATATTAGAATAAATAATGCTGTCACAGTATGGAAACCTGATACATTTCTCCAGGTTTTTCTTTCAGGGGATCTATTTTCCAAATGGATTGTTAGGCTGTACTGTTTCATCAGTATTACTTTAAAATATCTTTTGCATTTTGATATTGGACATCACATTTGAACACTATTCTCCAACTCAGAAGAGGTTAAAGTCCTTTATTTTTCAACTGGCTGATAGTTTTTTTTTTTTTTTTTGGTCGTTTTTTCGTGACCGGCACTCAGCCAGTGAGTGCACTGGTCAGTCCTATATAGGATCCGAACCCGCGGCGGGAGCGTTGCCGCGCTCCCAGCGCAGCACTCTACCAAGTGCGCCACGGGCTCGGCCCTGGCTGATAGTTTTGATCATCAAATCCTTAGATTTCTGGTGTGTGTAAGGTCACAAGACTGAGGGTCAAGGAATTTATAATGTGTTGGTGATATCAATTAATGGGTGTAGTCCTCTTCATACAGTTTTCTTGGAGGCAGGAAATTCTGCAAAATTGTTTGGCACACTGATTGTCAGTCTTACTTTTAGTGGTTACATTATATTCCACTATATAGTTGGACTTTAATCAATATTCTATTGATGGAAATAGAGGATTTTGCCAATATGTAGCTATTACAAGCAAATATGGCAGTAAGTAACCTTGTATACCTGACATTTCAAACATGCAAATATATAGAATTGTCTGGTTAAAGTATATGTGCATTTAAATCTTTTAGCTATTATCAAAATGATTTCTATGGAACTTGTATCAATTTATGTTCTTAAAATAAGTGTATGAGTTCCCATTTTCTCCCTAGTTTACCAACAGTGTGTCACCAAAGGTTTTTATCTTAACCAGATAAATGAAAATGGTTTTACTTTGCATTTCTTTATCATAATAAAATTGACCTTTTATGTTCAATGTTCTGTATATTTATGACTCAATATATAGTTGCTTTTCTTTATGGGCTTTTTGTTATCAGTTAGGAAGAATTCTTTACATTTTAAGAACATCAGCCTTTGTCTGTAATATGAGTTGAGAATTTTTTTTCACAGTTTGTTGTGTGTCTTTTTAATACTTAACGGGTGTTTTTTTCCCATCTAGAACTTTTTTTATTTTTGTGTAGTCAACTTTACAGATCTTTTATGGACTCAGGTTTTGTGTACTATTTGGAAATATCTTCTCCCATATGAGATTACTTAATAATTTTTTTTACCCATATTTCTTTAGTACTTTCAGTTTTTATATGAGAGCATTTGACCTATAAAGAATATATTTTAGTGCAATATGTGGGTTGGAGATCCAAATTTATTTTTTTTCCAGATTACACAGCTAGGTATGTTGAATAATTTATCTTTTCTATTTATTAGAAATACCACCTTTATCGTTATTAAATTTCTATATCTATTTAGATTTAATTCATGGATTTCCTTCTGTTCCATTGATCTGTCTATTCATGCTATAGAACAACATTATTTTAATTATTGTAGTTTAAAACAAAATCAAAGAAACAAAATGCACACACACACACGCACACGCATGTCCTTACTACAGGTTTCTTATTTTACAGAATTTTACTAGCTGTTCTTTCTTCTTTCATTTTCTATTTGAATTTTAGAATCAGCTTGTCTAGTTTACAAAATATCCTTTTTGATCACTTCTTAGCCTTTTGGCTAAGATCAAGGATTAAGTGTACAAAATATCCTTTCAGTATTTTTATTGTGATCATGTTAACTTAAGGAAAATTGGTATCTTTATGATGTTCTGTTTTTCTTTTTAAGAACATGATAATTTTCCATTTGTTCAGGTCTTCTTTTGTGTACTCAGTGTCATTTTAGTCTTTATACTGTTCATATTTACTAGGATTAATTTACGCAACTCACACAAAACTGTCAAATACCAGTCACTGAGTGGTTAAAAGAAAGTGGCTAAAAGAAGATAGAAATGTATTTCTACTTCATGTTCAAGAAGTCAGGAGCTCTTAGTATGGTACCTAACAATGTCAGAGACCCAGGCCTTTTCTATCATATTACTATGTTATGAATGTCTTTCAGTTGAACATTATCTCATGGTTCAAGAAAGCTGCTGGAGCTCTGGCTGTTATGTCTGCATTCCAAAATACAGTTAGAAATGATAGGGAAGAAAGGTTGTTCCTAAAAGGAACTTCTGTAAAGTTGTACAAACTGACTATCTGCAATGGAGGCTGGCAAATAAAGTCCTATTTTCAAGTGGTTGTGTGCTAAGCTAAAAAACTGGGAAAGGGAATTGGCAGGCTCTGCTGAAGTAGATTATATTATTTGTCTTGGTGCTTATCTTTATGCTTTTAAACATACTTACTTCTTTGTTAATTGATTTATGTTTCAACTTCTTATTTTATGTTTCCACTTTGACACACCATATCTGAACTATGAAAAAATCAACATGCTTATTTTATGTTTCACCATTTTCCCCCTTTCCCTCCTAGTTCCTGCCGGGTAAATCATTAGAACTGTAGGGGAGAGGGAAAAATCCTTTACTCTCTTAGTTCAGTACTGGGGCCTGTGAACTAAACTGACAAAAGACAGATTAACAGGAGAAACAGTTTATTTACACAGGTAATGCACGTCTGTGTGAGAGAACTTAGTGATGAGTAACTCAAATGGGATGATTGGAATTTATATATTGTCTTAACAAAGTGCAATAAATTTGTGAAGAAGTGACAAGACAAAGAGTGTGGGTTCCTAGGGTTAATAAATATATGGGAGAAACTAACGGAAGATAAGGGTTATTTGAGTAAGGTTTGTTTATGCAGACACATCTTGGTGCCAACTTTCTGTTCCCAGGGATAATGGTTTCTCTTCCTCCTCCTGGAATGGGAGAGAGGAGAGGTAAGACCTTCACAAAGGGAATATGTCCTGCTTTTATTAAGAGAGAACGGAGCAGAGAGCTCTTTCTGTCTTTGCTACTTCTTCATTGCCTTCGGCTCAAAATAATCTTTATGTAAAAGTGACATATTTTGGAGTGGCTTATTCTGATCCCTTTCACTACCTTGTCAGGATTATAGCACACGTTTGCTTTAGTTGCAGTCCTACAGTTACACAGAATCAATACTCAGCATCAGTCTTTTTGCCATAATTTTCCATTAATCTCTTTTTCAGCTTAAGTTCATCTTCTCATAGTTTCTTCAAGAAGAGCTTATAGGGACTATGTTACTGAGTTGTTTTATGTTCTAAACTAGCTTCTGTTTTCTATATATTTATATCGACTAGGTGATACTTTCTTAAAAAAATATGTATTTGTAGACATTGCTTTACTGACTCCTAGAATGGAATGTTGATTTGGAAGAGTTTGAGGCCAGCCTAATAGTTTGCCTCGTATAGTTGACCTGAGGTTTGGGTTTGAATGTATCCGATTTTCTTAAATCCAGTAACTTGCTATTGATTGTTCTGTAGGTGGATATAAGATGGATTTTTCCTAGTATACACCATGGTCTTTCAGTCTGTACAATCGGTCTTCCTTTATTTCTGAATAATTTCCTTCAAGTTTATCTTAAAATTGTCTGCTGAATTTTCTTTAGCTATCTTCTATAGCTACCACTTTTTTCTCTTTTTTTCTTTTTTGAATTTTTCGTTTATTTCTGCATTTGGCTCCTTCTTTCTCATGCTGTATTTTTTTCCTGTCTATCCTCATTTGTGCTGTTTCTAATTTATTCTTCATTTCTGTGATGATTTTTTCCTTCCTCTTCTTGAGATTTGCCAGCTTATATATCATTTCCTTCTTTTGGCTCACCATATTTCTCTTGACCTCTTTGTACTCTTATTTCAAAGACGTGATTGCTTCAAATTTTTTAAAGATGGCATTATCTTTAAATAATGGTATCCCATGTTTTTATCTGTTTTTTTAAAAAACATTTTTCTGATGAGTGTGCTTTATTTGATATTTGTTTTATCCTTTTTTTGGTACTATCTTAATATAGATCCTGTGTATATTGCCTATTGATTATCCCTCAGTTTTGAAATGAAGTAACGTTCTTCTTGGTTTGAGGATGCTAGAGCCACATTCCAGGCTAATAGGAATTTTTAAGCACAGGATAGTGTATGTGAGTTCATTTATTTTTCATTTTTCCTTGTGAGTGAGTAGCACTGCAGGGCTATTCACAAGGCAGACTCTCCCTCCCACTTCACTGACAGAGGAAAATATGGCTTTTCTTTATGTTTTCTCCTTCAATCCTGCATTTCAAGCTTCTGTAGACTTTGAACCAAACAGGTAAGGGATGTCTCCAGCCATGAATATCTACGCTTGTCATTTTCCTACACACTGTCATTTGATCTTCTCATATAACCTTTCTAAAAAAGCGTTAATGATGCCTCTAACTTTCATAAAGAAGGAGTTTGTGTTTTTGTCTCATTCTCCTTTTTGCTTTTGAGTGATTTAGAAGAAATGTAGACATTTCTAACTTTACTGTCAAATTCAACCTTCTTTTTTTTTTTTTTTTTTTTTTGTCTTTTTTCCTGACGGCACTCAGCCAGTGAGTGCACCGGCCAGTCCTATATAGGATCCGAACCCTTGGGGGGAGCGTCGCTGCACTCCCAGCGCCGCACTCTCCCGAGTGCGCCACGGACTCGGCCCAAATTCAACCTTCTTATTGGCTGAAAGTTGTTATGCTTCTGAATGAGATGATCCTTGCTAAATGTCTACAGACTCCAGAATCCTACACATTTTATGTTTTCTAAGAAGAATTCCTTTGCCTGTGATGGGATCTGCTGTGGCTCCCAAATAGTGACAGTAGAAAAAGAGAAACTCAGAAAAAAGTATCGATGAGCTATACACACACATCAATTAAACTTCATATAAATACCTTGATTATACTTAGATAAAATCTCTTTATTATTAACTCCATGAGAGTCTTACTCCATTTGGCTGCTGCTATAGTTTGCATTCCCCTCCAAAACTCATGCTGAAATTTAATTGACTTTTTAACAGCATTAAGAGGTGGGACCTTTAAGCTGTGATTAGATCATGAAGGCTCTGCCCTCATGAATGGATTAATGCTGTTATTGTGGGAGTAGGCTAGTTATTAAGGGAGTGGGCTCCTAATAAAAGGGTAAGTTCCAGCCCCCATTTTCTCTCTGTCTTGCTGCCCTTCTTTTTCCACCTTCCACCATGAGAAGATGCAGCATGCAGGCCCTCACCAGATGGCAGCACCTTGATGTTGGACTTCCCAGTCTCCAGAACTGTAAGCTAACAAATTATAAAAATATAAGTTACTCAGTCTGTGGTATGGTATTATAGCAATATGAAATTGACTAAAGTAGCTGCTATAACATCAATACCATAGACTGGGTGGCCATACAACAAATGTTTATTTCACCTAGTTCTGGAGGCTGGGATCAAGACACTGCCAGATTTAGTGTCTAGTGGGGCCTGCTTCCTGGTTCATAGACAGCTGTCTTCTCACTGTGTCTTCACATGGTGGGAAAGAGGCAAAAAAAAGCTCTCTGGGGTCTTTTTTGTAAAAGGACTAATCACGTTTATGAGGGCTCTACCCTCATGACCTAATCACCTCCTAATACCATTAGATTGGGGGTTAGATTTCAACACATAAATGTGGGGTAGACAAAACTATTCAGTCCATAGAAATAAGTGATCACAGCAGTTATTTAGTTGTTATGGGTTTTGTCTCATGCAGTGTGATTACAATAGATAAGACCCATCTTCAAAAAATTCCAGCACTTAGTCTGCTAAATGGGGATTTTTCCTTCAAAGTGGTAACTCTTGAGATACACTAATTCTAATGTGCTGTCATAACTCAGAACATTTTAAGGATATCATTAAAGAATTACTTTTATAATTGGTTTATAAGACACACACAAAAAATGATTCATTATTTTCTAGTTATTGAACTCAGCAAATAGTTACTGAATTCATATTAACAAGGCTCAGTGCCATGACTTTACATTTTTTCAAAAATGGTCATTCACCTTCAAAAAACACTTGGCCATCACTAGTAGGGCCATCATCTTATAAGGTTTACTTCCAAATGAGGGTATCCTCTCCAAGCCAATTTATTCAAAGACAGAAATTCAAATATGCCTCAAGGGTCAACAGAGGAAGAGTTTCAGAAATGCTTTGATCAATAGCAGTACTTAAAAAATTAAAATTAATTATTAATAGCATGCTGAGGTAATTTTTTATGTGTGTGAAGAATTATCTTAAAAACTGCAGATGATTTTTCTCAAGAATGTTAAAGACTCAGAAGGATGACTATGATTAAATTCTGCTAATTTTAACAATATTTTATTGAGTATCTGTGTTGGTTTGGTTACGTCAAGTTAAAAGCACACAGATATGCTTAAGGTATATTAAGAAATAGGAATTTATTGTAAGATCTACAGAAGCTGGGCTGTAGGTTGTATCTTATTCTCTCTGGTGTCTCTTGTGGCAGCTGTGCTTTAACAGCTGAATTTGGCTTGGGAATACCTTTGGCTCAGATAGTGTTGGAACATCTTTGGCCCATGTATTGGTCTCTGGTCCAGTCCATGAAGCCTATCTTTGCAGGTTTGGTTTTAATAGAAGCACATGGCAATTTTTCTTTAAAGGGGGCAAAATGAAACATTCACATTGAGCTCCATTCACAATGAGCTTCCTGGCACATTCAGGACAACCCCTATTATGCATGGTCTTAGGTTATAAGGATACAAAGGTACAGTCCATGACTTCAAGGATCTCTCCACTGATGTAGGAAGGCAGTGTTGAGGTAAGGAGGAAGGAAAGGAAAGTAAAAAAGTAGGCAAACATCACACAACACTGCAAAATGCTATGTGGTATAGGCATGCCTCTATATGAAATAGAAATAAATAGAAATAACATGAAAGATAAATAAATAAATAAAACCCAGGGGAACCCAGAAGAGGGGATATTTGAAAGTCAATGAAGTAGGAGAAGAAGTAAATTTATTCTCTGTTGCCCCAAAGAGCAGAACTTTGACCAGTGGTTAGAATACAGAGAAGTTTTCTAACAGCTCAAGTTGTCCAAACATGGATTACACCAGCTGTCTGAAAAAAGTAGCAGACTCTGAATCACAGATGTATTTATACAGAGGCTGTGTAGTGGTAGTCTGTCAGGGAGTCCCACAATGAGTAGTATGACTTCCAAGGTCTTTTCTATCTCTAAAATTTTACTCTCTTTCTGAGTTCTTTATATGTGTCCAAATCAGTTTCATTATCTTCACTCACACTTTTTAGATTGCTAAAATTCATAGTACAGAACCTACCAATGACTGTAAAATTTGACCTCTCTGTAGAATGAAATGAGAGAATAAATGTAAAAATACCTTATAGAGTGCTTATCAATTGTTAATTGAATTTGAATCAATAAAAAATAAGCAAATGAAAGAAAAGCCTTGACTCCTTTTGGAAAGAAAGATATCCAACCACCCACCAGATATGCAACTACCCATACCTTATTCCTTCTCCCAGTCTTAATGGAGGGTTGACAATGAGCTTGGGCTTATTTGCAAAAAGAAATGCTTGAGGTAGCTACCACCTAGGGTCTTTACCTGGCTACCACTCAATTCCAGTTTTAGAACCTCTCTCCAGGCTCCCATACTCTACACAGAGAAAATCCATAGGCTGCTCTACAGAGCCACAATGTCTTTCTTAAAGAGTGACTCACAGGTTCGTAAAAAGAATTCTGGATAATCCCTGGAGGTTTGTGGAATGTGGAAGTTATCTGTAGAGTTCTATTGTGTTAGTTAGCAATTTGACCAAGAGGAAAAAAATATGAATCTGTTATTGGTTAGTTTAACTTTATAGTACCAGCTTTGATTAAAGAATCAGTTGGAAATTTAAAGATAGTATTTAAAATGGTACTTCTACTTGTTACATGAGTTTCATGGTCCTTGCCTACGGTACCATTATTAAGATAGATTAATCAGGATTTGCTTTATGGAAGCATAGATGATAATGAGAGAATAATAGTTACATTAATTGAGCACATGTAATTTACATGTACTCTCTCTCTTACATGCTACATTCTAACATTTCCATTATACAGATTAAGGCTCCAAGTTTCCATAGCTTGTAAATGATGGAGTCACAACTCAAATCCAGATGATTTGTCCTTGCAGCTCACATTCTTAATTGTGTTAAAGAAAACCAGAGCTGGACATTAGTGGTAAAAACAGATTTTATTCTGGAACTATTGCAATAGGAGAAAAGAGACCTCAAGGAGAGAGAGTCTTCGTCAATTGTTACACAATATTGGCTTGGATTCACCAGACAAGCTTCCCAATAGTAGGAAATGGCTAATCTTTGCCCCCTTCTCAGAGCTGCAGATCATTTTGGAATTCACGTGAATTATCTTTTCAACACAAGCAAAGCGATAGACTATTAAACAGGTAGTGTCATGTGTAGGGAAACTGACTTCAGTCCAACATCAAGTGTCATCTTGCTTATAGAGAGGCTTAAGCTTGGTGTAATGGTGAATGAGTATATTTAAGCTGTAAATATTAAGAAGAAATTTTTTGTGGGATATTTGGCAATCTTAACACACATCAGATTTTGAAGGGGAAAATTTTAAGCCTGCAACCATAATTTTCCCTGCAGATCAAAGATAAAATATTGATGAATATGTCTTCTTATTTTCCCTTCAATGAGGGAATTTAATATAAGTAGCTTTGTTCAGGATGTTTCTAGGGAACCTGAACTCTATATGAATTTTTAAAATATTCTATTTTCCTATAATTTTCCTTTCTGGCAGTAAATGTGAGTTTACATAGACTTTTTCTAAGCATGGTTTCAAATAACATTATATAAATATTTTAGGGGTATTATGCAACGAAGTGTGGTTAGAAATATCTTAATCTCCAAACTTTATTAAATAATAGTAACAGTAAACCTTTTAAAGCAGGAACTATGCTAGTACATGCATTTGATTATTTAATCTGCACAAGAATTTATGGGCTGAATCTTACTACCTCCATTATATAGATGAGGAAATGGAAGCTTAGAGAGTTTGAGTACCTTAAGTTCACTCAGCCAGTAAATAAAAGCCCGTATTCGAGTTCAGAGATTCTTAACTACAAATACATTCTGCCTCATCTTAATTTTTAGGAAAAAATTAAGCACAGTTTTCTGATGTAGAGATCTGGCTCTGACTTGTTGCATGGATCTAATTTTAAACTTTTCTATTATCACAACCCTTTGTCCTAGACCCATTCACTGAATAGACACTTCTTTCCCACTAATTTGTATTACTGCCTTCCACCCAACGCAGTGGAAATTCCTATCTGTTGTCAAATAATGGGAGTACAGATTGACCCAATGGCGGCTCCTCTCTTAACTCTGAGTTCTTTTTCCTCCCTAACTTAACTGCCAGGAGCAGGTCAGCAAGTCTGCCAGAGTAGACACTCAGTTGGAAACAAGATGTCAAACTCCTTTTCTTTTAGGCAATCCTAATCTTTATGGGTGATTGCCTTGAATTCCCTCCTTCCCTTAAATTCAGGGGAGAGGGAAGCATTTCTTCCCTTTCACACAGGGGAGGGAGAGAATAATCTCTCTCTGCAAAAGACCCATGATCCCTTTCATGTCTCAGTCCTTTTCCTTGGGAAGAGGGTGAAGAGGAAGTGGGTGGTAAATTCGGTACTGGTCTGGTGATTCTCAGTAAGCGGTGAGGGGAGGTAGCTGGCCCCAACTGCTAATGGCCACTTGTTCTTAGACCATAGGGTACTTAGCATGCTTTGTCATCAGTTTGGGGCTTATAAATAATTCCAGAACAACAAGAAAAATTCCATCTGACTTAAGGTTATATTTCACTGGTATTCTTTATTGTATAAATGTTTTCCTTATGGCATGGAAATATCTTTTCCAAAAATATTTCCCTTTTTCTTTAAAAAAAATTGCTTTCCATATTTAGATCTTTGTGTGTGTGTGTGCGCGTGCGCGTGCGCGTGCGCGTGCGGCTGGCCAGCACTGGGATCTGAACCCTTGGCCTTGATGTTATAGCCATGCTGTAACCAACTAAGCTAACCAGCCCATATTTAGATCTCTAATCCATTTGGCTATCTCTTTTTTTGTATATGGTATAAGGCAGAGATCTAATTTTAACTTTCCCATAGGGGTAGTCCATTGTTCCAACACTACTTGTTTTTTCTTTTCCTCCAATTTTCCGGCTACATGTAACTGATATGCAACTTTGTATTTTCTTTCTGCAGGAATCTACCTTCATTGTCCCCTAAACTTAATAAGATCCCTGATGTATTTTCCCATCATAGTGGATTGTTCCATATAGACGTGAAGTTTCAGTGGACTAGGGATTGTGTTCACTGTTGTATCCCTAGCACCTTCTACAGTACCTGGCACAGAACTGGTACTCAATAAACATTTGCTGAATGAATGAATGAGTCCAGTTTAAGATTCATCCAGCTATGGGTTGCTCCTGGGGTCTAGATTCCACACTATTCCACAGGTTTTACATTTTATTGTGACTGGTAAAATGGGCTTTTCTTTTTCAATAGCATGGGCTCTCTCTTGATCTGTTGTTATTCTCTGAAACAGACATTTTGAATTATCCTAGATTCCTTCCTTTTACTTGACCTTGCCATCTAGTGGGTCACTTAGGTTCATAATTTCTACTTCCTTAAAATAGAGATATATTTTCCATTCTCACTCTGTCTGCATTTTAGTTCAGGCCTTTTTTTTTCTTTCCTTTATTAACTTTTAAATGTGATATCTGGTACATGCACAAGAATATGTCTAACACATAATTTATTATGAAGCGTTTATTACATATAAGTTTACGTATAAGTTTATTACATATAGAGATTTCTAAAAATATATTAAATAGACTTACTTGTTATTAAGTTTTATAAGAATAGTTTCATACTTCATGAAGTCTTCTGCAGCTGAAAATTTTCATTCAACATTATGCTTCTAAGATTCATCCACATTGTTATGTGTGCCTATGGTTCATTAATTTCATTAATGAAAACCGTAACGTTACATAGTGTAACATACCACAATTTATTTGTCTATTCTCCTGTTGATGTTTGTTTAGATTGTTTCCAGTTTTTTGCTATTTCAGACAGGGTTGCTGTAAACATTGTTGTCATGTCTCTTGGTCCAAATGTGCAAAGTTTCCCTAGGCTGTATACCAAGGAATGGACTTTCTGGGTGAAAGGATATGCAAATGTTCAACCTTAAGAGATAATACCAAATTGTTTTCAAAGTTGTCTATTTACGCTCATGCCAGTAAAGTATAAAGTCCCCACTGAGCCATAACCTTTAAACATTTGGCATTATCAGATTTATTAATTTTACTTTTATAAAATGTAAAATTGTGCCTCCTTTTAGTCATAATTTGTATTTCCCCATGAAAGGAGTCTGAGCTTGTTTTATAGGTTTGTTGACCATTCACATTTCCTTTTCTGTGAAATACCTGTTTGTCTTTTGCCAATTTTTTTTATTGGGTTGAGTTTTTCTTATTGAATTAAAGTTATTTATATATTTGAATCCAAATTATTTGTCACTTATAAGTATTACCAATATATTCTCCCAGTTTGTATATTGCCTTTTAACTTTCCTTATTGTATCTTTATAAACAGAAGTTTTAAATTGTAATGAAGTTGAATTTATCAATCTTTTCTTTTGCAATTAGAATTTTTACCTTGTTTTTTAAAAATTCAGCTCTACCCTGAATTTATAAACATATTTTCATATACTTTCATTTAAAGGATTCAAAATGTTTGTCTTTCACATTTGAGATGCATGTGGAATTAGTTTTTGTGTTCACGATATGAAGTAAGGCTCCAATTTAATTTTTTTCATATAGATAAACAAGTATCCCGTAACAGTATTTTTTGGGGTGTTGGCTAGCTGGCTATTATGGGGATCCAAACCCTTGACCTTGGTTTTATCAGCGCTGTGCTCTAACCAACTGAGCTAACTAGCAGCCCTCACCATTTATTTAGATTTAAAAATAGTCACAATCTAACAGTGGATGTAGAAAATTTTTTCAAATGGATAAATGTATATGGTACAGATGTTAAGTTTTCTATGTAAAAAATTCTGTACAACTTTCTGTGCAATATTGTTTCTCATCTGGCATATTCTAATTAGGTCAATAAAGTTTTTGAATTATTTCATCAGTGCAATAAAAAAATAGTCACAATCTATATTGCTATGAGAGGAAAGCATGCAATATAACAGAATATATAGTATTTAGAAAACATATAATGTAATACATGTGGCAATTAGTGTAAATATAAAATTTAAAGAAAAGATTTTAAAGGACATACACCAAAATAACAACAGTGATTATCTTTGGATGGTGGGGTTATCAATGTTTTTGTTCATTTCATTTTTTCTTCTCTGTATTTTCCAAATTCTCTGTATTGAGCATATATTCATAGGTTTGTTTTTTTTTTTAATAGTGAGAAATAAGGTATTGTTTCTCGGTGATAATGCAGTGTCAAGGCACCTTACAGAGAAACCATTAGCTGAAAGAAAAACCATGAATTGAAATCTTCCATCTTAACCTTTTTTTAAAGCTTCTTCCACTCCTGAGGCCAAAAAAAAAAAAAAAAAAAAAGGCAAAGAAAAGCATTATTTGTGGATTATGCAATAAATCTCAGTGGAAGGTGAAAAAATGTTAAGTTCTGAAACCTGGTAATTCTCCTGTAAATAGTTATATAAAATTCTTCTTCCCTGAGTTGTTTGCTTTACAGGTATGTATGGCTTTTTGGAGAATAGGATCCAGGGTACTTATGTGTATTATTGGTGATCTAATCATTTCTTTTTGCCCAACAGCAGATAATGAAAAGACTTATAAAACGGTATGTTTTGAAAGCACAAGTAGACAAAGAAAATGATGAAGTTAATGAAGGTAAGCATCTCCAATTTGAGGAATATCCTTTTCTAACTAACTATGAACTTGGAAAACTTCATATTGAAGCATACTTTGAAAATTCAACCCCAGGTTACAGTTTGGGTTCCTCCATGACTAACAGGAAGATCTTGTGTTACATTTCTAAAACTCCATGTTTTTAAAGAAACAGTTATTAAAAAGGTTGATCAGAGGCAATTTATCTCTACTCAGAGTACCCTAACTAATTCTCAGATGTAAGGACTGCCATCTTTCTAGGAGTTTTAAAATCCTTCTTACGTAGGGTAAACAGTACTGTCAGTTCTATTTTTAGTGAGTTCACATCATGTTAACAACGTTTTTCCAGTGATGCAGGTAAAAGAACAGTTGAGTCAGACAGAATCCACATCTTCAGAAAAACATCTATTTTGTTGTCCAGAAACAAATCTCTAAACCATTTTTTTCATCTGGTGTTTCTCTTCTGAATTTTACTTTTCTCCTCGAGTGCTTACTTAAGCAGAACTTTTCAAGGCATATCCTAGGCAGAATATCTGTCTGGACTTTAAAAATTTTTCATCAAAAGCTGAGGGTAGACCAAAGCACAAGCCCAGAGTTGGAAAGAAATCAACCTGAGAGAAACAAGATGCCCTAAAAATGGAAACTGTATCTTCCAATTCCAGTGAGATGCCACTAGATCTATCTACACTGATAAGAGAAGAAAAGGCTAAGCTTTGTAAAATTGTTGATGGGCTTTGAAGCCATTACTTGGTTAATAAAAGGAATCCCTTGCAAATCTGAGTCAATCCAATGGTATTCCTATATAGTAAAGAAATCTAAGAATATGTGATTGTGAACTAGCAAAACTTCAGTTGTGGTGACCTAGAAACAGTCTTAGGGAGATAGGATTGGAGTGAGGTTGTAGTTTAGAAAGCAGAAATCTGATCCGTTGTACCAGAGAAAAGAAAATGAAAGTGAAGTGGGAGGAATTGGACAGCCACAACAGCGTTAAAAATGAGTATTTTCCAAGCCTTTGCACAAAAGAGGAAAATGAGCATTTGGAGTTTTGAACAAAACTCTTGACTAAGAAAGTAGATCGTATAGCTTAATAACCTCCTCATTTAACAAATGAGGAAACTGACATCCAAAGAGGTTGAATAATTTGTGTTTCCTATATTGGCAGACTAAATACCACAGTTAGTGTATAGTCTCACCATGACACAAGAACAAGAAAGAAGGATATGGCAAGAGGGAGGTAAAAGTGGGTCCATTACGGGACTGAATGGAGTGAGCATTCATTCCTCCCACTAAAGACTGGACTTGTGATTTCAAATTAGATCCATGTATTCCCTCTATAGTGCCATATGCCAAAGGAAGCACTTTTTTTTTTTTTTGCCACAAAAGGAATCCACAAATGATTTGTGTGTATTTTTTTTTTTTTTGTCCTTTTTCGTGACCGGCACTCAGCCAGTGAGTGAGTGCACCGGCCAGTCCTATATAGGATCCGAACCCGCGGCGGGAGCGTCGCTGCGCTCCCAGCGCCGCACTCTACCAAGTGCGCCACGGGCTCGGCCCGATTTGTGTGTATTCTTGAGGAAGAGTTAGAATTCCTTCAGAAAAAAAAGTTCTGACTTTTATATATATATATATATATAATAGAAGAATGTAGAAATTATACCTTAAAGCATCATAAAGATACCAGGAAAATATCATCAAAGGTGTGTTTTACACACCATTCTATTATAAAAAGCTAAGTCAAAGTACCAATGATTTGAAAAATCATTTCTTAGAATCAAGGTAAATTCCTGCCCCAGTGTTCACTTTTCAAGGTCAGTGGCTTATCTATGTATTACAGCCACTTGCAAGAGAATTGTATTAGACCATTTCTGTTGCTTATAACAGAATACCTGAAACCAAGTAATTTATAAAGAAATAGAATTTATTTCTTACAGTTTCAGAGGCTGAGAAGTCCTTGGTCCAGGAAACACATCTGATGAGGGCATTCTTCTCTGTGGGAACTCTCCACAGCAACTCAGGGTATATCACATGGCGAATAGGCTGAGCAAGAGAGCTAACTAACCTCCTCACTTGCTCTCCTTTTAAACCTGTCAGAACGATGCCCGTGACCACCCATTAAACCATCAATGGATTAATCCATTCAAAAGTGTACAGTCCCTACAATCTAATCACTTCGTAAAGGCCTCACATTTCAATTGCCATAAGAAGATTTCCCACCCTTTTAACACTGCTACCATGGAGATTGTTTTCAATGAGTTTTGGGGGGACATTCAATCCACAGCAAGAATCCAGTTTTTAATTGCAATCTACATACATACACTCAAAATACCACCAAGCTGAACTGTGAGAGCCGTTGTGTTTTAAGAGCCCAAACTCTCCTTTTAGAGAGTATGGAATTTACACATTGCCAATGGTATCACATCTAAATGTCAATTTGAACATTGCTTGTTACTTCCGTATGCATCAATTCTCTGTGCCAAACTAATTTGTTTGTTCTTTGACTCCATGTTCATTACCACTGTCTTCCCTAATAAACACCCCTACTCTTTTTCCTTTCCTTTCCTTACTTCAAATTTGAACATTTACTTCTTCTATGTATTTGCCTATTAAATATATTTCTTCATTTTTAATAAAGTTTAGGTTTGCTAGGATTTCCTTTGATCCTAGCAATGGGAGACGTTCCATCTAGGTGTCAACCCTATGCTTGAGGGAAACAAAGAGACTCCCTGTAAACAGAAAGTAGACATCCTGGCTGTAGAGATCACCCTGTGTTAAAAGTTGAGTGAGCCAAAGAACAATCCTTTAAGCTGAGTTTTGCTATTAACAACATAGCTGGACTATTTTATAGCTTTTTTCAAAGGTCAGTATATTTTTAAAAACATATTTCTAAAATATTTTAAAGAAAAAAATTTGAACTACTACATTGGAGACTTGATGAAGCAAAATGTATTCATTATTGTTTGAATTTCACTCTTTGTTCTTTTCTAAATCCAAAGAGCAAATTACCAATTTTGTATATTTCTAATACAAATATTATAGGTGAATTAAAAGAAATCAAGCAAGATATCTCCAGCCTTCGTTATGAACTTTTGGAGGACAAGAGCCAAGCAACTGAGGAATTGGCCATTCTAATTCATAAACTCAGTGAGAAGCTGAATCCCAGCGTGCTGAGATGTGAATGATACAGCAACCTGGAATTATGGCTTTGACTATAGCACAAATGTGGGCAATAATATTTCTAAGTATGAAATACTTGAAAAACTATGGTGTAAATTTTTAGTATTAACTACCTTTATCATGTGAATCTTTAAAAGTTAGGTCTTAATGATTTTACTGTTCTATCACATGAACATGCATTTTAATTGTCTGCCTTGACATTACAAACAACGACATACCATTGTAGTTAAAGGCCGAATATTACTACATTATTGACATATTTTGTTCGTTTTAGAGTAAACTCTATGTCTTTGCATTACCTGTTTGTCTTCAAGAGATTGTAAACTCTTTGGGGACAGGAACCATGTATTACTCATCTTTGTGCCTCCAACATCTAGTACAGTGCCTGGCATATAGTAGGTGCTCAATAAATGTTGAAACCAACTTAACTGAACTGCCAACAAAATACGAATAAAAATAAAAGGTCATCATGATGTAGCATACAAGTCCTTCCCTTGTCCAAGCACTGAAGAGATTTTTTTTAATAGAAATGAAGAAATTTTACAACCAGCTATGACTTAGTGATATTTGCTTAGAATTTTAGGCATCACTGATAATCCTAGAACCATTGAGCCCTGAGTGAAGAATTGACGAAAATGGGTTAATAGAAAATGTAATTACATTACATATTTAATTTTCATAGAATTGTTCAAAAGAAAACAGCAAAATGGGTTAATAGAAAATGTAGTTGCATTACATATTTAAGTTTCATAGAATTGTTCAAAAGAAAACATTAAAAATTTTTCTAAAACATATATTGTTTGCTTTGTGTCTTAGAATTTTGTTTGTTGCTTTTCAGTAATGTGAAATTAGTCAGTGGTGTGGTGAGTATTTTTAAAGTTGGGGGTTTTGCTATTTTGTTATAACCTTATAATTTCTGCCTTGATGCTTTAATACTAAATAAAATATCAAGAACTGACTTCATGTCTTGCCCATTAGGTCCATTCTGAGTTCTGGAGAAACAGGAAAGAGCAATCACTGTCTGAAAAGACATGGCTAACAACACCTGGTGTGTTTTATTTCCCTTTTTGGCAGCTGGTCTGTACAGTGATCCAAACCCTTGACCTTGGAGTTATAATACCGTGCTCTAACCAACTGAGCTAACCGGTCAACCCTTCATTTCCTTTTGAGAAATCTCTTACCATCATTTCTTATAATGACTGACATTTTTTTTTTTCCTATCACGGATTTCATTTCCTCTTTCTACACAAAATAGATTGTGATGTATCTGTATTTGATTTATTACACAACTGAGCTGAATACTGGTGATATCTCATGCAACACCTCATGACTTGAATAGGAAAGGAGATACAGGCCAGTAAGTTCCCTGCTCTCTTCATAGATTCTAAAATACTCAAAGTATTTTTTAACCAGTTAGGTTTAAATCTCTCAGAGAATTATATTTAGCATCCTGAGCATCTTCAGTCCATTCTCACCAAGTCTTACAAGCATATGCATTGTTATCATAGCTCAAAGAGATTTATCAGTCTTAAAAAACAATTAAATACATGATGCTTTAAAATCATTGCTATCACACAGAAAGGCTTTCTAGACATTAAGACAAAGATGAACATTAAATAGAACTACATAAAGCTCTTTAAAGATTACTTCTTAATTTCTACTTTTTGGGAGTTAAATTAAGAAAATATCTTTATACATTTTTTGCTACCATTGTAGAATATTTAATTACCTTTTGTGCTATGCTAATAGTATTTGTCTTAAACATTTAAAAAATTTTATGTGTTTTATGTCATGCCTCAAAACTGAATAAAATATTGAATTTTTCCATTGTTATATGTTACTTTATATTTTACAAAATACTTTATATACTCCATATAATAAAGATAGGGCATTTCTATAATAAATGATACTTTCAGTTTTATAGTATTGTCCAGCATTCTAAGTGTGGAAATTTTTGATTGTGGCCAGGGAACAAAATATTTAGTCATTTTCCTAATTGGGTTTAGAAAAATGCTGAATGAAAAAGTGGCAGATCGAGCTAAGAACATTCAGCCTAGGATCCTTGGAATACAGTGACCAGAGAGGTATGAAAATAAAGCTATGGTGTCCATACCATGTGTATACATTTTTTAATTTTTATTTTTGGTCCATGACTCTCACAACTGTAGCATCCTTAACAGGTTGTTTTTCCTCTATTTACTACACTTGGGTAAAACTGTTATAGTTTTAATATGTCATCCTTTTCCTTCTTCATAGTTTTGAGGTGTTAGTCAAGAAGGCAAGTGAAGACAAGGGGTAGTGGATGCTGTTGATGTTATACACGTCCTGCCCACATCCCCTCTACAGGGCCAGTGCACCCACCTCCCAGATACTCCTGAACAGTTCCCAGCTAATCACTTCTCCAGAGAATTGCCCTCAGCCAAAAGGAGGCAGCCTCGCCCTGGATGCTATGCCTCCCCCTTCCATGGCCAATGACTGACTGGGGTGGAGGCAAAGAGGTTGGCCTCTTGTTTCAAGGTGGGCCTAAACTTTTGGTGCAGTTCATGCTCCAGAGCTCCTGCAGGAGTTAGGCTGAAGCCAGACCCAAGCTGAGATCAAATTTTTGTTTAGCCTCTTCCTCTGCATTTTCCTATTTCCCTTGGTCCCTTTCTCCTGAGAGCATTCCCTCAGTGAATCCAAATCTTGTTGTGTTTTGCTTCTAGGAACCCCATCCTAAGACATGAGGTATTAATGCAGTAGCATACAGGCAAGGTGAGGATTAGTTAAGGGGATTGCTGTCAGAATTAGTTCTTCTCTTGAGGTTAAAGTTAGCTCTGGGTCAGCAAGTACTTGCCTTACTCACTGTTAACAGGCACATTTGGAAAAGCAAAACTTAAGAAGTTGGTGGGAGCATTTTAACAGGATCAAAAATAACTTGTCTATTCAGGTACTTACAATTAATTAAAGATTGTCAAAGCCCCAGGATTTTTCTTTCCTTGTGACATCTCTCACTTTTTAAAAAATCTCTTTGCTCTTCTTAGTTCTTTTCTCAGTTACAGATAAGATAAAGGAAAGAAGACAACACTCAAACTGCATCTTAGGCTTATTATTTTAAATGTTTAGTACTTTGTTAAGTGTCTGCTGTGCTAAAGTTTACTGAGCACCCATGACTTTATGGAATTCACATCTGTTGAGAATCTTGGGTTCATAGACTTGAAATAAAATAGGGAACTATGAAGAATGGTATCCAATGTCTTCAAAGGGTTCTATGCACTATAAAAACTTAGAAATGACATACATTGTGATTAGTAAAAACAAATTTAGTACAATTTAGGATGACTACTTTATCCGGTCATGTCGAATATGTCTGTATTTCAAATGCATAAGCCATATGTAAGCAGCTTTGTAAATGAGAAGGTAAATGTCATTGTGTGGACTACGACAAATCACTTAACTTCTCTGGTCTTCATAACTAGTTCAGTCAAACTTGGTTATACCGCACTGGGGTTCCTGGTCCCTGGGAATCATAGAGGTGTTTCAGAGGGGTGATGTCATCATCCAAGGTAATAATGATCTCTCTGTGTCTTTCCTTTTTTAAAAAATCAGCCCGAAATGGGTTTCTATATATTTTTTTCCTTTTAAAACAAGAGTTTGAGAGTTTCCAAATTTGTACCACATGGGAGTGGAAACTAATGTGTATACTCATGACTCAGACACTCAACCGACAACCACTAACTGTGTGGATGGTTTTAACCTTCAACCTCTAATCAGTTTAAATTGCTTTTATTTTTAGTCATGAGTCATATAATTTATAATGGCTGCTTTATGTCGATAAGGTTATAAATTAATGAGGTGCATGATAATTCTGCAAATTTGTCTGAAGACAATCTTTATCTCATCTAGAAGCAAACATCTTCTGTTGATTTTTTGGGGGGAGCCACCCAGATGTCTCTAGTACCTTTAAACATATTTAAAAAGAAAAAATACAGTGGCAATTTTATCTGACTGGGCATTTCCTTTATTGTGAATAAAAACTCCCACCATTCTAATTATTTGTAGTTTGAAACATTTGCTGATCATTTAGAAACAAAACATGGTACTGATACAGGGCACAGGCCTGGCTGCCTGTCCCTAGACAAGAAACAAACAAACAAAAGTCAAAATGGAAGTCAGCTTTTATTCAGGAATACCGGTGACCTGAAGAGAAGTGCTGGGCTTACCCATCTCTCCAGTAAACCTGAAGGAGCATGGCCAGATTAAAGCCATCTCAAAGACTCAGATTTACTGAAGGGTTTTTAAAAGGGGGGCTGAGGGAATGGAATGCGGGAAAATGAAAAGCAGGAGAGAGGGGGACATGAGCAGCGAGGGCTTCATGCAAGGTCTCAGGTGCAAGGTCTCGCCAAGAATCTCTCTGGTTTCTGCTCCCATCTTTGCTGTTATCTCAGTGCCTGGGTAGTACGTGCAAGTCTGCAGCTTCAGGCTGGCTGGAAAACAACTTTACATTCGTGTAAGTAATGTCATCTTGCCCCATAACCAACGCTCAAAATATCAAATAACCATGGGAAAAGAGGGAATTCAGAGAGATGCATGCCAAAAAAAACCTGTGTCTTTAAAAATTTGCCTATATCCCATGCAGTTTTAGGTCTCAATATGGCTTCAGTCCTGCTCACTCCAACAATACTAAAAATAATAGATCACTTGACTTTTTTAGAAGCAAAATGAAAGAATTCCAAATATCATATTATATCTATTTTTGATGCTTTATCATGGCCTCAATTTCAATGTTTTAAAATAATTTTGATCTTCAAAGTAAACTCTTACTTTAAAAATTCTTTTTAGTGGCAGGATCACCCAGGTATTACTTTTTTCCCCCACAATTAATTTAATGCAAAATAAACAGTGGGCATCACTTGTCAAATGGAAAATAAACATTGCCAGTATATTTTTTATTATAAATATTATAAAGATTATATAAAGATGAATGTTATAATGCTACCTTAAATATAGCAATGCAAAATACCTTATCTTTAAAATTGTCTACCTATCATGCACAATAAAAAAATGAGATAATTACTAAAATTCCCAAGGGCTTTGAAAGATTATACAGTACTATGAAAGAGGTTTGTGAATCCAAAAGAGAAAACGTATTAATGGCTTCTAAGATTTGATCTAGCCCTGGAATATTCTTCATATTCCCCAAAGGTCTTTTTTTTGGCATTTTTGTGACCGGACGCACTGCGCTCAGCCAGTGAGCGCGCCGGCCATCCTTATCCGAACCCATAGCGGGAGCACTGCTGTGCTCCCAGCGCCGCACTCTCCCGAGTGTGCCACGGGGTCGGCCCCCAAAGGTCACTTTTTATTTTTTATTTTTTATTTTTTTATTTTTATTTTTATTTTTTTGTCGTTTTTTCGTGACCGGCACTCAGCCAGTGAGTGCACCGGTCAGTCCTATACAGGATCCGAACCCGCGGGGGGAGCGTCGCCACGCTGCCAGCGCAGCACTCTACCAAGTGCGCCACGGGCTTGGCCCCCGAAGGTCACTTTTTAAAAGATCATTTCTGTCCACTTCATCAGGTTTTCATTATTTTGGTTTGCTTGCTATAAATCAAAAACATAATAATAATGATACGAGTACCATTTTCCTCAAAAGTTGTTAATGTGCACTGCCAGGACCTGAGAAGGGAAACAAGAAAATAAATAGTGGGAAGATTTGGTGCCTACCACCTTAGATATCTCTTTATCCAGGTTCCTACTCTGAAAACTATGCAGAGTTAAACAGAGAATTCATATAATCTCATAGTTATTAATTTTTATCTTATAAAAATTTTATTTTTTAAATGCAAAATTTTATTTAAAATAATGTAAATATTTTATAGAAAAGCACAAAAAATAGGAGGGGAAAGTCCATAATCCTTCTGTTTACCACCAATTAAATTTATTTGACGTATTTCTTAGTGAAATATACATACAATTTTATATGCTGTTTTTATTATTATCCTGAATGCTTTTTGCATTGTTATAGTCTTCATTATTTTACTTTCAATAGCTGCATAATAGTTCACAAAATGGATGTATGCACCATTTCTCTGTTAATGGACCGTTAGGTCCCTGTTTTAAATAATGCCTCAATTATTACTTCTTACCTACTTTGTATTGTGTTTCTAGACTAAATATCCAGAATTGAGGTTGTGCAGTAAAAATACAGTCACACATTTATACGTTTGTTACATATTGCTAAGTTGCTTTTGGAAAGGGTTTTATTACTGCTTTAAAACATCACAGTTGATGAGCATATGCCTCCTCTGTAGCATATAGTGTTATCATTTAAATATTGTTTTTCTAATTTAAAAGGCAAGATAAAAAAAAGTTATATTGCTTTAATATGAGGGTACTTCAAAAGCTCATGGAAAGATTTATATTATTTTTAATTCTCTTTTTCCACAAACTTTTTGAACTACCCTTATATTATTGATTACAAGTGAAAGTAATAGATTTCCATATATTTGTTCAGTAGTCGCCTTCTTTGTGAACTGTTCATGTGTTTATGTTTTTTACATTTAGTTATTGGAGTCATAGTATTACTTTTTTCATTATTATGAACTATTTTTTTTCTTTTTTTTTTTTGGTGGTTGACTGGTACAGGGATCGAACCCCAGGCCTTGGTGGTCTTAGCACAAGGCCCTAACCAGCTGAGCTACCCAGCCAGGCTTATGAACTATTTATAAAGATTTAACACTTTGCATATATTTTCCCAAATTTTTGCTTACATTTAAAAATTTTTGTGACACATTGAAGTGTTTAGTCTTTAATTTTTTCCTCCCCTTTTTGCTTTTGTTTCTTTTGAGATCAGACAGTTCCTTTCTGTTATGGGCTGAATTGTGTCCTCTCAAAATTCATATATTACTGAAGTTCTAACCCCCAGTATCTCAGCATGTGACTGTAGTTGGAGATAGTCATAAAAAAGGTAATTAAGTTAAAATGAGGTCATTAGTGTGGGCCATAATCTAATGTGGCTGGTGTCTTTAAAAGAAGAAAAGATAAGACATTGACAGACTTGGAGGGAAGAACATGTGAAGACACACGAAGACGGCCATCTACAAAAAGAAGGGAGACCTCAGAAGATTTTTTTCATTCCCTGCTAACACCTTTATCTCCAACTTTTAACCTCCAGGACTATGAGAAAATAAATTTCTATTGCTTAAGTCACCCAGCTTGTGGTATTTTGTTATGGCAGCCCTAGCAAACTAATAATACGCTTTCCAACTTCCTAAATTCTATAAAATTCTATACAATTCTATTTTTTCCTGTCTCCCGTATGGCTTTATTTTTCATTTTACTTATAAAATTTATCTATATTTTCTTGAGTCTAAATTGATATATATTTTCCCCTAATTGCTAATTAGCTAACCCATCTTTATGTATTGTTGTCTATTTTAATATAGTTATTTTACCCCAGAGAAAGAATTGTCTGGAACATACTGGGACCTAGGCAAAACCTTCTCAGATACCTTTTCAGGAAATGATTTCTCTTTCTAAAAACCATCTCTTCTCAGGAGTTTAATTCTTCTTGTTTCGCAATCATTCGAAGACAACAAAAATCAGGAAAGAGGCTATATCTTACTCATCTGTATCTCCACAGGTAGACTGCTGTGTGCACTAGGATGAACTGATGAAAGTGAGTCAGGGAATATCAGATCCTGGGTCACTATGGGCCAGCAGTAGTCTGTGGACCTCTGGGGTCCCTGAGGCCTTTTCAAAGCAGTCTGCAATTTTGAAACTATTTTCATAACACTAAGATGTTATTTGCCTTTTTCACTGTGTTGATATTTGCACTGATGGTACAAAATCAATGGTGTTTGATACTGTTGGTGCTTAAGCATGAATGAAAGCTGTGGCTCCAAACTGTACTAGTAGACACCATATTCTACATGTCACACACTAGCAAAAAACAAAAAATATTTCATATAATGATGTCCTTTATGAAGCAGCAAAAAATGTTAATTTTAAATCTCAACTTTCGAGTACATTTAAAAAAAAATTCTGTGTGATGACATGGGAAGCATGCATAAAACACTTTTGAAGTACATTAGTTGTATCAAGGAAAAGCAGTTGTGTGATTGAGCTGCTCGGTGGACTCACTGCTTTTTCCATGGAACACTTTCTATCTGAAGTCACTACTGACAGACAAATTATGATTATTCAGACTTGAATATTTTGCATATATTTTCTTATGAATTCAAGAAAGGAACCTATTGGTTAAAGGAAAACAATGGACATTTGTTCTCAGTGTTTAAAATTCAAGCTTTCAAGCACAAATCAGAATTTTGGAAAATGTGTACTCAACATCTGCATTTGACAGCTTTCCAACACAAACTCTTCTAAGATCCATGGTGATATTAACAAATAGGATGTTTTATTTTTTTGGATGTTATATAAGTTGCATTCCACATTGCAACTAATCTTTCAAAAACTACCACTTATTCAGCTTGGACCAAATTTTCTTCGTATACTTAAACAAACACAACAAATAGCAACAGATTGAACGCAGAAGCAGATCTGGGACTCCTGCAGTCTACTATTAAGGTGGACAATAAATACGAGTAGATTTGCACAAAATGCCAGTAGTTTTAATTTTTTTATTTTGGCAAATAAATTTTTTATTAAGATATTTATGAAATGAGTTTTTTAATAAATTAATTTTAAAAATTCCAGTTCTGATGTCTAATACGGTAAATATTAATAGATAACTCATATATACAAAAGGTCTTTGGAGTCCTCAATAATGTTTACAAGTTTTGTAATGGGGTCCTAAGGCAAGAAGTTTGAGAACTGCTGCTGTAAGCTAACGTCCATAACGGTGAAACCTAATTCTTTGCGGGACCCTTTCCAGTGTCAGGGTGAAATAGGTCAGAATCTAGAAGAGTTTCACATTAGTGCTCTCCACACAGATGGAGAAAGACGCCGAGGATTAGCTCAGGGCAGTCCCGAGGGTGAAGCCAAGGCCGCCTCTCCGGTCTCTCTGGAAACCGCCCTTCCCAGGTTTCCTGGACATCGTCTTTCGTTCCTCTCCGCCTCTGATTGGAGCAGGCCCAGGAGAGAGGCGGGGCTTCTTTGCGTTCAGGGGCCACTCTCGTGAGCGAGCTGACGTCACGCTGGAGGCCGCTGCCCGGTCGCCTCGCCTGTGCATCTCCCGCCGAGGCAGTGGTAGCCGGGGTCGTTCCTCAGAGAGAACGCGGGCGGCCTGCTCGACAGGGCCCGAGGCCTGCGGGCGGGCATCTCTTCCTCCTGTTTCGGCCCTGAACTGCGCGGCGCATCCGTGCCGCCGTCATGGATCTGATTTTAAACCGAGCGGATTATTTACAGGTAAACCTGAGGGATGGGGCGGGCGCCGCGCTGGGTGAGCCCGGCTCCCTGAGAGGATTCGTTACTTCCCTCTACGTCGGTCCGGGTTACTGGGAGCGGGTGCGGAGGCGAAGGAGCCGGGCTGGGTCCTGCCCTCCCGGAGCCCTCCCGGCACCCTCCCTACTACCCCCCCAGTCTCCTCACGGACAGCTCTCGACATCTGTGACGGTCAGCGGGGACTTGGAAAGAAGCAACACACAGTCCCCGGTGCTGGCGCCTGCCGGGTCCTGACGCGGTCAGATCTCGGATTCCTCCCCAGTGTCCTTCTCCGCCTCCTCCTCCCCGGCTGCAGCTACCTGTGGGCCTCTGACTGCCGAATCTCCGTCTCTATCTGGTCCCTTCTCCTGAGCGCCAGACACTCGTTTCTTACTGGGAGCGGGACCGCCCCAGCCAGATATAAGGAAAGCAATGACAGCCGTATACTGAGCATCCAGTTTCTAAGAGCTTAGCATACATAAATATTTAATCTTCATAAAAAGTTTGAAGTAGGTAGTACTACAAATGAGGACCCAGGGACTCAGAGAAGGTAAATAATTTGCTTAATAGCTAAAAATTATGGAGTCGCTGTTTGAATTAAAGTCTTGGACTTCAGAGCTGGTGTTCTTTCTATTACACCACATTGCCTTTCAGGGAATGATCTGTTTCCCAATTCCCCATCTCCTCCTTTTTCAGCCATCCTATTTTAGCTAACGGTACAAACATTTGCCCAGTTTCCCTGGGAGTTATACTCGGTACTTCCTACCTTAATATCTTCCATATTCAACCAGTCACCACATTTTTCTGCTTTTATCTTCTAAATATCTCTTGAATCTATCCCATTTTTCTCCATCTTCATTACCCTCAATTCGGGTTCTTATCTTCTCTTGCTTGGATAATTGAAATAGCCTCCTAATTGGGCTCCTAGTCTCCAGCTTCACTTCCTTCCAAGCCATCCTTTCCATCACTTCCTAGATGGATGTTTCAGAAATACAAATCGAAACAGATTACTTTAAAATTAAATACTACTCCCTCGAAGGCAGAATATAGTCATATATCTATACTATAATCAAATGCTTTCATAATCTGTTGTTTTCTCCAGTTTCTCTCCCATTAGTTCCATTCTCCTCCCGTAAGTATATAAAACTAGTGACAGTTCCCTGCTGAACAAGTCATGCTGTTTTCATCCTCTGTACCTTTTGTAAAATTATATATATATACACACACACACACAAATATATAGTTTTGTTTTGGCTTTTTTTGACAGCTGGCTGGTACAGGGATTATATTTTTTAATTGTGGTAAAATATATATAATTGCAGTTTTAACCATTTTTAAACATACAATTCTGTAAAATTAATTTCATTCACAATGCTGTGTCACCATCACCTCTGTTTCTAAAACTTTTTCTTCATTTTAGACATAGACTTTGTACCCATTAAGCAATTATGTCCCATTATTCTTTCCCTTCAGTTTCTGGTAACCTCTAATCTACTTCTATCTCTGAATTTTTTTTTTTTCATTTTTCTTTTTTTTTAATTGACCCATGATAATTGTATATTTTATGGAGTACAATGTGATATTTGGGTACATTTATACAATGTGTAATGATCATATCAGGGTAATTAGCAAATCTGCTGGGAAGATTCAAAATACTCTGTACTAGCTACTTGAAGTTTCACAATAATTTGTTGTTAACTGTAGTCTCCCTACAGTGCTGCAGAGTACTAGATCTTATCCTTCTTATCTAGCTACAATTTTGTGTCTATTGATCACCCTCTACCTATATCTCCCTCCCCACTTCTCTTCACAATCTCTAGTAAATACTATTCTACTCTCCACTTCCATGAGATCAACTTTTTTAGCTTTTACATATGAGTGAGAACATGTGGTATTTTTTTTTTCTGTACCTGGCCTGTTTTACTTAAAATAAGTTTCTCCAAGTTCATCCATGTTGCTGCACATGGCAGAATTTCATTCTTTTTTGGCTGAGTGGTATTCCATTGTGTATATATACCACATTTTCTTTATCCAGTCATTTGTTGATAGCCATTTAGGTTGGTTCCATATCTTGACAATTTTGAATGGAGCCACAATAGATGTGGGAGTGGTATCCATTTGACATGTTGATTTCCCTTCCTTTGGATATATACCCAGTAGTGAGATTGCTGGATCATATGGTAGTTCTATTTCTAGTCTTTTGGGAAACCTCATACTGTTGGAAAACATATGGCTGTACTAATTTACAGTCCTATCAACCATTTAGAAAGTTTCCTCTTTTTCTGCAACCTCACCAGCATTTCTTATTTTTTGTCTTTTTGATAATAACCATTCTAACTGGGGTGAGATGATATCTCATTGTGGTTTTAATTTGCATTTCTCTGATAATTAGTAATGTTGAGTGTTTTTTCATGTACCTGTTGGCCATTATATGTCTTCTTTTGAGAAATGGCTATTCGAGTCTTTTGCCATTTTTTGATTGGATTACTTGTTTTCTTGCTATTGAGTTGTTTGAGCTCCTGTATATTCTGCATACTAATCCCTTGTCAGGTGTATAGTTTTCAAATATTTTCTCCCATTCTGCAGGTTGTCTCTTCGCTCTGTTGATTGTTTCAGGTGCTTCTGCACTTTGCTGTGCAGAAGCTTTTTAGTTAGAAATAATCCCATTTGCCTGTTTTTGCTTCTGTTGCCTGTGCTTTTGAGGTCCTCCTCATAAAGTCTTTGCCCAGCCTGATGTCCTGACACATTTCCCTTATGTTTTCTTCTAGTAGTTTTATGGTTTGGGGTCTTACATTTAAATCTTTAATCCATTTTGAGCTGATTTTTGTATATGGTGAGAGATAGGGATCTAGTTTTCTTCTGCATATGGATCTCCACTTTTCTTAGCACCATTTATTGAAGAGACTATCCTTTCCCCAATGCATATACTTGGCATCTTTGTCAAAAATCATCTGGCTATTGGTATGTGGATTTAGTTCTGGGTTCTCCACTGTGTTCCATTGGTCCATTTGTTTTTATGCCAGTACCATGCCATTTTGGCTGCCATAGCTTTGTAGTATATTTTTAAGTCAGGTAGTATCATGCCTCCAGCTTTGTTCTTTTTGCTCAGGGTTGTTTTGCCTATTCCGGGTCTTTTGTGATTCCATATAGGATTGTTTCTTCTATTTCTGTGAAGAATGTCATTAGTTTTTTGATAAGGGTTGCATTGAATCTATAGCTCACTTTTGTTAGTATAATTATTTTCACAATATTAATTCTTTCAAACCACGACATGGAATGTCTTTCCATTTCTTTGTGTCCTTTTTAATCTCTCTCACCAGTATTTATAGTTTTCCTTTTTGAGTTCTTTCACCTCCTTGGTTAAATTAATTTCTAGGTATTTTATTTTTTTGGTAGCTATTGTAAATGGAATTGCTTTCTTGATTTCTTTTTCATCTTGCTTGTTACTGATGTATAGTAATGCTACTGATTTTTGTATGTTGATTTTGTATCCTGCAACTTTACAGAATTTGTTTATCAGTTTTAAGAGTTTTTTTGGTGGAGTTGCTAGGTTTTTCTATATGTGAGATCATGTTGTCTACGAACAGGGACAATTTGACTTCCTCTTTTCCAATTTGGATGCCCTTCATTTCTTTCTCTTGCCTAATTGTTCTAGTTAGGACTTCCAGCACTATGTTGAATTCTAGAATGGAGGGAGTGGGCATCCTTGTTTTGTTCCAGATCTTAGAGGAAGAGCTTTCAGCTTTTCCCCGTTCAGGATGATATTAGCTGTCAGTTTGTCATATATGGCCTTTATTGTGTTGAGGTATGTTCTTTCTATGCCTAATTTGTTGAGGGCTTTTATCATGAAAAGATGTTGTATTTTATCAAATGCTTTTTTTGTGTCAATTGAGATGATCATTTTTTTTTCTTTCATTCTGTTGATGTGATATATCACGTTTATTGACTTGTGTATGTTCAGCCAATCTTGCATCCCTGGAATAAATCCCATTTGATCATGGTAAATGATCTTTTTAATATGCTGGTGGATTCTGCGTGTTAGTAGTTTGTTGAGGATTTTTGCACCAATATTCATCAGGAATATTGGCCTATAGTTTTCTTTTTTTTGTTGTGTCCTTGTTTGGTTTTGGTATCATGGTAATACTGGCCTTTTAGAATGAGTTTGGGAGAGTTACCTCCTCTTCAGTTTTTTGGAAGAATTTGAGAAAAATTGGTATTAATTCTTTTTTAAATGTTTGGTAGAATTCGGCAGTGGAGCCATCCAATCTTGGACTTTATTTTAATGGGAGACTTTATTATTATTCAGTTTTGTTACTTGTAATCAGTCTGTTCAGGCTTTGTAGTACTTGGTTCAATCTTGGTAGATTGTGTGTGTCCGGGAATTTATCCATTTCCTCCAGGCTTTCCAATTTGTTGGTATATAGTTGTTCATGATAATCTCTAATAATATTCTGTATTTCTGTGGTATCATTTGTAGTGTCTCTTTTGTCATTTCTGATTTTATGTCTTTTCTCTGTTTTTCTTGGTTAGTATAGCTAATGGTTTGTCTATTTTGTTTATCTTTTCAGAAAACCAACATTTTGTTTTGGTGATTTTTTGTGTTATTATTTTTGGTCTCAATTTTGTTTATTTCTGCTCTGATCTTTATTATCTTTCCTTCTGCTAATTTTGGGGTTGGTTTGTTCTTGCTTTTCAAGTTCCTTAAGATGCATTGTTAGGTTGTTTATTTGAAATCTTTCTACTTTTCTAATGTAGGTGTTTATTGTTATAAACTTCCCTCATAGTACTGCCTTAGCTGTGTCCTATAGGTTTTTCTATGCTGTATTTCTGTCTTCATTTGTTTCAAGAAATTTTTAAATTTTCTTCTTAATCTTTTCTTTAACCCATTGGTCATTCAGGAGCATGTTGTTTAATTTCCACGAATTTTTTGTATAGTTTCCATGTTTGCTATGTCTGCAAGTGCCTTAACAACCTACACTTGGGAGGTTTCTGGTGGCAGTGGCATAGCTCCACTGGGTCTCGGCTCACTGGGTTGATTCTCAGGCTGGGTGTGTGTGTGTGTGTGTGCACACTAGATCAGTCATCTCAGAAGCTGGCTCACTGGGCTTGGGGTTGTTGGACTGATTCTCAGCTGGGGGTGTGGGCACATGGCATGTCAGGGTCTCTGGGACAGGTACACCAGTGGCAAGATTGCTGTGCTGGTTCTCTGAACAAAGGTGGGCCGGCCACAGGCACATCAGCCAGGTTTTTTCTCACTTGGATGTGTGGGCATGTGATGGCTCAAAGATTCAGGGTTGGGTCTGTTATGGGGGTGATAGCTGGGCTGTTTCCCTGAGCCAGGGGCATGGGCACACTTTGTCTTGGCTCTCTGGGTGTGGGTCTGCTGGGGGGTCAGTCTGCTGAACCACTTCTTGAGTCTGGATTTGAGGTCATGCTTCCCTTGGTGGTTTGGGAGCAGGTCTGCCAAAGGCGGGGCCACTGAGCTGTGGGTGAGGTTGCAGGGTGGGTGTACCATGAAGGGGGCTGGCCAGCTGCTTCTTCAGCAGAAGGCAAGGTTGTGGGGCTAGCCTGCTGAGAGGGGGCTGGCCAGCTGCTTCTGGGCGGTTTTGTAAAATAATCTTCATCATCAGTTATATTAGATGTTATTGTCATCAGCATCTTTCCAAAGATCTTTAATCACTTTATGAAAAATCTTCAACAACTGTATGAAGTTGGAAAAGAAGGTTTCTAGAAATATTTTTTCATGAAGCACCTTACCAGTAATGTCATATAATTAATTTTGGCTTGACAACATTTTAGGATAAGTTTTACTATTTTTGGTTGTTTCCTGTATTCTGATTTTTATGACATATTTCTTTAGAAAATAAATTTATCACTGATAATAATAGTTATATCACTGATTTCAGGGAAAAAAAAAGGCTCACTATATTCTGAAATCTGCTGGCCTTTTCATCTCTGATGTAATAACTTCAAATTATAGTGTTTCAGAAAACATTCACTAGGTGGCTGGTATTTCCATAGGTGGGAGTGACCTCTCAGAAGACTATGAAGCTACTTCCTGCCTCAAGACATAGAACCACACAAAAGGTACTGATTTTTCTTCCAGTTCTCCTTACCTCTGACAGAGAGGCTCATATTTCTTTCTTTATTGGTAAGTTATTCTTTTAAGAGTGCTAATGTTAAAATGGAAATAAATTTCTTTTAATTTGAGCAGAAATTGGAATACCAAAGTACATTTACAGACAGTACTTTTCTTGGACATTAAAATTATTAGGTACAAGGGCTGGCCTGTGGCTCACTTGGGAGAATGTGGTGCTGATAACACTAAGACCACAGGTTCGGATCCCTGTATAGAGATGGCTGGTTAGCTCACTTGGGAGAGCGTGGTGCTAACAACACCAAGTCAAGGGTTAAGATCCCCTTACTGGTCATCTTTAAAAAAAAAAAAAAATTATTATGTACTTTTAGTAAATAGTGTAAACGAACTTGTCAAAACCCTTACTCCATTTTTCTAGTAATAATTCACTCTGTGTACTTGAATGTGCCAGATTGGGTATATAGAAAAAGAAATATAAAACACAGTAGATACAGAAAAAATGCTTTATTTAAACTTTCTCATGTCATTATTTTGATGATGAATTTTGTGTTTAACAATATTGATTATTTTTATAGAAATATTGATCATATGATTTCCACAAAACATTTATTTTTTAAAATTTATTTATTATTGTTATTATTTTTTTTAAATTCTAAGATTTTGTGGAGCAGTTGGAGGGGTGGGGGAGATGGGAACAGGAAGGGGAATAGGGTGGGAGCAGAGGAGTGGTCGAGGCCCGTGGTCTACAAAATGATTATAATTTCGTAGTAGACTAGCAGGATATTTTGATAGCTGCAAATTAAATACATTATTCTGATATATTAACATTTTATCAAGATAAATCAACATATTTCTGATTGTTATTTATTATATTCAGTGTACTAGATCCGCACTTCTCAAACTTTTTGGTCTCAGGACCCCTTTACACACTTAAGTTATTCAGGATCTTAAAGAATTTTTGTTTATGTATATTATATCTATCAGTAGTTACTGTATTAAAATTAAAACTGAGAAATGTTTAAAATATTATTTTACTTTAAAAATAATAAACCCATTACATATTTATATAAATAACATACTTTTATGAAAAATAACTATTTTTCAAAGCAAAAAAAATTTAGTGAGAATAGGGGCATTATGTTACATTTGTGCAAATTATTTAGTATCTGGCATAAGGCAGATGGATTCTAATATCTGTTTTCTGCATCAGTGTGTTGTGTGATATGTTGTTTTGGTTGAAATATATGAAGAAAATCCAGTTTACACAGAAACATAGTTCTAAAACATAGAAATAGGGAGGAGTATTTAAATAACTTTTCCAGATAATTATGACTTTTCCTATTTAATACTATACCTAAACTTAATAAGTAGATGTTTCTTAAACATTAGTTGCAATGTGGAATCTGAAACTATATTGACGAACTTTTCATACTTTGTTACATTAGAATCCATTGGTCTGTCTTTTCCCATGTATGCTTTTATACTTCCAGTAATGGTCATTTGAGATTATTGGTTCATTGAGTTATATATATCTTCCAAGTGTTGACACATTATAGAATATTATTTTAGAATATCAAACAAATATTATAGAATATCAAACAAATGACATTTGTTTCATAATAATAATATCAAGACTGATCTCATCAGAAAAAATGTTCATTATTTCAAAGCTTTCAAGTTCACAGGGGCAGATACAAGTTTTCCAAAGTACTGAAAGAACTTTCATTTGAAAGGTCAAATTTTATCATTAGCAACAGATTATGTCAGTTGTTTTCCTTTGTAGTGACAGGCTCACTTCCTTCAATTCTGAGAAAATACCAAATATCCAAGTGTTAATAACAATAGTTTTCAGTTATTCTTTAATTCTTAAAAGTGGTGTTTCTTTAGAAAAGTGGGGAGTTTAACTCAAACAATTACACAGTTGCTTTCCCTCAAGACTGTTTTGGTATGCAGCAGAAGTGCTTTATGCCTACTTCTTATTTTGTTACAATAAATATTAAAAAGATGCCTCAAGGGTTGAGATTTAATAAAATTAATGCTTGTTTTATTGCCTCATCTAGGACCTTCTTATGTGAAACTGGATTTTTTTTTTTTTTTGCTCTCAAGTGGTGATGAAGATTAGTTACCATTGGTATAGTTTGGTGTCATTGTTTTGATTCTTGCCAGACATTGGCAATTTTACCCACCATTGCTTCTGCACCATCATTGCAAATATCAACCCAGTGAAAAAGGAAAATAAAGATTTAATATTATTAAAACGTTAGTTTAGACTTGACAGTCCTCTGAAAGTGTCCCACTGATCCCTAGGATTCCAGGGATCACACTTTCAGAATTCCTTTTGTTACAAGTTATTGTCAAAAAATTCAAAAGCTTAAATATTCTTTTATAAATTTTTCATCTGAAAATAAATCTCTACCAATACCAAAGTTCCATAAATCACCTGAAAATGTGTACATAATTATTGGTGAATGTGCATTGTTCTGAGAAGAGGGTCCACAGCTTTCATCAAATACACAAAAAGGTTTGCGATCCCTGCAGAAAGTTAAGAATCAGTGCCCAAGAATATGCTCTTTGCAATATTAACTTTGTGATATTTGCGACTTGTTTTATGTCCTAATACATGGTCAGTTTTCTAATGTTCCTGTGTGCTTGAAAGAACATTTATACTGTATTTCTTGGGATGCATGATTAATTAATTAATTTATACATACATACACCCTACATATATGTACATGTATTCATAGATACATATGTGCATATATATTAGATGAAAGGTAATTGTTTTCCTAGTGTATATCCTTATCTTTTGTCTGCTTGATTATCCCTTTCAGAGGAAGAAGTGTAAAATTCCCCCTTATATTTATTTCAAAATAATACAGTGGCCACATGTTGATAATTGTTGAAGATAGGTGATGGACACATGAGAATTCATTATAATATTCTGTGTACTTTTTCATATGTTAAAATTATTTCCTTAAAAAGGTCTAAAAGGGCTGGCTGGTTAGCTCACTCGGGAGAGCATGGTGCTGGTAACACTAAGGTGGAGGGTTTGGATTCTCTTACTGGCCAGGTGCCAAAAAAAGCCAAACAAAGCCCCAAAACAAGACAAACCAAAAGGTTTAAGAAATTATCAAATTGGTCAGTCATAACCTTATTTGATAATCTATTTAAAAATTAATCTTATGTTTTTATGCTCCAGTTAAGGGGAAAAAAATTACCTCTCTGGCCAGTTCTGTTCAAATTCTCTTATTCTGTTAACATTGTAGGAACAAAATATATGGCCAATTACTTTCATAATGAATCTCAAAACCTTCTCCTAGGGCCCTTTCTTATTCTTTGGAGGATTATTTTTTGTGGGGGTGTCTTCCCTAGATTTTCTGATCTCTACTTTTTAAGTCATAATCTGTATAATGAGATTCTTGCTTTGTCCATATCTCTTCCCTGTATTAACGGAGATGAAAAAAAGAATTACATGATTACTCAAGCACTATGTATGCATTGAGGCCCGGATGGACTGCACTTCAGTAATTTCCCCATTAGGAGGGGCAAAACTGAATGTGTCAGCCCCCTCCAAAGTTAGTCTCTCCCTTTTATTGTAAAGACAAAGACGTTTTACAAGAAAATTCATTGATTTAACCATTACAAAAACAAGGATATCAGCAGAATTATGGCTAACAAATGGAAAACTAGTAACATCATTGAAATAAGCAAAGTGACATTCCATAATGCAGTTTGCAAAAGGTTAAGTTGATCCACCAACAAAAGCTTGTTCTTAGCAAATACTGTGTTTTCCTACAGCAGTTTCCTCAGTATTTTTACATAACAATCGGTAGGTTAACCTGCTCTCAAGGGTGTCTGTCCTTGAGAGCCAGCAACTTTGCTGTAATACAATTCTGTATCCTCAACAGAGACTTTAGCCTGGGGAAAGTTTCCTGTATTTTGCAAGTTTAACATTTCTATATGTAATTTGAAAAGGTTTGGTCACACCTGAAACTACAGGGCTTTGGAAACTAGGCCCTGTGAAATACATTTGCTTTATAAATGTTAGTATACTCCACAATATACAATTACTAGGGCATAATAAAATAGTGATTTTACACTCTCTTCAATCTATTACAGGTGGTTATTGGAGATCATGAGGGGGTAGTTACATGCTTTGGAATGAAGAAAGGAGAAGCAGTGGTAAGTATAGATTTTTTAAGGAGAACAAAGGATCCTAAAAGAGAATTGAATTGCACTTACTGAAAACTCCTAGCTTAAAAATTTCCTAAAATACAGACAATGGAAAATGGGTTGTGAGGGAAATGGTTATATGAAGTATGAAGCTGTAGGCAGCCCGAGAGTCATTTGCTAGCTAGCTGTAAAACACCTTTGGCAACCCTGGTGGTGTATAGATTTTCTATGCTGTGTAACAAATTACCTTGAATTTAAGCATTTAAAATAACACACATTTATTATCTCACAGTTTCTGTGGGTCAGGAGTATGGGCTCAGGGTTTCATATAGCTGCAATTTAGGTATCAGCTGGCTGTGTTCCTTTCTAGAGCTTGGGGTCTTATTTCAAGCTCATGTGGTTGTTAGCAGAATTTAGTTCCTTGCTCTTGTACAACTGAGGTCCCTGCTTTATTACCATCTGTAAGTTAGGGGCTGCTGTCAGCTCCTTGAGGTCCCTACAGTTCTTTTCCATGTGGTCCTCTCACAGTCCCTTTCACAACTTGGTAACCTAATTCTTCAAAACCAGCAGGAAAATATCTCTAGTCTGCTAAGATATTACTATATAACATAATGTAATCACGGACATGACTACCCCATCACCTTTGCCACTTAGTGTAATTTAATCAAGGAAGTGATTAATATTATGTTATTATATTCACATTTCATAGTTTACAAGTAGTGGGTCTGAGATGTGAACTCTGATATTCATCATACATTATACAGAATTTACAAAAACATGAAGAGAGTAAAAACAACCAGAAACCCAATGTTTCCATTATTCATATATCCTCCTAGATACTTTATTCTCTGTGTATAAAGTCATTGAGTGGTGGGAGGGAAAGAAACTGGTACAAATACTAAAATGGAAAGTAACTAGGAATACATTAATGATGAGAGTATTGTTTTCAGTTAAGTGAAGAGACACGATTATAGGTGTTAAGTTATACATTCACATTTTCATTAAATTTTATTGTCCTTTACTACTAAAATTTATAAAAATTGTAAAGAAACCAGAAGAGATTAGTTTTAAAAAGATGGTTAAAGTGTAAAAAATATGTCCATTGGCCCTAATTAAAGAATTTGCCAAGTGGACTTTTCTGTAGATAGGAATATTGTTTAAACCATTGCTTCTCAAACTTTTATGTGTACAGGAATCAGCTAGGGAATCCTGTTAAAATGAAGATTTTCATATAGTAGACCTGGGATTGTGCTTGAGCTTCTGCATTTTTAATAAATTGAGTGATGCTAATGTTGCTGTTAGTGAACCCTACTTTGAGTTACAAGGGTTTAGACTTCAATTATGTCATTAAAATATATGTGGGAATATATATCTTTGCAATATATATTGGATACTTAGCAAAAAAACATATCTACTAAAGTAAATTGATTATTACTTAAAGGTTTTTCTATGTAGTGGAACTATAACATTTTGTACATTTAAAATCATAGCACTTTTTTATGGTAGGGGAAAATATTTACAATAAAATAACATATACTTACTTTTTTCCCAAATGATTTTTACAGGCAGTGTTCAAGACTTTACCAGGGCAGAAGATTGCAAGGCTTGAACTAGGAGGGCTTCTTAACACACCTCAGGAGAAAATTTTTATTGCTGCAGGATCTGAGATTAGAGGCTTCACGAAGAGAGGAAAACAGTTTCTCTCTTTTGAAACAAACCTCACTGAAAGCATTAAAGCTATGTATGTTTATTTTTCTATTTTATATTTTTACTTATCTGTTTATAATATTCATCTATTTGTATAGATATAGAGCATCTAAGTATCATATCTAAATAGGTTTTCTAGAAAATAAAATTACTAAAGGTACTAGTATTTTATTAGTCAGAAACTAAATTTGGGCTGTCTGGTTGCTCAGTTGGTTACAGTGTGGTGTTTTAGCACTGAGATCAAGGGTTCAGACCCCTGTACCAGCCAGCTGCCAAAAAAAAAAAAAAAAAAGGAAACCAAATTTGATTTAGAATCAATCCAAAATTGATTGGCTTTTTAAATGTTTTCTTTTTAAGAACTTTATTGTGTTTATACATTCATTTTTGACTACTGGGTTAATTATGACTCATGATCAAGGTAGAGAGAAAAAAGTGAAAGAAATCTCCAGATATTTATGTTCTTGTTCCTTGGCTGTCTTTGGTAGTTCTGGTTTTGAGGTAACATCATTATGTTAAAAGGCTGGCCATTAAAGTTGGTGACTACCTCTAGGGTATAATTTCAGGTCTTACACACACACACACACACACACACACACTTTTTTTTTTTTTTGGTGGGTGTGGGGATCTGAACCCTTGACCTTGGTGTTATCAGCAGCACGCTGTAACCAAGTGAACTAACCAGCCAGCCCCTCTTAAATGTTTTTACTGGTGTGGCAGAGGTGGGATGGAAAGGTTCTTCACTCAATTTTTGAAAATTTATTATCTGAATCCTCACATTTATAAGGTTTCATAGGAAAACACAGCTTATAACTTGAAAATATTTGTAAAATCCATCCTTCCTTGATTAATTCTGCCATCTATCTTTACTCTTGTCAAAAATAATGATTGCTAAATAGTATTTTGCCCAATATGATGTAAATATAATGAAGATTGATTGCAAAGAGGAGTTTCAAATCTTGAAAAAAATACAGAATTTTATGAGGTTGATAAAAATGATATTAAGAAGACTACTCAATCATGTGCAGAGCCACAAAGTGAGGCCACTTAATAACTGAAGAGAAAATCAGTGAGGATCATTATAGGATAAGCTCTTCAGAAAATAATTTTAATAACAAAAAAATTTTAACTAGATCTTCAAATAAAATTACTCTCTTTACAATCACATGGTGATGGCAATCTTTTTTTTTTTTTTTTTTTTAGTTTATTTGTTTACTTTTACTAAACAAACTTTAGGATATGCAATAGGACTGAGCATTTTTTTTTTTTTTAATTAATTTTGTTTTTGGCAGCTGGCCGGTACATGTAGAACTGGGCATTTTAAAGACCTCACTGTCTTCACCTGATGTCACTAAATTTTTGAATCATACTCCTTTTTAAAAAATTCCACACACTGTAAGCAGCCTTTTGATTATAATGCAGCTTTGCAAGCAGCATGCCTATAAGATTCATGGGAAAAGAAAAAGAGGAAAAAGAAACACAGAGAAATAGAAATAAAGCAAAGGTGGCAAAATGTTGACAAGTGGCAAATCCAGGTAAAAGGTATATGGTTGTTCAGTGGACCACTCTCGAGTTTTTTAATATAGGTTTGAATCTTTTCAATGTAAAAAATTGGGGAGACAGAAATGAGATAATTTTCTCAGTGAGCTAACCACGTTTGGGAATCAAATACCCATAAAACTAATTAGAAAAGCCTGAAGAAGATCACCATTTTCACTCGTGTTTTGGTAAACAGAGAAAGCAGAATAAATATTCAAACCTACATATTATAAAACAATCAACACTTACATAATATTTCTCCTCTAGAATCCAAAAAATACAAAAATTCCTATAAAAACATTAATTTTCTGATTCATCCTTAAAACCTTTTGGTTCTGTAGACAGTTACTACCTTTTAAATCTTCATTGTTCTCTAAAGTCTTCTTATTCAATATGTGGTCAGGGGGACCAATAACATTGCATCACCTGTGACTTCTTAGAAATGCAGAATTTCTGAATCAAACCCAAATCTTAAAATGTACTGTTATGTTCCAAGGAAGAGTTGAACTTGATGCAAGATCAAATAGCAAACCAATTGGATACTGCAATTTCAGTGGTGTGCCTTCATATTCAAACCATATCTCACTAATGTCTTCTTGTCTCATAACCTTCTGAAAATGCTTTTTCACTTTGTCCGTTACCAAAATCAAATAACAGTCTTGGCAAAAGTGAGTAGTATGGTTCTGCTTCTCTTTCAGTTATCTCATCCTGATAAAGAGTGAAGCAAGTTGGAATTCGTCCAAACCACACATCTCAAAGCACATCATTGTCATCTATCATTCTTCCAGTGGTTAAAGCAGTACATGTAGGCTAAAATATTTTTTCAACCCAAACCAAACCTACCCAAAGCACCAGCTCCTCCTCTGGCTTCCTGCACCATTGGAGATGCTCGGGTCCTGGGCTCTGGAGGGATGGCAGGGCAGGTTGGTTGCCTGCCTGACACTGGTGATGGCAAACTTGAAATGAAAGATATATTTTGCTAGTAAATAATTTTTGTCAAAAAATTTCAGCACCTCCAAGTGAAAACTTGATTCAGTCTAAGAATTAGAACATAGTTCTCTGTGATAGTAAAATGTATAAACGAACTGTTTTCATCTCTGAAAAATATTCAGGAGTTACTTGTGCTTATTTTTAAAAATATGGATGTCTTAAATTAGTATTTTAATGTTCTCAGGCACATATCTGGCTCAGACCTCTTTCTCAGTGCAAGTTACATCTATAACCATTACTGTGACTGCAAAGACCAACATTATTACCTTTCTGGGGACAAAATCAATGATGTCATCTGCCTTCCAGTGGAAAGATTACCTTGTATTACACCAGTATTGGCTTGCCAGGACAGAGTCCTCAGAGTTCTACAGGTTGCTGTTATTTCCATTTTTATAATTCTTTATAATTTAGGTAAATTAATATTGATGAACATTGTGTACTCGAAATAAATTAGTGACTACTACTTTAGGTGTCCTACATAAAATTATATCTGGAAAAAATTTTTTTAATTTAATTGATAAGTTATTATTATTATTTTTTACTTGAGGCAAATGTGTTGAGATATTTTGCAAGTTTTTAGAGGCATATATGGAAGAAAAAGTGTCTTTTCCTCTCCTCATCCACAATTTCTGAGCTAGTATAATCAGAGTGGAATACTTTCACTATAGAGAACCTACTTTTCCAGGTTTTTTTTTCTGGATTTCTTCCTCCATCATCCTCCCCTTCCCCAAAAATCAAATTAAAGGAGGAAATTGGGTTGGGGTGAGGGTGTTATGTAATTTGAGTTTACCTACCATTTATGGCACTATAGAATTTTGTAAACACTCAGTAAATATTTGTTGGATAAGTAAATGAGTGATAGAGGTAGAAATCATTTTGGTGTCTTTATATTTCTAGTAAAAATCATGGTGTGCTAAAACAGCTCTTTCAGGTCATTTTTGTTAGTAATAACAGTTACCACTATGTCTTTTTGGGAATGGCTTTTAGTAGAATACACAAACACTCTACAGGACCCTTAAAATAAAGTTGAAATGTATATCATGTAACAGGTGGATTAATTAGATCAGAAACTTAGACTGATAATGGTTGGTGCAGTTGATCTAAAAGTTTAGCTGTGAATTCCATTTGGAATTCCATAGCCCGATGGCTATTTCTCGGCGTCAGCCCTTTTGAAGAAGGCAAAATCCAGTGATTCTATGAAGGCTTTTTTTCCCAATGGGCAATCAAAGTAATATTCAAGTTTCAGTCTAGAGGTATGAATCATTAATTTCTCTCCTGGCTTTCAAATATGAGTTGTTTGAACAAGGATTTTAACAGGAGCTGGTTAGCATTCAGTTTGAAATTGATCTGGCTGAATTCTAGGATTCTGCTTTGTTTAACAAGAAAAGATCCATATGCTTATTGTTAAAGAAATTCTAGATGTTATTGAGCACTATATTTGAATATTGATGTTATCCGTGAATGCCTATATTATTTAAAATTTGATTCTGTTTCAGTTTTTAAGTACTTGTTCTCCTTCAGGGATCAGACGTGATGTATGAAATTGAAGTTCCTGGCCCACCTACCGTCTTAGCACTGCACAATGGAAATGGCGGTAATTAAGATTTCATTTTTCACCATTAACTGTATGTTTATAAAGAATAATAAGTGAAAATAGGAAATTGTAGAAAGAACATGAACTGGAATTGAGGCAGTTTTCACTAACAATAGTGAATTATTGAACTTAATTTTCAGTTTCTTATTGGAATTAGATGAAAGGGAAGGGTCTTATGGTTATAAAATTTTGTACTATACTGTATAACCTCCTCCCAAATCAAGTTTCCTGTCTTTTTATAATATTCAAAACATGAGATTTTTTTATGTAAAAATATTTTAATTTTAAAGAGATATTATGACTTGAGGGATGAATATAATATGTTGACTTTAATTATTACTAGGTGACTCTGGAGAAGACCTTTTGTTTGGAACATCAGATGGAAAACTTGGGCTTGTTCAGATCACTACATCCAAACCAATACACAAGTGGGAAATTCGAAATGAGAAAAAGAGGGGAGGTATGCTTTTGATGTATGTATGTAGTTCAGATTCTGAAATTTCAATGATTATTAAATAAAATATCTTAGATTATACAATTCATTCTATTTTACTTACTCATATTGTAAAGCAGACTTAGCAATTCACAGAGCAACCTCTGATATACCTACTAATTGTTTATCAGGTCTATCTTACTATTAGCATGATTTTTTAAAGTAAGAAATGACCATAGTAATTTGGGATAGATAGGCTTTTTATAGTCTAATGTCCATCATTCTATGCTAAAATCTACTTTTAATTATCTGAGGTAGGGAATTAATTGGAATCTGGGAGTATTTGGTATGAGGCAAAGAAGTGCAGTGGGTCAGGGAAATTCCTATTTTCTAGAGAATTTATACCTTTCTAAGGTGTTTATACCTGACTCGGTAGGTAGTGAAATGGCTATTTATATGTATAGGATGTTTGTCTATTGTTCATTTATTCCTTCAACAAATACTTACTTGTTAGGGGAGACACAGTATAAACAAGTGAAAACATAAGATAACCAGACCTAGTCACCTGAAGATAATACAACAGGGCAGTGTATTAGAAAGTGATGGTAGAAGGAGGAGGTCTACTTTTAGACTAGGTAGTCAGAGAAACCCTTTTTGAAGAGGTGAAATTTGAGCTGAGATCTGATTGATAAGAAAAAGAGTTAGCTTGTAATACCAAGGTCAAGGGTTTGGATCCCCATATCAGCCAGCCACAAAACAAAAACAAAAAACAAAAAAGGAGTGCTTTGAAAATTTGGGGGAAAAGAATGTTCCAGGAAGAGGAAAAAATAAGTGCAAAGGACTTGGGACAGACTTGATTCATATGAGGAACAGTATGAAGACCAGTGTGGCTAAATGCATTAACGTGGTATGAGATGAAGAGGTAGAATGGGGCCAAATTGTGTAGATCCTTGTAAGCCTTGGAAAAGAGTTTGAATTTTAATCTAAGTGCAGTGGGAAGTCATTGAAGAATTGTAAGTGGGAGTGTGACATGATCTAATTTACTAAAGCAAAACAAAACAAGCAAAATACCCAACATAGAGGATGGCTTTTGGGGGAAGCAGGTCAAAATTAGAAGCATGGCGACCAGTTAGAGGTTATAGTGATTATAATTTATCCTAATCTAAGCTAAGAGTAGCTGGAAATAGAAAGGTGACAATTTCAGTATATATTGTGGAGGTACAGCAGATAGAATTTTTTAGTGGATTTTATATGAGGAGTGAGAAAAAAAAAAGTCAGAGATGTAGCCTAAATTTTTGTCCTGGTATTATTTACTCAGATGGGGGAAGACTGGGGAAGGAGCAGTATTGAGGGAGTGTGGTAAAGAGGGGAATAGAGTTTTGTGTGGGGTATGGAAAGTTTGAGATGCAGATGTCTATGAGATGATGCTGAATTGGATATATGAGTCTGTAGCTCTGGGGAGAGGCCAAAGAGAGATGTAAATTTAAAGGCCATTGGGACACAGATTATATTTAAAGCCCTGGAAATAGATGAATGTGGATGGAAAATAGAAGGGCACCTGATTATGCTCAAAGTTTTTATTTCCCCATTCTGAGTTGGTATACACATATTTTTATTCTTACTTGGTATATACTTTATATATATATATATATATATTTTGATAACTTATCATATCTTTTTTTAAGGTATTTTGTGTATTGACAGCTTTGACATTGTGGGTGATGGAGTTAAAGATTTACTTGTTGGAAGAGATGATGGAATGGTGGAAGTGTATAGTTTTCATAGTGCAAATGAGCCTGTTCTGCGATTTGATCAGGTAAGTTCATTAAGGGTTATATATACTTATTATTGGTCAAATTATTATAGAGATGACTGATGGTTTGAAAGTGAAAATATATTAAAATTTTGTGTTTGGTTTAAAATATTGCTATTCTGATGTTCTGATATTCTAAATCTTTTTTAAGGGCCAGCCCGTGGCTCACTTGGGAGAGTGTGGTGCTGATAACACCAAGGCCATGGGTTCGGATCCCTATATACGGATGGCCAAACCGTTCACTTGGGAGAGCATGGTACTGACAACACCAAGTCAAGGGTTAAGATCCCCTTTCTGGTCATCTTTTAGAAAAAAAAAATCTTCTTTAGACTTACTCTAGTATTTTAATAATAGACTATTGCCTTCAGCTCAATAATAAATTACATTTTTATTATACTTCTAAATATTCCTATAAATTTCTAAAGCATTAAATATTTTTCCTTAGTTTCTATTATGCATAACACTTACATTATAGAAGTAACAATGTTTCAGTAACATAAATGAGACTGTTGTTTTAATGTAATAAGATTTTAGGAATAAAATCATATTGTTAGGACAGTATCAGAAATACCCTTAAGCGAAGATAAAAAAGTAGCAGTTTCGCTTCTAACCACTCAAAGTTCAGCTGTATCTATTACTAGATAAAAGTAATTCTGTGGGCTGGCCAGTTAGCTCAGTTGGTTAGAGTATGGCATTATAACACCAAGGTCAAGGGTTTGGATCCCTGTACTGGACAGCCACCAAAAAAAAAAGGAATTTTAGTTTACAAATTTTAAATGTAATTAAGCTTGTTTATGCCAAGGTGTAAAGTCACACAGAGAAACATATTGTGGTATAAATTGAATTTTTTATTTTCATGAACTGATATACTCCAGTCCAGGCTTCCCCATCCTATCTCATGCAGGATGCATTGAGCTGTTTAAAAACACAAAATGTCCGCAACTCAGTATCAACCCTTTTCTTTTCTTTTATCTAATTTCTCTAATAGTGGTTCTTCCCAATTCCAACTTTGTTTAACCTGCAGTTCTGCAAATACATGTGGTTTGATGCATCAAGTATATTATATAGACCTTATGGGGATAAAAATATTACAGTTGAGCTTATTTTATACATTTATTTAAAATTTTTTCATCTAACTTTGGTGTAAAAAGTCATCTGCTAATGATGCAAGTAATAGTTTGGGCTTAAAAGCATATAATCACTTTTTGTTTAAGATCTGCTTTTTCTCATCAGCCTTTGAGCAATTTTCCTAGTAGAGCCCAAGTCTCCTCTTTGACTTCTATTCCAAATCCCAGTAATGAAATAACATTTATCTGATCTGCCAGGTCTGACACTAAGAAATCCTATCTTTCCACTATTTCTTCTGCTTATTTAATGACATGTACTGCTTTCAGGTTATGCTTAGGCCGCTAATACTCTGTCTCATCTTGGATTCATGATATCACTGTCTTTGTTGTTTTCCCAATCAGGAGAAGACTACTTATCCGACACAGTTTGGACTGGTAGTTGGTTGGTTAATCAAAAAAGTTAAGGGGCAAATCATAAAAAGATAAAATATGTATACCTCAAATCATATTTTAACTTAAATTTATGAATATATATTTATTTGCCAATATTTTGAGGACTGACCAAGGTCTTTTTTTTACGAGTTTAATTCTCCTGACTGGCATTCCATGTTGTTTTCTTATATAAACCACATCCATACTATACTGCCTAGGATCTCTGGTTTTATGGTTATGTGATTGATTTTTTTAAAAGATGATAATTAGCTAAATCTACAGCTCCAAGACTTTTACAAAAATGCATTTGAAATATTTAAGATAAATGAATTTCATTAAAATGTTTTGGCAAAAAATGTATAGAAATGCACGGCTTTAAAAAATTTTTTTGTAACTTTTTCTGACTGTATTGGGTCAAATAAGATACTTGTAAGTGAAAGAGTAAAAGTTATAATGTATAGTCACCTGATAAACCACTCAGCAGTTGAGAATGTATGTGACTCTTGACTGGGTAAAACATTCTTCAGTAAGTCAGGTGATTTCCAATATTTTGCTTTCCATGAATTGAAGGAGGTTTTAATTGATTTGCCAGATGATGTATTATTAAAAAACATTATTGGTGGTAGATCACTTGGTGGTTTTAGGTATATAACTTATAAGATATTTCAAAAATTGAGTGAACTTTCTATAACAAAATTTTAAAGATTCTCATCAACATTTTTAGGTGACTGAGGTTGATTGGTGCTTATATCTGTAAAATGAAAAATAGGAATATAACTGATATTGAACCCACTTTCATTTTAGCAATATGTAGTATTCATTTCCAATACCTGAATAATTTGGAAGGAAATAAAAGTCCAACTTATAAGATACATTTTCTGCAGAATTTTGATTTTGTGATTATTATTTACTAAGACATATATTATATATATATAAAACATATCAACTTGTATATTACATACCAAATATATATTTGTCTGTCAATAGTGTAATACTAATAATGATAGAAATTTCTAGTGCTTAGAGCTAATGCTTAGAGTTCAGACAAATATATATATTTGTCAATTGTGTAATACTAATAATGATAGAAATTGCTAATGCTTAGAGCTTTATGATCACATAAGATAATTTCAATTTAAATATTTTTTGGTTGTAGACAAGCGTAAAAGAAGTATGAAAGTATTTCAGGCCTATGCCATTGGATTAAAATAAAAGTATGTGGGGGAAGTGGAATGAAAATAAGCGTTCAAGGAGAAAAAGGAACAATGTAAAATTTTCAGCTGTTAAAGAAAGATTTGTTTTTCCATTTTCTAAGTCAACGATTGTATGTATACATTTGTTCTGGTATTTAGGTTCATTGGGCATGATTAAAAGATGTGACAATTTTATTTTAAAAGGATATTATTTATAACTTACAGAAATTACATTCTTTGTAACTATTTAAATTGTGTTGAAAAATCTAGGAGTCAACTTAAAATGTATAGGGGATGCATAGTTTTGTTCAGAATTATTTTAGTGAGATCATGAACAAAAAGTCTGAAGTCTTCTGCTATACATGAGATCAATGGGGACGCTTGTTAAAAATGCAGATATTAGACCCCACCTGTGAACCTAAGTTTATGCAATTTATAATCGAACCTTTGTTACTTGAATCTCTCAAGTAATTAGCCTTAGGAATAACTAAGCATGACTTGCAGAATAGCTCAGATGTTTGCTTCCAATAGGGTAGGTGAAGAGAACGAGTATTTTGTTGATTGATTGGTATAATACTAGTGTCCGTTCCTTCCACTGCCTCTTCTAAAACAATGTTTCTCAGCCTGGCCTGCTAAGAGTTTCCTACCAGAGTTTTTCAAACTGCTAATCAAAACCCATTAGTGGATTGCCAATGCATTTTTTAAAAAATGAAATAGAATAGATTAGAATATATCATAGTGTGTCACAGACCTTTAAGTTATATACATTGTTGTATATGTTCATGTGTATTAGTGAATTTCTGTTGCTTATAACAGAATACATGAAACTGGGCTGGCCAGAGAGCTCAGTTGGTTAGAGCATGGTGTTACAACACTAAGATCAAGGTTTCATTCAGATCCCTGAACCAGCCAGCAGCCAAAAAAAAAAAAAAAAAGAATACATGAAACTGGGTAGTTTAGAAAGAAATGAAATTTATTTCTTACAGTTTTGGAGGCTGGGAAGTGCAAAGTCCAGGGAATGCATTTGGTAAGGGCCTTTTTCTTGGTGGTGACTCTCCACAGAGATGCAGGGTGTCATGTGGCAAGAATGGGCTTAGCTAGAAAGCTAACCTACTCACTCACTGTCCTTATAAAGCCATCAGAACCATGCCTGTGACCAGCCATTAAACCATCAGCCCATTACTCCATGAATGGATGAATTCATTCACTAGGGCACAGTCCTTACAATCTAATCATGCTAGACCCCACCTTTCAAATACATTATTGGACTTCCCACCCTCTTAACACTGGTACAATGGAGATTAAGTTTCCAATACATAAACTTTTGGGGAACACATTTGACCCATAGCAGAATGTATACCAGATTGCAAATAAAATGTATTGCTTGCTTTCCAGATAGCTTGAAAGCCACTGACCTAGAGTGCTTGTTAAAAATACAAGTTCCTAATTGACTTACCTAAGTAATTATTGTCAGACAAGTTTGTGCAGTATTACTTAAACAGTGCCTATTGTAAACCCTGAACCATCTGAAAAACTTGGTTTCTCTCCTAAAGGGTCCATGTTTGCCGTCGTCTTCTTTATTCATCTAAAAAACTATTTGGAGGAAACACATGTCAAGTGGTCTGTGGAATTCAGATAATACACTAAACTTATTGGGAGCTTTACTTATATGATAAAAAAAAAACATTTCTTTATATAAATAAACTATTTTTCCTCATTAGATTAGATTATACGTACTGTTAGCTAAGTGGTACACACAAATATACTGGAGTCATTTTGAATCTTCTTTCTCAAATTTAAAAACACAGGAATGCTTTGCCGTTTAATTAATATTTTGTCTTTCTGATCTCAGTGTCTGCACATAATAAGCACTGAATAAATATATGGTGAATGACCAGAGACAGAAAAATAAATTTTGTGACTGATTTTAACATACCTGTGAAATTTTTAGTTATTAATGAAGTACTTGTTCTCAAATTTGTTCTCAGATGTTTTCTGAAAGTGTCACATCTATCCAGGGTGGTTGTGTAGGGAAAGATGGCTATGATGAAATCGTGGTGTCTGCATATTCAGGTAAAGTAAATGATAATAGGTAGTTGAAGAAAGAATCAATAACAAAAAATTTAATAAATTGCTTTTGATGGCTACTTTTAAAGTAAGTGTTATTAGTAAATCACTTATCTACAGCATTGAAAACTTTATTTGGTAAAAAATAAGGAGGTAAGACTAGGCTTGTTGCTTTATTAAACAGTTAATATTTGAATAATACTTTTTAAGAGTGCTTAGCATGTCTCTAGTAACTTTGAAAATTAAATGATATTCTTTAGTTTAAAGAGAAGTATTTATTCAGATTTAGTTTATGTTTTGGACTATGTGCATTTCTTATAAAAACTTGCTTTTGAGTAGGTAAGTATTGCATTCTTACAATAGTCAGGTGAACGTTTAGATTTCCATGAAAATAATTTTTGAAAGGCAATTCTTATTTGCCAGCTATTTTTGAATTTTCTAGAATGTGTTGATTTATTTCTTACTTGAAAACTAAGACTGCTAAGAAGTGAAAGACTCCCTTATTTATAGTATTCTAGTATTTCAGGCAAAAAAAAAAAAAAAAGAAAATAGTATCACAAATGCCTAAGTAATTTCTTCATGCTTAAGTAGTTTTCTAGCTTGATTTTGTTTTTGTTTTGTTTTGTTTTTTGAAGAAGTCCTAGGGATGAGTTGATTGATGCTGGTGGACAAAGGGTCATGTATATTGGGGTTTCTGCTACAGAGTGTGTAATATCTCTCTTTTAAAACTAGCAGCACTAAATGGTGCATAATTGCAATTCGTCTCTACAGGATGGGTTACAGGTCTGACAACAGAGCCCATTCAGAAGGAAAGTGGACCAGGAGAAGAACTAAAAATTAATCAGGAAATGCAGAATAAAATTTCTTCTTTACGGTAACTTTGAGTTGTTTTTTTTTTCTTTGTCTCATGAAGAGTAGTTGTTGCTTTTTATTACTTAGAGTGGCAGTATATTTTATTGGAAGGAATAATATTAATTAGTTTATCATCTTTTAAAATTTTTATTTAAAAATTTTTTTATTGGAACATATTCATTGCACATATTTATGGGGTATGGAGTTGTATTTCAATACATGTATATGATGTGTGCTGATTTGTTCTGGGTAATTAGCCTATTCATCATTATAAGACTTAATCATTTCTTTGTGATGTGCACATTTAATTTCCTCTTTCTAGCTGTTTAGTTACATGCAGTAAATCATTATTGATTATAGATTTCTGGGTCAACTGTATACCAATAGGACTTATTTTTCCTATATTGCTGTACTCTTGTGTCCATTAATCAGCCTCTCACTATTCCACTTCCCCCTCTCCCCTTTCCTGCCTCTAGTAACCATAGTTCTTCTCTCTCATTTTAATAGTTCAACTTATTATTATTATTATTCATTTGTTTTGTTCTCTTTTTTAGCTCCCACATATGAGTGAGAACATGGGGCATTTCTCTTTCTGTGCCTGGCTTATTTGACTTAAAATAATTTTCTCCTGGTTTATCAGTGTCACTGCACATGGCAGAACTTCATTCTTTTTTATGGCTGAGAAGTATTACATTGTGTATATGTACCACATTTTCTTTATCCACTCATCTGTAGATGGACATTTAGGTTGGTTCCATATCTTGGCTATTATAAATGTAGCTGTGATAAACATGGGAGTGCAGTCTCCCTTTGACATCATGTTTTCCATTCCTTTGGGTATATACCCAGTAGTGGGATTGCTGGGTCATACGGTAGTTCTATCTGTAGTTGTTTGAGAAACCTCCATACTGCTTTCCATAATGGCTGCGCTAGTTTACAGTCCCACCAACAAGTGTATAAGGGTTCCTCTTTCTCTGCATCCTCACCATCATTTGTTATTTTCTGTCTTTCTGGTAATAACCAGTCTAACTGAGGTGAAATGGTATCTCAGTGTGGTTTGATTTGCATTTCCTTGATGATTAGTGATGATGAGCATATTTTTCATATACTTATTGGCCATTTGTATGTCTTCTTTTGAGAAATGTCTATTGAGCATCCTTACCCATTTTTTAATTCAGTTATTTGTTTTTTTACTATTACGGTGTTTGAGTTCCTTGTATATTGTAGAAATTAGCCCATTGTCAGATGCATAGTTTGCAAATGTTTTCTCCCTATTTTTAGGTTGTCTCTTTGATCTGTTGATTGTTTCCTTTGCTGTGCAGAAGCTTTTTAGTTTGATATAATCCCATTTGCTTATTTTTACTTTTGTTGCCTGTGCTTTTGAGATGTTATTCATAAAATCTTTGCCTAGCATTATGTCCTGTAGTGTTTCCCCTGTGTTTTCTTTTAGAAGTTTTATAGTTTCAGGTCTTACGTTTTAGGCTTTTAATACGTTTTAAGTTGATTTTTGTTTATGGTAGAGATAGGGGTTTAGATTCATTCTTCTACACATGGATATCCAGGTTTCCCAGCACCATTTATTGAAGAGGCTGTCTTTTCCCAGATGTATGTTTTTGGTGCTTTTACCAAAGATCAATTGGCTGTGGGTTTATTTCTGGACTTTCTATTCTGTTTAATTGGCCCAAGTGTCTGTTTTATACCATGGTGTTTTGGTTACTGTAATTTTGTAGTATAATTTGAAGTCAGGTAGTGTAATGCCTCCAGCTCTACTCTTTATACTCGTGGGGTCTTTTGTTGTTCTGTATTAATGTTAGGATTGTTTCTTCTGTTTCTGTGAAGAATGTCATTGGTAATTTGATAGGCATTGTATTGAAACTAGATTGTTTTGGGTAGTTTGGACATTTTCACAACATTAATTCTACCAATCCATGAACATAGACTGTCTTTCCATTTTTTATGTCCTCTGTAATTTCTTTTATCAGTGTTTTATAGTTTTCATTGTAGAAATCTTTCACCTCTTTGATTAGATTTATTCCTAGGTATTTTTTTTTTTTTTTGGTAGCTGTTGTAATTAGTGTTGCTTTCTTGATTTCTCTTTCTGCTAGTTCGTTGTTTGTATATAGAAAGGCTACTGACTTTTGTATATTGATTTTTATCTCCTGCAATTTTACTAAATTTGTTTATCAGCTGTAAGAGTTTTTTGGTGGAGTCTTTAGGTTTTTCTATATGTAAGATAATGTTATCTGCAAACAGGGACAATTTGACTTCCTCCTTTCCAATTTGGATACCCTTTATTCCTTTCTCTTGCCTATTGCTCTGGCTAGAACTTCCAGTACTACGTTAAGTAGGAGTGGTGAGAGTGGGCATCCTTGTCTTGTTTCTGTTCTTAGAGGAAAAGCTTTCAACTTTTCCCTGTTTAGGATGATGTTAGCAGTGGGTTTTTCATATATGGCTTTTATTGTGTTGACATACTTTCCTTCTAAACCTAATTTGTTGCGTTTTTTATCATAAAGGGATGTTGAATTTTGTCAAATGCTTTTTCTTCTTTTTTTTTTTCTTTTTCTTGGTGACTGGCTGGTATGAGAATCTGAACCACTGACCTTGGTGTCACAAGGCTGTGCTCTAACCAACTGAACTAAGCAGCCAGCCCTCAAATGCTTTTTCTGCATATATTGAGATGATATGTTTTTATTTTTCATTTTGTTGATGTGATATAGCACATTTATTGATTTGTGTATGTTGAATCAGCCTTGCATCCCTGGGATGAATCCCACTTGATCATGGTATATAATTTTTTCAATGTGCTAATGGATGCTGTTTGCTAGTACTTTGCTGAGAATTTTTGCATCTAAGTTCATCAAGGATATTGGCTTGTAGTTTTCTTTTTTTATTGTGTCTTTGTCTGGTTTTGGTATAGGGTGATGCTACTCTCATCGAATGAATTTGGGAGAATACTCTCTGCTTCAATTATTTTGGAATAGTTTGAGAAGAATTTGTATTAAATCTTCTTTCAAAGTTTGGTAGAATTAGCAATGAAACCATCCAGTCCTTGGCTTTTCTTTGTTTGGAGACTGTTAATTACCAATTCAATCATGTTACTTGTTACTAGTATGTTCAGGTTTTCTCTTTCTTCTTGGTTCAGTCTTGATAGGTTGTATGTGTCCAGAAATTTATCCTTTAGAAAAATCCTCTAGATTTTGAAAATCCTCTAGACTTTCAAATTTGTTCACGTATAGTTGTTTGCAATTGTCTCCAGTGATTCTTTGTATTTTTGTGATATTAGTTGTATTATTTTCTTTTTCATTTCTAATTTTTGATATTTGGGTCTTTTCTTGGTTAGTCTAGCTAATAATTTGTCAATTTTGTTTATTTTCTCAAAAAGCCACCTTTTTGTTTCATTGATCTTTTGTATCATTTTTTTTTGTCTCTATTTCATTTAGTTCAGCTGTGATCTTTATTATTTCTTTCCATCTACTAATTTTGGGTTTGATTGTTCTTGCTTTTGTAGTTCCTTGAGGTGTAACATTAGATTGTTTATTTGAGATCAACTTTTTTGATGTAAGCACTTATTGCAGTAATCTTCCCTCTTGGTACTGTTTTTGCAGTGTCCCATGGGTTTTGGTAAGTTGTGCTTGTATTTTCATTTCTTTCAAGACATTTTTTGATTTCCTGCTTTATTTCTTCTTTCACCTGTAGTTGTTCAGGAGCATGTTGTTTAATTTCCATGTATAGTTTCCAAAGTTTCATTTGTTGTTAATTTCTAATTTTATTCCATTGTGGTCTGAAAATCTACTTGATATGATTTCAGTCTTATTAAATTTGTTGATACTTGATTTGTGGCTTAAATGTGGTCTATCCTAGAGAATGATCCATGTGCTAATGAGAAGAATGTATATTCTGTTGTTGGATGAAATGTTCTGTAAATATCTGTCAAGTCTATTTGGTCTAAAGTGTCATTTAAATCCAATATTTCTCTGCTAATTATTTGTCTAGATGATCTGTCCAATGCTTAAAGAGCTGTGTTGAAGTTCTCGATTATTATTGTATTGGGGTCTAGCTCTCCCTTTAGATCCAATAACATTTACTTTTTTTTTTTTTTTTTTTTTTTTTCTTTTTCGTGACCAGTACTCAGCCAGTGAGTGCACCGGCCATTCCTATATAGGATCCGAACCCGCAGCGGGAGCGTTGCTGCGCTCCCAACACCGCACTCTCCCTAGTGCGCCACGGCTCGGCCCAACATTTACTTTTTATATATGGGTGCTCTAATGTTGTGTGGATATATATTTATGATTGTTATATCTATTTGCTGCATTGATCACTTTATCATTATATAATGTCCTTCTTCGTCTCTTTTTATACTTCTTGGTTTAAAGTCTGTTTTATCTAAGAATGGCAACTCCTGCTCATTTTTGGTTCCCATTTGCATGGGATATTATTTTCCATCCTTTCACTATTAGTCTATGTGTGTCTCTTTACTAGTGACATGAGTTTCTTGCAGGCAGCATATAATTGTGTTTGGTTTTTTAATCCATTCAGCCAGTCTGTATCTTTTTAATGTGTGTATTAGTCTGTTTTGTGTTGCTATAATAGAAATACCTGAGACTGGGTAATTTATAAAGAACAGAGGTTTATTTGGTTTATGATTCTGGGACATCTGCATCTGGTGAGGGCCTCAGGCTGCTTCTATTCATGGCAGAAAATGGCAGGGAACCAGTGGGTACAAGCAGATCACATGGTGAAAAGAAGCAAGAGAGCAAGAGAGGAGGGTCCAGGGTCTTTTAAACAACCAGCTCTTGTGGGAACTAATAGAGTGAGATCTTATTCAGGCCTCCTTCCCTCAGGGAGAGCATTAATCCATTCATGAGGGATCCACCCCCATGACTCAAACTGCCACACTGGGGATCGAATTTCCATATGAGTTCTGGGAGGACAATATGTCCAAACTCCATCAGTGGGGAATTTAATCCATTAACTTTCAGGGTTGTTATTGAAAGGTATTGCCTTATTCCTGCAATTTCATTAATTTCTTTATGTTGGTTTTATATTTCCTTCATTTCTTTCTTTCCCTTTTATTGTTTGTCTTTGCTGTTTGGTGTTTTTTTTTTCTTGTAGTGATAAGAAACATTTTCTTTCTCTTTCTTATTTGCTTATCTGTTTTACCAGTAGTTTTTATTCTTTCTCATGTATTCATGATGAGAGTTAATGCTCTTTTGATTGCAGATGTAGGACTCTTTTGAGGAATTCTTGTATGGCCAGTCTTGCAGGGGTGAATTCCCATAGTTTTTGTTTGTCTGAGAAAGATATTATTTCTCCTTAGTTTCTGAAGGATAGCTTTGTGGGTATAGCATTTTCAGCTGGCGGTTTTTTTCTTTCAGCACATTGAGTATATCATTACATTCTCCCCTTGCTTGTAAGGTTTCTGTTGATAAGTCTGCTATTAGTCTGATGGGGATTCCCTTATAGATGACTTGACACTTTTCTCTTGCTGTTTTTAGAATTTTTTTCTTTGTCTTTTGACAATTTGACTATAATGAGTTTTGGGGAGGACCTTTTTGGGTTAATCTATTTTAGGGGTCTTTGAGCTTCTTGGATCTGGGAGACATCTCTCTCCTAATGCTTGGAAAGTTTTCAGCTATCATTTCATTAAATAGGCTTTCAGTGCCTTTTCCTTTCTCTTCCACTCTGGTACACCCATAATATGAATGTTTGTATGCTTCAGATTGTCTGATAGATCACATTGGCTCTCTTCATTTTTGTAATTCATTTTTTAATTTTTTGGTTCCAATCCGGTTAATTCAAAAAACCTGTCTTCTAGTTCAGAAATTCTTTCTTCCACTTGTTCTAGCCTGTTGCTTAAGCTCTTGGTTGTATTTTGTATTTCATGGAATTCTTCAGTTCATGGATTTCTGCTTTGTTCTTTTTCATTGTTTCTATCTCTTTTTGGAATTTCTCATACATGTCCTGGATTGTTTTTTTGATTTCATTGTGATTTCTATCTATTTTTTCTTTCATGATGTTGAGTTTCCTTAAGATTGCCATTTGGGATTCCTCTTCAGGCATTTCACCAGTTTCCTGTTGTTTGGGGTCTAGTATTGGAGAATTATTTTTTTCTTTTTCTTTTTTTTTTAGCTTCTGTTTAAAAGGTTTTATTCATTATTTTTGTGCTTTCAAATGTATTTATCTATTATGATTATTTTTTTTTCTTACATCCTAAGATGTTGCCAAGCAGTTGAAGGGGAGGGTAAGAGGGGAAAAAGGGGAATAGAGTGGGAGCAGGAGGAAGGGAAGGGGGCATGTTCAAAGCCCATGGCACACCCCCTCATTCTGGCAGAGTAGCCCAGGGGGCTTCCAAAGATGGCTCAGTCATGGCTGGCCTGGATGAGGACTTCAGGGGGAAATGGCTGAGGCCCTTGGCCCCCCCATCCCAGGAGGTCAGGTGCTTCTGGCGACAGCTCAGTGGTTGTCATGGGCCTAGGTGTGGATGTCAGGGGGTGTGGCTGAGGCCCTTGGCCCCCCACCATCCCAGCTTGGGAGCCTGGGGTGCTTCTGGTGGCAGCTCTATGGTTACCTCTGGGCTGGATTCGGACATCAGGGAGGTGTGCCTAAGATCCTTGGTCCCCCCCCTGCCCCTTACTTCTAAAATGGGAGAACTTCCTGTGGGAACCAGTACTGGAACTCTGTGGTTGAGCTAAATTGCTGCTTTGCTGCTGATTCTTTGGGGAAGGCTTTTTGTGCAGCTCAGGTTTTAATGTTGACCTTGTAAGCACTTCTGGGTCTTGTGAGGTACAGTACACTGGGGTTGTGTGGAAACTCTGGTCTGAGGCTGAGTCTTTTCAGCAAACTGCACCCCCTGCAGATTTGTATTCCTGACCAATCTACACTAAGTGGGTCTGTGCTGATTGCTGATTGGAGAGTAGATCAGCTGTCCATGCTGTGCCCCAGTATTCCCCTAGTGGGCCCATCTCCCCCACTCTCCACACTCCAAACACTTCCCATGGGATGGGCCATGCACTGGTCCCTTGCAGTGACTCACCAGCCTCTGAGTGGCTCCTTTTTTCAGTTGTCTGTGGCCCCTTGCTCCTACATGGGTTCGCGGGAACTTTGTTAGTGGTCTAGCTGGCCTGGGGGCCACCAAGGCCCTCTTCTCCCCTGCAGCCTACAAGCAACTTCATACAAAGGGCACATCAGCGGCTTTTGGCTCTTGCTCCTTGTGCTCACCACAGCCATCCTTGAAGTGGTCGCAGCTTGAAAAAGTCAGAGCGGTCCTTTCTCTCTTCATGGCTTCTCCTGCCTTCATGAACTCTGTAGATCTCTCCTTCTCTTCCCCTGAGCTCTAGTGGCCCCAGCTTGGCAGTCATTGCTTTTTAATAGTTGTAAATTGGTTGATTGTGAGGGAGGGTGACACTGGATACTGTCTATCCCACCATTATGAAACCTTCCCTATTTTTTCATACTTCTCATATCTCTGCATTGATGTGTGGGCATTTTGTATTAGAGGTGCATCTTTTAATTTTTGGAGTAGTTTCTGAAGGGAGAGACTCTTACCTGTCAAAGTGTTCTATATTGATAGTTGGGTTATGTGTTATACATTTGGTTCTCATTGAGCACAGTAGTAGATGCTGGCTTATTCCCTGGACCCTCTCTACTGGGGCAGGTGGGCCTATTGTGTGAGGCAGGACTGTAAGCTCCTGGGGAAGGTGGACATGGATCCAGGTGGCCTGTGCACTCCCCACACTCTCTCCTGGGGCAGGCAGACAGGCCCACTGGGTCAGGTGGTACTCTGAGCTCCCAGGGAAGTTGGGCGTGGATCCAGATAGCCGGCATATTCCCTGCTCACACTCTGGTCGGGGGTGCACTGGTTCTGGGGGGGCTTTGCACTCCCTGGGGGAAAGGGGATGTGGATCCAGGTGGCCAGTGTACTCCCACCATGCTCTCTACTGAGGTGGGTGGACCTGCTGGGTCTAGAGGGACTCTGAGCTTTCCTGGCTCCTATCCCAAAATGTCAATGCCCAGGACCAAGGGGGTTGGGGTATGCAGTTTGTACTTCCCCTCTGGAAAAACGCAGTCATGTGGGTTCCTAGCAGCTCCATGTGCTGGGCTCACTGTCCATGAGGGCTACACAGTTACCTTGCAGCCTGATTTGCAGGCATCTGTGGCGGGAGTGCTGGCCACAGACCTCCCACCTTCTCCCCTGCCCCTTGTCCCCACCCACCTTGTTCCAGCAGTGCAGGGTCCCTCCAGTCTCCATGCTGGTCTTCATTGGGTGCTTCCTCTGTCTTTCTATGTTGCTGTCTCAAGTTTCTTGGGGGGTTTTCCTCACTGTTTTGCTGGATTCTGTTGTTTGTTCCTAGGTACTCTGTTCTACAAGTGACTATCTACTTGTTGCTTTGGATTTTCATTTGCATTAGAGATGAGGGCTGGCTGCCTCTTTCTGAAAAAACTTATCACCTTTTAAACCAAAAGTTTATGGGTTTGAGAAAATTAGTAGTATGTGCTGAATAATATTTTGGAGTTAGAAATACACTTTTTGTATGCTTTATTCTATATTGCCTTTCTCTTAGGTCAAGAATTGTATTTTTAAATTTATTTAGTCATAGATGTAGTGTTTTATTTTTGTTTTTCATAGACATTAGAAAGAAACCAACACAGATGGCTATATTTCTCATTAACTCTAATGTTCACCGTTCCTGTGGATGCTTCTGAATCTATAACTTTGGCTTATAAGTTTTCTTACTGGAACTGAGTAATGCTGACTCCCTTAGACACAGGGATTGCTTTTATGGCCTGCTCAATTTGACATGTCCTGTAAAAGGGACTCCACACTCACATGAGGTTGCTTCATACAATGAGGAAGTGGGAGTTGCTAAAACTTTTAATGACTGCTCTTTACCCATTTCAACCCTTGCTAACCTCTTGGGGGAGTGGAATGATCTTTTTTTGGTAGTAGTTGAAGGATACAGAAACTTTTAAGGCAGCAAATACCACAAGTACCAGTGGTACAAGCCACTTCACCAAAGCCACCAGGAGAACAAGCTCTAATGTTCATACAAACAAGTGTACCAGATTGATTCAGGATATCCTAGTTCATGCAACAAGGACACTAAGTAGAGTTAATGACTACTATCTCTCATCTTCAATACAATACATTTTATTTATAACCAAGTCTACCCGCTCTTGATTCCACTGGGTTGTAAGCTCTGTGAGAAGCTTATGTATTTTTTGTTCATTCAGTACCTGGAACTCTGCTAGATACATAGGAAGAAATACATAATATTTAGTAGTAAATATTTCTTGGATGAATGCATCCTTTCCTTTGTTCATTACCCATATTCCTCCTAAGCTTCTCCCCAGACTATTCCCACTAAATTGGGGCTAGCTAAGCCCTATGTTGTTCTATTCCAGTTATTGTTTACTTCATTTGCATGTGGTCTTTCCCCTTAACTGGAGCTACTCTAAGCAATGCCTGTACAGTTCAATCTCAGCTGAATCCTTTCCAACACAGCTGGTAGAAATTAAGCTGTGCCACTGGCTCATGGCCATCCTTCTGGCCCCTAAAATGTTAATACTCTGCAGCCTCCTTCTTTGTCTCTCCTAATGTCTTACTGAAAGGTATCTGTTTACTGTATTCACACATTTTGTTTATTCTCGTTGTCTAATATGTTCTTATGCCATATTAGTTTCTCTTCTGATTAGTACAATCAATTTCTGTTCTGTACAATATACAACTGTAAACAGATTTGTGTGTTAGAATTGATTATTTACAATCTGCCTTGATACTTACATTAATAACTCTTTATTAATATTGCTACTATGAGACTGAGTAGATGTTTTAATTTTTGGATTAGGGATAAATAATGTAAAATCATTTGGTCAGTCACAGAAGTAAAAATTTTGTTCCTATTGATGTTATAGTTCTAGCTCAATCAGCAAAAACCCATTTTGCAAAAGTAAACATCTCAAATTTACATTCTAAACATTCTAAGGACCTCAAATGTTTATTCTTAGAGGTGACAGAATTGTGTATATTTTCCTCTAGGAGTGAGTTGGAACATTTGCAGTATAAGGTATTGCAGGAAAGAGAGAACTATCAACAGTATTCTCAATCAAGCAAAGCAAAATCGGCAGTACCTTCATTTAGTATAAATGACAAATTTACATTAAATAAAGATGATGCCAGCTATAGCCTTATCTTAGAGGTACAGACTGCAATAGATAATGTATTGATACAGGTAAGCAAAAGTCTAATTTCTTAGTTTTATGACGGTGTAGTCTGCAAACCAGTCATATGCAGCAGTAATTATTACTGAACACTTAGTTTTAGAAAGTCATTTTAAATGTCGATTACTTCTTAATCTTAGATAATCAGTTTGCTCATAGATTATTTGAATTATATCTTTATTTTTATTTATCCTATACTTAATAAACAAACAAAAGATGGAGGGACTTAAATTTTAGGAAGAGATAGAAAGGACATTGAGGATTTTCTTCTCTGGGTATCCTTTGGGAGAATCTTAACAGTGATGTGACTTAGAAAACTGCAGTACTTAATGCTCTTATTAAGACTTTTTTTAAAGCCCAAAATACTAAAATGATAGCTAACAGTTCAGCTAGCTCATTAACCCAGTAGTTTCTAGGTATTTTAACAAAGTAGATAATTCCAAAGGGTGAAATTTAGGGATAATAATGTACAACTACATTTATTTATTTATTTATTTATTTATTTATTTATCTACCTATCTATCTATTTATTTATTTATTTAAATTGCAATATATTCAGGAAGTAGAAAAGGATGACAGGATGAATGGAAAATACGCGAAAGATGGAAAAACCATCAGAAAATGAGAACATAATAAATTGAAGGAAGAAGACAATGTTTAAAAAGATGTGGTAGAGAGATGAGATTATTAATTAAAACTTAAAGGCAAAAAACTCTTAAGTAATGCTAGCTCATGGGCTGCTACATGGAACAACTCTAGGAGCGCCATTCACATAGAGTGCAGTGAATAACTTTGTTGTAGAAACTACCTCTACAGAGATCAAAAATGATCTTTCTATATTACAGGTAAAATTAAAAGGGATAAAAATTAATTGATATAGCCAGAAAGCCCATATGATTATTTACAGGTCATAGTAACATTTTCGGTACTGACAAAAATAGGTAGAAAGATTATACTTTAAGGGGGTGGTAAGAGATGATATTCTATGATTTCTGATAATCCAAATTAGAAAAAAATAGATGATTGTAAAATAACATTTATTCTTTATTGTATTTATTTTCTAGAAGTATATATTATATCAAGTATAATTGAAGAGAATTCATACTCTCAAATTTAAAGATAAACATAAACTAGAACATTTTTAGGTTTTCCATCTGAACTTTTTATTTTAATATTAACCGTAGAGTGATGTTCCAATAGATTTACTGGATGGGGATAAGAATTCTGCTGTTGTTAGCTTTAGCAGCTGTGATTCTGAGGTAAGTAACATATGTAAAGAATTCTTTACATGCTTTCATTTCTATTATGCCATTTTGATTAAAGTCTACAAATGCTACTAGGGTTTGATACTCCTTTCATAATCTTTCCCTTAAAATCTGCTTCTGTTCTCTTTCTCTCTGCTCAGATAGTCCAAAAACTGGGGTACTGTCCTAGATTTCTCTTTTCTCTGATCTGTTATATCCAGTTAATCACTAGTTTCTGTCAGTTCTACTGCCGTTGCTGTCATACCTCTAACAGCTACATTCCCACTTCTGTTAACTTAGTCCAGGTCCTCATCATGTCTTGCTTGAACTACTTTATCAGTTTCTCTGCCTCCAGTGTTGCCTCTCTTCTCCAGGTTATGCTATACACTGCCACCAGAGAGGTCTTCCCCAAATTAAACATCGCCGTATCATTTTTTTCCTCAAAACCTTTTAAATATTCCTTATTTCCTACTGGATATAAGTCTAGATTTCTTATTTTGGCATAGAAAACTTTCCATAATTCACCTTTTGATTGCATCTCCAACTTATCTCTCACTAGCTGCTACCTCCCCTCCCATGCACATTATTTCTGCCAAACTGAAGTTCTTAAAATTTCTTGAAAATGCTATATAGTTTCACACATCCCTGTATTTGAACATGTTCTATTCCTTCCCCTGCTTTTCTTGGTATGTCTTACTTTTTCTGGGTTTATCAAATGTTTATTAATCTTCATTCAGTAGACATTTACTGAGCACTTACTGTGTGCAAAATACCTGTGGTGAGATCATGTCAGTGATTTTGGACATGCTCATTGTGTAACTTCTTTCTGCTTAGTACTAACAGACAAGCAGTCTCAGAGCTAGGTGTGACTTGTAAAGAGAAGTTAGGGTAAGGATAAGGTCTGGATTAGCTGCATTGAAGGCAAGCCAAAGCAGGAGGAGATGGTGACTGGAGTTGGTGAGTAATTATATATATTTTTTGAAAGGGAGGAATAAGAGTAGATAAAGAAAAATGTTAACTATATGAGGATATAATTTTCAATATAATTTCATACTCAAAATTTTCTTTTTGATAAGAGATTTTATAATAGTTGTTTTGTTATCAATATATCATTTGTCATCCCTGTTTGAGACTGAAACCTAAAAGATTAGGGCCTACATTTTTATGATCATTTAAAAAATTAAGTTACACTTAAAATCTTTGATTCTTAAGTTGCTATGAAAGATTTACTGTTTATGAAAGATTAACCTGTTTTATTAACATCACTGCAGGATCCTCTGAAATGAGTAGTTTATACTAATTTAAAAGCTATTTTCTAGGATAATACCTTTTTAAAAAAACTTGTTATAGAGATTTTAAGTATGCAAAAAAGTAGAAAGCTGAGTATAATCACCTCCATGTACCTATCACTAATTTTCCTTTTTTTTGGTGGCTGGCTGGCATGGGGATCTGAACCCTTAACCTTCGTGTTAGAAAACTGTGCTCTTACCAACTGAGCTAACTGGCCAGCCCTCATCCCTAGTTTTTAACATAAGGCCAGTCTTATTTTATGCTCTTCACCCTCTCCTTCCCTGCTCCCAAACCTAATCCCAGACATGTTACCTCTTTTAATCTGTATAATTTTATTCATACTTACTCAATTACATAACACTTGTTTTTAATCACACAAGAGTACATTTAGTTTTAAATTGATCATTCCTCTCTGTTTACTGAGTTTATATGATTTGAAATTAAAATGTTTGAGTTTTCTTTTTGATATTAGCATCCTTTTAATTTCTTCAGTTATTTATTAAAAATAGGGAAATAGCACCATATGAAAATTGCCTGTAAAATATTTCATGCTGGGCTGGCTGGTTATCTCAGTTGGTTAGTGTGCCATGTTCTAACACTAAGGTCAAGGGTTCGGATTCCCCACACTGGCCAGCAACCAAAAAAAAAAAAAAAAAAAAATTGTAACCCCAAGGTCATAGGTTCAGATCCCCATACATTCGTCCACAAAAAGAAAAAAAAAAAAAGTTGCTTTGTCTGTTTTTGTAATTCATGCACCTAGATGTATTTTTCTATTTTTAGTTTTTTAATATTCACTTCAAGATGTTATAATATTTGAAGGAACCTCTCCAATTTAATTCAACAAAACGTATTAAGTGTCTACAATATGCCAGGCACTATCCTATTTGCTGGGAGGACAGAGATGAGATATTTCTCTTTTCTTTATAAGTATTTGTGAAAATCAAAGACATTCAGCATCAAACATTGATGTACATGCATTTATAATATAAACATTTGGCATTTGCATTATCAGTTAGATTTTTAGAAGAACTCTTAATGTTTAAAACGTTATTGTAAAGACCCAAAATGGAAAGAACATGTGTTTCAGTCTTACAGATAAGAATTTGAATTCCAGTTTCATCACTTACTAGCTCTGCGGAAATTTACCTAGCCCCTCATAGCCTGTTTCTTCATCTTTTAAAACTTACGTAGTAAAACTTAGTGCATAGGGTTGTTTGTAGAAGTAGGTGAGAACATATTTGAAAATATTATTACTGATGCTGTTTTGTTATTAAAAACATGGATTCATCCTTTTCCTCAACTTTGAATTCTTCCCAGTCAAATGACAACTTTCTTCTTGCCACTTACCGGTGCCAGGCGAATACCACAAGGCTGGAACTCAAGGTAAAAATGTTAGAAATTGTCTCTACTTAAATGTTTGAACTTTGTTTTTTTCCCCTTGGTATATCTTATAATTTATGATAATTTTTTTTGCATTGAATTTCTCCCTGAAATGAATCATTTTGGATTAACAACTTTTGAATAACCAATTAGGTTTTAATTTAGCCCAAACCACTATCTCTGTTAAGACTCAATCAATCACCTTCTCTAAAATTATTGATCTTTAAGCCTCTTCTGACTAGAAATTTTTTTCTAATTTTCTAGTATGGAAAGTTTCAAACATATAAAAGTAATGAATCCCCATGTATTTATTACCCAGCTTCAGCAATGATCAACTCATGGCAATCTTGTTTATATTATCACTTACCACCATAAATTATTTTGAAGCAAATACAAGATATTTATAATTTTATTTGTAAATATTTCAATATGTATGTCTGAAAGATAAGTACTCTTTTTTTTAGCATAACTCCAATAGTATTATCACTCCTAAGAAAAAATAACAATAATTCCTCAATATTATCAAGTATTTAGTGTTCAAATTTGACTGATTTTTGTTTTTACAGTTTGTTTAATCCAATCATGGTACAAATAAACTAATTTAGTTATTAAAGTATCTGGGCATTTGCCGTATATATTCTTGTTGTCTGGATTTTGCTGATTGTATTCTAGTGATGTCAATTATCATTATCTATTCTAGAGAAAGACTTTTAAAGTTTTCTTTAGCCATTTAGTAACATAATCATTTTTACAATTAAATATGGAACGTATCACACAAATCTATATTAGTTATTTGTAGTGTGAGATTTTTTAGGTTTGATACACCTATGATCTAAAAGTTAAGGACTGTAGCTTTTTTTTCCTGGTGTTGCTGATGTTTTGAAATTAAAAGTATGTTTTTTTCGAGAGAGGTGCTGTTACACAATAATTCTTTCATATTTGGTTTAGAAAGTTTCAGCTAAATGTAATTTTTTTCTTCCAAATAATTTATTTTTGTCTACATAAGTTTCTTTTCATAATTTTTGAAAGAAATATTGGAAATTGGGATAAATTTATTTCGAAAAGAATATACTTAAGTATATTTTATGGATAAGTGACTTAATTAAATGTTTAAATTTTATATCAATGAGCAAGATTGTTCCAATAAGTTTGAAAGTAGGCTTAACATTTTTTAAAAGCAATGTTCCTTTTTTAAAAATTGGATACAATTTAAAGTTCAGATGAAAAAATAAATGCCTGAAGAGAAAAAAAAAATTATGAAAGAAAATTATGAAAAAGAAGAAAAGGTGGAACTTGTCTTGCCATATGATAAAACATACTGTACAACCACCATAATAAGAAAAATAAGGTTATTTCTAAGCCTAAATAAATAGGCCATGCAATAGTATAGAGTCTAGAAATAGATCCCAGCATATACTTACAGGATTTAATGCATGACATTTCTATTTAGAGAAAAATTATATTAAATCATTATTTCTGTGTAAAAATTGGCGTTGGCACAACTGGCATCCATCTGGAAGAAAATTAAGTGGATTCTTGTGCCATATATAAAAAATAAATAGAGATAAATTAAGTACCTAATTATTTAAAAAAAGAAAATTTGTCTTCCACATAATAAATCAATAAAATATAAAGACAGCCTATAAATTGTTATAAAAAAAAGTCCACTGAATATGGAAATACAAATTGTTAGTCACTTTGAAAAACAGTTAGATTCTCCCAAATGAAGTTTGGGAGAATCTATTCAGCAGCAGTATAATCACAGTAATATACACACAGATGTGTATAAAATTAATTGCATCATTGCCTGTAGAGGCAGCAAAGTAGAAACAAAGTGATTCTTCACTAATGAATGGTAGAATAAAATAGATTTTTATCCATACCATGGAATTTTATACAGCTACTATAAAGAATGAGTTGATCATTACCTGTTACCATTGAGGGAATCTCATGAAAAACACAAAATGCTGATTAAAAATCCCTATATATTTATATGTATTTTTATGTATAACAATATAAATGTGAAGAAAGGTATGAAAAGAAATATACCTATCTGGTACAGCAGGTTATACAAGGGTACTTCAAAAAGTTCATGGAAAGATTAATCGTATTTTTTAATTCTGTTTTTCCACAAACTTTTTGAAGTATCCTCGTACAATATAAGAACAGCATAAGTGGGTTGGGAGTGGGATGATGGTGATAGTAATAGGAGAGGCAAAAATAAGGGAAAAGAATGTGAGTATGAGAAATGAAAGCAAAGATGTCTATAATATAAATAGAATTTATTCAGGTGAAATTATATATTTGTTTTTGTACATATGCATAGGAAGACATATGAAAGGATAACTCCCAAAATAGTAATAATAATCATCTCTGAGTGGTAGAATTTCAGGTGACTTGTTTTTCCTAATTTTTCTTTACTGTTTGAATTTTTAAATAATAAATAGGAGGGCTGGCCAGTTTGGGTGTGGTGTCCTAACACCAGGGTCAAGGGAACCCCGTACTGGCCAGCTGCCAAGAAAAGAAAAAAAAGAATTGTTATATTCATTATTAAAAAATAAAATTTTTTATATAAAAATTGTTATATTCATTACTAAAGCTCTTCTTTTTGTGGAAAAAATTCTGCTGCCAGGGTAAGCTTACCCTTTAAAAAACTCAAAAATGTAGGTTTATCAGATCTATTTTTTTCTTTCCATTATTGTTATTCATTATCTTGATCTTTTCTTATCCTTTTATCTTTCCTTTCTCCCCAGTAAGAGCAATATTTGCAGTGAAACATTTGCAAAAAATCTTGCTTTAAACTTTTATTTATATTTTCCATTTAGGTAAAACATTGATTTTTTTTTTTTCCTTACATGACATGAAAAGTGTGAATTAAACTATCTGTTAAATAAAAGAAGTTACCTTTGTTGTACAAGAGGTACTACAGTCCACCCCATGAATTAGAACAGAGAGGAACTGAAAGAGGGGCAGGAGGGAAAAGCTGGACAGCTTTCCAATTGCTCTTAAATTAGATCATCACTGTTTAGTGAATTATTATTTTCTGTTAAGTGTTTTGAATTCTCAGGATATCCAACTAGCCATATTCAAAATAGTCCTAAAGATTTTGCTAGATATGCCATAATTAGCTTATGGGTATGCTTCTCTGTTTTTACAGATAGTCAAGAATTAAGTTCTTGAAAACATTTTTTTCTGTCAATAGATTTTTATAACAACAGCCACATGCTATAGTACTCTATTTCTGAGAAAATGAAATATACCGTATAAGTTTTAGTTATTTTGAAAATTCACTTATCTGTTCAAAAATGTCTAGATTTCCATCATTTTTGATGTGAATCTTATAAAATATATTACACACTTGTATTTTTAGATGTGATTGAGTATGGAATGGCTTAGGATTGGTAAGTGTAGATAAATCTACTGAAAATATGTGGTAGGGACAATTTATAGATTTATTAATTTTACTATTGACTGCCAAATCTTTTTAATTTTCCTTTATTCTTGGCAAAAAGTAGTTTAATAGAATGTCATTATATCCTTCAAAATAGTGCAGAAGAGATTAAGGCATAAGTACTTGATAACTTGTGTTGAACATTTTAAAGATATGTTTATGTTGCTAATTATTCTTATTTTCTTTTCACTTTCATGGTAAATCAGATTCGCTCAATTGAAGGCCAGTATGGCACACTTCAAGCATATGTGACTCCAAGAATTCAACCTAAAACCTGTCAGGTTCGCCAGTACCACATCAAACCCCTTTCACTCCATCAAAGAACACATGTTATTGATCATGACAGGTAGGACAAAGGAGAGAGCAGTTTATTTTTAGGATATTACACAATTCAGATAAACGTTCTTTTTATATTTATAGTGTAAATTCTGGTAGCTATTTCTACAATTTAAAAATTAGATAAATATTTACAATACTATGGATTTAATATTTCTAATAAATACAAGATTCTTTGTCTTATTTTAGAGGCTGATTTGAGCTGGACTTTCCTGTCTCTCTCATATTACCTTTCTGAGATCATTAGAGTAGCGTTTCTCTTTCTCAGACACCTATGTGAGCAAATACTGTTTAGCATGTAGATTGTAGAGTAGTTCTCTGTGAATAAGATGTCATTGTATTAGCATTAAACATTATATTTCCTTTCTGTTTCTGTTTGGTTGTGAGAGTCGCTTTTATTTCTCACTTCCATTTCAATTTAAGCTTTCTCCTGTTTGTAGTTTTTCAGGATGAGAGGACATGGGCTTAGATGAAAGAGAAGGGAAAGAGATGAACAATTATTGAATACCTTCTCTGTGCCATGTACTGTCGTAGGTGCTTATGTATTATCATTTAATTCTTACAGCAAGACTGATACTAATGCCTCCATTTTACAAATGAGAAAGAGACTCAGAAAAGTAACTTGCTAATAAAGAACCAGTTATGATTTGAGGCCTAAGGAAGATTTTGGAAAATATTGAAGAGAATAGACTCTTTTTGGGGGTGTCTTCCTGCTTAAAAGTTAAAGTTGCATTCATGGAGGCAGCATGGTGAAAGAACAGCAAACTGGGAATCAAGAGACTTGGATAAGAATCTGTTCCTATGTGACTTTGGGGAAATTTATTTCTCCAGATTTTAGTTTTCTCATCTGTAAATGAGGCTATTGGTCTGGATGATCTCAAATGTTCCTTCTGGCTTTTAGATTTCTGAATTCTGTATCCTGTTAAAGGCCCTTCTGAATTTTTTTATTCCATAAACTTTGCATTTTCTTAACTTTGTGATTATCCATTTGATTTATTTTAAATTTATTTGATTTATTTTACACCTTTTTTTCCCTTGTTACTCTATTGTGTGCTTTTGTAAGACAGAAAATACTATCCTATATCCCTGCAAAATAGAAGGTATTTTTCTCTAACTTAGCACAAAGCTAGTAAATAATAGAGCAAGGTTTCAAATCTGTGCCTCTCTTACTTAAAAGCCCAATTCTTTCCCTTCACATTATGCTGATTCTTTCCCTTAGGAGATTCTTGTGTAAGTATGTTTTGTAGTTAACATAGTAGAAATACTAGATGAAGTTTTAAAAAATGAAATCTACCTGAGTAAACTGAATTTTATTTATAAAGCATGTTATAATGAAAAAAAGCTATTTGTATCACTTAACTGAATATCAAGACACCTAGCACAAGTGCAGTTACAGACAAACATTCAAATTTTTTTCATGAAATTGAAATGTTCATTATTTGATCTGTAAAATTAATCTGGGAAAAATTATTTTATATATTTGTTAAGCTACTCTTGCAAAATTCTGCTTGTTAATGTGTAAGTATAACACTTCCACTTATTGCCTCTAATATTAAATTACAGACCCATGAATACACTGACTCTAACAGGCCAGTTCAGTTTTGCTGAAGTTCACTCCTGGGTGGTTTTTTGCCTGCCTGAAGTTCCTGAAAAACCTCCAGCAGGAGAAAGTGTTACATTTTACTTCCAGAACACCTTCCTGGATACACAACTTGAAAGTATCTACAGGTAAATCAAACTTATTACTGGTTCATAAGTGTTATTTTATAAAATGGAGCGTATAAGTTTTTATTTGTTTTAGCAGGAATAATTTGCAAATAATATGATTGAAATCCGTACTGCTCAGGAGAATCTATTGAAAAACAAGTATAGGGCCGAGCCTGTGGTGCACTCGGGAGAGTGCGGCGCTGGGAGCGCAGCGACGCTCCCGCCGTGGGTTCGGATCCTATATAGGAATGGCTGGTGCACTCACTGGCTGAGTGCCGGTCACGAAAAAGACAGACCAAAAAAAAAAAAAAGAGAGAGAGAGAAAAACAAGTATAATTAATGAGTTTAGAGAATGATTTGAGTAAAGATGAATATGCAAAGATCAATACCTTTCCTAAATTCCCAGCAATAGTAATAACCGGTTAGAAAATAAATTGTTTAAACACCAAGTAACAGTAACAATAACAAAGTAGCAGTAACAATAACAAAATATCCATGTAAAATCTGTAGGAATATTCTTAATTAGAAATATGCAGAACTTACGTGAAAAAAACTATAAAATTTTATTGACATGAGACTTGATTAAATGTAGTAATATATTCTATAGTCATCAATATGAAGGCATTGTAAAGATGGCAGCCCTTCCCAAATTGATTTGAATATTTATTCTAGTTGCAGTAAAGATTCCAGTTGAACTTCTTTATGCAAAAACATGAAATGGCTTAGAACTTTGGGGCTCAGAACATGCAGGCTTTTTGAAGCTATAATGTTATAGGGTGGAGATCATTATATTTTTTACCTTCTTCTCAAGCTCCTAGTAGCACTCCTGCCCACCTTCACTGTCACTTTTCACTCTTCTCCCATAAGCTCCCATAATTTCTTTCATTTTCTCAGTATAGTAGAGGCTAAACTTTTCCTTCTCTTTTTACCTATCTCTCAATGTGAAATGGCCTACTTCTTGGGCAAGGCTAATTTCTCTACATGTGCTCTTTGAACTTAGACCCTCCTGCTTTTTCAAGGTCTTTACATTTTCATTCTTTCTCACATCTGTAGGTTGTTTTTGTTTGTTTTGGGGGTTTTTTTTGCTTTGTTTGTTTGAGAGAGAGATCTTTTCTTCTCTCTGCTTCTGCTCCTGAGCAGATAATTGAGGTGTTCTACTTCCTGCTTCCTAGTTCAGTCTTTATTATGCTAAGTTCTGGAAACAGCAGTGAACACATAATTTTACCTCAGAATGCAACTTTTTGGGACCAAGAACTCTTCAGAAATCTAATGGGTTTTAGCATCAGTTCTATGGAGGTGTTCCACTGTACCCTCCAGGGAAGCTTATCTGTCTAAATCTGTAATAATTACTCCTGTTGTGAAGTGCCACAGTTAGCCTAATATTTGAATCACAGCAGATAATTCAACATGTGCCTAGCATATTATGTATTTTTACCCATGCTCTTTACCATTCTGTCTCTTTAAATATTCTCTTTAACAGTCAAAACTCTGTTTATCCTTCAAGGCCTAACTTAATCGCTACATTTTTGAAGCCTTCCTTGATTCCCTCTGCTGTTCCCATAGCATTTTGTCCTTACCTGTCTTTGGTATTTGTTATTTGCTTGAAGTATATGATAATTTTTATGTAAGCTTGTCTCATGGGCAGTCTATTTTTAATTATCTTTGTATGTATCCTCCAAGTACCTAACACACGGCTTTACACAAAGTAGGTGCTCAATAATTGTTTTTCGGGTACCTGAATAAAATACATGTATATGGCAGTAGTATAGAAGCATGTGCTTTGAAGACAGACATACGTAGGTTTGAATCTTGGCTCTGTGACTCACAAGCTATGTGACCTTAGCTGGTTACTTAACTCTCTAAGCTTCAGTTTTCTCTTACAAAAAATGGAAGTAATAGCACTTACTTCATTGAATTTGTTGTGATGATTAAAAGAAGATAAACCATGTGAGTCATTCCACAGTGCCTGGCACTGTGTGTTTGCTAAATATATCTTCTGTTAAGATTAAAGACCAGTGAAAATGTCATGATTACTAAATTACTAAAACATAATTGGGATCAAAATAGTATGGGTGTATTATTTATCTTTCTAGAAAAAACAATTAGCATTTGCCTACAGCTAGTCAATATAAAAAAATTTTTTTTTTTTTGGCAGCTGGCCAGTATGCAGATCTGAATCTTGGTGTTTTTTTTTTTTTGTTTGTTTGTTTTTTTTTTTTAAGGTGACCGGTAAGGGGATCTTAGCCCTTGACTTGGTGTTGTCAGCACCACGCTCAGCCAGTGAGCGAACCGGCCATCCGTATATGGGATCCGAACCCGGGGCCTTGGTGTTATCAGCACCGCACTCTCCCGAGTGAGCCACGGGCCGGCCCCTGAATCTTGGTGTTTTAACACTGCTCTCTAACCAACTGAACTAACCAGCCAGCCTAATTAGGAAAATTTTGGTCATCATAAAAAAACCAAATGCAAGCAGGCTTAACCAAATAAAAGGAATTTATGAGCTCACATAACTTAAAAGACTAGCAGTAATCTGATTCAGGTACAACTGGATTAGTGGCTTATCTGAAACCACCAAGACTTTATCCCTTTCCATTGCTCAGTTCTACTTTTGTCTTTACTTGGCTTTACCATGTAGTGGCATAGTGGTGACTAACAGCTCCTGGAATCCAGCCTTCTATCTTTTCAGCTGCCATAGAGCCTCTTTCCCACTAGTTCTAGTAAAAGTCCCAAGACTGAATATCATTGTCTAGCCATGAACCACTGTAGTTGGGGGTATGGAATGTACTGTTAAATGTTTCCTCCTGAAGTCCTAGAAATGGATTGAAGCCATTGCTACTGAAACTGTGTGGACGGAGAATGGGGAGAGAGAGAAAGAGAGAAGGGATGGTTCCTTAAAGGAGAACAAGGGTCCTGTGGCCATAAGCAGTGGCAGTGGATGCTGGGCATGGAAAAACAGCAGATGTCACTCTTTTGGGTTTGTTATCAGATGTCTTTCAAGGTTGAAGCTGTAATTTGTGTGATTACATCAAAGGAAAACATACTTATTATAAAGTAAGCCATTCTAAATGCATTTTATACGTAAGAGGTTATCTATTGGAAATATTATTAATGGGAGTGAAGAAAAGGGTTACATTAAATGAATTACTTATATAAATTGTCATATCTTTGACAGGCATATATCTAGCATCTTTTGTTTAATTTTACGAATATGTTCAGAAGCTGAATTAATGTAATAGTAAAGGATTACATGTTTAAAGGTGCTTCATTTTAATAAAATATGTTTACAAAGAAATCTAAAATCAAATGAAATCTAAACACTAAGTAGTAGTCACAAAATATGTATTTACTGGCCCACTTCCTTCTACAACTCTTCTTTTAAAAAATATATTAATTTTATAGAAAAGGAGAAGGAGTTTTTAAATCTGACAACATTTCTACTATATCTATCCTAAAAGATGTGCTTTCCAAGGAAGCTACAAAAAGGAAAATTAACCTCAACATAGCATACGGTAAAAAAAAAAAAAGAAAACTTTTACTCATTCTTTCTGATTTTTGTTGTTGTTATAATAATAATGTTTCTCATCAAAGTGACTTCTCTAATTGTTCCTGACCAACTCCTTCTAGAGATAAATGAAATATCAGTCAAACACACTTTAAAGCTAATCCATCCAAAGCTGGAATATCAGTTGCTTTTGGCTAAGAAAGTGCAGTTAATTGATGCTTTAAAAGTAAGTATATATGTCATCGACTCATCATAATTACTTTAAGTAATGGGATTTCTAAAATTATAAACATTGAATGTTACACTGGATTAATTTTTGAACATTAAGTGCTTCTGTTTTTAATTTTAAATAAGGAATTGCAGGTTCATGAGGGAAATACAGACTTTCTGATACCAGAATATCGCTGTATTCTAGAAGAGGCAGATCACCTACAGGAAGAATACAAAAAGCAATCTGCGCACCTGGACAGACTCTATGGTCAGTGGACTATCCTACAATACCTAGCCATATGTCTTTTCAACTGGCTATTTGCCAAGGATCATGTGAGAGAAGCTGGGCAGAAAGAGGCAAAGATTACAGGCAATCATGAGCCAGTGACAACCAATTTATTGCACAGAATATTTCTGTATTTTGTCAAGCCAGTTTTAATATTTAATATTTTTACTCACTAAAATACAAGTGAAAATTAAGTGAAACAAGTGTACTGCAATGAATTTATATATATGAAGAAACATGGTGTAAAATGAATATAACTTATAGAGCCCTAGATAGACTATATATCACACAAATAATTTTCAGGTTTTGTTGCTTTTGTGAAATATAAAAATGCAGCATTTAATATTTTTTAGGCAAAATTTAATAAGGGATATATGTGCTGTGTACAGTTCAAAACTCATTTTGCTTTGGTGGTGAGAAGTTGGGTGTTTCACAAATTGTACTGAAAGAAAGAAAGAGCAAGGGAAGGGAGAGGATGGAAGAGAAAAAGAAGGAAAGAAGGAGCAGCTTAAGAAAAACAATTTTGTTAGTGACCTTTGCATAAGACCTTTTGTACATAGCACACTATTTTTTTATACCATCTTCATAATCAGGTGGGATCTTTAATCCTTACAACAGCTCTTCAAGGTAGATGGTGTTATCTTCATTTTTTTATATTCTTTAACCAAAATCTGAGACTGAAGGAATTTGTTGCCACATAGCTATGAGTGGCAGAGCCTGCATTACAACCTTCTCACCCCAAAATGCATACTTTTAACACTATGCCAAGTCTTCATGGTCACTCTATAGCCCATTGTTATCATCAATCCACATTGATCCGTAAGCTTGCCTATTGAATTTCTTATTACATACCCAGGGACTTTCTCACAAACAGTAACAATAATATCTAATATCTTAATGTTTACTATATGGCAAACACATGATCTGTTTTCTCCTTATAATAACTTAGAAGGTCAGTGGTGCAGATCTTTCATTTCTTATCACTGATTTCAAAATCCAGAAAGCTTTGAAAACCAAAACATTTTTCATAAATCATTTGGTAGCAAAATCTGACTTAATCTGAATTAATTTAATGACAAAACCTGACTTAAACTGACGTGGGGTTATATATAATCTTTTTTATTCCACATAGTGCAAATATTCATCCATATATTTTGTTGTAGAAATATTACTATGTTTTGTTATTGGATGCTGCCACTCAGTCCCCTTGGGTTAATACCATATATAGTATATTCATTTTATTACCTTCCTAAAATCTGAAAAATTCTGAAATAAATCTTGCATCAAAGGATTTGTATAAAGGACTGACAGCTTGAGCTATTCCTATTTTACATATGAGAAAATGCAAAGGTGATATAATTTGCCCAGATCTTTGAACCTGGAACTATTTACCTTCAAGTGAAACCACAAGAGTGGTCAACATATAGGTGGAATATTTTAATTCAGATTAAGCCATTAAGAATAGAATCTGCCTGCACTATGTCAAAATGATCTGCTTAGTAGGAAAAATAAACCACTTGTGATGTTATATGAGTATGTATCAGTAGCAGTTCAACAATGGCCAGCAGTTGACTGTCTGATTTTATAGCTTGTAACCAATCATTAAGAGGGTTATTAGCCAAATGATTTATATCTTGAAACTTAAAATTCCTCCCAAATAAATATACTTTTTAAACATCAACTCTTTTAGGTTTGTGTATGTTAAATAATGGAATTAAGGTGCTTGGAAATAGATTACTCACTTTCATTAAATATTGTATCATTAAATAGAACTAATCAATGACAGGAAATTAACATTTTTCTTTATAGGCATGATCACCGATCTTTTCATAGATAAATTTAAGTTCAAAGGCACCAATGTAAAAACCAAAGTACCTCTTCTACTGGAGATTCTGGACAGTTATGACCAAAATGCATTGATTGCTTTCTTTGATGCGGCTTGAGATATAAACAAGGTAAAGTCCCAAAGAAGTGGTCTGTTTAAATGAAAAATGTTAAAACAGACTTACAAGCTGACTGTACATACTTTTATTTCAAATGCTTTTTAATATCATCTAAAAACATTTGAGATATAATGTTTTTTTTTTTTTAGCAATGGAGCTTTTTAAAAATAAAGAGAATTTTTATTTTTCAAACACGCATGATAAGGTTTTTGGGGGTTTTTTTGTTTGTTTGTTTGTTTTTTTCTGGTGGCTGGCCAGTCCAGGGATCAAGTCCTGGACCTTGGTGTTATTAGCACCACACTCTAACCAACTGAGTAACCTGCCAGCCCTTATATAAGAGATTTTAATGAATTTTTGGCAAGTGGGTGTTTTAATTTTTAAATTGAGAAATAATATTTGAAAAATAAAAATATACCAAATGTTTTAGAAAGTATACACACACATTAATGTGTATGCTGCTTTACAAGTTTCAAAGTGTATTTTTATATATTACCTTATTTGATCCTAACAACGATTTTATAAGTTTGTCATATCGTATAAGAAAACTGATTCTCAGTGAGGTTATGTGATTTAAAGGACATCCAAGTATTTTATAGAGCTGGTACCAGAACCAAAGTTCTGGTATCTGATTTGTGTCCTGGTTATTGTGTATGTCGTCATCCAGTTATTTTTTCTAGGAGTTGGGATTGATTTGCAACCGATTTCTCTTTTGCTTGGTATAATGTTTAATGACTCTGCTGCAGTTTGTGAAATGCTTGACTTGGCTCTGTGATGTAAATCATGGCCAGGAAAATAAGCAGAGCTTTCACAGAATGGGGGGATCTTAACTTGCTGTGCTGTAACCAGTCAAGCTATACAAGTACACTACAGGTGAAGAGTGCAGAAATAGTGATGATTTCTTACAATTTCCTGCTCTGGTATCCACTAATCTTCTTTTGATAATATATGGAAATTCTTTTCATTAATATTTACTCATTTCAAAGGAATATTGTATTTAAAGGTTTTAAAATAGCATAAATATAAGGGAAGATAGCTATTCTTTATGTTTCAAGAAGGGCAGACATGAATTTTTCAGAAAACAATGCTTCTTAATTATATACCATTCTATTTATTAGTTATGCACAAGTCTTGTATAATAAATGTAAAAATTTGTTAAAGGCACATATAGTTGATAATTTTATTTTAATAAGGTTATTGTTTTTACTCTATTTAAACAAACTTTATTTCTAAATGGAACATATAATTATATCTAGGTCACTAGAATTTCACTGTGTTCCCTTTGTTGGCTGCCCCAGCTTGGGGGAAATAGATAAAAATTGATGACTGTCTATTTGAATTTCTTGTTATACATTATTTGTTATATATTCAACAGTAGTTCAAGAGGCATCTTAATTGCGTCTTCATTAGGAAAAATAAAAGCATAAGACAACTTCTGCCTGTGAATAGCAGCTAAATGGTAAGATGACATTATAGTCTGCCAGTTGAGTATTAACTATGTGAGCAGAGTGTTAAATGATTTTTCCACATTATTTAATCCTAATAACAACCGTACGACGTATAGATATTATTACTCCCAATTAACAGGTAAGAAAACAGAGAATAGGAAATACTGAATAAACTTGGCCAAGGCCAGTGAGGGCCAAGGCAGATTTTAGGCTTTGGGAAACAAGCCCGTCAAGTTAACTAGAGGTCCCAGGGCTAAAGGCTGGGGTGGCCTACTAATAGTTTTGTTAAAGTTCAATTACGTTTTCCTAAAAGATTTAAGAGACCACCCTTGCCCGGAGCCTGGGTATCGCCTGATGGCTCAGCTTAAAGTCACCAGAAGCTCAGGCCCCTTATGCCCCTACCCCTCAACCGGGCGCAGGCGTTTTTTTTCTACCGCCGCAGTTCGACATTTCTCCGCTCCACCCCTGCTCAGTTTCCCTTTCCGGCTGCCTTCACTCGCCTGCGACCCTGTCGCCTTCAGTGACGTCACGAGCTTCGGCCTCTCCCATTGGCCTATTTCAATAGTCGCGGGATACTTGAACTGCATGAACAGCCGCCGCTCCGGCGGGCTGCTCGGTACACCTCGGGGGCATCTTTGGTCCTCCACGCCGGCAGTGCCTACCTGCAGCTTTCACGGCCCCTCGCTCCTACGGGGTCCCGAGCTGGGTGAACGGGCTGGAGGGCGGGCGGGCACGCTGGCCCGAGCTGCAGCGGGCGACTACGGCTGGAGAGTTCCTCGGCGGGGTTGGCGGGACCGGTCGGCGGGGCGTAGTGCACGCTGCTTGGCGCCGCAGGCTGATCCCGCCGTACGCCCCTGGGAGCAGTGATGTTGGGCAGCTCCGCACCGGGGCCTGCGGCCCGCGAGGCGGGCTCGGCACCGCTAACGCTGCAGCAGACGGCGCTCCAAGAGGACCAGGAGAACATCAACCCGGAGAAGGCGGCGCCTGCCCAGCAGCCGCGGACCCGGGCCGCCCTGGCTGTACTGAAGGCCGGGAACACGCGGGGTCCAGCACCGCAGCAGAAGCCCAAGACGCGACGGGTAAAGGGATGCCATATATCTGCAGGCGGGTGGGCCGAGAGGGAGAGAGTACGGGCTTACAGCCAGAGCGGGGAGAAAGGATTCTTTGGGCGTTTTATGAGGGGCTCCGATTTGGAGTCGACCTTGGTCCCTGGTTTTCTGGAGTATGGGATGCCACAGTAGTGGTTTCTCCCTTTATTTTTAGCATTACGACGCCCGCTAACTATGTGCTTATGCTGCCTGTCTGCTCTCTATTGGAAGCATCTTCCTATAGATAATGGGGTCAAACTAAGCCCTACAACATGAGTGTCGTCTTTGTCCAGTTTCGTGCCTCTCTCTCCACTTTTAAACCCCAGGCACTGCTCTGGGACCAGCATCCCCTTCCTCCTCATCATTTAGTTAAGAGATCACCTCTACTTTAGGAAAGGGTAAACAAAGTATCTTACTTTTGATAAATTCCGCCATTTTAGCTGAATTTGCTCTTTTGCTCCACCCTGGGGCAACAGTGGTGAACCAACACTTTTTTGCCATCTCTTTCCTAAACTTGTCATCTATTGGCCTGCCATCCCACTCTTCTAGCGGCTTCAGTTTTGCTTACCTCTACTTAGTATTGACTTTTTACAGCCTTTGTAGGAATGTCTTTGACAAAGTGGAACATCTCTTCTGTCTCTGACTACTCAAACTATTCTTTGACTGGACTTTGCCTCGGAAAGTTTAATTTTCCTGATAGAGTATTTGGGAGAAAAAGCAGACTATGAGACCCATAAGGGGAAGAAGGTAAAATTCCATTTAATAGGTTCAAAGCCAGTTATTAATTTCTTTTTAGGTTGCACCTCTTAAGGATCTCCCTATAAATGATGAGCATGTCGTTGTTCCTCCTTGGAAAGCAAACAATAAACAGCCTACATTCACCATTCATGTGGATGAAACAGAAGAAAAAACTCAAAAGGAGCCAACTGAATCTCAAAAAACAGAACATGAAGATGTCCTGGCTTTTAATTCAGCTATTACTTTACCTGGACCAAGAAAACCACTGGTACCTCTTGATTATCCAATGGATGGTAGTTTTGGTAAGTCTTAAAGAAAATCCGTATTGAATTAAGGTAATTATAATTATTAGATTGGCTTAATGATATTTTGCATTTTAAGACACTGTCTTACCTGATCATTTTGACATAGTGAGTTAGGTTTAATGTTAACAAGCTTAGAAAGGGTACAACTTATCTCAGATCTCATGGCTAACACCTGACCTAGTGACACACAAAAAGACAAAATCCTATTCCAGTGCTCCTTCAGGTACAATGCCAATCACAGTAATTTAATCAGATGATGAACATTTATTTTAATCTGACCCTATAAATGTTTGCTTGGTTGGGAGAATAGATTTCAGTTGCATTTATAAGACTCACTACTTACATATCACTTCAGAGAGTGGTATTTGAGGACACACTCTTAAATATTGTGGTATCTAATATCTCTTCCAGCTTTAAAATTTTGTTTCTATAAAATCAGTCTGGGTGACCATCTGATACCAGAAAGTGTCACTGTCCTCCCACAAGTCAGTAATTGTACCACAGTTGTGTGCCCTTACCCATATGTAAAGTAGCGTAGCTGCTATAGCTAGCTCTGCCTATAGATAGTGCTGTTTCTTTACCATAGGGCTACTGAGTCACGAAATCCAATCTTGCTTTAGTTTTAGTTTATTGATTAGAGGTGGGAGGGTAAGCATGAAAGTCCTTTGGAAATAATAATTTTGTGTTTTTATTCAAATTTTGCAACAAGTTTTTAACCTTAAGGTGATCTCTGAAGTGAAAAGAATAATGGATGATATACTCTGCCTCAAAAGATAATTTAAATTACAAAAAACGAACTGCTTATTGATTACAGTGTCAATCTGCTTGAACCTGTAACAAACCTAATTACCTCATGAACACTTGTTAATGGAAATCATTTAACTCTGATTCTAGCTATTGCCTAATTGTGCTTTGAATATGTCAGACTCTGGGGTCTATAGTCTCTCTTAAGGCAAATCTTAGATATTATCTCAAAACTTGGATTCTAAGTGCTCTGTCCTAACTGAACCACCATGCCATCTGCTCTTTTATATCATAGAAGATGAATGATACTTTGAGATAATACTCAATCCTCATTTTCCTGATAGTGGCCTAGCAATATTTCTTTTTCTCATTAATTAACAGACAACAAAACCAGAGTAAAATATCCTATGTACTTTGTCATGAGAAGCCCTTTTTAGTTGGACAAAATTAATGCTTTGGTAGTATGAGATTTCTTATAAGGGTGGTCATTTTTAGTTAAATAGAGAATTAAGCAATTAATTTAATCATATATTTTGAACTGTCCCAGAGTCACCACATAATATGGACATGTCAATTGTATTAGAAGATGAAAAGCCAGTGAGTGTTAATGAAGTACCGGACTACCATGAGGATATTCACACATACCTTAGGGAAATGGAGGTAAAGGCTCTCTGAATCCATTTTGTATACTGCATTAAGTGTGGCTAAATGAAATTGAGAGGATAATGTTTAAGTTTTTTAACTACTAGTGAATTACTATAATTCTATACTTTTGCAATTTTAACACTACTAAATAACTTTCTCAACAGGTTAAATGTAAACCTAAAGTGGGTTACATGAAGAAACAGCCAGACATCACTAACAGTATGAGGGCTATCTTGGTGGACTGGTTAGTTGAAGTAGGAGAAGAATATAAACTGCAGAATGAGACACTGCATTTGGCTGTGAACTACATTGATAGGTTCCTTTCTTCAATGTCTGTGCTAAGAGGAAAGCTTCAGCTTGTGGGCACTGCTGCTATGCTGTTAGCCTCGTAAGTCCAACTTGGATTGTTTTTGGAGGGGTGGGAGAGGGCAGCTGACCAATTCAGGGATCAAACCCTGGATCTTGGTGTTATCAGCACCACATTCTAACCGACTGAGCTAACCGGCCAGCCCCCAACTTGGTTTATTTGATTAAAAGTGATCACTACCTTTTGTATAGGGATGAATTTGTGGGTTTTTTTTAACTGTGACACTTTAACATACTACACAAAGCAGAGTCAGTGACTACTTTAGGGATAGCATTATGACAGGGGATGAGGAGAGTGGAGGAGGATGAAACTGTTTTCTAATTGAGAGCATTAATTTTCCCAGATCTGGATTCCAGGGTTCCTTGAATGAAAATGGAGACTGGCTACATTTTAGAAAACAGGGACTAGATTACAAAGTTTAAAAATGTGGTTCCTTCCATAATAAAGTGCTTTCTGGCATGTAAGCAGTGTCTTATCTTCTCTCCATTAAGACATTAAAGCTAAGTTTGAAAACAAAAACAAAATATTTATTTTCCTAAGACTTGTATTTCCTGAATGTTCAGCTGCTTGATGAACTCTGGCGTTGTTCCTACCTTAGAAAATCTCGTGCCTCTCATTTGTTTCCCTGGGAGAAATATCTCAGAAGTCATTATTGACTTGGGCCTTTTAATGAGCAATTAGCTATCCAGTCTCCACTAGAAATGATGTTAGGTATTAGTGGAAATGCAGGTGGGTGGAGAGCATGGGTCTTGGATTCATTCCATATATTCTGCTAATGGTATTTCAGAATTGGAATAAGGAAACTTCCTTCTCTTTTAGAAGGACTGATTACATAAAACTCTTTTCATTGTAGAAAGTTTGAAGAAATTTACCCCCCAGAAGTAGCAGAGTTTGTGTACATTACAGATGATACCTATACTAAGAAACAAGTTCTAAGAATGGAGCATCTGGTTTTGAAAGTCCTTACTTTTGATTTAGCTGCACCAACAGTAAATCAGTTTCTTACACAATACTTTCTGCACCAGCAGCCTGCCAACTGCAAAGTTGAAAGCTTAGCAATGGTAAGTCACTTTCATTTTGTTGAATGGAAATTCTTAGGTAATAATTAAGGGCAAGCCCTAGTTTTATTGTACAGTTTTGGTGAAGAGATGTAGTACTCCAGGGACAGATTAATGCTGCAATCTGGAAAAAAGCCTACCACTGGCAAAGGATAATAATACCGGGAAAGCACTGGGAGTAGTGGTATGCGGATAAAGTGTTGGGAGAGATAGCTTTGTGTTTTTGTTTTTTTTTTTTAAGTTACCAAAGGAGGAAAAATACAGGGTGAGAGTGGAGCAAAACACTAATAAGACGGTGAATATGTTTAAAGATGAGGCCATGGAATATTTTTTCCAGAGCTGCTACAGAGCCAATATCAAAGACAGGAAAAACTTAGGTCAGAAGGTGAGAATTTGAAGTTTGAATTCTAGAGCTCTTATAATGATAAGTACTTTTCATTCCAGTTTTTGGGAGAATTAAGTTTGATAGACGCTGATCCATACCTAAAGTATTTGCCATCAGTTATTGCTGGAGCGGCCTTTCACTTAGCACTCTACACAGTAACAGGACAAAGCTGGGTATGTATTACATTGTCTATACACATTTATCTTGTTATTGAAATGCTTGTGCCAAGTAAGTTAAATAATTGTGTAGAACTGATGGTTGCCTAAATGTTCTTACGTGGAAAAACTGTTCTAATACATGTATTATTTAAGGAATCTTGCATGTTGAATAACATCTGTTAAGTAGAAAGCTTAGTTGTAACTTGGATTTAAGGTGTGCTTAAAGAAGTCAGGCCACATGACCTGCTGCTGGCAGGGAAAGTAGTAAAAATGGATCAAAGTCAGAATAAAAGAAATGGAATAATGGCCTGAGAACATCAGAGGTGTTGAAGATTAGTACTGACAGTTAATATAACTTAAGCTTAATACCAGCTATTAACTTGTATCTGTCATCAGAGGTGTTGAAAATTAGTACTGACAGTTAATATAACTTAAGCTTAATACCAGCTATTAACTTGTATCTGTCATCAGAGGTGTTGAAGATTAGTACTGACAGTTAATATAACTTAAGCTTAATACCAGCTATTAACTTGTATCTGTTAGAAGAAACTCAGTGGCTCTCTTCTCTCTTCTCTATAGCCTAAATCGTTAATACATAAGACTGGATATACCCTGGAAAGTCTTAAGCCTTGTCTCATGGACCTTCACCAGACCTACCTCAAAGCACCACAGCATGCACAACAGTCAATAAGAGAAAAGTACAAAAGTTCAAAGTAAGAATTAACTTGAATAGATCTTGCTTTTCCAGAATATGTTCAGAGGTCTTTGACATTTTTTCTTTATTAAAGGACATACTAATCTGCCACAGCTCCTTAAGAAGCTGTTCTCTTAATAGGTACTATGTTTGGAGAAGGTTGTAGTTAATGTTTTCTATTCTGTATCTGGGGGAGAAGAGAGTGGGAGGACGGGGGCATGCATGCATGTTTTGGGAACCAGACAATGATTCTAAAACCATCAACACAATCAGATAGATAGAAATATCATTTTTGAGTTCCTGGTACATGTTTTATCCCATGACCCAATGAATGTTTACTAAAAATGATATTTTTTTCTACTTAACAGGTATCATGGTGTTTCTCTCCTCAACCCACCAGAGACACTAAATGTGTAACAATAAAAGACTGCCTTTGTTTTCTAAGATATAAATCACTCAAAGTATATGGTGTACATACAGCTTTTATCTTAGGTTTTAATTTTACAATCATTTCTGAATATAGAAGTTATGGCCAAGTACAAATTATGGTATCTATTACTTATTAAATGGTTTTAATTTGTATATCTTTTGTACATGTATCTATCTTAAACATGTGGCTAATTTTAAATGTTTATTAAAGCATTAATGAGGCCAGCTGTCAGGATAATAATTAATAAATTGATTTGGAAAACTGTTTGTAAGTCAAATTTAATTAAAGGTAAAAGTCTGACTTCTTGAGGATTTCACTTAGAAAAGTTAACTAGGTTTACTGTACAATGGAGAGTAAGGGAAGCCTGCCCCTAAAATTAGTTTTAGGAAAACAAATTCTGACATTTTTTTTTTGGTCTTTTTTGTGACCGGTAAGGGGATCGCAACCTTTGGCTTGGGGTCGCCCGCATTGCGCTCAGCCAGTGAGCGCACCGGCCATCACCTATATAGGATCCGAACCCGCAGCCGGAGCGCTGCTGTGCTCCCAGCACTGCACTCTCCCGAGTGAGCCACGGGGTCGGCTCCAAATTCTGACAGTTTAATAAGCAACTGGACCAGTTTGCTGATTCAGGCATACTCTACCCATACCTAGAATAAACCTGTGCTTATTTATCAGTAAAGATCCTCAGACTTTTTTCAGCTGTTATACATACTGCAGCAGCCTACTGCAAATGCTTTTCCACTTCTCACCAACTTTAACACTTTACCCAGGTCACAGTTATTTAAAACCTGTTATGGTTTACTCAACAGAGGTATGGATGGGGTGGGAAGCTTTTGTGCCAATTAACAGAAAAGAAGTTCTCCAGAAAGTTTATTTTAAAGCATAATGTAAAACAAAACAAAACAAATGTATTAAAAGCCCTTGATTTTATAATGGATTTGTGAATAAAAAATACCCAGGGTTGTTAGCACTGAATAAATATCCTTTTAATAGTTATGTATACAAATATACAATTATGTTAGCTTTAACATAGCAGCTCTCTTCTTTTTTCTCTTTTTCACTGGTTTTTTACTTGGTATTTTTTCTGTTTTTGCACTGATGGTCTGTGTTCTGTGAATAAAGTAAAGTAACAGTTTACTAACAGTATGCCTATTAAATTTTGGATCACTGAAATAGGAGGCCTTCCTTATTTTTTCCAGTAGGATATAAAATGTGGCAGTTATGAGAGTAAAATACAGTAACTGAAAGTCATTCATTCAAACAGTTTTATAGAATTAGGTCCTAATTTTTATAAATCACAGCGTGCAGGAACCACAAAAAGAACAGGTGGACATATAATTAAAAAAGGATGTCTTTTTGTTTATAGTGGTAGAGTAAGATGAGAGTAAAACCAGAGAGCAAGCCTCTGAAAGCCAGAAATTTGTTACCTTATTTTCTTCGGATTCTTGTCTGGTTCTAAAATGATCATTTCTTCTTCTTCACTATCTGAGAGTACTATAGGGGCATCTTTAAGAAAATGTTAAGAAAGCAATATAAGTAACCTCTTGGAAAATTTCCACATAAGTTCACAGCAGAGGTTCTAAAACTCATTTCCATACTGATAGGCAATAATTTCCCTCCTTGAAAGCAGGTCGTATGTGCATTACACTCCTAAACAGTCTCACATGTTTTCCTCAACCAGATTTAGTAAGTGCATCCTATAGGTCCCTGCCAGCCTAGTTCCTAGATCCTTGTATGATTTGTTTTTACTATATAAAAGAGCAACTCATGACTTTATATGGACCTGGCAGGAATGGTTTCTCAAAAGTAAAAAAAAAAAATCTAGATAAATAAAAAATTTCTTCAGCAGCTTTCAGAATACAAGGAACATCTAGGACTACCAGGCACTTCTAGAAATTTGTATGTCCTAATGTTAAACTGTCCAATGTGGTAGCCACTTAGCCACATTTGGCTATTTAATTTTATATTACTGAAAATTAAATCAAATTTACAATTCAGTTTCTCATTCACATAAGCCACATTTCAGGTGTTCAGCTCCATGGGGCTAGTGGCTGCTATATACAGGATAACATTTCTATCATCACAGAAGGTTCTATTTAGATAGTATAACTCTATGATACGGACTTTTTATGTTTGGGTCTAGAAACTACAAAAAAAGCATACGTGAATGAGAACTTCAGGAAACATCCCCATAAAACTGGCCTGGATATAGATGCAAAACATTTCTTAATTAAAAGTGTCACTATCATTTACATGCCCAAATATACCACTACTCCGAAAAGATAAGCAAGTTTTTAGAAAAGATTGGCATAAAATATTACAGCCTCAAAAGTTTAACTGAAATTTAAATCACAAAACATTTAGCCCCTCTATGTTACATATCTATACATAGTTAATATTCAGTATGTATTATCTACATACATAGGAATCTGTATAATATATGCGTATAGCCATATCACATAAAACCCATAAAGTATCACTTACCTTGACTTCCAATGTTGGAGACTTCTACTCCAGTGTCCATTTTCATACTATCAAGAATGATAGCTTCATCACTGCCACTTTCGTCTTCATCTTCCTTCTCAGAGTCTTCAATATCACCCCAGGTGTTTTCTACTCCCTCTCCAATTTGGGCCGTTCCAGCAGTCCACAGCACAGGTTTAGAAACACTTAGCAAGTTAAGAAAACTGAATAACAAAAATACTGCTATTTGATGGACTGATGAAAAGATGAGAATGAAAGTTTCCTTTTTGTAAGACTGATTTAAATGTGCCTCAAGTTCTTAGGGAAAAATATATAATAAAGCCATACACTATGGGTTGCTAAACTATGATTAAGAAAAAGTATAACTCATGCAAGATTTTGTAGTCACAATGGTAAGAAATATCAAGGGACAGGCTCAACATTTTAGTTGTAGTAATAAATTTAGTGAATGAACAACTTCAAGAACAATGTATAATAGTGTATAAGGTGCTTATTAAAGACCAGTTTTTCAGGGGAAAATAAAATGCTGTATATTGATGCTTAAAATAGAGAAATTTCTGGTTTTTGCAGGTTAACTGAAGAGAAGGTGGCTGTTATAACATCAACTTAATATCACTCACATCACTATCTTGCATCTTAAGTGTTCTCTCTAACAAAGCATGCGCTTCAGAAAACAAATTTCAGGGGCCGGCCCATGGCTCACTTGGGAGAGTGTGGTGCTGATAACACCAAGGCCATGGGTTTGGATCCCATATAGGGATGGCTGGTTAGCTCACTGGGTGAGCGTGGTGCTGACAACACCAAGTCAAGGGTTAAGATCCCCTTACCAGTCATCTTTTAAAAAAAAAAAAAAAAAAGAAAACAAATTTCAGTATGCATGCCCTTCATACAGCCTTAATGTAAGTCCAAAAGTGTTAAGAATCTTTCTTTTACTGCAAAAATCATCCAAAAAAGATACACTTCTGGAGGAGGTTCAGCTTCAGCAATGATTTCTTCTGCTTTCTCCTCTATATCGGAGGTATCAATAGGGGCCTTTTCCATTTTAAATGCTGTGATCCTTTGATTTGCTATAGACTCTGCGAAGCCAAACTTTCCACCTTCTTTCCTGTATGTGGTGTTTTGGTTTTTTTGCGGGGAGTGGGGTAAGGTTAATGATAATAGATGGGAGAGAAAACAGGAATGAGAAAAATTATCTTATTCTTTAGTAGATGAGAAATATCAGAAAACAGTTTATTTGACTAACTTAACCTCACCAGTTTATTATGCCTATCAAGAGAAATAATAAAAATAGTTATAATTATCGTCTATTGAACCATGTGCCAGGCATGTGCTAGGTGCTTAAAGTATATTATTCTCTAATCTTCAGATCAGCCCTACCAGTTAGGCATCAACCTCCCATATACAGAAAAGGACACTGAAGTCTTGGGTTATAAATCTTGCTTAAGATCACATAGTAAGAAGTAGAGATGGGTATTAACCCCCATTTGTGCTCTTTACACTAATTTGAGTTACTAGATTCTTTTTTTCCTAAGAAAATGTTACTTTTAAAGAAAGACTTTATGTGGCTTTTCAATACGTTTAAATTGGAATAAAATATAATAGAGTCCAAACTACTTCAATATTCAATTGAGATTAAAGAAAAATCAAGTGTGAAAAACTATATGGTTGCCCTTATGCAAGAAAGGCCCAGAACAGAAAAAAAAATGTATAAAAAGAACTTTTCATTCTGAAAAAATTAAACTTACCTAACTTTCTGGTCATTCTCCAAAGCTTTTTGTATTAGCTCTGTAATTTCTGCTACTTTCACACCAGCTATTTTACTGCATCTCAAAACCTATTTATAAAAGTGAATTCTGTTATTTAAAGACAACAATCTAAATGGCTTTGTCTAACTAAACTAAAACCACAAGATTAGTTTTTCTACTTTTATAATTTAAGCCTGAATCTTTTCCCCAAAATATGAAAATAATACAATGTAAATGTAAATTAAGGCAAGACGTAAGAGTTATTTTAAAATATTTGAAGGACTATCACATCAACAGAACTGACCCGATTACATGACAGTGTAAAAGATACCAACCACTGAAGAAGCCACAAACATCATTAAGCTCAGGGATACACAGAAATAGGAATCTGCGTAGTGGTCATGATGCTGGTAATAATGACAATGATAACAGAAACTAAAATTTATTGCACAGTTAATATATGCTAGACACTGCAATATATCTATATTTATCTTATATCCTTCTAACAACAGGGTATAAATAATATCATTCCCTATTTTACATATAAAGAAACAGGCCCAAAGATAAGATATCATTTGCCCAAGGTCAATTAGTAGTATAAAGCAGAGGAAGAATTTGAACTAAAGCAGCTCCCTGTGCTTTTAACCACTATTCTACATGCTACATGGCAATCTATTTTCTAAAAGCCCCCATGTGAATCTGTTATGTAGCTGGGTCTGAGAACTACTGCTTATTGTAACCCATATTCTAAAAGTAAAACTATCCTTTTATCTAATTTCTAGTACTTTCTGATTTTTTTTTTTTCCAAAGAAAAATAGGGATATGAATCTTTCTCCACTGGAACAAAAAAAATTGTTCCTCTAGTTAGAAGAGTCAGGCTCTGGAGGGCCAGACATGGGAGCAGCAAGGATACCTCCATCACCAGTCAACAGAATGTAGTGATAATACTGATACCAGGTTCTAACACATCCTAGAATCAATCATTGATACTATCCTCATTGGATTTTGGGTAAAAGAAAAAGCTTCTAAAGAGAAGAGACCTATTCTTAATGAGACATTAACCAGAGCACTAACTTGATCTTTTAGTAGCATTATCCCACCACTGGATTGGATGGTACAAATCTCCCGATGCTTGTTCACAGCAATCACCAGTAAGCCATCCATTACACGTTCTTCTCGTTCATTGGGGTCCACCAATAAATACGTTCTGAAATGAATGTTAAGTGAATAAATCTGAGACTGATTGTCATTTTTAGGGTAATGGATCTTAAAAACAGATGGCACCAGGGTTGGCCTGCGGCTCACTTGGGAGAGCATGCTGCTGATAACACCAAGTCAAGGGTTAAAATCCCCTTACCAGTCATCTTTAAAAAAAAAAAAAAAAAAAAAAAACAGATGGCACCAATAAAATCAACACAATGAATGTCTGAACCTGTGGATTTGAGTCACTTTAATGGGGAAAGAGACACAAACATTATTGTTTTTATGAACACGAATGCTGAGTGGATATCTCTAGCAATTATAGTGAACATATTATGTTCAGATTGGTTTTATTTAAATAATATATATACTATTTCTGCTATATCCAATATATAGCTAATAGTCACATGCAGTTACTGAGCCCCTAAAATGTGGCTAGTCCAAACTGTGTAAGATACTGGATTTCAAAGACTTAGTCAAAATAAAAGAATGTACAATATCTCATGAATTATTTTTAAGTTATTGATTACTATTAAAAGGAAAATATTTTGTGTATATTAGGTTAAATAAAAATATATAAAAACTAATTTTACCCTTTTTTACCTTTTTAATGTGACTACTGGAAAATTCAAAATTACATTTATGGCTCGCATTTTATTTCTATTTGTCACTGCTTGTCCATTTCCCTCTAATGAAACTCTATACTAAAAGGACTGAAAGCTGAAAGTCCTTCTCTAGTCCTTATGCACAAAATTGTTAAAATATCTTATTTTTATACTTCCCCTTATTCCTAAAGAGATTTAAAGTTTAAGCTTTCATTTAAAAGCACTATTACATGGACCTGAAAGACTCCAGGTTTTCTGTTGGAGGAGGATTTAGCAACTAGTTGTGAAAAAACCATTGGAGAGCTGAAGGAAACTAGATTCATTACTCCAGTTTGTGAACCATTCCCTCTTGTAATCTGCTCCTATAACTACTCCATCCAATATGCTCCAAAGTCCCCAGTCCTCCATTAATCAACAGTAATTCTTACCCCCATTTTCCCAAATTATAGCCTAGCATACAATTCCAACATCTGTACATCTCTAAAAAAGACAAAAGACTATCATGCCACAGTAAATGCATAAATTTATAAGTGTGCCAAGAAAAAAAGAAAAAAAAAAACGTTGGGAAGTGTTTTCATAATAGTAGACGAGTTTTGTTACTTCTGTTGAGAAAGCTCTTTGCCAACTAATGCCCTTACAAAGAAAGGAACTATAAGGTGTTTTAATATTAAAGGAAGGGTTTGTTCATTTGTCCATGCCACGTTTTAGTAGAGCAATAAAGTTCCAAATTGGATTTATAATTTCAGCCCATGACAAGGTGAGACTTACCCTTGCTGGAAGAAGGCAAAACTGACACAAATGGGCAAATGATGGATGCTCAACGGTACAGGATCTCGCTCTTCAGGTGTATACTATTTCAAAAGAAAATGTTCAATAATTAGTCACTAAGTTAAAAACATACAAAAAGTCATCTTGCACATCCAATACTAAAATAAAACAAAATGAAATTCCTTTAATCTTCAATGAATGCCTAGATAATGTTTTACAATTACCTGTTTGATTTTGTCACTCATGTTCCTGAAACCACATGCATTTTCAAAAAGCTTTACTGAGACATAATTTACAACTCATAAAATCCCCTCATTGTAAGAATATGAGTCAATTTTAAGTAAATGTATAGTTATGCAACCACCATCACAATTCAGTTTTTTAACATTTCCAACACCCCCCAAAATTCTCTTGAGCCTGTTTGCAGTCAGTTCTCACTCCCTCCCCCAGTCCCAAGCAACTGGTGATCTGTTTTCCGTCTCTGTAAATCTGCCTTTTCCGCACACTCCATATAAACGAAAGCTAATAATTTCTAGTCTTTTGCATTGGTTTCTTTTAATTAGCATGCTTCATCTAGCTTGTAGCATATATCAGTAATTAAGTCCTCTTTACTGCTGAATAGTATACCTTTATGTGGATATACCACATTTTGTTTATCTAGCCACCAACTGATGAACATTTGAATTGTTTCCAGTTTTTGACTACTACAATTAATGCTGCTATGAATGTTCACCTGCAAGTCTCTGAGTGAACATATGCTCTCATTCCTCTTGAAGATTCCTAGGTGTGGTATTGCTGCTAACTTTTTTCCCTGGTTCTAACACATTGTTATTTATTTTAATATTACAAAGTCAAATGTGCTGAAAGATGTACATACTCTTATGTAAGAGTATTTTCTTCTTCCAGTGTTATTTTTCTGATTATAATATGTTGTTTACACTTAACTTTTTAAGAAACTGACAAACTTTTCCAACATGGCTGTACCATTTGACATTCTACATTCACACCAGCAATAATGCTACAATGTTTTTTAATTGATTTCTTTTTCAAGTTTACTAATCACTCTACTTTGTTTTTTACTTCCTTATACCAAATCTCTCTTCTAAAAGAACATTATCTTTACTGTTAATAAACCTTTGTACCTACCCTTAAGTCTCTAAAGAGTCTGCTACAGTCTAATGCCTAAAAGCATTATGAATGATTGTTAGAAAACTGTGGCATCTGATGTTTCCTTTTGCAACTTCAGGACTCAAACTACAACTATAGTCCACTTTCATTATTCTAGCATGTGATTTATATTTTCAAAACTGACAAACTCAGCACAAAAGAGAAAGACAACATAGGTCAACGGTTTTCAAAATGTGGACCCTGGACCAGCAGCACTGACATCACGTGGGAACTCTAAGTTAGATGTGCAAATTCTCAGGTCCTACCCCTGTCCTACTCTGGTAGTAGAATATAGGCAATACGTTTTAACAAGCCATCCAGGTATTTCTGATGGATTTCTGCCATCTGTTTTGCTTAATGTCCTAGAGAGAGATTTGAATCTGTTGATTCCTCAGTCATTTTCAGATACTACATGCCTCTCACAGGGTAAGCATCTCAGTGTGCTGAGAATCATGTATTTCTCACACATGTGGCCCCTAAACATAAGCCAACCACTTCATCTAATGCTCAGTCCAAAGAGTAGTCATCTAGTTCTATTCTGGAAAACCAAACTAGGGTGTGTTCTTATTGACAGACATTTCAATATGGAAACTTAAGAGATTTCTAGGGCAGTTTTGACCATATGTAGTTTTTGCTTATGAAAAAATTTTATAACCTACCTAATTACCATCTACAACATGAATTCACTAATAACAAGTTGCCTGCACATCTAGGATACTCATTCATTCATAGGAAGGATCCGGGCTCACATCATGGGAGCTTACCAGTGTTACTTCATCTCCCTGGACAGAAACATCAGGTCTTCGGAAGTGACATAAGGCCACAATTGCAGCAATGCTGGCAGCATCAATAATATTTCCATCATGATTTAATAAATGTAGGTCTACACGTATTTGCCAAACCTGAAAGTGAATTTAAAATAACTCCTAATTAATTACAACCACTGGCTCTTTATCAGGAAAAGTAACACTGTGCACAAACTGTTTTCTTGCTGATAAAACATGCAGTTCCTCCTAGCTTATTGAAAAAAATATTTAGAAAAATTTTAAGCCCAACATCTAGAATACCAATAGTTCACCTTTCTATGTGAGTCATTTGACAACAGTAAAATATATACTCTAAATAAATGGAACCACTCTAACATTTAAGACTAAGATATTCTAATTCCAAACCTAGCCATATTTTTGTCTGCTAACTTAAAAACCTTAAACTTAGGTTTTACATGATAATATTCATAATAACCTTACAAGTAATGCAAATAGGAAGTATTATATTCATGTATGGAACATAGAAAGCTAAGTGACTACTACTTTGGAGTCAAAAAGCTGGTCAAAATACCATAATCAAGCATAAAGTTCAAATATACTATCAGCACAATTTATTGAGACTAAGATTTCCAGTGTCAGTCTTACCATTGACTCACTGTGTAATCCCCGTGTAAATCAATAAACCTATCCGTATAAAGGATTTAATCTGTTCTTTAGTTCTTTGTCAATAAAAAAGGAAAATATTACCTGCTTCTATAAACTTACTAAAATAACATAAGAAAATTCACGAGAGATTACATAAAAAAGCCACAAGTTCTCTGGATAAAACACATTTACACAAAGCCAAGTTGCTATTTTCACTCTTTTAAGGTGATGTTTTTTGTCTGTTCAGAGACAGACAGCACCAAGTTCTAAAGGTAGCATGCCCAGAACACTTTAAGTGAAGTGAACCAATAAAAAATAAAATGAACCAAAGCTCTGAAAATAAAAGCATAGAGACCCAAGAATCAACAATAGTCATCCTAAGATTAATAATTCTGGGCAAAAAACAAAAATAAAAAATAAAAAAATAATTTTGGGCATATTCCCCACCTTTTCACCGGCAACAACACATAAAGATTCAGTGTCTATACATTTCGAATTTCTCAGACATCTTTCCAAGAGTCGATTCAACTTTACCAAGAGATCTGACTGCCTATGAAAACAGGAATGGAATAATGTCATGAAATATAACACTAGACATTAAAATAATAGTTTACTGCTGTTAAGTTCTATGGCTAAGGCAGCTTAAGAAAGAGATTTAAATACCTGCCAGGTTCAAAAGCTGGGGCAGCCATCTGAGAGAGTTCAAGGTTAAAGAAAAGAATACCTTCTGTTGCCCTATTGAGTTTTGGAGAAACAAGTTCACAGGAAACCTGTCCAAGAACTCTGCAAAGATAAAGGTACAAAGCAGTTAACTAAATATATTTCCTTTCCATTAAAACAATATATATAAAACAAGTAACAATTAAGATTCAATCTTACTCTGAGTAATACACTCAGCATGATACATCATGAGGTAGAAATTACATATAAAAAACATACTAGTAGGCTACATGCCGGTATACCTAAAAAAAGGACAGAAAAAAATCTCTCTTCTTATTACAATATTTACTATTCCACAGATCTTTTAAAAAAAATAATGACTTTTACTTCTCCTTTCTAAAACAAGTATCTATTGATACAAGATGACATAAAAACTTGAGATTTCTTAAGGGTTTTCATATGGCAGGTTCACCAATATTACCTGACCAAATATCCTCACAACTTTCAAATGAATATTAAAAACCTAATTCTCACGCCATTAAGGAAAAAGAAGAAAGTGGGACTTACTTAATGACAAGATGCTCAAGATCTCTACATTCCTTACGTTAGAATGTGAGAAATACAGGAAACAAATTCAGTGCAATCATCGTAGGTTGTGTACATGATTTACAGAAAGGTATGAAAGAACTACGTGATACAAAAATGTACTTATGACTAAAAATTTAGTTAACCACAAAACCAAAAAACCTTGCATTAAAGAAAATATAGTTATTTTGGCAGCTAAATAAAGTACTGTCCAGACTTCTTAGCTGCTTTGTAAACAACCGAATCAATAAGGTTATTTTCAAACTTCCCCCTTTTGAATTTGTATCTAATTTGAATTCTCTTACCTCGTTTTCCCAAGTTCCACAATACAGCACCCATAGTCTGTTCCAAATGAGATCTTGATGTTCCTATAATCATAGGTTTGTCTGCCATCCAGCCGCTGTAAGCACAACATTCATTCATTACTCTTCCAATAAATATTTCTTGAGCAACTACTTTGTGTCTGGCACTGGGCTAAGCACTTGGAGGAAAATGGGATCCTAACCACCCACCCCAGGAGGAAAGTGGAAACTAGGTGCGAGGTCACTGACAGGTGCTGGAGTGACTTGAACCTTGAAAAGAACCGTCGGAGCAAAATAATGCCTGAGGGGTGGGAGAACTTACTAGCCGTTCCCCAAGGGGCTCCCCGGGCCGGCGCGGGCCAAGTCTGTGATCCGAGCCTGGATCCGAGAGCCCACGAAGCGCCAGGTTCCGTGAGGACCGTTTACCTTTTTCTCTTCGATGGCACGGAGTAGGAAGCGGCGCTCGCAGTTTGAGAGGGGCGTTTCCTTCATGGTGTCCGGTCACAGACCCCACGGTCACCAGAGTCCGTGAGGAAAAGGGACCCTGAGCCTCCTCACGTGCGCTCTACCTGCTCTCAGGGCGCAGGACGTTTACGTCATCAAGGCGCGGCGACTGAAGAGGGGAAAGCAGAGGCTTGGGCCGTCGCTAGTGCGCAGACTCAAAGGTTGGAGCCGAGAGGAGCAAATGACGCTTAGCGAAGTGCTTTTCTGAACGTGAAGTTCTATTTCTTTTTATCATTTATTATTTTATTATTTCATAAAGTGCGGAGAATAAAAGGACACAAAAAATAACCGTCAGAGTGACAGAAACAGTAGGCCGATCTCAAACTTCGCTCTTGACTCAATCCTAGCGGGGTCGAGGCTAAGACAGGTTTTATTGCCACTTAACAGGTGACATTTGGCCACCAGAAAGCCGCGGAACCAGGGTTTGGAGCAGATTCCATAGAGAAACACTGGAATGAGGGGGTCTAACTGAGGAGGGGCCAGGGAAGAAAGTTGAGATGATGTGCTGGGATGTTATTGCGTGCTAGAGGTGAAAGCTCCTGGGAGTTGAGAAGTTCACGAGAATTGAGGCTATTCCCACGTTGAACTAGTGGCCTGAAACTTAATGTTTATTTCTTGAAGTCTCTCCAATTACTTCAAGTTGTTAGACTTATTTTTACTACCATGGTGAAACCGTCGTGGGGCCATGCTACCAACCACTCAGCTTTTTTGGAGAGGCAATATCAAGCACTAGCTAAAAGCAGGAACTCTAAACTGCCTGGGTTCAATTCTGACTCTGCTGTTGGGTATACTTCAGTGATCCTGGGCAAGTTACTTAGCCTGTGTGCTTCACATTACACACTGCAATAAGTAGATGGTAAACCTATTTATTATGAGAGATAAAAACGAGTTAATACATGTACAGCATGCATTAACTTAGAACAGTGCCTGGCATAAAGTAAACTCTTAAGTGTTTGCATATTATTATTTTGTTTCCTTTTGCTTTAGAGGTGGTAGGCAGTGTAACTCCTACACAAGCTCCATTCCACATCTTTTGTCTCTTTTCGCACGTTTTTTTCTACCAGTGATATATTTCAGTCTCAGTTTACACCACTTGCAATCCAAGTATCAACAAATATTTAAAGAGGACCTACTGTGTCCAAGAATAATTCAAGTACTGGAAAAGCAGGGGGTGGATAGGATCCTTTCTTTCAAGGATTATATTCCTCTTTGGAAGAGACAAACAGTAAAAACCTAAACAAATAAATACAGCAATTTCACACTAAGTGCTATCTGAGAATGGGGATGCTATTTTAATAGGGGTAGTTATAGGATGAGGTGACTTTGTAGAGGTGACATTTAAGTTCAGTAAATCCTTAGGGATGAGAAGGACCAACCTTGATATCATCTGGAGGAAATGAAAAGTGTTTCAAGCAGAAGGAGTAACAGGTGCAAAGCTTGAGCTGGGATGAGCTGGCATGATCTGGATACAGAACTTGTGAAGGAGGAGGAAAGTGGACAGAAACGATTAATTTTCAGAATAGGCAAGGGAATTGCAGAGTACAGGCCATTTAAGTTCGCATTTATAGTACAGTTTCACACCAGAATTTCAGGTTGTTAACTTCATCATTTATGTCCTTGGGTTCTTTCCCTGGACATTTAATAATTTCTTTTTCCCTTTAGAGATGAAATAGGCTTTTATTGAAATAGTCTATTCTTTCCTTCAAGGCAGCTGGGCAATGGAAAGAGAATGACTTTTGGCTTCAGATAAACTTCAGTTCAAATGGATTTTGAGTTAAATGATCTTTCCTAGATTTTAGGTTCTGTATCTTTAGATTGAAAATAATAATTACTCTGTGTTAAGTAGTCTGAATGAAAGCACCTAACAGAATGTTTTGTACATGATAGCTATTCAAATGTTAATTACCTTCCTTTTTTGGCTTGGCAAAAGCTTCCTGTGTAATCTGCATGTCAGATTGCTGTTCTGAGATTGCCGCTTGATTACGTTGCCTTTGCTTTTGAAGAAATTCTACTTTTGTAGAATTTCCACTGTTCTTTCCACTATTATATTATTGTAATTTTAACACTCCTGCGTTTGCCTTTTCTTGGATTTAATCCAAATGTGTATGACTCATCTCTACTCACATCTAAATACCATCATAAAATATATTGTTTAACCAACCTTGTTTTTAGTAAGAAACTTTTGAAGTGTCTAAGAAAATTGTTTCATGCTTTCAGGGAAAAAATAGTTTTTAGAAGTTTAAGGAGAGGTTTAGATAATGTAATGCATTCTGATCTTAAAAAAGAATCAGTTTAGGCCGGCCTGTGGCTCACTCGGTAGAGTGCGGTGCTGATAACACCAAGGCCTCTGGCTCAGATCCCTATATAGGGATGGCCGGGTGGCTCACTTGGGAGAGCCTGGTGCTGACAACACCAAGCCAAGGGTTGAGATCCCCTTACCGGTCATCTTTTTTTAAAAAAAAAAAGAATCAGTTTGTGTCAGCATATTAACCGGGATGATCTGTCTAAAAATAACCTGGTTCTCTTTTTTTCTTTTTATTTCTTATAACCTGGTTCTCAACAAAATATTTGAGTATATATACTCTTTATTGAATATCTGTTGCTTTGTCTGAGCATCATCTTTCTTCTTGGAGAAATGCCCTTTCTGGACCCCACGTGATTCTGGTGTCAATAGTAATAACAGGTGAGGGTTGACCAGGCCCTGCTAATCATGGAACCCCATTCTGGTTTCCCCAGTGACTTTCACAGTTGACTGTTCACACAGTCAGGGCCAAACAGTGTTCTTTTGTTTTTCTTTAGACCAGATGGACTTGATAGACATTTACAGGACATATCATCCAACAATGCAAAATATACATTCTTCTCATCAGCACATGGATCATTCTCTGTAAATTAAGTCTCAATGAATTTAAAAAGATTGAAACCATATCAAGTATATTTTCAGAGCACAATGGAATAAAATCATGCTCCTGAACAACCAGTGGGTCAAATAAGAAATAAAGCAGGAAATCAAAAAATTCCTTGAAATGAATGAAAATACAAGTTCAACTTACCAAAACCTATGGGATACTGTAAAAGCAGTGCTAAGAGGAAAGTTTATTGCAAGAAGTGCTTACAGGAAAAGAAAAGAAAGACTTCAAATAAACAACCTAACATTAAACCTCAAAGAACTAGACAAACAAGAACAATCAAATCCCAAAACTAGAAAATGGAAAGAATTTAGATCAGAACAGAACTAAATGAAATAAAGACCAAAAGAATGATACAAAAAATCAATGAAACAAAAAGTTGTTTTTCTGAGAGGACAAAATAGAGAAGCCATTGGCCAGACTAATGAAAAAAAGAGAGAAGACCCAAATAACACAAATCAGAAATGAAAAAGAGACATTACAACTGATAGCACAGAAATACAAAGAATCATTATGGACTATTATGAACAACTATATGCCAACAAATTTGAAAACCTGGAAGAAATGGATAAATTTCTGGACACATACAAACTAACAATACTGAACCAAGAAGAAATAGAAAACCTGAACAGACCAATAACAAGCAATGAGGTTAATGCAGTAATCACCAGTCTCCCAACAAAGAAAAGCCCAGGACCAGATGGCTTCACTGCTGAATTCTACCAAAACTTTAAAGAAGAATTAATACCAATCCCTCTCAAACTATTTCAAAAAATTGAAACAGAGGCCGTTCTCCCAAATTCATTCTATGAGGCTACTAGCGTCATCCTGATACCAAAATCAGACAAAGACACAACAACAACAAAAAAGAAAGCTACAGGCAATATCCTTGATGAACATAGATGCAAAAATCCTCCACAAGAATATTGGAAAACAGGATTCAACAGCACATCAAAAAGATTACACACCATGATCAAGTGGGATTCATCCCAGGGACACAAGGATTGTTCAACATACACAAATCAATAAGTGTGATACACCACATCAACAAAAGCAAGGACAAAAACCATATGATTACCTCAATAGATGCAGAAAAAGCATTTGACAAAATTCAGCATCTCTTCATGATAAAGACCCTCAACAAATTAGGTATAGAAGGAAAATATCTTAACAGAATAAAAGCCATATATGACAAACTCACCACCAATATCATCTGGAATGGGGAAAAACGGAAAGCTTTTCCTTTAAGAACAGGAACAAGATGAGGATGCCCACTCTCACCACTCCTATTCGACATAGTATTGGAAATACTAGCTAGAGCAGTCAGGCAAGATAAAGAAATAAAGGGCATCCAAATTAGAAAAGACGAAGTCAACTTGTCACTGTTCACAGATGACATGATCCTATATGTAGAAAAACCCATAAGCTCTACCAAAAAATTCCTAGAGCTTATAAACAAATTCAGTAAAGTTGCAGTATACAAAATCAATACACAAAATCAGTAGCATTTTTATACACCAACAACAAACAAGCAGCAGAAGAAATCAAGAAAGCAAGCCCATTTACAATAGCTACCAAAAGAATAAAATACCTAGGAATAAATTTAACCAAAGAGGTATTTACAATGATAACTACAAAACTCTGCTGAAAGAAATTAAAGAGGACAGTGAAAGATGGAAAGGCATTCCTTGTTCATGGATTGGAAGAGTTAATGCTGTGAAAATGTCCATACTACCCAAAGCAATCTACAGATCCAGTGCAGTCCCCATCAAAATACCAATGACATTCTTCACAGAAATAGAAAAAAACAATCCTAAAATTCATGTGGAACAACAAAAAACCCCAAATAGCCAAAGAAATCCTGAGCAAATAAAACTGGAAGCATTATACTTCCTGACTTTACAAAGCTATAGTAACCACAACAGCATGGTACTGGCAGAAAAACAGACACATGGACCAATGGAACAGACTAGAGAACCCAGAAATCAACCCACATACATACAGCCAACTGATCTTTGACAAAGGCACCAATAACATACATTGAAGAAAGGACAGGTTCTTTAGTAAATGGTGCTGGGAAAACTGGATATCGATGTGTAGAAGAATGAAACTAGACCCATACCTCTCTCCATATACCAAAATCAACTGAAAATGGATTAAAGACTTAAATATAAGACCTGAAATTATAAACCTACTAAAATAAGACATAGGGGAAACACTTCAGGACACAGAACTGGGCAAAGACTTTGTGAATAAGATCCCAAAAGTAAAAGCAACAAAAGAAAAAAAAATGGGATTGTATCAGACTAAAAAGCTTCTGCACAGCAAAGGAAATAGTCAACAGAGAGAAAAGGCAACCTACAGAATGGGAGAAAATATTTGCAAACTGTACATCTGACAAGGGACTAATATCCAGAATACACAAGGAATTTAAACATCTTCATTGCAGAAAACAAATAATTCAATTAAAAAATGGGCAAAGTAGCTGAACAGACATTTTTCAAAGGAAGATATTCAGATGGCCAACAGGTACATAAAGAATACTCAACATCACTAATCATCAGGGAAATGCAAATAAAAACCACACTGACATAAGAATCTCATCCCAGTTAGACTGGCTATTATCAAAAGGACTGAGAATAACAAATGCTGGTGAGAATGCATAGAAAAGGGAACTCTTCTATGCTGTTGATGGGACTGTAAATTAGCACAGCCATTATGGAAAACAGTATGGAGGTTTCTCAAACAACTACAGATAGAACTACCATATGAGCTAGCAATCCCACTGCTGGGTATATACCCAGAGGAATGGAAATCATCATGTTGAAGGGATACCTGCACTCCCATGTTTGTTGCTGCTCTATTTACAATAGCCAAGATATGGAACCAACCTAAATGTCTAACAACGGATGACTGGATAAAGAAAATGTGATATGTATACACAGTGGAATACTACTCAGCCATAAAAAAGAATGAAATTCTGCCATTTGCAGCAATATGGATGAGCTTGGATATAAGTATGTTAAGTGAAATAAGCCAGGCACAGAAAGAGAAATACTGCATTTCTTCACTAGTAAGTGGGAGCTAAGAATGAAAGAAAGAAAGATCACAATAAAATGTTGAACTTTCAGAAGGAGAGAACAGAACTATAATTACAAGAGGTGGGAAAGAGGGAGGGGGAGGGGGACTAGGGAGTAAGGGGTAAGGGACACAGAGTAATTACAATTCATTATGATGAACATGCTAATAATATCGATTTGATCATCACATATTGTACACAAATACTGATAGTCAACTCTGTACTTCACAAATATGTATACTCAAAAATAAATAAATGAATAAATTATTTAGGAAAAAAAAGAAAATAATAAATTTTTTATTCTTTAAAAAAATTTTTTTTCCTTTTCCAGGAATACTGTGTTAAGGAAAGCAGAGTTCTTCAATCAGTCTTGATATGTGAACTCTGTGAGAGAGAAGGTTTTTCCTTCTTTGGCATTATAAATTCTAAAGACCATACAAGCCTGGAACTGGCACAGGCCATTTTGCCACCACATGGAGAGAACCTGTTTGAAGATGAAGTCAGAGAGAGGACAGCAGAACTGAGAAATGAGAGAAGTGGAGTTCTTATATAGAAGTAGAGTTTGCATAACTTATTGGACTTTCCAGTTAGGTGAGCCAATACTTTTGAGTTGGTCTTTTGTTAGGTGTGTCCAAAAGAATCTTAATACGCTTCTAATACACTTTATACTAGAGTATGAAGATCCATGTCTTATTAACCTTTGTAGGGACTTCCAGTCAAGATGGCAGAATAGATGGTCCCCAGCATCACTCTCTCCCACAAATCAACCAATTTACAACTATAAATAAGCAATGACAGGCAAGCTGGGGCAGCTAGAGCTCAGGGGAAGAGGAGGAGAGACCTACGGAGTACATGAAGGTGGGAGAAGCCACAATGAGAGAAAGAAAAAACTGCTCTGACCATTTTGAATCCCGGACACTTCCAGGCTGGAGCTGCTGTGTGCATGGAGCAGGAGCTATCTAAAACCACAGCTGTGCCCTTCAGATGAAGTTTCTTGGAGGCAGTAGGATAGAAAAGGGCCTTGGTGGCCCCCAGGTGAGCAAGACCACTAATAGGGTTCCCATGGACCCACGTAGCAGTGAGGAGCCACAACAACTGAAAAAAAGGAGCCACTCAGAAGCTGATGAGTCATTGCAAGGGACTAGAGTGTGGCCCATCCCATGGGAAGTGTTTGGAGCACAGGTGGTGGGGGACATGGGCCCATTGGGCGAACACTGGGGCACAGCAAGGACAGCTGATCTGTACCCCAATCAGCATAGGACCACTCAGAGGAGACTGGTCAGGAATATAGAATTGCATGGGGTGCAGTTTGATGAAAAGACTCAGGCCTAGACCAGAGTTTCTACACAACCTGGGTGGACTGGATCTAACTAGACCCAGAAGTACCTATAAAGCCAATCATTAAAACCTGAGCTGCACAAAAAGCCTTCCCTAGGGAATCAGCAGTAAAGCAGCAATATAGCTCAACCACAGAGCACAAGTATTGGTCCCCACAGGAAGTTCCCCCATTTCAGAAGTAAACAAAGGACAACAAATTAGTTCCAGTGCAGAGTTTAAGTGGTGGGAACAGCAAATAATCCAACACAGAACTGAAAAAAAAACAAAGTACCCACAACGAAAGACAAAGTTTGATATTAACTAGTAAAGGTCTCACTTCACCAAAGAACACCTATAACACCTAGAAGGACCAAAAGTCCCCTAGGCTACCAAGCCAGAAAAGGGGGAGGGCTGGGGGCTTCAGCCATGCTCCCCAACACCCACAACCAGTACCAAGGGTGGGGGCCTCAGGCCTCGGCCGTGCCCCCACAGCACACACAACCACCCCAGCGACAACCACTGAGTCGCCACAGGAAGCTCCCTGGGCTCTTCTGAGCTGGGGTGGGGTGGGGGCGAGGGCCTCAGCCACGGCCCCCTGACACCAGCCCAGTGATTACCACCGAGCCTCAGCAAGAGGGGCCCAGGGTTCCCAAGCTGGGGTGGTGGGAGGCAAGAGCTTTTGCCACACCCCCCTGACATCTGCTCCTAGCCCGGCAATGACCAAGCCACCGCTGGAAGCGCCCCGGTCTCCCCTGTGGGAATGAGGCGGGTCCCACAGGCCTCAATCCCACCCCTCCTCCTTCCTCCTTCCATCGCATTTCCTTCCCCTTTCCCCTCTCCCCCTCCCTCCCAACTGCTCCACAACAACATCCTAGAATGTAAAAAAAATAATAATGTTAAAGAAACCAAAAACCCTTTGTAGCATCCACTGAGACTGGTGGTGTACCTTGTAAGTAAAAGGATAAATGGCTTATTATGGCACATCTGGTAGAAGAATTAATGGATGGATAAATTAATGAATGAATAGATGAAAGCTTACATTTATTTACCATATAATATGTCTGCTATACAATTTGTCTATGTAGAAACTGGTTTCTCAAAAATTATCCTGGAAGGAAAGAATATGAAATGTTAAAATAGTTATCTCTGGGTGGTAGGATTCTGGGAAATTTTTTTTCTTTTTCATTTTTTTTCCTTTATAAATTAATCTTCTGTAAGGCATCTAAATAGCTTTTCTTATCAGAAAAAGTTAGAAACTATTATGTTTTCTTTTTATTGTTCTGAGATATTTAGCTTTTTAAAAATTTATTGAAGGGAATTTTGACCTTCAACTGCAGTTTAACATGGCATTTGTTCTGTTTTTTTTCAAAGCTCAAACTAGAAACCACATACCAGTTAATACGTTGAAAAGATTTTGTGCATTGACAAATTAACACTAATGTCTGGTGTAGTGTATATTTCCCTTCTGCATTTTTTGATATTATAGATTTTTTAAAAACCCTAGATTATCAAGTCCATCTCTAGCTTCTACTGAATATTTTAAAAAGCTTTCCTTCAATTTTTATATTATTTAGTATGTCCATGAAACTATATATAATCTCTCATATTTTATTAAGCCTTTCCAATATGGTTAGAGGAATAAAAAATTATCATTGTTCAGCTTATCATAAATAAAACAAATGAGAGGGGAAGGGAAGCAGTATTCAAACTGTTGTAACATAAAGAAAATTGGGCACATGGCTCTATCTTGGACATATCACTGAAGTTCTTAGATCTGTTTTCATTTATAAAAAGAAGATTCATGCTCATTGATAAAAAAATTTGTAGGAGATTATGGGGTTTAATGTCTAAGCAATAAATATGTTCCAGAAGAATTCTGTGTCAATTAGATTTCTACAAATAAAATTATATCTTAAATTAAGTAGTATTTGTTATTATGTGTTAAACTCATTGTAATGCAAATAACAATTCCAGTGTAGGGTTGTGTGGCAGAGAAAATAATGGCCTTTCCCAAAGATGTTCATGTTCTCATCTCTGGAAACTGTGCATACATTACCTTATGTGGCAAAAATTATTTTGCATATGTGACTAAATTAAGGATTTTGAGATGGGGGATTTAGCTTGGGTTATCCAGGTGAGTCCAATGTAATTACAAGGATCCTTGTAAGAGGTGCAGTAGAGTTAGAGAGCCACAGAAGAGGTGTGGTGACAGAAGCAGAGGCTATAAAGGGGAGAAGATGCTGCACTGCTGAAGACAGAGGAAGGTAGACTCAAGCCAAGGAATGTAGGAGGCCTGTAGAAGTTGGAAAAGGCAAGGACATGGATTTCTCCTAGATCCTCCAAAAGTACTGTAACCTTACAGACACATTTTAAACTTCTGTCCTCCTGAACTGTAAGGTAATAAATTTATGTTTCTTTAGACCATTAAGTTTTGGTAGTTTGTTACAGCAGTGTCTTAGTCTGGACTGCTATGACAAAATACCATACGCATAAACCACAGAAATTTATTTCTCACAGTTTTAGAAGCTGGGAAGTACAAGATCAAGGCACCAGCAGATTCAGTGTCTGGTGGGGACCCACTTCCTTGTTCATAGTTTGTGCCCTCCCTTGGTGAGAGAGCAAGGGAGCTCACTGGGGTTTCTTTTGTAAGGGCACTTACTCCATTCATGAGGGGTCTTCCCCCGTGACCTAATCACCTACCAAAGGCCCCACCTCCCAATACCACCACATTGGGAGTTAGCGTTTCAATATATAAATTTGGGGGGTACACAAGCATTCAGTCTATAGCAAACAAAAAAAAAAAAATAGAAAACTAGCATAGATTGCCAGATAGAATACAAGATGCTTAGTTAAAATTAAATTTCAGATAAACAATGAATAATTTTTTAGTACAAATATGTTCAATTTGTCTCAAATACTGTGTGGGACATACTTATACTAAAAAGTTATTTGTTGTTTATCTGAAATTCACATGTAACTGGACATCCTGTGTTTTTCTTTTTCTTGAAACTCTATGAAGTCTATAGATATCATCTCATAATTAAAGTTACATGGGGTCTGAAACATCATCTAGCATAGGGCTTGCAAAACCAAATGATTTTAGGGTCCAGGCAGATTATAAGTGAGTGGAGCTGATCAGTTGTAGGACTGTAGGAAATGGTAGAGACTGTGGTGACCCATATAGCATGTGCCCTGTCTAATGTATTCAAATATTATTAAAACTCAATGAGAGAAAGACAAAACACAGGCTTCTAGTTTCTTTGTCCTCCTCTCATAATCTCCATCACCCCTAATCCATCCGAATGAACTCTCATTCTAAGTAAACACAGTGTGCTTGCGAAGCAAATGCATTCTTCTGAGAAGTTTCTTAATCCGGTTCAGCGAGAGAGCTGATCCCAAACTCTTCCTATTTATAAATTCCAGAACTTCTACTGAGTAGAATTCACCTTTAAAAACCATCCAAACTCTTGCAACTTTTAAATGTGATTTACTGACCAGCAGCATCAACCATCATCAGAGAGCCAGTTGAAGATGCAAATTCCCAAATCCCACGCCAGATGTACTGAATCAGAAACTCTGGGGGTGGCACTAAGCAATGTATTTTACACCCCATCCAGGTAATTGCTATGCACACTAAAGTTAGAGAAGCCCTGATTTAGCTTTCTTGAAGAAACAGATACATGTAGTCTTGTCTAGCTTTAGGATTACCAGTGTGTTTTGTGCAAAATGTGCTAGCTGGTGTCATCCACTTCCCCTTTCCCACAAGATACTGCCAACTACATGCGTTTGGATTTCCGGAGTTGGGTGGGGCAGGAAAGGAATGATGGAACTCCTACCATTGCCTGGGCAGTATGGCTGGTGCCAACAAAATTGAGTGAGATGTGTTTCCCTACGTGTTTTCCAACTTGCTCTCCACTGATTTTGCAGAAGGAGCCCTTTCAGTATTACAATCCACTCTTGAGCATATTTTAACATCATGATTTTTAAAAAAATTAATAGACAATTTTAAGAGCAAGTTTTTTCACAGCAAAATTGAGTGGAAAGTACAGAGAGTTCCAATACACCCCACCAACAACATGGTACATTTGTTACAATGAACCAGCATTCATTATTTGTTTTATAGATGCCTGTTTTACAAGGCATGGAGAGAGTGAGTAATTTGCCCAATTTTGCACATCTAGTAAATCATAGAACCAGGGTTTGTACTCTTTCTCCAGAGACTGTATTTATAACTACTATATTGTGCTGTCTTTTGTAAATGGGAATCCATTGCTATGTCAATTGTATTATCTTCACCCTTAACACCAAACCAGGGTATTTCCTATCTTTCTCTATGAGGATCTCAACTTTCCTCATGTGATTACTTTGCCATCTGACTTCTATATAAAGAATAAAGCTGATATTATTAGATTACCCAGACTCAAGTTTTTATTCTTTGACTTGCCACACAATTAGAAGTACAATCACTAAGAAGGGCTCATTAATGCAAAGAGACATATGAGGTCTGACTAATTTCAAAGCCAGCACACAGGCAAGAGTATGGTTGGTATTGAGCTTTTATTTCAATAGGAGGAGTTGTATGTGCAAAAGTGGTCTTGGTTCTTGATCAAGAGACTCTTATGGAAAATGTCTTTGTACCACCTTGGCCATTCTCCTTTAGGCCCAAACCCCAGGGATGCTGCACCCATCTCATCGATCGACTCTTTATTCAAATAAATGATTTAAGAAGAAAAGCTTCTACTTTTTTTTCTCATCCTCACCCTGTTCACCTCTTCCTAAAGTTGCCTAGGAAGGAAGGCTTAGGTGATTTCAGAAGCAGCAGCTTTAGCGGAAGTGGGAGAACACCAGATGATGCCAACTCTCCAGTGAGGTGACAGTGGACATTCCGGGCCAGAAAGGAGGTGGTATCATATGGGCAGTTTTCTTTGGCAAGCAATATAGTATTATTTTGGGATAGTACTTCCATGGTGTAAAGTAAGGCAAATTATAACTAAAATAGTGAAACATTTTGGCTTTAGTTATTTTAGTTATACTAAGTTTCCACTTATATTATCAGAGTTAGGGCTCAGAACCGTCAAACCCATTATACAGACTGGGTCACCAGACTCCTCACACACCAGGCTGGGTCCCCAGATCCCTCACATGCAGGTCCATGCTAGGTAATTGGAAAAGATTCCAGGAGCTGTTGACAGAGGACACGAACTCAGTCCTCAGCAATGACAGCAGCTTGCAGGTCCAGTAGCTTACAGGTCTGGCGGTGGCAGTGGCCTTGTGGAGGGTCCCTGGGGGCACTAGCAGCAACAGCCTCCAGCAGCAGGAGTGGCCTCCCCATGCTCCCCCCCCCAGCGCATCCCGGGGGCGGGGCTTGCCGTGGATCAGAGCCCTCATCCTTTATATTTAAGTCCATAACACAGGACACCTGGGTGCACATGCGCAATTACATTAGACGATAACCAAAGAACACCTGAGCGCAGGTGCCTATTTACATTAAATGCTCGGCAACATTCTGAACATCTGAGGGGCCCTGACCATTTTCCTATATTTTCCTAACACATGGTAGGCAACCTCTAAGAAGGCCCCCAGAGCCCCCTACTTCCTGATATTTAAGGCCTTATATAATCCCTTCCCTTTGAATGACTTGCTTCTAGCCAATAGAATACTTCAACATTGAAGGGATGGCACTACTGTGATTAAATTACAAGAAAATGTAACATCTTTCATGCTAGTAGTCTCCCTCCCTTGCTGGATTTGATAAAGCAAGTTTCCATGTTGGGGGAACCACATGGCAAGGAAATGAGGGAGTCCTCCAACCATAGCCAGGTAAATATTGAGGCCCCCAATCCACAGAGCCAAAACAATTGAATCCTGCCAACAATCACATAAGTGAGTTTGTTGAGATTCCCATGCTGAGCTTTCAAATGAGACCTCAGCCCTGGCCAACATCTTGATTGCAACCTTAAGGGAGACCATTAAGCAAACCCAGTTAAGCTGTGCCTGGATTTATGAGTCACAGAAACTATGTGATAGTAAGTGTATGCTATTTTAAGCTGCTAAGTAGCAATAGACAACTAATGCAACTTTGAGCATAAACTCTTCTCAGGTGAGCATTACTTCTGGATTTCATAATTCACTGGTTTATGAATCAGTATCTTGATGATACTGCAAAAAAAATCTCAATTTGACATTTTTTGCAACCTCTGAGGTCATCAAGATGCTGCTAATATATTTGGTCTAGCACATGCTAGATCTGTATCACTGAAGTGTGTTTTATTTAGTGACCAGAAATTTTTAAAATGATCTCTAAGAGGTTGCCTGGTAGGAAAGCATAATTTGTGTCTTAAGAATCTTACTAAAGTTAAGTACTACTGAACTATGACTATAATTTCTACCTCTGGCAATGTAAAAGGCAGGGAACATGATACTATGGTTTGAATGTCCCTGCCAAAACTCTTGAAATGTAATTGCTGTTGTAACAGTATTGGGAGGTGGGGCCTTTAAGAGGTAATTAGGTTATGAGGTCTCTGCCCTCCACAAATGGATTAATTTCATTAACACCGGAGTGGGTTAGTTATTATGGGAGTGAGCTCCTGATAAAAAGGATGAGTTCAGGCCAACTTCCTCTCCCTGACTCATGGGTTCACTCTGCCTTCCTCCTTTCTATCATGGGATGACCTTTGCCAGATGCTGGCGCCATGCTTTTGGAATTCTCAGTCTCCAGAACCATGAGCCAAATATATTTCTGTTCTTTCTGTGGTATTCTGTTACAGCAGCAGAAAATGGACACATGACTTCTAATGCACAAATGGAAAAGCTTTGACCAACTTTGCTTTTACTTAAAAAACCAGAGCAAACCAAACCAACAAAAAACCCTGAGCCTTAAAAGTGTTGTTTATCAAAAGTCATTGACATACAAAAATCCATTCAGCAATGTTTTTTTTATCTGTTCTGATAATATCTGAAAATGCAGAATGCAGATTGGAATCTCCATTATGAGTATGCATCTGTAAAAAGATATATCACTGTCTGCTTATAAACAAGGACTGGAAGGAAAAATTGAAATTAATAGAGATTACATGTTAAGTTTGATGGTGGGATTTAAAAAAATTATTCCTGGTATTACTGAAAAAATTTAGATTTGTAATAAATAAAAATCTATAAGAATTCAGTCATTTACATAAATGTGGACCTACTATGTGCCAGACTCTATTCTAAGCACTGGGATTATGAAGTAAACAAAATAGGAAAAGTCCCTTGGAACTTACATTATAGAGACAGGTGGACAATAAAATAATCAACAAACAATAATGCCTGGCAATGATAAGTGGATACAAAAAAAAGTAAAGCCAGCACAGGTGAGAGAAAGTGTCCAGGAGGTTACTGTGCAGATGGTATAATCAGCAGGGAGCCCTCTTTGATGAGGAGGCATTTGAGGAAAGCTGAAAATGTGGGGAATTGAACAATTAAGGAAGTGCACTTTAGTATCCAGGATGACCACGTAGGCTGTGAGGAAGTCGCTGGAAGCAAATAGAGTGAAGGAGTTTTGAAGAGGTCAGTGACTTCTTTGAGGGTCTTGGGTAAGTACTTAGCACATCTGGACATGGTTTCTTGAAAGAGAGTTTAATGGATAAAGAGCCCAGTCTCCGAAGCTAGGCTGCCTGGTTTAAATTTCAACTCTGCAACCTGCTATCCGGATGACCTTGGGCAAGTTGTAAACCTCTCTGAAAAATAAAAATGGGACTAATAATAATACCTGACCTCACAAAGTGGTTGTGAGGATTGAATAATATGTGGAAAACACTTAGAACAGGCTTGGGCCCATATTTAGCAATAGCATGAGTAAACAATAGCTACATTCTTACTAAGATTCTTCTATGACAATATGTATTCTTTATTAAATGACATCAACACATGCTGCTCTCCAGAGGTACAATGATATGCCTATTAAAATGGGAGCAGTGTAGACTTCAAATTTGCAAACCCCAATTCTTTTGTAACTTTCCTGGCCTTTCTAGGTAAGTTTCAGCACAGAGGCCCAGAAATAGCTTCCCAGACACATTAGGCCTGGACACATGCATTATTAAAACAAAGGTATAAGGAACTGGGTGTCGAGGGTTCTTTGAAATCAGCCAAGAATGTGACACTTTCTATAAAATGTAATTTTTATAGTAGTTCAGGGCACTGGCTCTGAGACACTCTTGGGATTAGATCCCGGTCGCAAGACTGCAGTGTCTTGGACATACGATCTTACCTCTTGTATTAGGCAGTTTGGGCTGCTGTGACAAAATATCATAGATTGGATGGCTTAAGCAATGGAAATTTATTTTTCACAGTTGTGGAGGCTGGAAAGTCCAAAATCAAAGCACTGGTTTGCAGAGGGCCACCTTGTTGCTGTATCCTCTCTCTCTCTGCAGAGAGAGAGAGAGAGAGAGAGATCATCTCTCTCGTTTCTCTTCTAATAAGGGACCTCTCATTACCTAATTACCTCCCAAAGGCCCCACATCTAAAATCCCCTTGGGGATTAGGACTTCAACATATGAACTGTGGGGGAGACAAACTTTCAGTCAATAATACCTCTCTAAAATAGAGTTGTTCCAGCTGACAGTCATAGAACATTTATTATGTGCCAGATACTTTTCTAAAATGTTTGCATACACTAATTTGTTTAATCTTCACAATCCCAAGATAATTACAATTATCACTCCATTTTACAGATGAGCAAAATGAGGCAGAGATTAAGTGACTTTCTCAAGGTCAAACAGCTATTAAAGTGACAGAGTCAGGATATGAATGCAGATTGTCTGGCTCCAAGTCTGTGTGCTTAAGCCACACATTCTGTTTCCTCTTGATAATAATGGTATTAGGGATTGAATTTTGTCCCCCCAAAAGTTTAATGTGTTGGAGACTTGGTCCCACTGTGACAGTGTTAAGAGAGTGGGAAGGCCTATTATTGTAATTGAAAGGTGGGGCCTTGAATAGGTGATTAGTTTGTAGGACTGTGCAGTAGTGAATGCATTAACAATGGTGGTCAGGGGCATGATTTGGAGGGCTTTAAAAGGAGAGCAGATGAGCATCTCTCTCTCTGCTCTGCCATTTTCTGCCACATGAGACCCCTGCATTGCTGTAAAGCCACCACCAAAGAAAACCTTCACCAGATGTCTTCCCTGGACTTTGGACTTCCCAGCCTCTGAAACTGTAAGCAATACATTTCATTTTCATATGAATTACCCAATTCCAGGTATTTTGTTATAAGAAGCAGCAATGGATTAATGCAAATAGCTTCTATCTCATAGATAGAACTGTATTAAAGATACAGCATGTAAGCACTCAGCACAGTGTAAGACACAAAGAGCTCAGTAAAAATTTGTTGAATGATTGACTTTGCAAAGTCATAGTAAATTATATCATAGTAAATAGAATATCTGCATACTAGATTAATGACTAAATAATTCTATTCTTTTTCATCTTTTTAGGTTCCCTTGTGTGTCTTATATCAGCTTTGCAAATTCATTTTTGCAAAATAACCATATTTGATAGGACATTATTTATCTGGCAAAATGTTTGTACTGAGCCCATGCTGGCTCTTGATGGTCACCTCTTACATTTCTAAGTGCTCACAGATCATCTGTTTGAGAATCTGTTTTAGAATTTTGCTTGCAATCAGAGTAAGGCTCTTGATTCTGTTTAATGTACAGTATTTGCCTTCTTGTGTTTTTGGAAATTGGAGAACCTCTTGTTCTCTTTATGATGAAAATCTGGCTCACATTACTGGTATACTTCATTACTGATGAAGATCATAAGAAATTTTCTATGTAATTTTAACTTTTGTGAAAGAAATAACTACATTGTACTTGAAGAGCATTTGACTTATACAACTAGCAACTGATTCCTATTTCAAACCATAACTCTGTACAAATTGTGGGGCTGATCCAACATAAAATAAGATTACTCATCTGCTAGAGGAAAAATTCCAACAGGAAAATTTAGGTAGGATATGAGTCATATAATGTGACATTCTTCTGCCCTGTAAATAAATCCTATTTAACTAAACCATATGTTTTAAAGGAGTTAAACTGAAAATGTAAAATTTTTATATATCTAACCCCTTGACCAATTAAAACTCTTATACACTTGAATTTCTCAGAGTTATAAGTGGACTTGGGAAATAACTCAGTCATTTCTTTGCAGCAAGGCTTTCCAACTGCATTTTTTCCTTCATAAATAATTTATGATCCTTTAAACATAGCAAAGAAATTAAGCTACGCATAATTTTCTTTTGTTGTTGTTTTGTCTAGATGGTACTGTCTGAAGCAAAAGCTAGTAGTAAAAGTTCAGAAATGTTAAAAGGTATGGTCCATGATCTCCCTTCTTAAATTTTCCAAGAGCCAGTTGAGTTGTTAGGAGATGAGAATTAAATATAATTTCGGTTGGTCAGGTTAGCATTTCATTTCTACCATTTACCTTCAAAACGACGAGAATTTGCTTCCATTGGGAAGTTTCAGTTCAACAGCTAGAATCAGGGTACCACTGAAATAGATTTAGCTTCGGTCACAAAACTTTTAAGTTGTGCCTCACACCCTGTTTATTTCTTCTTTTATTTTTGGAGTGCTGAGGGCTGCAGATGGATTGCAGAGCAACTAGAAAGGATGGGTGTGGTAGGAGATGAAAAACAAGAGAGCAGACTTTAGAGGAACACTAAGTTATTATTTGAGCTTTTAAGGTCTGTGCGTATGTGGATGTGCATGTAAGTGTATTTGTGCATTCTGTGTTGCTATAACAGAATACCTGAGACTGGGTAATTTATAAAGAAAATGAAATTTATTGCTTGAAGTTCCTGAGGCTAGGAAATCCAAAGTCCATGTGGCAATGGTGACACTGATTCAGGGATTTCACATTGCAAGATAGTGGAAGCAGAGAGAGAGCAGAGAGAGCAAGACAGACTCTCCTGTTCTTTTAAAGCCCTCAGAACCACACCTCTGACCACCATTTTTAATCCACTCCCTACTGCACGGTCCTGCAATCCAATCACCTCTTCAAGGCTCCACCTTTCAATCACCAAAATAGGATTTCCCACCCTCTTAACAGTCATAGTAGGGGCTAAGTTTCTAATACATAAAACTTGGGGGACACAATTCAAGCTTCAATGAGTTTTGGGGGAACATAATTCAATCTACTACAGTTAAGTTCCTGTGTGTGTTTATGGAATTTAGATTGACTTATACCTTCTTGTTAAAATTAATGAAAACTGAGTCTCTTGATTTTTCTGTATCACTTGATATCATTTGTCTTCTTGAAATACTTTTCCCCTTGACTTTAGTGACCTCGAAGTACTTTATTCTCTTGACTTTACTAACTCCTGTTTTTTCTACCTCTCTGGACATTCTTTTCAGTCATTTTTGGGGGATTCTTCTTCTTTAATTCCTCTCTTAAGTGTCAGTGCTTCATGGAATTCTGTCCTAGAAAACTTCTCCTTTTATACACTCTCCCTTGTTTTCCACTTTCATGGTTTCAATTACCAGTGTTATGCTGATTGCTCTCAAATCCATCGTACCAGCTCAGACCTGTCTTCTGGGCTCTGGATGTCTCCAGATGTTCCATGGACATTTCAAATTCACTGTGTCCACAACTGAACTCATTATCTTTCTTTCCAAACTTGTTCTTCCTTGTGTTTCCTCTTGTGAATGGCAACACCCCAGGAGCCAATGACACCAGGATGTCATTCTTGATTCCTACCTCATCACACCCACCCCTTCTCATAAATCACCAAATCCAATTGAGGCCACATCACGTATGATGCTTGTAAAACACAAATTTAACCATGCTGTTCTAATACAGCCTTTCCATGACTTCCCATTGCTTTTAACATAAGTTCCAAACTCTATGCCATGGTTTACAATGCCTTTTATGATCCACTCCCTGTTTACTTCCCCAGCCCCATCTGTAAATACTTCTGTGTTTATCTACTCTTCAGCTTTATTGAATTATTTTCAATTACTCAAAGGTCCCAAGTTCTCTCTCACCTCCAGCCACTTGCATTGGGGTTCTCTGCCTAAAGTACTTTCCCCCACGTTTCTGTCTGGCCATCTCCTAACCATTCTTCAGGTGTCAGCTCAGAAAAAGCCAGAAGCCCTTCCGGAAACCCCAGACTGGGTTGAGTTCCCCCTTTGTGCTCCTAGAGCATTTGGTAATTCCTCCAGCTTCACATTTATGGCATAGACTTAAAGTGGTCTGTTCGCCTAGATGTTCTTCCACTAGGCTCCATGAGGAGAATCTGTTTTATTCATTTTTCTATCCACAGTGGGCCTGAAACATGGGAGGAACTTGGTAAATATTGAATGAGTGATTGAACAAATGAATGAGCAAGAGCAGGAAGAGGATGAAAATGGTAGCGTATTTACCTGGAGCCACTAGCCTAAATTGTGCTACTTAGCAAAAGTATTCTTCACAGCCACCTCTAAATTCCTACTGTGTTCCAGGCACTGTTCAAAGCAACTTCCATACATTTAATTTTCCCAACAACCTTGAGTAGATGAGGATTCAGATGCTTCGATAAATATAAAAACTTGCCAACAGTCAGACATATATTAAGTTGATGCTTTTGCCTCTTTGGTGGGAGAGCTGTGAGTGTATACTATGTCTAACAAGATAAATTACTAATCTTATTTTGTGTGTAAGTACCACTAACATGATTATGACAGACTTCAAGTTTGAGGTTTCAGGTTCTCTGAAAGAAATTAACCAACCAACCAACAAACAAAAAAAACATTAAATCTTTAAGTTAGAAAATATCATTTTATTTGAAATAAGCATATCTCTTTGTTATGAAAAAACTGTTAAAGGAGATTACTTTCCAAACTCTTTAGTCAACATTACATGAATTGTGGAAAGTTTCAATGAAACTCCTCCTCCTTTATTCAAAATAGTTTCAGACTCTCCACACGAAAGACGGATGGTATTTTCATTCTCTACAATAACATGAAGGACACCAAAGTCAGTTGCAGTGGGACAAAGCACCAAATACTGTAGAGCCAGGCTAATGATTTAAGATGCATAAAGAAGTTTGTTCAGAATTGGGAAATTTTACAGAATCAAAAACAACAACAACGCCCCCCACCCCAGAACACCCCACAATATATCTAGCCCTCCAACATATATTTCACAAGCTTCTCAGTGTACTTAATTTTTCTTCAAGAGAGTGGTCAATATTTTGGTAATCAGGGTTTGGGAAGGCAATTTACAACTCTGCTTTTCACAGAGCAGGTGATCCAAATATTTTTGTTGATGGAGTGGTTTTAGACAGCAACACTTTCAGCTTTATCCTGAAGGAAATCCATGCTGGTTGATTCACATTGTGTAAAAATAAACTCATAGCATAAATATTGAAAATAATTATGTAAAACTTAAACCAGTGAATGTGGAGAGTGATGGGATCCTCCTCCCCCCTTCCGTTGGTGGAGATGTTGTATGTGCCATAGATAATGACAAGAAATAAGAGGTCTGCCTAGCAGCCTGAGCCAGGGGGAGGCTCAAGTGGCTGGCTCACGTCAAAAGCATCCCTGAGCATGATGCAGAGGTGGCTTCATCCCATAGCCGCTTCCCTCAGGCTTTGATATTCTATTTTGGTTCAAGACTTGTCGCACCAGTTAAAAAGACCTCATTCTGTCTCAAAGCGCAAAGCAAACTGAAGTCATTTGATTAGCCCATATTCTGTAAAAGCCCTAGCCCTGTGCTCAGTAGCACACAGCCATGTGCACTTAGTTGTGCATGTCAGGTATTTAAGAGCCTCCAGCACAGCCTGGAGCATAGGCAGGGCTGCTGGCTGGGACTGAGTTCTCCCCCACTCTCTGTGGGCAGCACACTACTTGGGAAGAAATGGGGGGAACAGCTGGAACGAGGCAGGGCCTTGGCAGCAGAGCGTGGTGTCAGAACCCACTTGGCGAAGAGCGCTGCTGGCACTTACATCAGGACTGCCAGGACTTTTCGAGCTGCCAAGATAGAATGATGGTGGGTGGGTAGAACAAAGCTGCAAAGGGAATGATGCTAGCACTTTTCCAAGGACGGGTGGTAAATAAGCAACAGAGAAGGTGCCCTTAGAGATGTGACACGTTAGTGGCTACTTGGGGGAGCCACAAACGTATTATGGGAACTATACATAAGGTAAGGTCTGTGTGCTTGAGGATCTGTGTATGAGACCCTCAGTGATAAACTTCCTCAGACGCCAAGACCGGCTTTGTGGTCTTGCTCTGACTCCACACAGGAGGTTTGGAGAGGGATGCAGGGCTCCTAGAATCTCCGCGACAGCACAGTCTCGGCACAGGAAAACTCACGGGAACCACACGGCTCTCATACCACTTTTGGCCTGGAAGAGGGCCCTTGAGTTTCAGGGGTCATGTTGGTGGCATGCCAGGAACCCACCAGGCTTGCCAAAGCTGATTAAGTAGTCCAATCAACCAGATATGACCCCTCAAAAATAACATATCTAAATACAAAGGAGCAACCTCCTGGTTAGAGAAATAAAATATTAATATTTAGTATAGTGACTCCATATTGATGTCAGAGGAGAGGGTCTGGGGAGGCCTGATGGCTGACCTCAACATACCCCATCCTCTTACCAGGTTCTTGACTCTGCCACAGGAAAGAATTCAAGAGCAGAGTCACAGCAGAAAGTGAGAACAGGTTTAATATAACGAATAAGAGATACAGACTTCACAGAGAAAGTACACATAGCTCCAGAGACTGAGCAGGGCCCACACCAAATTTGACACAAAAGTGAGAAATACACACTTAAAGTTTAGTACAGAGTGCAGGCTGGCTGGAGAGTGAGCAGCCACTTTCTGAAAGTAAGTTTGATACAAAAGAAAGCATACATCCTCAGCCAGAGAAGTGGGGGTTGGCCCCAGAGTGAGTAACAGTCGTACTTTCTGCCAGTATTCAGCTTTTATAGTTTCGCTGTCTAATACATATTCATGCTACTTAATGAATATTCAGCTAAAGCAATAGTTCCCTGTTAAGTAACCTAGTTTTGCACATGCTCAGTAGGTCTCCTTTTAGGGCATGTTCATTGGTCAAATTCTATCACATACACTAGATGTACTCAAGAATATTCTGTGCTCTTAAGCACCTGTAGTGGAAGGTCATTCAAAGGATAAATTTCACTTAACTGAGCATGCTTGGCTATTGGGATTATATAACTTTTCTCTCTGAGCATGCCCTGCCACTGGATTTGCATAAGTCTGTCCCTTTTCTCTCAATTTCCCTGTGTAGGTGCCAAAAATAGGTCTTACAAGCAATGGTAACTTTCCTCTAGGGCAGGGCCTAGAGAAGGGGACTGAGACCTTGGGGGAATGGCTTGAAACCCAGAGGTATGTCCTGAAACCTAAACCCAGGGAAACTGAGCATCTGCTATCACAATATCTGTTGGCATTGTTTGTTTCTTTTACCTTTTTGTTCTACAAACCCAGCCACAATCCTCTCTATTGGAAGCCCCAAAAGGAACAGTGGCCCAACTAGAAAACCTTTAAATAAGTGTTTATCTCAGTATTTTCTTACTAATTCCACCTCATTCTGCTTGTTCATATCCCTTTGGTATATACAATATTAAATTTTATAGCTTTTTCCATATTTTGCTCTGTAATTGTTATCTGTCTTATCTGAATTTAGTCTCTTTCAAATCAGAAAATAAAAATTCTTTAAAGTTGAGGATGTGTATTAGTCAGCTTGGGCTGCTATAACAAAATACCATAGACTTGGTAGCTTAAATAACATTTATTTTTCACAGTTCTGGAGGCTGGATATCCAAGATTAAGGTGCTGGCAGATTTAGTTCTGGGTAAAGGCCTTTTTCCTGGCTTGCTGATGGCTGTCTCTTGATGTGTCCTCACATGGCAGATAAAGAAAGAGAGCCCTGGCCTCTTCCTTTTCTTATAAGGACATTAACCCTACTCTCATGACCTCATCTAAACCTAATTACCTCCCAAAGGCCACATCTCCAAATACAATCACATTGGATGTTAGGGCTTCAATATATTAATTTTGGGGGGAAACATTCAGTCCATAACAAGAGGTATTAATTGGTATTTTGTGTAATGCGTAAAGGGTGAACTGTGGACAGTGTAGAGTTAATGCTAAGTGTTTTTATTTCTTTACTTAGTACCTGACACAATACATGTGCCATAAGACATTTGAAAACCTTTTATTGATTTATTAGACAACTCTGTATGTACATGAAAGTTTGTGCTTTTGATTCTGAATCTATTAGGCAAAATGAAGTGGAAAGTTCTGTGAATATTTGCCGAACATGGATTAAGTCAATCTGCCACTTCACACCCACTAGATTGTCTATAATTAAAGAAGACAGACACAACAAGTGTTGCTGAAGATGTGGAGAAATTGGAACTCATGCTTTTCTGGTGGGAATGTAAAATGGTACAACCACTTGGAAAATAGTTTGGAAGTTCCTCAAAATATTAAACATAGAGTTACATGAGTAACATAGAGTTAAACATATGACCCAGAAATTCCATTTCTACATATCTACCCAAGAGAAATGAAAGCATGTTCACATAAAATCTTCTACCCGAATGTTCATAGAAACATTATTCATAAGAACCAAAAAGTGGAAGCAACTTCAGCTGGAGAACAAATAGACAAAATGTACTGTAGTCATATGATGGACTGTTGTTTAGCAATAAAAAGGAATAAAATACAGTACTGACACATGTTACAGGCTGGAATATGAATGAGTCTCAAAAACACTATGTTAAATGAAAGAAGACAGTCAAGAAAGACCCACATATTGTGTGATCCCATTGGTATAAAATGAACAGAAAAGGCAAATCTATAGAGACAAAGTCGATTAATTGTGGCACAGAGCAAGGGAAGGAGATGGTGAGGAAAAAGGGAAATGGAGAGTAACTGATAATAGGCATAAGATTTTGGGGGGGAATGATAAAAATGTTCTAAAATTAGGTTAAGGTGATGGTTGCACAAGTTCGTAATATACTAAAAAGCATTGAATTATATATTTTAAAGGAGTGTACTTTATGGTATGTAAATTATATTTCAATAAACCTGTTTAAAAAGAGAGAGAGTATCAATCCACGTGTCCATTCTATAAGATACATTTTTTCTTAAATGATTGATCTTTCTGAGCTGCATATATATGGTCTTGTCTCACCTCTCAATTTTATATTCCTAGAGTAGGTCTGACTTAAATATATTAGTGCTCTAGTTTTTAAATTGAATGTCATAAAGAGCTAGCTATATATATGTAACGGTTCACAGACCAGAGAGGATTCCATTCATTAATTTGCTCATTCATTCATTCAACAAATATTTACTTAGTGTTTTCTTTCTTTGTGCTAGGCACTGGGGACATTATGGTAGACAGGCAGGCTCCATCTTACCGCCATGGAATTTATAATGTAACAGGTAATAAATATGTTGGTACTCATGAAATCATGAAAGGAGAAATTCAAGGCAACGTATCTCAAAGGAGACTACTGTAGTCCAGGGATTAGAGGAGATGCTGCATAGAAAGTAAGATTTTAGCTGAAAGAATGTGCTGGGAAGGATGACAAAAGTAATTTTTTGAAAAAATTCTTATATATGTTTCTTAACTCATGTAGGACATTTTGATGCCCACCAAAATGTAAATTTCCTGGTTTTTGGGGGGAGAGGGAAGCATTAAGAAGTTTGCATAAAAACCTTCTTAACCCTCACTCATTCTAACGCTTACCCAGTTGCTGATCTGCTTTCTAGCCATCTTAGTCTGTTCAGGCTACTGTAACAAAATACCTTAGAGTGGGTAATATATTAACATTGAAATTTATTGCTTACAGTTCTAGAGGCTGGTAAGTCCAAGACAAAGGCACCAGCAGATTCGGTGTCTACTTCAATGATGGCACCTTCTAGCTTTGTTCTCACATGGCCAAAGGAGCAAACAAACTCCCTCACGCCTTTTTTGTAAGTGCACTAACCCCATTCAGGAGAGCCTAATCACCTCCCAGAGGCCCCACCTCTTAATACAATTACCTTGGGGGCTATATATCAATATATGAATTTTGGGGGGACACATACATTCAGACTATAGCACCAGCCTACTCTTACCCTGTGTTTCACCATAGGGAAGGGTCCATTGGCATGAGGAAGTCTTGTTCACATATAATTGGCTAACAGAAGGAACTGAATAATTGGGAGCTTATTTTTCATGTCTTAACACAACATCCTCTTGCCAAACGGGTTATGTTAAAATGTCATATACCCTTCTGATATAACTTCCAATTCTTTTCCTGAGGACTCAGGAATTGTAAATCAGGATTGCGGACACTGCCCTATCACAACACTGCAAATCAATCTGTCAATATTTACTAGTCACTCTGATTAGAAATGACAGGTTGCCACATGATTATTGTTGATTTTATACCAGTTAAATTTGCAAATGGTTTCTAAGCACAGTGTTGGTATCTTTACTTTTCAGTAAGAGGTTCCTTGGGTTAAGGGTAGGTGTGATTAATATTGAAATATTATTAAATGTGAATTGTTATAATTATATAAATAAATGTGTTACCTTCTTTTTGAACAAAGAAGCGGAGGTTTCATTTTCTAGCTTATGTTCTTCCATTACCTTGGACAAGCTATTTGACCTTTCTTGATTGTATTAACAACCTTTCTTGGTTGTATTAACGTGCCTTCCCAATCTAAATTTTTGTAATACAACAATAAAACCAATCCCTACAAAAAAATCACTACTCTATTATGTTTTTAAGAAAGCTTCTGGAGCATAACAACAAACATATTTGAATGAAGAATATTGATATTATTAAATTTGGAAAAAACTCGAATAACTCTTGGACTTAAAAGTATGCTCATCTTTGAAAACAATTCAGAAAGTTCTACCCACATCTATTTACATTACAGAAACTGAATTTGTGCACTTTGAAGAAAGCACTTTGTTTTAAATTGGAGATTGTAGTTGGGATCAAATTAGATAATGTATGTAAAAGTGTCCTGTTAGTTGGTCTACAAATATAAGCTGTTATTATCATTAATGATGATCATAGTCATGGAACAGCCAAGAATACATTTAGGTGGTGAGGAACTGGAACCTCACTGGGTTTGGTTGTCACCCATGAGATAACTAGATATCTAGATGCCACCAGTCTAGTGCTCCTCAACCCTTAACTATAGAAATTACCTGGATATATTGTTAAAGTGTTGCCTTTGATTCAAATGCCTGGAGTCAGGCCCGAGTGTCTTCATTTCTGACAAGCTCCTGGCTGATGTCAATATTGCCAATCCACAGAACACACTTTGACCAGCAAGGTTCTAAGTCTTCAAAAAAGTTGCTGATTAGGGGAAAAAAGAAAAAGAAAAAAAAAGGTGGGGGTGGGGGGACAGGATAAAGCTATGAACTATGTTCTTTGGCGTGCAGACCACCCATGACCCATGATCCACTATCATAGCAAACTTTTGAAAAAAGAGAGAATTTTATTTTTATATTTTATTTTGCCTTTGTTGTAAATTTTAAACATTTTATTTCTTAATTCAGTGTAATTGATTTCAAAAAACATTTTCTGAGCAACTATTAGGATAGTTAGGCTCATATTATGCAACTTTTGTATTTAGCACCCCCCCACACACACATGCCCCTAGAGGGGACTGAATAATTTCAACGAAGTATGAGGATGGGGGAAGAGCTGGGGATGTGGGAAACAGAGCAGTCTAGCTTTTAGGACATTATTAGAAATCACAATCTCCTTAAAAGGTTTTTGAAAAATGGTATACCCTCTCAGGTATTTTAAAATTGACATCTAAAATTTTTCATCATAAATTTACGTAGTAGCAAAGGATGTTGTTTAAGGCACATTGCAAATATTTACATTTTAAGATAAAGCTATGTTATCACTTCCCAGTGGAGATATAAATACCACAGAGATTTGAAATCCATCACCACTTATTCAAAACACTGATATAAACAAGCTCCTCTCTAACAGTCAGAAACTACATTGTTCCTTTTTTCTCTTTCCACTCCCACTTCTATTACACTTCTCCCATAGGTTTTTATCCTAATGTAATATATTTATGTTGAAATCTTTTATTGGTAATTTTATCATACTTTATATAAAAGATATATGTTATACTTCTCGCTGTGTAACGGAGATGCAAAAAAGGGTTACTCAAAGCAACATGAACACACTGAGAACCCCGAAGGGACTGCACCTCAGCAAGTCCTCTGTTAGTAGGAGAAAACTGGGTACAGCCCCAATTCAAAGTTAGCTTCTGTTTTTATTGTAAAGACAAGGAAGTTTCACAAGAAAAATCAGTTGATTCAATCATTTCAAAAAGACGCAAAGACATGGGCAATGTGACAAAAGTTATCTATTGCTAAGTACAGATTAAACAACGGAAACTAGTAACATCACTTAAATTAACAATGTGACATTCCAAAGTACAATTTGTAAAAAGCTAAGTTGATCATACTGTGACCATTATCTAAAATACAACCTCTCCTTAAATGATTTAAGCAAAAAGTTACATTCTTATGATTAAATCTAAGTATAATTGTCTCTAAAGTTTCCACCAACAAACAGTGTGCCCTTAACAAACATTTTTTCACATTTTTCCCTACGGCAATTCTTTCAACATCTTTTAACAACAATCAATATGTTAAATAATCAAATTACGTAATCCCATCCCTAAACAGTGATTAGAATTGATTAGAAGGACCCCACTAGCTGTGGGCTTTTGCCCCCTAGCCAAGGACTTTTGTCCCATAAGTTTTTTAGCTAGAGAGCCCTGTCTAATACACAACGGAATACTACTCAGCTATAAAAAAGAATGAAATACTGCCATTTGCAACAACATGGATGGACCTTGAGATAATTATATTAAGTGAAACAAGTCAGGCACAAAAAGAGAAATACCACATGTTCTCACTTATTGGTGGGAGATAAAAATAAATAAATAAATTCACACACACACAAAAGAAAAAAAAAAAAAAAACCGGAGGGGAGAAGAAGACATAACAATTACAATTCCTTGAAGTTGACATGACAAGCGTACAGAAAGGACATTGTTGGGTGGGAGGGGGGAGAGGGAGGAGGGAGGGAGGTTTCAGTAATGGGCCACAATAATCAACCACATTGTATATCGATAAAATAAAATAAAAGCATAAATTATAAACTTTGATAAACAATGATTATATGACTATGAGTTGGCAGAAACACCCTGAATGATACACAGAGGAGGCATTAAGCAGGTTTATTAGGAAGTCTTCTATCTAAGAGACAGCAGCAGAGCTTACAGAATCTCTCAGACTCCAACCAACGGAGGGGTGTTTATGCTCTGGATCCCACTTATGTAAACCTGGGGCATTGCAAGGGGAGAGGGAGCACTTATTTGACTATGTAATAATAGGGCTTCCTAGAGGTGGGATGACTTCTTAAAAAAGGGAAGTAGAGCTTGGTGAGGCTGACATTGGCCAGAAGGCTCACCACATTTTTGAGTCGGCTTGAGTTGGCTCGTTGCTGGGCTGCCTAATGGGTTAGGAAGAAAGCCACTGAAACTGTTCAGCAGAGAAAGGGTTTGTTTCTTGTCACCAAAGAGCAATGTTTATTGGAAAGGTTATCTCTTAATGAGATGAATGGGGGAGAATGTATTATGGTGCCATGGTTAAAAGAATTGTTGAATTATTTCTTGATTTGGCAACATGCAATAGTGAGATTAGGAATGGGGAAGAGATGGTTAAAGTGGAAGAAATTTGGAAAGAAGTATATAAAAAGAGACACTTCACATACTACTAAGTGAAAGTAGCCAAACTGAAAAGGCTGTATACTATATGATTCCACTATATGACTTTCTGGAAAAGGCAAAACTAGGGAGACAGTACCAGGGGTTGGGTGGAGGGAGGTGGAGCATGGAGGATTTTTAGGGCAGTGAAAATACTCTGTGTGATGCTATAATGGTGAGTACATGTCTTTATACATAGAATGCACAACACCAAGAGTGAATGCTAACATAAACTATGGACTTTGGTGATGATAATGTGGCAATGTAGTTTCATTTATTGTAACAAATGTACCACTGTGGTGGGGAATGCTGATTGTGCGTGGGGAGGCAGGGAGTATATGGAAAATCTCTGTACTTTCTGCTGTTTTGCTGTGAACTAAAACTGTTTAAGAAATAAAGTCTAAAAAAGAGAGTGTAAGAGAAAGACACCCTTGATGACAGGGATCTTCTTAGGTAAATTATTTTGGGGAAAAGTACATGGAAGTTGAGGATATGGACATAGTCTTAAAATTAACCATATTCATGTGCTTTCTAGAAAGTCTTCATATAGGGCTGACCCCGTGGCGCACTAGGGAGGGTGTGGCGCTGGGAGCGCAGTGGTGCTCCTGCCGCGGGTTCGGATCCTATATAAGGATGGCCGGTGCACTCACTGGCTGAGCACCGTGCGGCCGGTCACAAAAAGACAAAAAAAAAAAAATCTTCATATATCCTCAAGTGTATATGAAACCTAGTTTGAAGATGTCTGGTCTAAGGTTGTGGAGAGTGAATGGATGAGAGAAATGTAGCAGGAGGGATGAATTATTCATTGAGTTAGTGGTTCTGGGAGAACCAGGTAGTCATATAGAAAAAAATAAGGGTGAATCTCTACACTTTGTCGAAAATTAAATTTAAACATTAAAAAAACATAAATGTACTAGTAGACAAATGGGCTGGAGAGTGGAGGATGTGATTAGTGAGGCCGGCAATGAAACATGCAGCTGGTTTATGTAATCACAAGAGTGCTCACAGATCCTCACTGGCATCAGTGTCTGTGTTAGTCCCTTTCTGTCGCTTATAGCAAAATACATGGAACTGGGTGATTTATAAAGAAAACAACATTTATTGCTTACAGTTTTGGAGCTGGGAAGTCCAAAGTCCATCTGGTGGTGGTGACAGTGACCCAGGGGTCTCACCTCACAAGATGGTGGAAGCAGAGAGAGCAGAGAGAGGGAGACAGACTCTCCTCGTCTTTTAAAGCCCTCAGAACCATGCCCCTGACCACCATTTTTAATCCATTCACTACTGCAGGGTCCTACAATCCAATCACCTCTTCAAGGCTCCACCTCTCAATTACTGTAATGGGATTTCCCACCCTCAACAGTCACAGTGGAGACCAAGTTTCTAATACATAAAACTTGGGGGACAAAATTCAAGCTTCAGTTGAATTTTGGGGGGGCGTAATTCAATCCACTACAGTATGTTTATATCCTGACTTGTGAAATAATAAGAATAATATAGTTAATCCTTATTGAGCACTTATGTTCTGGGCAATGTTCTAAGCACTTTACAAGTGATTAAACATTTAATCTTTGCAACAGCCCAATGATGCAGATATTGTTATTACCTCCATTTCACAGATGAGGCAACTGAATCACAGAGAGTTGAGGTCACACGGTAGTTAGGAGTGAAGCTAAGATTTATTAATTTAGGCAGCCTGGCTCCAGACCCTGGGGACTTAATCACCATCCTCTGTTATGAAGCAATGTTAGTATTATGTGCTTTTCGCAAATGCTAGATATACCAGATTAATAAATATTAAATCTGATGAATTTGCATCTGCAGGACTAAGTTTAAATAATTTGCTTATTTTCTTTAGGAAAGCTTAGAGAAAGACTGTCTTCATTTAACAGTTCACCGAGAAAACGTACTATTATTTTATCCATTATGTATTTCACTAACTGGAGAGTATAATTTTGATATCTTTGCAAGGTTTATTTCACAATTTAATTTCATCATACTAAAAAAGTCACAGCATATAGAATAGTTGCAGAAAGATAATGCCATTATGCATGAATTGCTTTACAAATATGATCATCAATAGGTTATCACAGGATAGTGGAGAAAACAATTGTGCTTTACGTTAATCTTCTGCTTGTGCTGAAGCTGAGAGGACATGCTGTCACATTATTTTCTTGGCAAAGTAGATCTGCAAACCTCATTAGAAATTTGTGAATACCAAATAGCATATCAAATATACTAGCTTTATAATACTGTCATAAATGATTATTGCAATATTAAAGAAGATATAAAATAATGGATTGTCAACTATTGTCAAAAAATGCTATATTAATACTCTTTAGTATTTAAAAAGGAATCTGTAAAATGGGACCAATTTTTGTTCAATATTAGGTAAAAATTAATAGAAGTCCTTTTCTTAGGGAGGTGGAAATGCAGGAAGCTTCATTTTTAAGCCTTAAAAGGAAGTTTTTATTTACCTTAATCTAAAAGAGGCTAAAAGCTGCACACAATTACACCGTGCACGAAGCCCTGTCCTTGGCAGTCTAGCCGGGAGGGCTTATTAACACAGCTGTCTTTCTCTCACTCCCTTTCCTACTTGGAAATGATTTGGTCTTTATCAGAGAAGTTTAAAAAGTATGTGTAATACTCAGGAGAAAAAATATCTTCTTTGCAGCTAGCAGGAGAATTCCTTGTGGTCAGAGTTCATTTTATTTAAAAGAGAATTTGATAAACCTGCAGGTAGAAGCTAGCTCAGGTTGGCGCCCAGGCTTCCTGCATAACAAAGAAAGCAAAGGAGGGAGAAATAATAACTTTGTTGGGGAAGAAAGGGTTAAAAGGAGAGTAACTTCAGGTGCTCTGTACATTGTTCAGTCTTGCTTTATAGAGTGTTTTTCTCTTTTGGGGAAACACCATGTTGTGCTGAGTCCTGCTTCATGGCTTGCACATAGTGGAAAAGTGGTTGATTTGGGGAGCCCCTGATATCTAGGTCACATGTGAATAATTCCATTTACTTAAAGTAAAAGGAATAAAGTTGTGGCTAGGGTGAGCAGTGGTTAAGTGACCTCTTCTGTTCACGTGTCAGAGGCCCTTCCTGGAGCAAATTGCTCTCTTGAAAGAGGGCACTATGGGTCCCAAGCCTACCCTGTCATCATGGCAGTTGGTAGCAATTCACCCAGATAATCTCACTCTTCCACCACCCCTGGTTTTGGCAGTAAAAATGATAAGCCATCTGAATTTTGGAACTAGAAGGGATATGGAGATAATTACCTTTAATCCCTTAATTTAGAGAATAGAAGTATAGAGAACTTAAAGGCATGCCCAGTGCTAGCAAGAAATGGTTAGAACTCAGGCCTCACAAGTTTCCAACTAGCGCTCTTTCCACAACACTAAAAAATCTGAAGAAATTTGGAGAAGGAGGAAAAAATCTTACTGGTAAATATAACTAAGGCATCAGCAAAATGATGAAACTGATATATGATTATTTTCCTCTTGTAAAAGACTTTTTTCGTCTGACGAAATATACAAGATAGAAAAAAAACACGAAGATCTGAAAGATATGTAGGTAGCAGGTGCTGAGTTTTGTATAATGAGTTGCTTGTTCATCTCTTCTTGTAGGTGGGAATGGTGCAACCACAGCTGGGGTGGGTGGAGAAACATGATTCTTGATGGCGTATACTGAAAATCATAGCCACCAGCTCAGCCATACAGCACATGAAGAGATCATGATTATGGGGGGCCACACACAAGAAAGAGCCAGATGTGTACCAGCCAACAAGGAATATGCATTTTCTTCGGATGTCACAGAGCCTCGTCTTCATTATTGAGTAATCGCTGTAATTACATCACTTCATTAAACCGACAGTATATGCAATGGAGCAAAAGAAACCCTCAAGACAGTATTAGTATCCAAATATCACTAGTTTCACAAACACCTTGAACATTTTCTTTTTACAATGTTTCACAGGTCATAGAAAAAAAAAAAAGATGGGACAATCTCTTATAGCTGAATTTATAACCCATAGCTTTTGAATTCTTGAAAAATTGCTTTAAAGTCTACTACATCTACGATGCTGATTGTCTTTGTGTTTAGGTGCTCAGATTCATTAAGCTAAAAGGAAATACATATGAGTAAAGTGATAAAAAGAGCCCTTGCCTCTCTCTGTCCTGAGCCAGCAGCCTCTAGTCTGGAGTAACAGTTTCAGTGCGGAGGATTAGAAGGTTCCTTGGATGGCTCCACAGTGGCTTCCAGATGGCTGATGCAAAGGCCAAAGGGAGGCTTGGGCGACAGCCATTTGTTGGCTGGTTTATGGTGGGGACAGTAAAATGAGTATCTAGATATATTTCCAATTAGAGGCCTTAGAGATTTTCACTAAGCATTTCTGTTGTAGATTCCAAGTGGTCTTTACGATAATGGGCCTTCCACTACGACATAGTACAGAGGCAATCATGCCAACCCTGCACTTTAACCACTGTGGCACTGGCCTTTCTAAATATAGAAAACCCTGAGTAGAAATACTGTTCACATATACAAAACAGCATTGTGGCTTTCTGTATTAAACATATTTAGACTCTACAGAAAATAGTTTGTCAGGAGAGATATACGTTTGCCTTTCTATAACCTATAGCCAAAATAGATTATTTCATTTTTTTTTTTAGTGTTTAAAAATTTTTTTCTAATTTTAGCATTTATTTGTACATATTTGTTGGGTACAGTGTGTTGTTTCAATACATGCATATACTGTACATTGATTCACTTAGAATAGATAGCATAGCTTTGTACCCATTAATCCATCAAATTCCCTCCCCCTGGTCCCCACTCCTCTCCCAGCTATGGTAACCATTATTCTACTCTCTACTTCTATGAGAACCATTTTATTTTATTTTTTTTTTAGTTTCCACATGAGTGAGACCACGCAGTGTTTATCTTTCTGTGCCTGGCTTATTTCATTTAACATGATAGTCAAAGTAGGTTATTTTGATGTTTTAAATCATATGGTAAAGTTACAGTTTTACTCAAAATATATCTACAGGAGTGGTATATATACAATGGAATATAGAGTTCTCCAGAGAAACAGAACCCGTAGGAGATACACACACACACACACACACACACACACAATACACACACACACATATATATATATACACACATATACATATAAAGATATTTATTAAAATAAATTGGCTCATGTGATGATGGGGGCCAAGATGACCCAATATCTGCACCCAGCAATTTGGAGACCCAGGAGAGTCAATGGTGTAGTTTCAGCCCAAAGCCAGCAGGCTGGAGACCTAAGACGGGCGGATGTTTCAGTCTGAGTCTGGAGGCAGGGGGGAATAAAGCAGATGCCCCAGCTTGAAGGCAGTCAGACAGGAAGAATTCTCTTTTGCCCATAGGAAGGCCAGGCTTTTTGTTCTACTAGGCCCTTCAGTTGTTGGCTGAGGCCCACCCACACTAGCCAGGGCCATCTGCTTTATTCAGTCTACTGATTCAAATGTTGATCTCATCCAGAAACGCTCTCATAGACTCACCTGGAATAATGTTTGACCAAATGTCTGGGCACCCTGTGGCCCAGTTGAGTTGACACATAAAATTAACCATCACAGAATGTTATTTAGTCTTAAAAAGAAAGGAGTTTCTGACACATGCTACAACGTGAATGAACCTTAAGGACATTATGCTAAGTAAAGTAAGCCAGTCACAAAAAGCAGATACCGTGTGATTCCACTTATATGAGTACCTAGAGCAGTCAGACTCATAAAGACAGAAAGTAGAATGGTGGTTGCCAGAGTCTGAGGGGAAGAAGAAATGGTGAGTTATGTTTAATGGGTACAGAGTTTCAGTTTTGCAAGTCTGGATATGGGTGGTGGTGGTGGTTGCACAAGAGTGGGAATATACTCACTACCTCTGAACCAGACACTTAAAAATGGCTAGAATGGGAAATTTTATTTTAAGTCTATTTTACCACAATTAAAAAGAAAAAGAAAAGAAAAGAAAGCTATCTACAAGAAGTAGTTAACTAGATGCAAATCAACAGATTACGTTTCCAAATATTCCAAGAGAGTACCCGGATGGTATAAACACCACCTCTATCAAGGTCATCATGAAAGCATATTAACAATTTCTACAGAGAAAGTTGTGAAGATTTACCAGATAGATCCAATATTGGTTTGTCAGTTTACTGCACAGGCATATTATCATTTGTTTACATAAAGTAGCTTTTCTTTCAGTTCCCTGATACATTGAATGTCTTTTTTGAAATTGGGAGAGTTTTAACAATCTGCTTCTATTAAGAAAATTGAAAACAAACTCATTGGTTTTTACCTCTAACATATTAAATTGCAATGTATGGACTGATTTCACATGAGTTATCTCGTGATTCTTGAAACAATTCTGCAAGTTTTTATTATTACTGTTGAGGAAGTAGTGCCGGACAGGTTACGCAATTTTCCTGAAGACGCAGCTAATCCACAAGGGAGTGGACTAGAACTCGCATCCCTCAGATGAGAGTGAGCTGCCTGTCTGCCTGCTTACCAGAAACAGAAGAGAAAGATCTGGCTGGAGTATCAGGGGCCTGGGAGCAGACAGGAACACACTTGAAAGGGATGATCAAAGAGATGGTGTCTGCGTCTGTATATGGGCTGCTTTAATAAAAATACCATACACTGGGTGTCCTAAACGACAAACTTTTTCAGAGTTCCGGAGGCTGGGAAGTACAAGATCAAGGCGCTCTCGATTAGGTCTCTGGTGGGGGCTTGCTTCCTGGTTCGCAGACAGCCATCTTCTTCCGGTGTCTTCACATGGCGGAAGGGGCAAGGGAGCTCTCTGGGGCCCCTTTTATGAGGGCACTAATCATATTCATGAGGGCACTGCCCCTGTGATCTAATCACCTTCCAAAGGCCCCAGCTCTTAATACCACCACATTGGGGTTTAGGATTTAACATATGAATTTGGAGGAGGGGGACACAAGCATTATCTTAGTCTGCTTTATGCCCCTGTAGCTGAATACCTCAGACTGGGTAATTTATAAAGAACAGAAATTTATTTCTCACAGTTCTGGAGGCTAGGAAGTCCAAGATCAAGGCACTGATAGGGTTGGTTGCCTGGTGAGGGCTGCATCTTCTGAAGCAGAGGGACGCGATGTCTCCATGTGGCAGAAGGCAAAGGGCAAGCAAGGTGAAGCCTCTTTTGTAAGGGCCTTAATCCCATTTATGAGAAAGGAGCCTTCATGACCTAATCACCTCTTAAAGGCCCCACCTCTTAGTACTATCACATTGGTAACATATCAGTTTTGGAGGGAACACATTCAAACCATAATAAACATTCAGTCCATAGCAGATGGTAATGAAAAAACAAATTACAAAGGTGAGGACAAGGTTAAGCAGATGGTACCAGTGGGAAACTATTACCACCTACACTCTTGAAGAGGCAAAGAGAGAAACTGAGTACTGGAAGCCGGAGAGATCATCAGCTGTTGGACACCGAGGTCCCCAGTAGAGGGACTCAGCTACCACCAATCTGCAGCCTTGCAGGGAGGGGCCAGGGAATAAATACCATGATTTCTCTCTGCTTCCACCCTCCAATGGTGCCTCTCCTTGGCCAAATCCTATTGGAAGGCACAGGACAAGGACGGCTCATCAGTGTGAGCTAATAAGTCACAGGGAAGGATGGAGGGTAGACCCAAAGGCAAAGAGAGAATGTCTAACACAGATATAAGAAATTAGCTTCATATGTAAAAATTTTAAAATGAACTTCCAGGTACTTTGGTAAGATACATTACCTTCATTAATTTTTTTTTAATTCTTAAAATTATTTTTGATTGAAAAATCATAATTATGTGTTATTTTCAATTTTGAAGAATTAATTTCTTTGAGCTCTCTTGGATAAAATGTTACAACTTATTGTAAGCTACTGATCATTTTTTTTGTTTAGTTTAGTGTAGGTTTCAACAAATTCTAACTCAGAGGCAAAATTATTGCTTTGAAAATTGTAACTACAGTAAAACTGCTGTATTGTTTAAAAAGAAAAGAAAGGAAATCCCCAATGTGGCATGGTGGAAAGAACATCGAACACCAGACAGCCTATTTCAATTGCAGCGTTCACTGTCGTACCTCCTCTGTGTTTGACTTTGGGTAAGTCACTTATTCTCACTGAGTTTCAGGATCTTCATCTGCCATATGAAGGAGCTGAACTAGAATAGTGATTCCCACATCTGGTCGATCATCAGAATCACTTGAGAACTCTCCCTTACCTCCCTTCCTCCCTCCCTGCCTTTCTTCCTTTCTTCCTTCCTGTACCAACTTACTTTATTGGAATGAATGGTGCAAATGAGGGGAGGGGGGAAACCACGTGGATGTTTTGGTGCAGTTTATGTAAAGAGTAAAGATAACCCAGAGACGAATGTACTATCTTGGTGACCATGGAAAGTCAACCCATGGCTCTGAGTAGCTTAGAATGGGCTTGTCAAAGAGATGCTCCACGTGCCAAATTCCATGGCTACCATTTTGTGCAAGTTTTCACACTTGCTAATTCAGGTAATGAATCTCAAGAAAGCTACACAACCCAGAGTTGTTTTTGTTGGTGGCCAATTTAGGCAATTTCAGTAATGAGTGATTAACATTTGAAAATTTTATTTATTTATTTTGTGGCTGGCACATACAAGGTTGGAACATGGGACTGTGGTGTTATCAGCACTGCACTCTAATCATTTGAGCTAATTGACCAATTGAACTGGTCATCCCTTCCACATTTTTTTTTTTTTTAATGTAAAGATCCTTCCTTGCATTCACTCTCCTCTCTTAGTTCTCATGTTCTGGTTTCCTGATGACCTGAAGATTTAGCCAATCTCATTCATTCTGCTGTTTCACCAGTTTCTCAGTATGGTTCCTCTCCATTTTATCCTCCTACTTCCAAAGACTATGGAAGGAGTCATAGGAGGTGAAGAGCTCCAGATTGATCAGGTCTCCAAGTCCTGGTGGTGGTTCTGGTGTACTTATGAGGGGACTGAAGGGAGGTGGAGGCTGGTTGAGCAGAGCCTTAGGATGGATGGAGGGCTGGCCCCAAGTGGCTGACTAAATTTATTATTAAGCTATATTTAAAAGACAACACAGTTAGAGATATTGTTACCTACATTGAAATGATGGTGATAATAATAATGCAAACCACCATTTTTAAGTGTCTAGTAAATTCCAGATGCTTTACATGCATAATTTCATTTAACAGTTATATCCTTATTGAGGTTGATGCTATTATCATGCTATTAGCTCCATTTGACAGGTAGGAAATCTGAGGCTTTTGAACGTATCAGGAGGGTGCTTCCCACAGTCAATGATAACCAAACTCAAGCCCGCTTAAACGATAATGAAACACTTTTTTGTCCAAACTAGGATGTCAAGGGGTAGGTGAGCCTCCAGGATTGGTTGATTCACTGGCCCAATAAGGTCATCAGGGAAGCAGGTTCTCTCTGCTGTACATTTACCACGGCAGCTTCATCCTGTGGCTGGCTCCTGAGGACATAAGATGGCTGCCAGCAGAAACTGGGATGACACTCTTACTTATTCACATTTGGCATGCACGAGAGAGAACTCTGTCCCCCATGTGTGAATCACAAGTACTTTTTGTGCCAGATAGCGCCTGTTGCTTCAGCTTCATTCTCGCCTTTCTCTCCCCTCCCACCATATTGCTGAGAGCCTAGACTCTGCCACCCAGCTTCCTGTTAGATTTCATCACGGGAGGCATTGGCAAGAGGCTGGAAGACAGGAGGAAGGGAGAGCTTTATTTCTTGGCTCTGGCAGTGTCTTGGGAAGTGGCTGCTGTGCACAGGCCCTTGGATCCTGCTGGCAGATTCACCTCCTCCAGTAGCAGCGGGTGCTGGTGGCTTTCCTGACCCAGTGATGGTGGGCTCTGTGTAACGCCGCTTTTCCTTTCGCTCCTCTAGCCCATGGGGACTATAATCTTGTGGTAACCTTACCTTCTCCTTTTTGCTCCTTCTACCCATTCAACATCCTTATAACCAATTTTACCAGTTTTACCAGTTTTTCCCTACTTTAGACACCTACAGTGGTTTTGTTTTCTTTTCTGGACACTGACTACTGTACTTCAACTAGATTAGGTCAGTTTAGGTCAAGGACAAAAAAAAAAACTGTCTTATTCCCTGAATGAGTTTTAGACCCCTCAGGACCCACCTCCCTGGAAGTTTCCTCTAAGTCACATGGGTGCATGGGGAAGAGGTAGACACCTGAATAAAGTCAGGATTGCATAGTAGTCCCCCCTTATCCATGGGGTATATGTTTCAAGACCTCCAGTGGGTGCCTGAAACTGTAGATGGTACCAAAACCTCTATATACAGTCATGTGTTGCTTAACAATGGGGATATGTTCTGAGAAATGTGTCACTAGGCGATTTCATTGTTGTGTGAACAGAGGGTATATCCTACTACACACCTAAGCTATATGGTACAGCCATTACGATCTTATGAGACCACTGTTGTATATGCAATCAGTTGTTGACAGAAACTTCATCATGTGGAGAATGACTGTACTAGTTTTTTCCTATACATACATACTGAAGATAAAGTTTAATTTCTAACTTAGGCACAGCAAGAGATTAACTAACAACAATAACCAGTAATAAAATAGAACAATTAAATAAAATAAGGGTTACTTGAACACAAGCACTGCAATACTGTGACAGTCGACCTGATAAATAAAAAAGCTACTAAGTGACTAAGGGGTGGTGCTATAGTTTGACTGTTCCCCCCAAATTCATACTGAAGCTCAATCAATTCCCATCATAACAGTGTTAAGAAGGCAGGAAATCTGACTATGGTATTCAAAAGGTTGGACCTTTGGGAGGTGGTTGGATTGTGAGGACTCTGCCCTCATGAAGGGATTAATCCATTCATAGATAAATGGGTTAAAGGATAAAAGGATTACCATGGGAATAGCACTTTTGGCTTTATAAGGAGAGCAAGTGAGCACATTAACATGCTCTTGTCTCTTGCCATCGGATGCCCTGCACTGCCTCAGGATTCTTCAGAGAGTGCCCACCAAGAAGAAAGCCCTCATCAGATGGACTCCCTCAACCCAGAACTTCCCAGCCTCCAAAACTATAAGAAATAAATTCTCTTTCTTTATAAATTACATAGTTTCAGGTATTCTGTTTTAAGCAAAAGAAAACTCACTAATACAGGCAGGTAGTGTATATAGTGTGGACATACTGGACAAAGATATGATTCATGTCCTCGCTGGAGGGGGCAGGATGGCGTGAGATTTCACAATGCTACTCAGAAACAGCATGCAATTTAAAACTTATGAATTGTTTATTTCTGGAATTTTCCACTTGATATTTTTGGACCTCGGTTGACTGCAGGTAACAGAAACCACCAGAATTGAAATCTTTAGCAGGGGATGAAGTCAGAACGCATGTCTAAATCCACAGGACTCAAAATACCTTGTTACAGTGCTGTGAGTATAGTACAGGAATACAGTGTAGTATAGAGTGTCTAGGGCTAGGACTGGGACCAAGTCTGCTCATTGCCAGTCTGTACCACAGTGTCTGCCTGCGTATGTTTGTAGGGTAGCTTGGATCACCAGATCTGGGACTGCAGGCCCTCTTTGTTGGGTTGGTCAGATCTTACAAGTTGGCATTTCACTAAGGAAGAAGGGGCTAGAGACAAAGTCTACTTTTCCAATTTTTTTCCCCCTAGGGGCTGTCCAATGTTAGCCTTGTATGTGTGTGTGCACATGTGTGCAAGCCCACTGCTCCTGATTACTGTCAGCTTATATAGAAGTGTGTAAACCTTCCATTAGTAGCGACAGTTTCTCCACTATCATTAAAGTTCTGTTGAACAAAAGATACATTGTCCGATAATGCTCAGGTTCTTTATTTTGCTCCATGGCACGTTATTGATCAAGTCTAGAGTCAGCCACAGTCACACTGACTTTTTCCAATGTTCCTGCTAACTTATTGGAAGGAGTCTAAATTAAAGAAATAGTGTCTAGCCATAATCACAATCTGCCACTTAATATTTTTCTTTTTCAGTACTGAACAGACTCGATGTGTCTTCTGTGTGTTTAAAGACATTTTAAACCAAGGACAGAATCTAGAGTGTTTTTCATAGGACTATTCTTAGTGGTGAATTTTGGATTTCAAGGGCTACCCACATAGAATGTTCACCCACATACCTCTCTAAATTTTTCCCTTAAAGTTTCTTTCTTCCTTTCCTTCCTTCTCATCAGAATTCCTAAATGGTTACATGAGATTCAAGCATCTTCTCACATAAATTTTACTTATTTCCTGAAGAGTATCTCATTGGGGGGATGGGGGTGGGAAGAGGTGAAGGCATGGAGGGCAAATCCTATTGTGGGGTTTACAATAACTATTAATTAGCTTTACATGACTCCCTCAGGTAGAACAATTCCCTTTTCTGCTCTCCTACAGCAGTGGACACTCTCACAGATTTTCTTTCCTTTTTTTCTCTTTGAGGTGGCTGGCCAGAACAGGGGATATGAACTCTTGACTTTGGTGTTATAACACCATACTCTAACCAACTGAGCTAACCGGCCAGCCCATTCTCACACATTGTCTAATTCTGATCTAAGGGTTGTAGGGTGATAAAGAGTCTAAATAAGGGGTGATTCCAAGGAAGCTCAGTTTATATCTCCTAGATATGAACATGGTGTGCATCTGTGTATGGGCAGGAGCAAGGGAGGTGGGGTTTCAGAGACACATGAATAGCATGGCTGGGATACATCTGTGCCAGGAAGGGTCAGAAGAACCATTCAGGTTGATATAGACCCTGGATACCTAGGACAGAGTGCCCTGGGGCCTGGAAGCTTCTGTAGAGTATGAACCTCATCCCCAGTGCATGCACAGGTGCTTTAAAGGACATCCCATCAAAACACAAACCATCTACGTGTAAACTCAATTTTTATAGCCCACAACACCTAGTAAGGTGTGCAGTTACATAAGAACCCAGTCTTAATAATCATGGACAACAACACATTTCAAGTCCAGAGCATGGTGCAAAACATTCCTTCCATTCATTTTGGGTTCATTTCAGGCCAAACTGAGTCAGCCTTAGAAACGTGCCTGGAAATCTGTTTTTCTCTAGTCTCCCTCTCTTACCCTGCCCTTCTCTTGGGGGAGCTGCTTCCATCCTGCAGGTGCCCCCAACAGGTAGGTCCAAGTAGGTTTCATCCTGGGATCATGACAGCAGATTTTTACTGCCTTTTATGGGTGTCTTCTTAGGTGTTTAGACTCTTTAGAGAAACACATTTACAAGATAAATAAACCCTTCTACTGCTCCTATTAATCACTTCTCATAAACACCTGGGATGCTTGTTATGATAAAAAACACCCTCCCTACCAGAGGTGAGGTGGGAGAAACAAAGCAGGCAAAGGGATGGGAGCCCCATCCTGACACATGCCCTAGAGGTCCATAGGTCAGAACCTTTGCCAGCCCTGGAGCAGCATTAAGTTGTTTTGAGACCTGCGGGCAGGAGACTGAGGGGTTTAAAGTGTACTGAACTCAGGTCTGGCTGCACGCTCCCTCAAGAAAGAAAGAAAAAAGATTCAGAAGCCAAATGGTTGATGTTAGAAAAGCAGATGTCTTCAGCTGAAGGAGATGGTAGGCCATCTCTGTGGGGCAGCGTATCATGGGGGTTGGGAATGCAGGCTCTGGAGCCAGATTCCCTGGATTCACATACCTGTTCTGCCACTTGCCAGCTGTGTGGCCTTGAGCAGGTCATGTAACCTCTCTGTGCTTCAATTTCCATCTTTTATGGCTTATATATCTGGGTGGGTGCCAAATGGCATATGCCTTTTTTACCAAACACCTTGTTGATTATGAGTGCTTAACATGCTTTCTTTATCAGTCAGCATTCTCATCTGCAGGTTGGTTAACTACTCTGCCTAGTCACAATAAGGAGATTGCCTGAAAAACCAGTGAAAGCTTACAGAGTGGAAAGGAGGCTATAAAGAGGCCAGGAGTTGAGGATGCTGTGGAGAAAGGCAGCAGGCGCCATGCCCAGGTCATTCTGGGGACTGTTCTGACTCTCAGAGCACCTCTGCAACTGGGGTGCATCTGATCTCCAAACATTCCCTCCTGGTCTGTCTGCTCCCAAGCTGCAGAGTCCTGGAATCTAGGATATTTGACTGAGTTTCTGGCATGGCTCCTCCTGCCCTCCCCACATTGTATCAGGAGTGGTTAAAAGATACATCTGATCCCCTTGGTTTCTATAATTAGAGGTAGCAATGGAAAGCCGGCATTGGGATCTGTCCTTTTGCCAGATTACATAAAATGGAGAATTCCATCAGTAGGAACATGTGGGGCTTAGAGTGGAGGTGTGTGGATTCTGGGTAGTAAAAAAAATCAAAAATCTCTGCTAAACTTGTATAAGAATTCAAATTTTTCACTGGCTCTGTGAGCAGTGTATTCTGGTTAATGTTTAAAACTGGCTTTCTAGTCCTGATTTGTAGCATTTGTCCATTTCCTCAGGACAAACACTCTCATCACAGCCAATTTAAAGCTACTTACATCACATCATTGAGAACAATTGGGAAAATATGTGCAGTAGCTTACCATTATACAGTATTTCTACTATATAGCTACAACAGATGTAAATAGCCTCAAGTGCATAGATAACAGTGAAATATAAAATAATAACAGTAGGGCCGACCCCATGGCTCCGGCGCTGGGAGCGCAGCAGTGCTCCCGCTGCGGGTTCGGATCCTATATAGGGATGGCCGGTGCGCTCACTGGCTGAGCGCAGTGTGGCCGACACCAAGCCAAGGGTTGCGATCCCCTTACTGGTCACAAAAAAATGAACAACAACAACAAAAAATAATAACAGTAAAATAATTAGGTAGCAGTGAGTTTTGAGTATTTATTACCTTTGTTGTTAACATAATTTATTTAATTGTAAGTTTATATAATTTAATTTTGCTGTATTTTAACATTTGGCTTGCAAAATTTAACAATCCACTCTGTGAGTCATTATGAGCCAGCTCCAGCATACCACTGCCTATGAAATGAATCAATATAATGTTATTAAGAGAGAGACAGATGCCTTACACACGTAGATGCTTGGTGAGAGGCCTAGAGCCTAGAAATTTTGTACTGTAGCCTGTAACATTGGAGACCCTCAGTAACAGAATAATAATAGTATCTGACATTCCCACTCATCTTTCAATCCTCACAACAAATCCAAGGGAAAGGCAAGCAAAGCGTGTTACAAGTTAGGGGACTGAGAGTCAGAGAAAAAGTGGCCAGTGACAGGTGGAGCTGAGACTAGAACTGAGTTTTTGAGACTTTCAGTGCACAGCTTTTTCCATACCACCCCATGTCTTTGAATCCCTGCCATCACTGGAAGAGCCACTTATTACAGGCAGCCCACTGCATAATCTGGGATGTGTTTGTCAGGACTCATCCCCTGAATTCGGTCCAGGGGGCTCTCGCGTATCTTCACAAATAAAGAATGAAATAAAGTTGGAGGCCTACACAAGGGGCAATGATAAACTGCAGTAATTAGCAGCTGGGATAACTTTACCCCTGGTGTCCATGTCCTTGGACTCCTACACTGAGCACGCTGATGTGTGTGACGGGGAGGATAATGGCAGAAGTGACGGTATGTGACTTCTGAAGCTCATGGTAATGGGCACTGCAGCTTCTACCTTGTTCTCATGGATCCCTTGTTCTGGGGGAAGCCAGGCTGTGTTGTAAGCACCCAGGCAGCTCTGTGGAGAAGCCCAGGTGGGAAGGAACTGAGGCCTCCCACCAACAACTAGCATTACTTGCCAGCCACGTGAGTGAGCTCCAGACTGGGAAGTGGATCCCCCAGCTCCAGACAAGCCTTTAGATGAGGGCTGTCCTGACTGACGTCTGGCTGCAGCCTAGTAAGTAACCCCACGCCAGAATCACCTAGGTAAGTGCCTCAGATTTCTGACCCACAGAAACTGAGAGATAACCAACGTTTCTATTCTTTTAAGCCATTAAATTTTGGGGTAATTTGTTACACAGTAATAGATACATTGAATTTCTTTCAAAGTTGCACCGTATGGGCTTTGGGTGATCTCAAACAAATACAGACAAGAGTCAGGGACTTAAAGGAACATTTGAGTAAAAATTTTTTTTTTCTTTTTTCACCAAATAAATTGAATATCAAGCCAACATTTGAAACCTTTGTACCATATAACTTTTGAAATGCGTTTTATTCTTAATGCTTTTCTTAAATGACCTGCTCTCTCTAGATAAGTACACTCAATACTGAGTGCATCTGCAACTCCGAAGAGCAAGGCAGCTTGAACTGGAAATCACTCAAGCACCATTAAGTCATCGCACAGCATGAAGTCCTCTCACAGCCTTTTAAACCCCAACTTCACTGTCACCTTTAATTCTTTTGGGTCTCTGGGCCACAGCATCACCAGCCCTTTCGGAAAGCAGGAACAGGGGAAATTAAAAGAAATTAATTAGTCAGGGAGGGAGCTAGGGACCCTACTGGATGATGGGGGCGGAAGTCTTAAGATCAATTGCGAAACACCAGCCCAGACATCCCGGGAGACAGCCCTTACCTCTCCTGGTGTCCCCGCCCGCTGGAGTTCGCTCCTAGGTAAATCGGCTCGTGTCCTCACGAGCGCAGGAGAGGATCTCAGCGAAGCGAAGGCTCTCGCGCCTGCTCGGGAAGTCGGCGCCTGGGTTGCACGAGCTCCTTGGCGCATTTCCTCGGAGCTGCAGGAGGCTGAGCGCGGACCCGGGAGCCAGCGCCCCAAACGCGGCGCCCTCGCGCGGGCCGGGCGGGGAGCGGGAGTTGGGTGCGCGGGCTGCGTGCCTCGCCCTCCAGCTGCGCCCGCGCCCAGCGCGCACGGCCACCGGTGCCCGCGCCTCCAGCATGGAGTGGGAACTCAACTTGCTGCTCTACCTGGCGCTATTCTTCTTCCTGCTCTTCTTACTTTTCCTCCTGCTCTTCGTGGTCATCAAGCAGCTGAAGAACTCCGTGGCCAGCACGTCCGGGGCGCTCCAGCCCGGACGCCTCTCGTTGCACCGCGAGCCTTGGGGCTTCTCCCGCGAGCAAGCGGTGTGACCCGCGACGCGGGCACTGGCGGGAGGGCGCCGAGCTGCGTGGGCGCCGGCCGTGTCTCGGCCTCGATTCTCCAGGTGCGGGGCTCGGCGGCGCTGGAGGGACGAGTGTCTCCGCTGCTTCGGGAGGCTCGGGGGCCCGCAGCACGCTCCGGTGCCAGGGGCAGCAGGTGAATGGGGTCTGGGCTGGCGCTGTACCCTTCCGGAGGGACACCGAGGTTTTCTGGGGCAGAGAGAGATGGAGAAAAGACAGAAGCTCAGCCTTTGGAGTCGGAATGGCTTTGGCACCCACGAGCTCTTCTTTCCAGACAAGCTGCATTTTAGCATTTTAGCTTGTACCTGAGAGGTGGAAAACTAAATTATTCAGACAATTAGGTCCAGCCACTTCCAAACAAAATAGAATGTCAACCTAAATATTCGAATGTTTGAGAAAGAGTGTGGGCTTTGGACAGGTGACAGGAGGAAACAGGGCGCACTTGAAGTATTCCAAACATTGCTTTTAATATTTTTGCGCTTTGGGAGATGGTACGTGGACTTGGACTGGCAGTGCCTGAGAGAGAGGATTTAGTGCCCTGTATATATGTGTGTGTGTGGAGGGGAGGCATTTCTCCCCTTGATCCCTACTTCTGTTCTAGCCACCAACCCCATTAGTGCCTGCCGGGCTGGGTAGGTTTAGAATCTGGGACAGCGAAGGGTGAACTTTACAGTGACAGTCATTTAGAAGATGCCTTTACGTGACCTTTTGGGGATGGTATGGAGGGCCAGTGAAAGGAGGTGCTGTTTGCATAGTGTAGGGCAACAAGAAAAAAGAGGACAGGCGCACAGGGTCTGTGGTTTCAGGTTAAAGGATTAGAGCTTTTGCGGGAAGATTGACTGGCAGGAGTAAACTCACCAGGGTGCCCTAAGCACCCTCCGGGCAATGTTAGTTTGGGAAATAGCAACTTCATCCTCTAGATACTTTTTCCTAGATTTATGTCATCCTACCTTCTGGAGCAGAGCCGCTGCCCTTGGGTGGTGCACAGAGGACCACAGCTGCAGTGACAGCTTGCAAGCCTTGCAAGGAAGAAGGCTGCAACAATGGGAGACAGAAGCTTTCTGCAAATGGTAAGTTGAGACCACCCATGGTTTCATGTTGCCCCTAGTTACGACCAGACTTCTGAAGATCCAGGGCCTAAAAAAGGTGAAGGGTCCATATGGGGTAAATGGGTACAATGAAGGAAGGGGTTCTCTCCCACTCAGAACCGGTGAGCTTCTTCTACTGAAACTAAGAAGCCAAACTGATTCCTAACTCATTGCAAGAATCAGTGTCTAGGCAGAGCATTATGAAAATTAGAATGAGATGTAAAGAGCATTTGCAATTTTAATAATCATTCTGCTCTTTTGGAAAACAGTGCAGGGGTTCTTGGAGTGAAATATAGCGTAGAGATATAATCTGTCTTCAGTAAGGGAAGGTTTGAGTTTAGTCATGTTAGGATGGGATAAGCTGTCCATATGATGCCTGTAGGATTGAAAATACTTATTAATTTTAGACACAAAGAAAGACCATATAGAGAGGGTAGAAACAATGATATACTAAATTTCACTTAAATTGATAATACAAAAAATGAAGACAGTTATTTTGAAGGAAGGAAAACAGTCTCAAGTGAATAACAATGGGGAAAACTTTTGGCCTGACATTCCCATATTTTCTTTCTATCTTTGCAAAAATAGACCTGTTCTTAATGAAGTCAGTGGTTTATTTTAATTATAATGTCATGACAAATCCTCACCTCTTTATCAGAGTTATGGTAAGACTTGATTTGAATTTCCAGTTTGAATTCCTAGAACCAACTGCAGTGATTCTATATTGTGCTTTGAACAATAGTTCTCTAACTAGTTGATGTCACCACAGAGGCATTTAGTTATAGGACTATATGGTATATATGAACACTGAAGATGAATGTGGGAGTAATTAATTAGCAATTATAGTTGTTTGTAGGGATGGAAGACAATCATTTCACACTTTATAAATAACCAGAATACAAATTATTTTAACCACCTGCTTGGGTTCTTGATTTTGTAATCCTTTAATTTTCCTAGCAGTACCATGTCCAGAAATTTAACCCACCCATGACTCTTTCTAGATAGGAGACTGTAGAGAACTTAGGGTGAGTAGTTTGTTACCATCTCAGTATTAAACAGTCTCTCTGCTTGTTCTACTCACTCAGGTTCCTAAGAAAGGAGTGGTTGCTTTTCTTTCCTGTGTCCAGTGCCATTTTAAAACCTCCTTGTAATCTAATTCATTAATTACAAGTTCTATTTAACCAGACAAAAAATGAATATTTATTCCTATTACTCAACCCCTGCTTGGAAGTTGGCCCTAAACTCTGGGCATTAAGGTTCCTCACATGTGCTATCAGAACTTGGCTGCTGTTGGTTTCCTGCTCTGCCCTAGCTTTATTAGACACCCTGCTTTTGAAATATTGACACCTGTAGATGAGTGGCCTTTTTCTGTTCATTTATTGAATCATCATTTTTCCAAGACCCAACATAGACTGATCTCCAAAATTAGAGCTACTTTTGAATTCACGTGTTTAACTACCTTTATAAGTTCTTGACCTAGATCTAATGCTCTGACACCCACAATGGTGTAGGTTCTAGGCTTCTACATGTTGGCGATTCCATCCGCTCACCTGGTTCTGACAATCACTATGCCAAAGTATTTTTAAAGATGAGGTAACATTTTTTAAAGGAAGACATACAAATGGCCAATAGGCAGATGAAAAAATGCTCAGCATCACTAGACATCAGAGAAATGCAAATCAAAACCACATTGAGATATCGCCATTATTAAAAAGACCAAGAATAGCAAATGCTGGTGAGGATATGGGGAAAGGGGAACACTTCTACACTGTTGGTGGGACTGTAAATTAGCACAGCCACTATGGAAAACAGTATAGAGGTTTCTCAAACAATTACAGATAGAGCTACCATATGATCCAGCAATCCCACTACTGGATATATATCCAGAGGAATGGAAGTCTTCATGTTGAAGAGATACCTGCACTCCCATGTTCACTGCAGCTCTATTTACAGTAACCAAAATATGGAGCCAACCTAAGTGTCAATTGGTGGATGACTGGATAAAGAAAATGTGGTATATCTACACAATGGAATACTACTCAGCCATAAAAAAGAATGAAATTTTGCCATTTCCAACAACATGGATGAGCCTGGAAAAAATTTTAAGTAAAATAAGCCAGACGAAGAAATAGAAATACCACATGTTCTCACTCATAACTGGCTCCTAGAAAGGAAGGAAGGGAGGGAAGGAGGGATAAAGGAGAGAATGAAAGAAAGAAAAGGCCACAACAATGTGTTGAACTTTCAGAAGGAGAGAACAAACCTAAGGATACTAGAGACAGGGGGAGGGAGGGAGGGGGTTTGGGAATCGATAGGTCGGGTAAAGGGCATAAAGAAATATAATGATTTGTAAGAATGAATATGCTAATAATAAATTTAAAATTTTAATAATAAAAAAGATGAGGTAAATATGAGTAGATATTAAAGCATTTGAAAAGTCAGGAACATTTAAAATAACTGCTCATTATATAAGTGTAACTTAATTATAGAAGATTCCTATGTTTTATTTTCAATAAAACGTTTTTAGTGACTCTTCAGCAGTATTAGAAGCTGAGTTGACTTCTTACATTACAAAGAAATAAGCCATAATTCTATTATATAATATTTAGTACTTTATTTCAAGTGTTCTTATTTCATTATTGTTTCTAAATTTCAGCTGTTCAAAATGACTTTAAATATTGTTAGGACAAGCTTGATTTTTTCACTAATTTCCAGACTTATAAGTATAATTGACCTGCAGTTACCTGGAAAGATAATTGTGTTAAGTTGAATGAGAATGACACCACACTCACACCTGCAAAGCTAGAATGTCTATTAGAGTAGATTCCTATGTCTGAACTTCAATTTTAGAGCACAGCTGTAGATGCAGGACCATGCCATCTGGTGTGATTCTACAGAAAAAGAGATAAATTTTACCCAGAGGGTGCCATGCACTGGCTTTTCTGGGAATGACAAGGTGCCAGGATTTGTTTTTGATTCACTTGCACGGGTGAAAACTTGGATCTAGGTGAGTAAAAAAACATGCAATATGCTATTTTTTGCTTGACATTCCATGTTTCCCATTTTGTCTATAGCTTCAAAATAACTGCAGTAGTGTTTAATTAAGTGGCCAAAATTTTAACCATTGTAAATTGTTAAGCCATTTAGGATAGTGGGAAATGTTTATTTTTATTTTTCTAAACCATTCTAACCTAGGGACTTTGGGGATACTAAAGATTCTAATGTAGTACATAGAAAGTATCTTCAGAGAGCTGGACTTTGTTTTTAATTTTTATAGCTACTCTGAGGTGTTTGTGCATATTCAAGCTAAATCCACAATTAAAGTTCCAGGATCATGAGGATATCACTTTCTGGTGTCTGTGTCACCTACAAGGAAAAGTTAATTGAGTTGTAATTGGAACACTTATTCTATTTTAAGGAATGATGTGCTGTCCGATTCTAGAAACACAATAAAGCCAATTGAGTTATTTAACTAAAAGAAAAAAAAAATTGAGTTGTAGATTTTTGATGTAGTGTTCTTTTGTTTGAATCAGTGAAATAAAATTTTCAGTTCTCCATTTCTTATTTTGTTTACACAAATAAAAAAATACAGATTAAAAGGGCAGACCTGTGTTTAGAACAGTAATCAGAATAGGCACTGAGAAGAAACTTCCTGATGGATTAAGCTAAAAAAATAAACCCTCTTATTTTCCTTAATAGCACCTACTTTATATAGTGAGCCTGATCATTTCTGCCATTCTTGGTCTCTGTAGACAGATACTGAACACACAGTTAAGTTCAAGTTATAATCTTTATATTCAACCTTTGTTTTATTAGCATGACTCTATGAAGTTACTTGAATTTCTTGAATAGGTACAGATTCTTCAAGCAAGATTTTTTTTTTTTTTTTTTTACTTTCAGATGGAAACCTCACTTTCCTGTTGGGAATCAAGATGGATTGCTATCTCAATAATGTAGTAGGAAGTTACTGAACTGAACAATGGCTTAAGCAAATTAAGGGTTTTGTTGTTTTCTCATGTAGCAAAGAGGCTGGAGGTAGGCAACTGCTGGTGTTAGTTCAGCAGTTCACAGATGTCTGGCTTAAGGTGGCTGCTGAGGTTCCCTTGGCTTTTTCCTCTAGGTTCCAAGATGGTTCCTGCAGTTCCTCACAAGAAGAAGGAAGAAGCCTAAAGGGAAGATAGGGCATGCCAGTTTGAGTCCGCTTCCTTTTAAAGAGCTTTCTCAGAAGTCCAAAAACTTTTGCTTACATCTCATTGGCAAGAACTGTGTCATTGGCTACTGCTATTTGCAAGATTGCCTGAGAAAGGTAGTTTTTGTAGCTGGACATTTAATTACCTTCAACAAAAATCCATGTTCTCTTAATAAGGAAGAAGTTGGTGATGGATCTTGAGTGGACATCTAGCCTTTGGTTACAAAATACAGTTGTAAAAGAGCATAATGTTTGAAACAGATCAAAATGGTAGCTTCTTCTCAACTGGCAAAACTCCAAGCAATACTGCTCAGCTCTGAGTGAGCAGAGTGAAGACATGCCAGGTGTCCTTATGAAACACTTGACAGGACTGACCTTCTCTTTTAGCCAATATACTTGCTCCACATCAGGATATTCTAGAAGAGGACCTTGGGGACTTGCACTCTATCTTGGCGGATATAGTCTCTTTATGGAGGTTTGGTATAAGACACAAAATGTTCCTCTTTGTTGCTTCCTCATGTGCATCATTTATCTCCTTTCTAATTTGCCTGTCAATTAGATTTTGGTGGAATCTAGGTTTGTGTGTTTGATCCCCATAAAAAGACCATCCCTTTCAGGCACGGGGGAGGATAATCTATGCAAAGAAAGGCTACCTTCTTCCCTTCTGTGACTCCACCACTAATCTAGGAATATCCTGGGAGAAGAATTGCCTCTCAAAGCTGCTTCCATAAGCAGCCTACATCCTGGCTAAGCAAAGGGAGAAGAAACACTTCCCACATCCAGGGCTTTCCAAAATAACTTTCTGTGATGCTATAAATGGTCTATGTTTGCAGTGTCCAATATGGTAACCACTAGCCACATGTGGCTAGTGAACACTTGAAATGTGGCTAGCATGACTGATGAAGTAAAATTTAAATTTTACTTAATTTTAATTAATTTGAGTTTAAATAGCTACATGGGATTGGTGGCTAGTATATTGGATGGCACTGTATACATCCTTCTCTTTCTTGTGTTTTAGAATCAGCTGGGAGAGGTGTGGGCTAAGTTATCTGCTTGGTGTCCCATGGTCTTCACTGTTCCACCTTGCCATTGAACTTGTCTCCCAGGGGCAAAGGAAAAATGGTATTTTGGAACTGAATTAAAGATGTTAACTCGACATCTATACATTGCACATGTTCCTGTAGTAAATGGAATGGTTTCTTGGGAATAGATCCTGTGATTGATTTTACTGATAATTGATAATAGAAAAACAGTAGTGCTGGTCCACTTAACCTTCCTAGTGGCCATTGTGTCCCTAATCAGAGTGATTCAGCAGACATTATTTTGTTCCGTTGTGCAGTTCATTCTGTGTTATTTTATTTTTGTAACATTTTGGTTGTTAAATAATTATTCTGTGTATGTTTTTCAAGACATTTAGTGGTTTATATTTTTTAAAAGGCTGTGAAATAAAAAAAATTGTATGTAACAGTTTTTTGTGTGATTTTTTTGATGAATTATTATTATGAAAATGTTGTTAAAAGTTAATTAGGAGATTAATAGAAAGAAATACTTATTTTTATATCAGAATTTCTTTTAACGGACAAACCTATATGCCAGCTAATGTTGTCTTTTTAAAATATCAAATATTCTTCCATTATATTCAGAGTTTGGGTAAAGTACGGAGGTTGTAATGGTATTGGATTAATTCTTTTCTTGGGTATCTGGTTGTTTTTCAATATTGAACATCATTTGGACTTTATTTCCCTACAAGTGCCTTGTTTTGGGATGTCTATCATTACTGAATTATAGGAGTTCTTGATATCTCCTAGACACCATTCCTTCATCACATATATACTTTGCAAATATTTTTTCCTAGTTTGTGGCTAACTTATTAATTTTTCTTAACTAAAATATGTATTTTTAATTTAAGTTTAATTTATCCACTTTTTTCTTTTGTGTTTATTGCTTTCTGTGTCCTCTCTAAGACACTTTTGCCTACCTCCTAGGTCATCAAAAATATTCTCCTGTGTTTTCTCCTAAGGTAGAAGCTTTAAGCTGTAGCTTTTACTAGGTCTATTATCCATCTTGCATTAATTTTTGTGTATGGTGTGAGGTAAGGATTAGCTCTTTGCTCTTTTTGTTTTGTTTTTTTCTTGGGTACATAAATAGTTTTTGGGTTTTTTTTTTCCATTTGTTGAAAAGACTCTTCTTTTCCCAATGGATTACTTTGTTATCCTTGTCAAAATCAAATGACCATGTAAGTGTGGGTCAATTTCAGTTCTCTGTTCTATTCCATAGGGTCATCATGCCATTTTCACACTGTTTTGATTACTGTAGTTTTATAGTAAGTCTTGGTATTCACTATAAAATGTTATGAATTCAAACTTTTGTAATAAACTCCCATTCCAAGGCTGAGTGTACATACACTGAGGCTTGAGTAATTTAAGTTGAAAATGGTTACATACAATGAGAAAACCCCACCCACTTCCCACTTTATTTATTCCTCTGCTACTGGTTCCACCCACAATCTGAGTCCAGATCTGGGGCAGCACTTTGTCAAGAGGGATACTCTCATGTTCCTACCTATCATGACAAGTAGGAAATGTCTTTTTTTCTGTTATTACAGTCAAGAACAAACTATAATTTTTAAGAGGGACTTTTTCCTAGAAAGCTGAAGTGATACAAAACAAAACAAAAAAGCATGAGCCTAACGAGTCCCAGCTTCATTACCAACTTGAGTCTAGTCTTTCTCAAGTATCAGGACATTCATTTTAATTTTTTCCTCTCATCTCAGTGGTGTCTGACATTTGAGTGGTTGGATACTGTATCATGCTTTTTACAAATTTATCTGTAGGTGGTTTGATTGGCACCAAATCATTGTCTCAAGCCTCATTTTTACTTGTGTTCAGTTTCCCAGATTCACTGCTTCTTGTCCTTTTATACATCTCAACTTGGAACTCATTGCAAAGTCTTGACCCATAGAGAAAAAATGCAAGATCCCCTCTATTTCTCACTCCTGTAATCTTATTCTCCTCAGAGCTAGCTCTTGTCAACGGTGGTGTATATCTTTTGCAGTGATTTTCTGTGCATTTGCCATGCATAATTATAGTCACATTTATTACATTTGCATGCACATGCACATACACAAAAGGTTTTTTTCTTTTTAATGTAGATAGAATCAATCTATAAATATTCTGCAGTTTGCTTTCTTCTCTGATATGTTGTAGCAGGTTGTATTTTCCAAAGGATGGCCACAACAGTATTTCCCATACTCTCACAATGTGACCTTGACATCTTGACATTGAGGGGTGGGTCTATGTCCCCTCCCCTTGCATCTGGGCAGGCTTGTGACAACAGAATGTGGCACAAATGATGCTGTGTGGTGTATGAGGCTTGACCAGGAAAAGCAATGCAGTTTCTCCATATTTGGATGGAATACTCACTTTTGGAGTCTTAAGTCACCATGTAAGACTGGAATATCCTGAAGTCATCATCATTCTTTGAGGAAGCCTAGGCAGAGGGAGAGGCCCCTTTTAAGTGCTCTAGTCAAGAGCTGCAGGTAAGGTGCCAGCTGATGAATAACCCCCAGCTGCTGAATCCTCTTAGCTGATGCTCCAGACACCGTGGAGCACAGATAAACCTGTCTCACCATGCCCTGTCTAAATCCTAGTTGTTGTTTTCAGCCTCTAAGTTTGAGATAAGTTTGTTACAGCAATAGTAACTGGAGCATATGTCTTAAAAAGTTGTAATGAAAATAGAATAATTTTTATCATTTTAGATATTTGTATAGTACCCTCAGCATTTATTTAGCAAATGCATACTCGTCATGGGTATTAAGTTTGTTGCCAATTTTTACCTGTTGTATTCACAGAAGCTTGATTGCTGCGTCAACTGGTTTAGAAATATCAGGAATTGGTAGATACTGACAATCTTTTTTCCTATACGACTGTGCCGATATCTATCCATCCACTACTCCACACCTATTTAACATAAAAGTTTGCCATTTTAATGTACAAAAACACAAAAACTTTTTTGATGATTTGAAAAATTGTATTTATTGGCCATTTCTATTTCCTCTTCTCTAAGTGTTTACTCATATCCTTTGTATCCTTTACCTGTTTTTCTTATAAGTTATCTTTTTATAAGTAACTTTTATATATGTGTGTGTATATATATATATATATAAAATGACTATACACATAATGAATACACACACATATGATGACTAATGTATAAAATCAGTGAATGTATATGAGCTATGTACATATAATTATTAATCCTTTGTCCATTGAAAGTTGAAACTATTTTCTCCTGGTCAGTTGTCTGTGTTTTAACTTTCTTTTTATTTTATCACACTGAAGTTTAAAATTATATGTAGACATTGTTTAATTACCTTAACTGTATACTATGGTAGGGCAATTATCTTCATTTTATCTTTGTTTTTCAAGTTTTTCTTGGCTATTCTTGTAGGGCATGTGTATGTGTGTGTGTGTGTTTCACATAAGAAGTTACGAATCAATTTGTCAATTTCCATTAAATAAAACTCGTGGATTTTGGTTGCAATTCCAATGAATTTATACATTAATTTTAGGAAACAATTAACATCTTCTTTTATGTTCTTTGGTGATGGCTTAGATTGTTTACCTCATATGGGCAATCTTGTACATTTCTACTTTAGTTTATGCTTAAGTATTTTATACTTTTGGTTGATGATATATATAGGGAGTATTTAGTGGCTATTGGTCATATAAGAAAGCAATTGATTTTTAAACATCAATTTTATGTCTGGCCCCTTATAAAACTCTTCTGCTTATTGCAATAATTTTTTTCATTGATTTTCTTGCATTTTCTAGGTGGCAAATCATATTGTGCGAGTAATGAATTTAGTCTTTTTGCAACCTGCATTTATGCAGTTTATTTCTTTTATTTTATTTCATATTACAATGACCAGGACACTAGTACAATGTGGAACATTACTGGTGGTAATGAACATAACTTGTCTTTTTTATTATTTTTAATTTTAATGATTGAACTTCTAATGTTTAACCCTTAAGTATGACATTTGCTGCAGTTTCTGATTTTTTTTCCATTTTTTAATGGGAATTCTTGACGATTTCTTTTCTAATCTGTTTCTTTTACAAGATAGTATGTTGTGAACATCTTTCCAAATCCAGAAGTATAAAGGTAAATAATTTAAAATGTCTGCATAGTATTTCATTGAATATACTTGCTAAAACTTACCTAGTCTACTTGTAAACAGAATTTTATATATATATATATATTGCTTTGAATCTCTTTGTGCAACCAACTTTTCACATTTGTTTGATTCCTAGCAGTTGGAGAACTTGGGTTAATGGTAAAGGAGGTATCTAACTTTATTGTACATTGCGATACAAACTGTTGAGGATGACTTGCTCTCCAGAAAGGACATACCTATTTACACTGCCATTACCAGTGCATCAGTTTGCCCACTGCCCTCTTTCCTTGATGCTGCTGCTCTTTGAGGATCTTTTTCATCTATAAATTTAATACGTAAAAAAGTGATAATTTGTTGCTTTTATTGTTATCCATTTTATTATTAGCTTGAGCATTGATCTTTTCTCTTCCTTCTTTTGTGAGTTGTTTATTCATGTCTTCCCCAATTTTCTATTGGGGCATTCTTTAGTTCCTTACTGATTTTTTGTTGGTATTTTCTTTTCTTCCCTTGGAAAACTTTATTTTATTTATAAGTAGGAACACAATGAGGTTAAATCTTCCTTCCTTTCCTAATTCCCATTTTTCATTTCTTTTATGTGGCTACCAAATTCTTATGTATCCTTCTAGACTTAAAATAGAAATTCATACATATATATATTTATATTTTTTTAAGTACATGAAGTCAAACTATATGCCCATTGTTTTGTACCTTGCTTTTAAAAAAATGTAACAATTATTCTTTATTCATTCATTTAAACAAATATTTATTGAGAACCTACCATGTGCCAGGCACAATTCTAGTTACTTAGGCTATATTGGTGAACCAAAGAGACAATTCCGTCCCTCATGGAGCTTACTTACATTCTGCATACATGGCTTCCTCTTTTTAACTGCTCTATAGTATTCCACATGCAGAAAAAGCATAATTTACTTAACTAATTCTTTCTCAATAGATGTTTAGTTGTTTCCAGGTCTTTGCTATTACTGACAACACTACATAATCCTTTGACATAAATCTTTGATCAATATGTGCATATATGTATAGAATAAAATCTAGATAGTGGAATTTCTGGGTATGAACAGTTTGAAAAAAATTTATAGAAATCTGAAACATAAAAGTAGAAGAAATATTTCTTCAAAATTTATTCTCATTGACTATTTAAAAATTTTATTTATTTTTATTCTTTAATAGATTTTGTAATTTGGGGGGGCAGTTTTAGGATTACAGAAAAATTGAGTGGAAAGTACAGAGATTTCCCACATACCCTACCCCACTCCAGCCACACACAGTTTCTCCTATTATTATTAAAATTTTGTATTAGTATGTTACACTTACTGCAATTGATGAATACTGATTAATTATTATTAACTAAAGTTTACATAGTTTACATTAGGGTTTACTCTTGGTATTGTACAGTCTATGGGTTTTAACAAATATATTATGCCATGTACCCACCATTACTATGTCATACAGAATAGTTTAATAGTTTAATTACCTTAAAAGCCACCTTTGCTCCACCTATTTGTCTCTCCCTCTCTGGCTCCCTCCAAGCCCCAGGCAACCACTGAACTTTTCACTGTCTCCACAGTTTTGCCAAGATGAGCAGCAAGAGGACGTATGCTATCCATGTTTCCTTCACTTAGCAGTTTGCATTTGTTTCCACTGTGTCTTTTTGTGGCTTGATAGCTCATTTCTTTTTGTCTCTGAATGATATAGTCCATTGCATGAGTGTACCACAATTTGTTTATTCATTCACCTATTGAAGGACATCTTAGTTGTTTCCACATTTTGACAATGATGAATAAAGCTGCTATAAACTTTCTCATGCAGGTTTTTATGTGGACATAAGTTTTCAACTCCTTTGAGTAAATACCAAGTAGTATGATTGCTGGATCACATGGTAAGACTAGGTTTAGTTTTGTAAGAAACTGCCAAACCATCTTTCAAAGTGGCTGTACCATTTTGCATTCCCACCGGCAATGAACGACAGTTCCTGTTGCTCCAAAGCCTCAACAACATTTGGTGTTATCAGTGTTTTTTATTTTAGCCATTTAATAGGTGTGTAGTGGTGTCTCAGCTGTTTTAATTTGCAATTCTGTAATGACATATGATGTTGAATATCTTTTCATATGCTTGTTTGCCATCTCTATATCTTCTTTGATAAGGTGTCTCTTTAGACTTTTTGCTTCATTTTAAAGTGGAGTTTTTCTTTTGTGAGTTTTAAGAATTCTTTGTATATTTTGGACATCAGTCCTTTATCAGACAGGTGTTTTGTGAATATTTTCTTTCAGTCTGTGGCTTCTCCTTTTATTCTCTTAACACTTTGTCTTTTGTTGAGAAGAAGTTTTTAATTTTAATGAAATCTAGCTTATCAAGTTTTTTCTCTCGTGCATCATGATTTTGGTATTGTATCTTAAAAGTCATTGCCAAACCCAGGGTCACCTAGATTTTCTCACAGCTTATCTTCTTGGGGATTTATAATTTTACATTTTACATTTTGGTCTGTGATCCAATTGATTTAATTTTCATGAAAGTTGTAAAATGTGTCCAGATTCATTTTTTGTGCATGTGTATATGTGGATGTCCAGTTGTTTCTGTAACCATTTATTGAAAGGACTCACTGATTTTTAAAAACAAAATATGTCATTAGAAGGTGAATCCTCACCTCTTCATATTGCAAAGTCCTGTTTATTAAATTGCCCTGTCTGTTTTTAGTTATTTTGCTTGATAGAAATGATTGATATATCATGAACCTAATAATTTTTCAAGCCCTTACTGGCTTAAACTATTGGCCCTACCTACTTCCCTAATATCTTTTGGTTGCAAGAGGGAAATTCAAACTCAAACTGGTGTAAGCAAACAAAGAGAATTTATTGACTTAGTAACCAAATGACCCAGGGGTAGATTTAGTTGAGGTACATAGAGGCAGAGAGTCAAATAGTGTTATAAAAATCTAGTTTTTCTTTAGTCTCTAAGCTCTATTTTTAGATATTTAGCAATCAATCATGTTTATTAAGCATCTGCTTTGTTCCAGACACTGTTTTAGATGCCGGGGAAGCAGAGGAAAGAAGACAGGTAAAATCCTTGCTTTTATTGAGTTTACGTTCTAAGTCTTGAGATTCACTCTGATCGGACTGGCTTAGGTCGTGTGCTTACCCTTGGACCAATCACTGGGTCAGCAAGGTTTGGCTTAGGTCATGTGGCTTAGGTCTGGGTCGTGTGCCCATCCTGAGAACTGGGGATGGCCTGCACCTGGACCACATAGACTGAGAATGGGGCAGGTCTTGATGCCCAGAGGAAAATCTGGGCTGTTGTTGAGAAAAGGCAGAATGGATGCTGGAAGATACATGACAAATGTTCCCTTCCACTAATTTCTTTAGGATGACTGACTCAAGTGAATTCTCCAAGAAGCTGTTTCCTTAATAGCAGTTCTCAAGGGGGTAAGATATATTAGTATCTTATATAAGTATCACCTGGAAAGCTCTTACAGCAGACATATTCCCTGGGTCTCTGTGGAAAAAGCCAGATTTAATTCAGAATGGTACACCTGAGAAACTAATTATCCTAGACTCCCTTGGCAATGAAATGAAAGCTGGAGCTGCTAGACAGGACTTCTGGGAAGACTCCTCAAAAGGTAAACATGCGAGGGCATGCCTTATTGCCTTTTCTGTTTTCCTCCTCCCTGAAATGGCAGAGTCATGATGGCCTCAGCTCCAGCAGCCCCCTAAAACTTTAGCCCACCATTACGATCAAACCTGTGCTGAGAGGTGCAATGAGCCCATTCTTTGATGACCATGGAGCCACCATACGTGCTCTGGACCACCTTTCTCTGAACTACTTCTGTTTAAAGTCACCATTATTTTTACTGATATGTCATATTCAGTTTAATCCCACCTGCTTCATCTCTTCACCTGAATATTCCGATATGTTGGAGGTTGAGAGTGGACAATATATTGAAAAATGCTTCCTAAAAGAGTTTGATATGGTCTTGTCCTAGTTGTTTGAGGACTACCATTCTAATATCTATAATTTTGGCCTCACAGGATTAGTGGTAACAATAGACATGATCATTAATGGAAGAGGAGAATCATTCAATCACCCCATCTTTTTTCTTATGATGTACTGGGATATGCCTACAGATTTGAAGGAGGGACCAGACGGAGGCTGGCAAAGGCTCTTTCAACTGTTATTTAGGATATAAAGCATCTCTTTATGGACCACACTGCCTTTATCTTGCTGAGTTGGTGGACAATATGGTTTAAAAGACTAGATGTCTTCTAGTTTCTTTTGTAAGAGATGCAACACAACTTCCAAAAGGTAATAGTTATTTGCTTCACTGTTATGAAATACAGAAATAATAATCTTGTATGGGCTGAACTGTGTTCCCCCAAAATTCATATGTTGAAATCCTAACCCACAGTACAGTAGTCCCCCATAATCTGCAGGGGATATGCTCCAAGATCCCCAGTGGATGCCTGAAATTAAGGATAGTACTAGACCTTATATATACTATGGTTTTTTTTCTTTTTTTCTTTCTTTTTTTTAAAAGATGACCAGTAAGGGCATCTTAACTCTTGACTTGGTGTTGTCAGCACCACGCTCTCCCAAGTAAGCCACAGGCCAGCCCCTACTATGTTTTTTTTCTATACATACATACCTATGGTAAAGTTTAATTTATAAATTAGGCACAGTAGGAGGTTAACAATAATTACTACTAGTAAAAAAGAACAATTATAACAATACAATGTCGCAAAAGTTATGTGAATGTGGTCTCTCTGTCTGTTAAAATATCTTATTGTACCATACTCACTCTTCTAGTGAGATGAGAGGCAGAGATGAGACGCAGTGAGGTGGGTGATGGAGGTATGGGGACGGACTGTGAGGCTACTCTAGACCTTCTGATGATGCCTCAGAAGGGGGATCATCTGCTTTGGGTGATCGTGGATCATAGAGCTATGACAATGTCCGTGGTTGGTTGTCAGAAGCAGACAATGTCAACGACTAATGGTTGGGGACTGTCTACAGCGTAAATACATTGGACAAAGGGATGATTCATGTCCTGGGCAGGACTAAGTGGGACTGTGTGAGATTACCTCATGCTGTGCAATTTAAAACTTATTAATTGTTTATCTCTGGAATTTTCATTCACTATTTTCAGAACACTCTTGATCATGGGTAACAGAAACTGCAGAAAGGGAAACCATGGATGAGGAGAGACTATGGTATCTCAGAATGTGACTGAATTTGGAGATAGGGCCTTCAAAGAGGTAGTTATGGTTAAATGAGGTCATGAGGGTGGGCCCTAATCCAGTATGATTGGTGTGCTTACAAGAAAGGGAGATTAGAACACGGACGTGCACAGAGAATAGACCATGTGAAGACAGAAGTAGATGTCTGCATTAGGGTTCTCCAGAGAAAACAGAACCATGTTTGTGTACACACACACACACACACAGGAGATTTATTGTGAGAAATTGGCTCAGATAATTATGAAGGCTGGAAGTCCCATGATCTGCTGTCTGCAAGCTGAAGACCCAGTGAAGCTGGAGGTATAATTCAGTCCAAGCCAAAAGGCCTGAGAACCAGGGGATAGATGGTACAAGTCCTAGTGTGCGGGCAGGGAAAGATGAGATCTGATGTCGCAACTCAAACAGTGGGACAGGAGAAGAAGGGGGCAAAGTCTTCCTTCCTTCACTTTTTGTTCTATTCAGGCCCTCAGTGGATTGGATGATGCCTATCCACATTGGGGAGGGAGATTCACTGTACTCAGTACACCAAGTCAAATGCTAATCTCATTCAGAAACAACCTCAAAGACACACCCAGAAATAATGTCTATTGGGCATCCTGTGACCCAGTCAAGTTGACACCTAAAATTAAGCTTCACAGAGACCATCTGCAGGGCAAGGAGAGAAGCCTCAGAAGAAATCAACCTTGCTGGCACTTTGATCTCAGACCTGTAGTGTCCAGAACTGTGAGAAAATCAATTTCTACTCTTATGCCACTGAGTCTGTGATACTTTGTTACGGCAGCCTTAGCAAACCAATACAGAATCCAATTACTCTCTAGACAGTTTGGTTAGATCTTCTGGCATAGAGAAGATTGCTTTAGAATAAACAGAAAACAGGATTTTTGTTATCCATGACTGGTGTCTGAAAGCATGTGTATATAGAGATGTGTAGAGATGGATATAAGAAGAGTTTCCACCTTTGTATGTATAATTTAATGTGCACAAAGTATGTTCACCTCTGATTTCTCAGATAACAAATGCCTGGCTTACTCAATATATTTATTCCTCCGACATATTATTATGTATTGGTGTTTCTGAATGCTTACTAATTCAGGATTTGGAAAAGATGAATTTATAATCTACATGGATGCTAATTGGAATTCATGCTAATATTAGATTATCTAAGTGCTAATTTTATATAGTAATTATTATATAGTAAATGTAGGGTTTTTTTAAAAATGGGCCACTTATAGTTATCCATAAAGCCATAATAAACTTTGATAAGAATTGTCTAAATTCACATTATTATATCCTAAAATGGTTTTCTTAATCATAATATTGACTGAGTTCCAAATGCTGCGTGGTAAACATAATTAGAAAACGGGGTGATTTGAGGGCTTCTCTATGTCCTTCAGATTCTGGGAAATGTATCAGTTCCTCAAGGTCAAAACTCTTTTGACGTCATCCCAGGAGAACGAAGAATTAAACATTAGGTGCAATTCTTTAGTATTAGACAATAACTGGAAGAGGTTCCTGGGAATGCAGATTGGGCAATATAATGATATCTTTTAAAACGTCTTTCCTCTGATGGTTCAATATGTGACTATTTCAGTTTTTGTTGTCCTTACACATTATTTTGTTGCTCTTATTTCTGTTCTACAGCCTTGTACCCCATATATAAAAGTACTTAAAAAGTTAAAATTGTCCTCATAAATTTAAATTATTGATGTCATGACCATATTATCATCCTGCCAGTTTTTTTGTCTGTGGCAATATAAAAAAGGGCATTATACTGGAAGAGAACGTATAAAAATATGAATTGTACATATTTCAAAAATATGTATGTTTGGGTTAATTTAATAATCCCAGTAATAAAGCCTCTCTACTGCTATAAACAGCATTGTCTCCTAAGCTTATTAACATTGTGTGGATCATAGATTTACTTCTGCTGCTTCCCAGTTTCTTAACAGTTGTTTGCTGTCCCCTTTGGCTGAAATTCTCACACAGGAGACCCACAGATGTCTTCGAAGGTCAGGTAGGTAGCAGAAGGACATAAAGCTGTGTGTGTTTGTGTGTGTGGATGTGTGTATAGTTGTGTGTCTGTGTGCATTTGTATGTGGTTGTGTGTCTATAAATGTGTTTGTTTAGTTGTATGTGTTTGCGTGATTGTAGTGTGTGTGTATTTGTGTGAATATGTGTTTGTGTGTATATGCATGTATGTGTGGTTGTGTGTCTATATATGTGTGTTTGTGTGACTGGGGTCGTGTTTGTGTGTAGTTGCATATGTTTGTGGTTGTGTGTCTGAGCATGCATGTGCACTTTCATGTGCATGAGGTGAGAGATGAGGACTATGGCTAGCTCGATGGTATACCTGCTCTCCCTTTAGACGTTCTTGTTCACAAATTTATAAAATACCATGCTGGCCAAAGAAAACACTACAGGAAGCAAGACTTTATGCTCATACTCTAAAATGTCTTAGTAATACAAGGGTTACCCTTTATTTCTAATAAAAGGAATTTAAAAAGTGCATCTTAAAAAGTTGGCTTGCCTTGAGATTTTGGTGTCAGATTTGGGTTGAGATTTTGCTACTTAAGTGTTACATTGTGTACTTCATCTGTTTCCTTTTTTTAAAAATGGAGATTATTAGCCTGACTATTTAGAATTAATATTAGGATAAGATGAAAGAAAATATGTGAAAATATCTAGTTCAGTGCTTGAAATATGTTCTTAACACATTTTGTTAAAAAATAACAGGAGAGGTTCTCCATAAAGTCTTTGTGTACTCTCTAAACTTATCTATACATGTAGATATAGACATAATCTATATGTAGATTTTAGGCATTATAGAAATATTCAATAAGTTTTTTTTTTTTTTTCTTGGTGGCTAGCAGGTACAGGGATCGAACCCTGGACCTTGGTGTTATCAGCACCACACTCTAACAATAAATATTTAACAATAAATCATTCCAATAAATGAGGAATGATTAAATAAATCATGATATTTATTCAATGCAATAATATACAGTCATTTAAAAATGACACATATGAAGTCTATGTAGCAATAAGAACAAAGTTCTAATATTATGCAAAAAAAAGTCTAAAATTTTATATTAACCATGGTGATAACCATATAAAACATGCATGCAAAAATGCTCTAAGAGAATGTATAATAATGAGAATAGCTGGGTGATAATAGTGGGATATGGGATTCTCACACCTATTTTCTAGGCTTTAAAAATGTTGTTTTTATTACTTTTACAGTTGAGAAGTAAGTTTCTTAAAATTTAGGAAAGCCACATTGTGAAATTATATTTGTACTTACTCTCTCAATGTCTGACATGCCTTCATTGAACGAGGCCTTCCAGCCTTGCCCACCTGTAATGCTCAAAGGTGGAGCTTGCCTGATTCCTTCACCTAGAGAAACCTATGACCTGGTACTCAGAAACTTTTTTTCTTTTTTTAGCATATTCATTGTTACAAATCATACTTATTCTTTATGCCCATTGTCCAATCTTTCCCCTTCCCCCTCCCCTCCCTGCTCTGATAACCATGGATTTGTTCTCTCCATTTGTTGGTTTGTTGCCTAGATGATCTGTCCAGTACTGAGACAGGTGTGACCAAGTCCTCCCTATTATCGTAAATCAGATGCTTCTTCTATTACTCTGGAGAGTGCTGTGTGGAGAGAGAGGACCTCTTGTTATTGTTATATTTTTTGTCTCCGTGGTGCCTCTCCTTGTGTCAATGAAGTTGAGAGTCTGGCGTGCCATCTGTTCGGTGGCTGTGACTACTGCTGTAGAGACTAGCCATGGCAATTGTGGTAGCTATGGAGGGCTACCCATGTGAAAATGGTCCTTTTGGTGTGCTCTTGACCTGGTTGTGGCTGGATTTGGTTTTCCCTGGCTCCATACCTCAGGACCCTGGTGGGATCTGGGGTGGTGGCAGCAGCTTGCCTAGTTGCAGCTGGGTTCAGTTTTGCCTGGCTCCATGCCTTATTCTAACATGTTGCAGAGCAGGGAAGGGGGAGGGGAAATAGGATGGGAAGAGGGAAAAGAGGGGGAGCATGATTGAGGCCTGTGGCCCTCCCTCATTCCAGCAGGGGAGACCAGGGGGCTTCCAGCAGCAGCTGGTTCATCACTGGGCTGGTTGCAGATGTCAGGGGGGCGTGGCTGCAGCCCTTGGCACCCCGTTGCCCATGCTTGGGAGCCCAGGGGGCTTCCGGTCCTTCTAGGTTTTATAGGTGTTCTTTGGTGGTGTTAGAACTTTACTAGTAAATATCAAACTTTGTCTCTGATCCGATTTGTTTTTTCTTTCAGTTCTGTGTTGGATTATTCACTGTTCCCACCACTTAAACTCTTCCTGGAACTAATTTGTTGTCCTTTGCTTACATGTAAAATGGGGGAACTTCCTGTGGGGACCAGCACTTAAGCCCTGTGGTTGAGCTAAATTGCTGCTTTGCAGCTGATTCTGTGGGGAAGGCTTTTTCTGTAGCTCAGGTTTTAATCATTGAGCTTGTATGTACTTCCAGGTCTTGTGAGGTCTGGTACACCTGGGTTGTGTGGAAACTCTGGTCTGGGCTTGAGACTTCTCAGCAAACTGCATCTCCTGCAGTTCTATATTCCTGACCAGTCTCCACTGAGTGGTTATGCACTGATTAGGTGGCAGGTAAGCTGTCCATAATATGCCCCTGTGTTCCCATGGTGGCCCATCTCTCCTACTGCCCTCACTCCAAACACTTCCCATGGGACAGGCAATGCACTGATCCCTTGTGATGACTCACCAGCTTCTGAGTGGCTCCTTTTTTCTGTTGTCTGTGGCCCCTCACTCCTATGTGGGTTGACAGGAACCCTGTCAGTGGTCTTGCTGGCCTGGGGGCCAAAGCCCTCTACTCCCCTGCTGCCTCCAAGCAACTTCATAGGAAGGGCACAGCTGTGGCTTTTGCCAGCTCTTGCTGCATGTGCTCACCAGGGCCAGCCTTGAAGTAGCTGGGATTCAAAATGGTCGGAGCGATCCTTTCTTTCTCTCATTGTGGCTTCTCCTGCCTTCATGAACTCCATAAGTCTGTCCTCCTCTTCCCCTGAGCCCTAACAGCCCCAGCATGGCTGCCGTTGCTTTCTAATAGTTGTAAATTGGTTGATTTGTGGGAGAGAGTGATGCTGGGGACTGTCTATTTCACCATCTTGACTGGAAGCCCCAGCACTCAGAAACTCTTGAGATGGAGGGCCTTCCCTGTGACTTTTCACTTCCTTTTTTGAAAATATTTCAAATACATCTTTTCTTTCTTTTTCTGAATATGAATGTAACTGTACTCAGTACAAATATTCCATAATCCTACGCTCCTTAATAGATCACTATATTTCCCTTTATTTTTTCAGGTACTTGATAACATATATTTATATTATTTTTTGAGCCATAAGTTGGAACCTACTCTATGTACTGTTTTTCTTACTTGCTTTTCTCAAATAACCGTATATCTTTGACGGTTTTTATCCACATTCCTTTTTAATTTGGTCCATGTTGTTTGCAATCATACCAGATGTTTCTTGAAAATAACTTAATGAACAGACTCTCTTGGAGAAATATCAGAAAAGGTAAGTTACCAGTTGTCCAATACAGCTACTCCTCTCGCATTCTCACTCTAATCCAAAAGGTATAGCTAATGCTGTTATAGCCATGACAGTTAAGTACCCTGGCCTTTATCCGTTTGAAGATTCCTTTTAGGATAATTACACTAAAATGGTCTCTACTTTAACACACTTGCTATAAATTTGTTCTGCTTTGATCTTCACCTTTACTTCTGTCTGCTGCTTTTATTAGTCATACTATAACCTTGGCTAAAAGCTGTGCAATTGTTGCCAGAGGTTACCATAGTCTAGAAGAGAGGCTTTCAAATGGTTTTGCCCAACATTCACAGTCAGAAATGCATTTTGCCTGTGACTCAGACATTTACATGAAAATAAATGGAATACAAGTTTCATTATACAGCACACTTATGTGAAACATACTTTGATACGTGGTTTTCTTCTAATTCTATTCTAGTCTAGTTTATGTAATTAAAAAATACTGTTTGCCCCCTCCCACCCCTTTCCATCACTAAATTAATTTCAGGACCCACTCACAGGTCTTGATTTGCATTTTATAAAACAGATTTAGAAGATAACTTCTGTCTTGTAGAAAATAAAATCCAGTGCTGCTTAGAGATTATTCCTATCCTATCTGTAATCTAAATCATTAATGTTTAAAATTTAATAAGATCTTATATATTTAGAAAATTTTTATTGAGGCCTAAGATAGCACATACTACATATGTCTTGACATTGAGAAAAATGCTATTCCCATTATTTTATTTTTTAAAATTTATTGGTTGGCTGGTGGGAGGGATCCAAACCCTTACCTTGGTGTTACAACACTGCACTCTAACTAGCTGAGCTAATGGCCAGCCCATATTTCCATTATTTCAAATACTTCCTGAAGTTTTAAAACTAGGGCTGATCAGGGCTGGCCCTTGACTCACTCGGGAGAGTGTGGTGCTGATAGCACCAAGGCCATGGGTTCAGATCCCCATATAGGGATGGCCAGTTGGCTCACTTGGGAGAGCGTGATGCTGACAACACCAAGTCAAGGGTTAAGATCCCTTTGCCGGTCATCTTTAAAAAAAAAAAAATAGGGCTGATCATCTTATGTATTTTATTCTTTAAGTACATTGGGGAAAGTAATCATGTGATTGATCAGGTAGTTGGCATTTCTTTTCTCAGTGGGATTCTTTCTGCTTAATTTAAATCCATGGCTGTGTGTGGGTCCTTACTATCACTCTGACACTTTAGGACATGTTCTCATTCAATTATAATAGGGTTTTGTAAGAAATTTCTCTTTCTTCAGCTGTTAGCTTGATACTCTTTCTTTTTAAATGGCACTCTCAAAACGAGATATAATACCTGATATGGAAACGTGCCAATTTTTGTACATTTTAAATTGTGCATGCAACTACATTTTTTTGGTGTCTCCTATACAAACTATGTTTTGATATGCAATCTTGGAATGATGAGGATGAAAATGCAGACCCCAAAATGTATGTCTCTCCTGTCCATTTCTTTACTCTTTTGTCTTTGAACTTTCAATAATTGATGGCGGAAGTTAAACTTGCATTATAGACTGTGGGCAGGGTTAAGGGGAACCGTCAAAGCCTGGTGAAGCACCCCAGGGACAGTGGGAACTAGAGATGTTACCAGTTAGTCTAAAGGGGTGAAGGGAAGGCATGGTTTCCAATACCCAAGAGAGTAATGGTGGGAGAGGGCCTGTTGACAGAAGCCAAGGTCTTTGGAAGAGGGTTGTGTTGTGACTTAGTAGGGAGGTGACAGAGGGAAGAAATACTCAGATCCCACTTTCTTTCCAACTATTCATTTCCTCCCTGTGCCTCTCCATGGCCAAACCCAGACAAAAGCCATCCTGGGGCACAAGGCAGGATGGAGAAGGGTGAAAAATAGATCTGGAGGGCAATATGGGAAATACCCAGCACATAGACCTACTTCAAGATTTTAACGGCTGTATGAATTCCATTATACTTAGTAACACAATTTACATAACAAACCCCGCATAGATATATATTTAGATAGTTTTCAATTTTTCATTAGTATATATGAACAACTTTGGAAGTCCTTATTAGCTAAGTTACTGAGCATGTCCATAATTATTTCCTTAGGATAACTCCTAGAAGTAGAATTGTTGACTTAAACCACATGCACATTTTATATTTCTTTCATTGTTAGATTGATTTCCAGAAAAGTTATAATCATTTATACTCTATCTAACAGTGCATGAAAGTGTTAATTTTTTTCATCTTTGCAAAAATCTTTTGTCAGTCTTTTATATCTTTCCAATCTGATAGATTTAAAAAAATCTTTCTTGTAGGTTAAAATTACTGATAAGATTAAGCATTTTTTCCTAAGTTAGTTGGCTATTGGGAAATTTTTATATAGTACATGTCATCTTAATATTGGGGCCCAAACAAAAAATGAAGAGAATAAAGAAATCGTTACATTGCTACAGTTACCTTATGAGATTGAGCTGCTCCTTAGCAAACATGATACATAGATAGATTATTCAGTTGATATTTTGCTCCTTGATCATTACATAAATAATTTAAGGCCTTACCATTGTTAGGAACAAGTAATGCCATGAAATTCAGGTGTGAGTCAACTTGCCCTGTGGATAGGCTAGGAAGGCAGGACTTTACTAGCATCAGGGATGACAAAGAATAATTTGAATTCCTCTTTCACTTCAGAGCTCTTCAAAATTCTTTCTTCTCTAGGTTAAACATACGAAGTTCCTTTTAGAGAATGTCAGATTCTACCATTGTGTTTACTCTATGGAAGCTCGCCAGTTTGATAATATTCCACTTAGAAAGTGATGCCATTGGCATGGCTGTGGGTAAACAAGTCTCTCATATTCTGTGGTAGGAGTTTGAATCTGAACAAATTACTTGGAGGGCAATTTGGCAGTATCTATTAACGTTTAAACTGCACAGAACTAGTAATCAAACCTTTTCATATCTCTTTTAGAGAAACACATATACACACACGGAGATATGCGTAACGATATCTATGTTTATTGCCTCACTGCTATTAATAGCAATGGAAACAACCTAAATGGTCCTCCATTTAGCTAATTAATGGCTAAGTCTATTCATTTACTCAGCAAATATTTACTGCATACTTCCAATGTGTCAGGCACCATTCTGGGTTATGGGGTACATTGATGAACAAAATAGACACAGATTCCTACCTTCATGGAACTTATCCAGAACAGGGAAAGAGAAAATAAACATTAAACATAATTAGTAAATTATCTCATATGTTAGGAAGAGAGAGTGCTATGAAAAAAAGAGAAAGTAGAACAGAGTAAGAGGTCTTTGGGGTGCTGAAAGGTGGTTGTCAGAGCAGGCCTCCATGAGATGAGATTTGAGCAAACAATTAAAGGAGGTGCGGGAGGTGGCACTGTGTGTATCTGGGGGCAGTTGATCCAGGCAGAGGGAGCAGGTAGTGCAAAGACTCTAAGGCAGGAGCAGGCCTGACATCTCAGAGCCCCAGCCAGCAGCTGTCGGTGGATGAGCCTGAGGGAGCCGGGGCCTGAGGGGGTGCTGAGGGAGAAGGCGTGTGATGTAGGGCTGTGTGGACCATGCTATAAACTTTGGTTTTTATTGTGTGTGGAGTGGGGAGCCATTGGATGGTTTCAAGTGGAGGAGTGGTGTGATTGGTCTTCGATGTTAAAAAACCACTTCACTGTGTAGGGAAGAGACTACAAGGGCAAGAGGAGAATGAGGGAAACTGGTTAAGAGGTCACTGCAAGAATCCAGGAGAAAGATGATGGTTGTTTGGATGAAGGCAGTAACAAAGCACGTGCCAGCTCTTTTGGGTTGGCTCCCATGTTCCTTTGATGTGTCCCCATCCTTTCGTTTTGTGAGCCCTTCCTTACTTCCTTACAAGATGCTCCAGGCTCAGCCTATATTTTCCCTTCTCCTTGATTTATCATAGTCAGGGTGTTTTCGTTTTTGTTGTTTGTTTTTACTTCAACCTCAACTTTCCAACTTGTAAAGAGATGTTAAAATCTTTTTAAAAACTTATTATTTTTTTAACTTTATTAAGGTAGAATGGACAAATAAGGAGATGTTAAATCTCTTGATACAGTTATTCAACATATTCAACTCTCCTAGGTTGGTGTCAGCTGAAACTCGGCTAACTTTTTGCCTTCTGTGCCTTTATCTAGTTTTTGGCAAGATTGTTGTTCAAGATTGGGTCAGGTATAGGCTTATAAGATGCCAATACCTCCCTCTAGACAGTTTGACATAGATTCGTTACTCCAGATTATTTGAGTTTAGTTTTCAGCTAGCTAGAAATCCACCTAACTGTTCTGTCATCCAGATCATATCTCCCCTTCTTATCATTAGAAAATTATGAGGCTTTGTCAGGTACCAGATAAAATCCACATTTTACTATGCCTATGACATTTCTTTGTATGGCTCAGAGAATCAGTTTATGATGCAGGAAGACAGTGATGCCTTGTGGGGAGAGAGAAAGTTGGGTCATCATGAAGATGGGGCTCAGGAAATCTGAGTTGGCTGTAGATTAGCTTCACCATATGCAGTGATGAGAGGTATCTAGGCAATGGCTAACATTGTGCATCTGGGTAGTCAGTTACTTACAATTGGTCAGTGTCTGAAACTAAAGGAAGCTGGACCCAGTGGACTAGAGTAAAGGATAAACCTCCAGGACTGACTGGAATTAGAAAGCTAGGCTAAACAACTGAGTTAGAAGCCTGCTCATATGGTCTAGGCCAATGCAGTGGTGAGCAGAGAGAGGCTGTGAATCAGAATTTTACTCCAGGCTCTCTGGACATCTGGTTAATGACAGCAGGACTGATTTCAGACTCCCCAAGACAACCTGGCATGCTGAGATGGCTGATGTGCTTTCTAGCCTGGTGGCCACAGTAGATTCTAGCCAGGAAAGACCGGAGTTAAAGGAACTGGAAACTATTGAACTATAGACCTATATCACCTACATCTAGAATATCATCTCCACTCCTGCAAAATACGAAGTACAGCTTAGTGGTTTTCAGATGGCTTCATTTCTAAATGCTCATAAACTTTATTTCTAAATATAGAATTTGATGTGGATTGACATTAAGCTCATTCTTTTATAATTTCCAGACTCCTCTCCTCACCCAGCTCACTTTGCCCATTTTTGAAAACAGACCATTAGCCTGCTCCTAACTTGTGGTTTTCACCCTGTTCTCCATGATCCCTCCACGTCTCTTGCAGCTTTGACACAAAACTGCTTTTACTAGCCTTTGCTTCTCAGAACCCAAGCAGGGGAATAGAAGGCATTTGGACAACAGCTTTCCTAACAGCTGAACTCATCATTTGTCTATATGCCTGCTATTCCTCTGAATTAAACTGCATTATTGTATCTGATGCCTGGTGAGTATGCCTGGCTTATAAGAATTTCCCTTTTCTTTCTCTCTTATTTTATTTCCAACTGAAATGATCTCATAATGATTTTTCTCTCTAGTTTATGAATTTCTCTCACCCTCTATTGGATAGCTCTACTCTCTGTTAGAGAAGCAGTGCTTAAAAACTTAGAAGCTTTAGTCAGATCATTGCATTGAAATCTTAGTTTAATCACCTCTCTGTGATTCCGTTTCCCCATCTGAAAGATACAGATAATAATACCTGTAAAGCACTCTGAACATATGTGACAATATATGTTGTATAGTAACTGCTCAATAAATGCTAGCTAATGTTTCTGTTAGAGAAGGTATACTCTTCCATCACTGTGGTCTTACTTTTTGTCCCATCTCACAATGTCTTCTTTTGTCTCACACAACATTCCTCTTCTTTTGCTAAAATTTCAGGTTCACTTGATTTATAACCTATACTTTGTTAATTTATATATAGACATCTGAAGTCATGATATTGTCCCCAATCCACTTCTTTGTTTTCTGCCAAGACTTATTAGTTGGCTTCCATGCTCTTTTTCTCCCCATGTGATACTTGGTATTCTTTGAGTGTGTATGGTTTTGTCTGGGCATTTTTCCTTCCCTGCAAATTTCAGGTTGGCACTTTTCTTCCAAATGTATTCTTTCCAGCCTATGCAAAAACAATCCAGCCTCTGTAGGAGTCCACTGTCACAGAAATCCAAAATCATCCCTGTGCATGAAGAAAGCTGGCTGGTCACTTCCACATCCCCCTTTATCTTGCAAAGTCACAGGCTTCTCCTGGAAGGAAAGATGAAAACACATCTTTGCCCTTGAGTCCTTCAGCCTCCTGCCCTCAACTCCAACATGCACAGAAAGATATTTTGGAGAACTCTGACTATATTCTATATGCTCAGATGAACCGTTAGGAGTTAGTAATAGTAATAGGTTTTGATCAACATCAGCAGACTTTTTGACCTAACTTAAATAATCAAGAGCCAAAAATATATGGATGCATAGATAATGAGCATCTGAGGAGTCAGAGAGGAGAGAGAAGCAAGGTTGGGCTCTAAATAGTTCATGTGAGCTGTCTGTTGTTCGGTAGGGTCTGAAGGGTTCCACATCCATTCATTACGTGTGTGAAGTTTCTGCCCAGCAAGGCTGCTGCCCCTGCTTCACTGCGGTGAAGTGGCTCTGGTGAGGGTGCTCCTGGGGTCACTGCACGTCTACCCTCTTCGGTGTGTGCTCTGTGAAGAAGAATGAAGGCAGCAGAAACTAAATGAAGTTTTTCACATTCATTATACTTACAGATGTTCTTCCATGTAGAGAGTCTCTGAATTTATAATAGAAATCTTTTCCATATGTATAATCTTAACTGAGTTCTTTCTCCTGTAGGAATTTTGTGATGTGAGCTCAGACCCCAGATGTGAGCTTCTCTCCACATTTATTAAGTTGCATGAAATTCATAGCCTCAATCTTTATTTTCTTATGCAAAAGGTCTGTCGTGGGAGAGGGAGTCTGACTTTAGCAGTTCATCTCCCATCTCAGATTTGCCCTCAAAAATAATAGTGCTCTTCAAAAGTGGGGTTTGGGATGGTCTTTTGGTTATGTCCATTTGCATGCCCACCACAGATCTTCATCTTCAAGTAACGATAATAAAAGTGTCTAATGAGATGAAGTGTTTACCGTGTAGCAGGCACTGCTGATATAAAGCTAGCTCCTGACTCCTTACAGCAACCCTGGGATTATGTCAGTGCCATTTTCCCCACATCTCCCTTTCTTTTCCCACTTTGCACCCACAGCACATGGTGTCTCCTACTAGTCCTTAGCCTGAGGCCCTCAAGCCCACTCTTGTGACGAGAGGACTCTGAAGCCCCAATTTGGGGAACTCATTGTCAACCTGATCTAAACTCTTTATTCAGCATATGAGCTCTTCTGGCCACCAGGTGGGAGTATTGGAATTGAAAAGAACTTTCCAGAGACATACCTAGTATGATTGTGAGCAGATCCACCTCTGCACAGGTCAAAAATGTTTCTCAAAATCAAAGCTAAACTTCTTTCATAAAAGCACATCTTAGCTATTTCCTGACAGCAGATAGTAGGATATATCCACAAATTCTTCAAGTGGGTAACTAGGGGTGATGGTGAACAGGGCCATTTCTCCTTCCACCCCTTGATTTCTAGACTCACATGTGCTACCTGTTGGGGACCCAGCACCACGTAAAAGTCATTTGATGTAGAGTGTTCACTGAATCCTAGAGGATGATGCTCCAGCCTTGCACAGCTTTAGAGAGTGATACGTGCTAATGAGCAACACAAAGCAGGGAAGGGCAAAGGGATTATAGGATGGGATGGTTAAAATTTTAGACAGGGCAGCTAGGGCATGCCTCCATCAGTAGGTGACATTTAAATAAAGATCTGAAGGAAGAGAGAAATCTGGGGTAAGATCATTCCAGGCAGAAGAAACAGAAAGTGCAAAGGCCCTGTGGTAGGAATGTCCCTGGCATGCTCAATGAATAGTGAGGTGGTCAGTACGCCAAGAGTGAAGTGAGGAAAGGGCAGAATATTGGCAGAAAATGAGGTCAGAGTGGTGATAGGTGACCATATCATGGAGGGTCTTTGAGGTCACTATAAAATGTTAAACCAGGATAGAGAGCTATCCTGGAAGCCAAGCGGGGGATGCAGAAGGAATAAAAGAGCTAGTCATAAGGTCTCAGGAATTATTACCAGAGTTGGCTCCCTGGACTGTTTGAATCTGACCCACGTTCATCAGCACTTAAGCTGATGCTAGGGGAGTATCAGAGAACCACCATCCTTGTAGCCCTCTTGAACTTTGACAATAAAGGTCCAGCTCATCATTTGCAAGGCGAGTCTGGTATTCTAGAGGAGGGACCACTGGTATGGAAGACATTTAAGGCATTCTGTCAGGACTATCGTTCCTTTTTTCCTATCTTTCCTAAAACACCTGTTTTAACAAGATGTTTTGGGCTTTTGCCTGGAAGGCTAAAAAAAGCCAGAAGCTGTTGCCTTAAGCCCACGGCCTCTCACAGTCATGAGAAGAACATGTGGATATACATTGCTGGATTCACGTTGTAGCACTGCTAAAGCCAAGCTCAGAAGCAGCAGCAAATGAAAATAACCCGGACATTCCATTTATTACCAAATGACTTTCAGAATACTTTTCTCTTTTCTTAAATAAGACTTGAAGAGAGAAAATTGGCAGTAGGAATTTAAAAATGATTACTTTCAGAAAACAAAAGGATTGAAATACTTTGATATTAGTCATTTCAAGTAGAAATGTAAGAACCACTTTTTAAAAATGTAGCAAAAAACCACACTTTTCTTGGTAAGAATAAAATATCTGAAGAGAATATGGGTCAGTCTTTTCAAATACTTCCTCCTGAATTGCAGCATCTTTAACAAATTCTATGTGATTTCACTCATTTTAAGCATATAGTAAGACAGGGTGAATGTAGAGAAGGATTTACATAAATGAATATCCAAGGCAGTTTAAAGTATTAAATTTTTTCTTTTCCATAGGAAAAAATATTTTTAAAATGTTTGCCATTCATTTCTAATTTAAATGTTATCTACAGAAAAGCTAATGAAAATTTTGCACCTCTGAATAATTTTTTTTTTCACAATTTAAGGAGATAAATTTTTTTTTACTTTTGCATAGCTTATTATGAATGATCAACTTTGTTAAGTAACTACCATTTATCTCTAGCATATTTTGGTTAGACATATATTTACGGAAGTTAATTGTAATTAATTTCTTCAAACTCTGGCTTAAACATTATCAGATATAGCTCAATGTTGCTGGATTATTGTTCTTACTTGCATACTACAGGCTCCAAGTCCCTCAACAAGCCCTACGTGTCTCAGTGAGTCCCTGGGTTGAAGCAATGACAGGTCTGTGGTCCAGAGAGACCCTGTCCCGTAGTGACCCATTGAGGAACCACTGGAGGGCAGCATCTCACTGCTGCCTGTGTGTCCTGCCAAAGGTGTGGGTCCCCAAAGCTGCAAAGGGGTGGGTCCCTAAAACTGTTGGGAGAAGGCAGCCCCCTGCTGTGCTGTTTTTTTCTTGCCATCTTGGCCCAAGGCAGCTCCACATGGACCTGAGCTTCCTCCCTCCTTGTGAAAACAGTTCCTTCACCCACTGCTTGAAGCTGCTTTCTCCACAGCAGGGTTTTTCCAAACGTGAGCTGATGGGTTATGAAATCAATTTAGTGAGTGAAAGGGGGAGCCATTAATAATTACATGGGGACCTATTAATAATGACATGGGGACTGCAGGCATCAACTGGAACTGTCCTGGGCAAACCAGGACATATGGTCACGCACAAATTCAAGATCAGTGTTATAGAAAATGAAATGGAATGAAATAGAATCAGAACAGAAAATACCAGTGTGTCACATAGAGAAAGTGTAGATAGTGTTTTGTGAAACTTTTACTTGGGGCTAGAAAAACACATTTCACATTGGAGTCAAGGTCAAAAGCATTTAAAAAATCACTTCTCTTCAGGGCTGGAACCTAGTCTGCAGCGTGGGGATTGGAAAAGGTCACCATGCTGTCCTCGGTAGCTCCTTCTGATTCCAGCCTCCTTTCACATATAACCAGCGCTCTCAGTCAAAGCAACTCCCACCTGCCCCACCAGTTGGTGGGCCTGAACCCTGGCACGGGGCCTGGGTTGTCAGGTTCCACCAAGATAATGTCTTTGCTTAAAGGATAATATTTTCCTTGTCTGGAATTACTGAATAAGGTCTCTAAATCTACCTACCATAAGAGCCTCTAAATATAAACTTCTGTGGAATAGAAGCTGATATAATTTTGTTTTTTCTGCAAGCTCTTTGAGGTAAGAACCTTCTGAGAAAATAGCACCAAATCTGACATATGGAAACTCTTAGTGCTTCTTGAACACTGGTCTCATGACTGGATTTTCTCTTTCTCCTGGTTCTGTGAGAACTGATAACCGTGCTGTTTCATAAGTGGCATTAACAGCCCTCTTTATGGAACCGCTTCAATATTTTTTCTCCCAATAATCAGGAGAAAACGTACACCATAAGTCTCCAGCAGGAAAAAATGTGCCCATGTAAATAACATCATAATGGGGAAGGTTCAGGGAGATAATTCACGCACAGCAGTTAGCACCGGGCACAGTTAAGTGCTCAGTAACGTCGACTGTTGCTGCTATCACTATTAAGTAAACAGAGCAAAGACAGAACCACACAGAAAAGCATTAACCGTTGGCCCTTATGTCGCTTCACAGAAGGAGGCAGGGCCTTTAACAGTAAGCTTGGTGATTCTGTTTCTTAGATAACCCATTAGCGAATCAATTTTTAAGCGAGGCCATAGGTTCTCAGAACCCTGACCTGCCTGCTTTTTTTTCTTTTTAAAATTTTTATTGATTATACATGGGGCACAGAGCTGACCATCAGCACCTGTGCCCAAGATGTGGCGATCAGATCAACACTATCAGCATGCCCACCACCTCGAATTGCAATTATTCCCCGTGTCCCCCACCCAACCTCTCCCCAATCCCTTTCTCCCTCCCCCCCCAGCAACCTTAGGTCTGTTCTCTCTCCGTGTGTCCAAAACACCACTATGGTCTTTCTTTCCTTCCTTCTTTCTCTCTTTGCTGCCATTTTTGAGTGAAGACATGCGGTATTTTTCCCTCTGTGCCTGGCTTATTTCACTTAGCATAATTTTCTCCAAGATCATCCATGATACTGCAAATGGCAGAATTTCATTCTTTTTTATGGCTGAGTAATATTCCATTGTGTATATCTACTACATTTTCCTTATACAGTTGTCCGTTGATGGACTTTTAAGTTGGTTCCAACTTTTGGCTATTACAGAGCTGTGATGAACATGGGAGTACTGGTATCCCTTAGATATGGTGATTTCTATTTCTTTGGGTATACACCCAGAAGTGGGATTGCTGGATCATATGGCAGTTCTATCTGTACTTGTTTGAGTAAGCTCCATACTGTTTTCCATAGTGGCTGCACTGATTTATAGTCCCACCAACAGTGTAGAAGTGTTCCCCTTTCTCCACATCCTCACCAGCATTTGTTATTCTCAGTCTTCTAAATAATAGCCAGTCTAACTGGGGTGAGACAATATCTTAGTGTGGTTTTGATTTGCATTTCCCTGATGATTAGTGATGTTGAGCATTTTTTCAAGTATCCATTGGCCATTTGTATGTCTTCCTTTGAGAAATGTCTGTTCAGCTCCTTTGGGTTATTTGTTTTTTTACTGTGTAGTTGTTTGAGTTCCTTGTATATTCTGAATATTAATCCCTTGTCAGATTTATAGTCTGCAAATATTTTCTACCATTCTGTAGGTTGCCTTTTCACTCTGTTGATTGTTTCCTTTGCTGTGCAGAAGCCTTTTAGTTTGATATAATCCCATTTTTTTCTTTTGTTGCTTGTGCTTTAAGGGTCTTATTCATAAAGTCTTTGCCCAGTCCTACTTCTTGAAGTGTTTCCCCTATGTTTTTCTTTAGTAGTTTTATAGTTTCAGGTCTTATACTGAAGTCTTTATTCCATTTTGAGTTAATTTTGGTATATGGTGAGAGGCGCAGGTCCAGTTTCATTCTTCTGCATATGGATGTCCAATTTCCCAGAACCATTTATTGAAGAGGCAGTCTTTTTCCTATGTATGATCAGCTGGCTAGAAGTAGTTGTGTTGATTTCTGGGTTCTCTATTCTGTTTCATCAGTCCAAGTGTCTATTTTTATGCCAGTAACATGCTCTCTGGTTACTATAGCTTTATAGTATATTTTGAAGTCAGGTAGTGTTATGCCTCTGGCTTTATTTTTTTTTTTGCTCAAGATTGCTTTGGCTATTCAGGATCTTTTGTTGTTCCATATGAATGTCAGGATTGTTTTTTCTATTTCTGTGAAGAATGTCATTGGTATTTTGATGGGGATTGCATTGAATCTGTAGATTACTTGGGGTAGTATAGACATTTTCATGATGTTGATTCTTCCAGTCCAAGAGCATGGAATGTCTTTCCACCTTTTTATGTCTTCTTTAATTTCTTTCAGTAGTGATTTGTAGGTTTTTAATTCTCTTTGTAGAGATCTTTCACCTCTTTGGTTAAATTGATTCCTAGGGGCTTTTCCCAAGATGGCGGCGGCTGCGGCGGCTGACACGGAGTAGCTGAGGTGGAAAAGGTGGCCACTGGGCCTCAGGCAGCTGGGAAACTTGTGGACCTTCCTCTTGCCATCTCTTAAGGGAGCACCGCTGCTGCTGGCCGGTCGTGGGGGGTGACCGCCACTTTGCCCCCGGCAGGAGAGGCTGCCTCATTTACAGGCAACAGCTTTGAAGTGTGGAGCAGGAAAAGAACTGTTTCTTAGCTGCAAAAGCGAGTCTTGAAACAGGGAACGCGGCGCCAGGGCTCCTGTGGATGCAGACAGGATCCTGGAGGCCGGGGCCGCGCTGAAAGTGGCCAGCTGCCCTATTCAGGATTTGAGGTTTCAGGCCGGCATTAAAGAAGATTCCTGGGAGCGCCCGAGCCGCGCCGCGACTGAACAGCCTGAGGCGGCAGCGGCCGAGAACTGGGAAAGGCGGCAAACCAGACACAGAGTGAGCGCCCGACCTGGCACAGCACTGTGAGTGACCCCTGGCACAGCTCTGTTTGGGGGGTGGATGCCCACCCGGCTCCCGCCTGCACCACCAGGCCACTCACCGCCCTGGTGCTGCCTCCATTTTCCCAGGTGCGGGCAGCCCCGCCCAGCTCGGCCATCACTGAGCCCTCCCACTTGCTTGGCCTGGCGCGGGGCTTTCTGGAGCCTGCGGACCGGCCTCCCCTCCCACTCCCTCCGCGGTTCTCTGGTGGGGCTGGTGGCATGGGGCATCCTCGGCCAGTGTCGGGAGGGCAAGGAAGTACGGGCGGGCCGACTGTCACTCCACCACACCCTGGACTCGGGCCCCAGGTAAACTCCCTGTTACTGGGAGGAAGATACCATCTCTGTGGCCACCAGTTTGGAAAAAAGCCTAACGAATTTCTGGTTGGGAATGGTGTGGTAGGAGAGCTCCCAGGTCCGCTTGAACCTGCTGGAGAGCAGGCTGCAGGCGGGCGCTAGGCTCGGTTTATACCGGGGGGATACAAAGGTGAACAAGACCGGAGAAAGATCTACACAGTGCTACAAAGGCACCCAGAGAGACCGGTCGTCTGTGCCTAGCAGAAACCTGGTAGACTTCCTGGGCGAGGCGGTGCCGAGCAGGGTCTTGAAGGCCCAGCTGATAGACGAGGGGTGCAGAAGACACACCCCAGCCCAGCACAGTGTGCACAGAGGGGGGAGACGTGCGGCCAGGGAGGCGGAGACTCGACAGAAACCACACACCCTGTGGGGTCGCCACTGCACGATCCAACAGCCTGGGCCAGAGCACACGGAACAGGGAGAAGTCCTACACAGGAAGTGAAAGCTCAACAGAGATCACACACCCTGTGGTACGTGATCCACCAGCCCAGCAGAGTCCAAGCTGACTAGAAAGGTGGCTCCCCGGAGAAGCCCAAGACCCGAGGCAACCACACACACAAGGCACTAGAGGCCAACTGAGCAGTCACGGAGGGAGCCATACGAAATTGGCAACCACAGCAACATCCTAGTTAGTCATTAGTCTCAAACCGGTGGACTGTGAAACCCCCTGCCACAATGAATAAACACCAAAAAAAAGATACCAGAAATACAAAAAATCAAGAAAGTACACCACCAAAAGTTAATAAATCTCAAACTCTAGATCCTATAGAACAAGAAGCCCTTGAAATAACTGATAAGGAATTTCGAGTGATAATTCTAAGGAAACTGAATGAGATACAAGAAAACTCAGCTAGACATCATGATGAAATGAGGAAAAGTATACAGGATCTGAAAGAGGAAATGTACAAGGAAATCAATGTCCTGAAAAAAAATGTAGCAGAACTTGCTGAACTGAAGAAGTTATTCAACAAAATAAAAAACACAACGGACAGTTTAACCAGCAGGCTTGTCGACGTTGAAGAGAGAACCTCTGAACTTGAAGATGGGCTGTTTGAAATAACACAAGCAGACAAAAAGAAAGAAAAAAGAATCAAGGACATTGAAGAAAATCTGAGAGAGATATCAGACAACCTTAAGCGATCAAATATCCGAGTCATGGGTATTCCAGAAGGGGAGGAAAATGGAGATTCCATTGAAAACATATTCAACAAAATAGTGGCAGAAAACTTCCCAGGTATAGGAAAAATCACAGATCTTCAGATCCAGGAAGCTCAAAGATCTCCAAATGTATTCAACCCAAAAAGACCTTCTCCAAGACATGTCATAGTCAAATTGGCAAAACTCAGAGACAAAGAGAGACTCTTAAAAGCTGCAAGAGAGAAGCATCAAATCACCTATAAGGGAGCCCCAATCAGGTTAACATCAGACTTTTCATCACAAACCCTAAAAGCTAGAAAGGAATGGGATGATATTTTCAAAATACTAAGAGACAAAGATTGCCAGCCAAGAATACTCTACCTTGCAAGGCTATCCTTCTGAAATGAGGGGCAAATAGTATATTTCTCAGACAAACAAAAACTGTGGGAGTTCCCTACCACACGACCACCCTTACAAGAAATCCTCAAGGGAGTACTGGGTTTGGTTCCTGAAAAATAACTACCACTGCCATAAAAACCCAAGAAAAATCTAAACGCGCTAGTATAATAAAAATGGCATTCATGAAGAGAAAACAAGCTAACAAAAACACTATCTACAACCTAAGGAACCAACAAACAAAGAAAACAAACAGTAAATCAGAAAGCAAGGAACAAAAGACACCTAAGACAACCAAACAACCAATAAAATGCTAGGAATAAATCAACACCTTTCAATAACAACTCTTAATGTAAAAGGCTTAAATTCCCCAATTAAAAGACACAGACTGGCTGACTGGATCAAAAAGCAGGACCCAACTATATGTTGCCTACAAGAGACTCACCTCACCCATAAAGATTCACACAGACTAAGAGTGAAAGGATGGAAAAAGATTTACCATGCAAACAGAAAAGAAAAACGAGCTGGAGTAGCTATTCTTATATCTGACAAAATAGACTTTAAACTAAAAACCATAAAAAGAGACAATGAGGGACACTACTTAATGATAAAAGGTCTGATCCATCAAGAAGACATAACAATCATAAATATGTATGCACCCAATGTTGGAGCAGCCAGATTTATAAAACAAACTCTATTAGACCTAAAGAAGGAAATAGACACTAATACCATAATAGCAGGGGACCTGAACACCCCACTGTCAATATTAGACAGATCATCTAGGCAAAGAATCAGTAGAGAAACACAAGATCTAAACAAGACTCTAGACCAATTGGAAGTGGCAGATATCTACAGAACATTCCACCCAACAACCTCAGAATATTCATTTTTCTCATCAGCACATGGATCATTCTCCAGGATAGATCACATATTAGGTCACAAATCAAGTCTGAATAAATTCAAAAAAATTGGAATTATCCCATGTATCTTCTCAGACCACAATGGATTAAAACTAGAAATTAATAACAAACGAAACTCTGGAAACTATACAAACACATGGAAATTAAACAGCATTCTACTCAATGACATATGGGTCCAAGAAGAAATCAAGCAGGAAATCAAAAAATTTATTGAAACTAATGAAAACAATGATACATCATACCAAAACCTGTGGGATACTGCAAAAGCAGTATTGAGGGGAAAATTTATTGCATTAAACGCTCACTTCAGAAGAATGGAAAGATGGCAAGTGAACAACCTAACACATCACCTTAAAGAACTAGAAAAATAAGAACAATCCAAACCTAAAGTTAGCAGACGGAAAGAAATCATTAAGATCAGAGCAGAACTGAATGAAATTGAAACCCAAAAAACAATTCAAAAGATCAACGAATCAAAAAGTTGGTTTTTTGAAAAGATAAATAAAATTGACAAACCATTAGCATGGCTAACAAAAAAAAGAAGAGAGAAGACTCAAATAACAAAAATTAGAAATGAAAAAGGCGATATTACAACTGATTCATCTGAAATACAAGGAATCATTCGAGACTACTATAAACAACTATACGCCAACAAATTTGAAAATCTGGAGGAAATGGATAATTTCTGGACACACACAAGCTCCCAAAACTGAACCATGAAGACGTAGAAAGTTTGAACAGACCAATAACAATAAAGGAGATTGAAGCTGTTATCAGAAGGCTTCCAACAAAGAAAAGCCCAGGACCAGATGGATTCACAGCAGAATTTTACCAAACATTCAAAGAGGAATTGACACCAATTCTTTACAAACTATTCCAAAAGATTGAAACGGACGCAAATCTCCCAAACTCATTCTATGAAGCAAACATCATCCTGATACCAAAACCAGGTAAAGATATAACCAAAAAAGAAAACTACAGGCCAATATCCTTGATGAATATAGATGCAAAAATCCTCACTAAAATAGAATACAGCAACACATACGAAAAATTATTCATCACGATCAAGTGGGATTCATCCCAGGGATGCAAGGTTGGTTCAACATACGCAAATCAATAAATGTGATACACCATATTAATAAACTCAAACACAAGGACCATATGATCATATCTATAGATGCTGAAAAAGCATTTGATAAAGTTCAGCACTCATTCATGACAAAGACCCTCTATAAGTTAGGTATAGAGGGAAAGTATCTCAACATAATTAAAGCCATATATGCCAAACCCACTGCCAATATCATCCTGAATGGGGAAACGCTGAAAGCTTTTCCTTTAAGAACAGGAACTAGACAAGGATGCCCACTCTCACCACTCCTATTCAACATAGTGTTGGAAGTACTAGCCAGAGCAATCAGAGAAGAGAAGGAAATAAAGGGCATCCAGATTGGAAAAGATGAAGTCAAACTGTCCCTGTTTGCAGATGACATGATCCTATATATCGAACAGCCTAAAACCTCTACAAAAAAACTCTTGGAATTGATAAATGATTTCAGCACAGTAGCAGGATACAAAATCAACACACAAAAATCAGTAGCATTTCTTTTCTCCAATAGTGAACATGCAGAAGGAGAAATCAAGAAAGCCTGCCCATTTACAATAGCCACCAAAAAAATAAAATACTTAGGAATTGAGTTAACCAAGGAGGTGAAAAATCTCTATAATGAGAACTACAAACCACTGCTGAGAGAAATTTAGAGAGGATACAAGAAGATGGAAAGATATCCCATGCTCTTGGATTGGAAGAATCAACATAGTGAAAATCTCCATACTACCCAAAGTGATCTACAAATTCAATGCAATCCCCATCAAAATTCCAAAGACATTTTTCTCAGAAATGGAAAAAACTATCCAGTCATTTATATGGAACAATAAAAGACCACGCATAGCCAAAGCAATGCTGAGCAAAAAAAAATAAAGCTGGAGGCATAACACTACCTGACTTTAAGCTATACTACAAAGTTATAATAACCAAAACAGTATGGTACTGGCATAAAAACAGACACACTGACCAATGGAATAGAATAGAGAATCCAGAAATCAACCCACACACTTACTGCCATCTGATCTTTGACAAAGGCACCAAGCCTATTCACTGGGGAAGGGACTGCCTCTTCAGCAAATGGTGCTGGGATAACTGGATATCCATATGCAGGAGAATGAAACTAGATCCATACCTCTCGCCGTATACTAAAATCAACTCAAAATGGATTAAGGATTTAAATATTCACCCTGAAACAATAAAACTTCTTCAAGAAAACATAGGAGAAACACTTCAGGAAATAGGACTGGGCACAGACTTCATGAATATGACCCCAAAAGCACGGGCAACCAAAGGAAAAATAAACAAATGGGATTATATCCAACTAAAAAGCTTCTGCACAGCAAAAGAAACAATTAACAGAGTTAAAAGACAAGCAACAGAGTGGGAGAAAATATTTGCAAAATATATATCTGACAAAGGATTAATATCCAGAATATATAAGGAACTCAAACAACTTTACAAGAAGAAAACAAGCAACCCAATTAAAAAATGGGCAAAAGAGCTAAATAGGCATTTCTCTATGGAAGATATCCAAATGGCCAACAGACATATGAAAAAATGCTCAACATCACTCAGCATCCGGGAAATGCAAATCAAAACCACATTGAGATACCATCTAACCCCAGTTAGGATGGCTAAAATCCAAAAGACTCTGAACGATAAATGCTGGCGAGGCTGCGGAGAAAAAGGAACTCTCATACATTGTTGGTGGGACTGCAAAATGGTGCAGCCTCTATGGAAAATGGTATGGAGGTTCCTCAAACAATTGCAGATAGATCTACCATACGACCCAGCTATCCCACTGTTGGGAATATACCCAGAGGAATGGAAATCATCAAGTCGAAGGTATACCTGTTTCCCAATGTTTATCGCAGCACTCTTTACAATAGCCAAGAGTTGGAACCAGCCCAAATGTCCATCATCAGATGAGTGGATATGGAAAATGTGGTACATCTACACAATGGAATACTACTCAGCTATAAAAACGAATGAAATACTGCCATTTGCAACAACATGGATGGACCTTGAGAGAATTATATTAAGTGAAACAAGTCAGGCACAGAAAGAGAAATACCACATGTTCTCACTTATTGGTGGGAGCTAAAAATTAATATATAAATTCACACACACACACACACACACACACACACACACACACAAACCGGGGGGGGGAAGAAGGTATAACAACCACAATTATTTGAAGTTGATACGACAAGCAAACAGAAAGGACATTGTTGGGGGGGAGGGGGGAGGGAGAAGGGAGGGAGGTTTTGGTGATGGGGAGCAATAATCAGCCACAATGTATGTCGACAAAATAAAATTAAAAAAAAAAAAATTAAAGTAAATAAATAAATAAATAAATTGATTCCTAGGTATTTTATTTTTTTGCTGACTGTTGTAAATGGGCTTCCTTTCTTGATTTCTTTTTCTGCTAGTTTATTATTGGAGAATAAAAATACTACTGATTTTGGGGTGTTGATTTCATATCCTGCAACATTTAAGTCATCTCTGTGGTGTCTCTTTACCCAGATAACACGGAGTAGGCTTTTGTCTTGTGAAGCAAGGGGGTCATCAGCCTCAGTGCAACTCTTCTAAAACTGAAGTGTCTGTGCCCTTGGTTTGGAGGCTCTTTCTTTGGAGGTTGCTGGTAGTCTGATTGGCTTTCAAAGCACAGAAGCAGGGTTTCTCAGCCTTGGCATAATTGACATTTTGGCCTGGATAATTCTTTGTCGTGGGGAGGCTGACCTGTGCACTGTAGGATGTTTATCAGCATCTCTGGCCTCTGCCCACTAGATGCCAGTAGCACCTTCCCCACACCCCAACAACACCCAAAACATTCTTAGACATTGCCAAATGTCCCCTGAGGTCAAAATATCCCCAGTCAAGACATACTGAGATAGATTAAGGACAAAAGCCAAGATAATAGTCCTATAATGCACTAGTCTTATGTTGCCCCCAGGCAGAATCAAACAGGGAAAGGCTGGCCCTGAACTTTGTGACCAGACTTGGGCTGTGCAGCATTTCTCTCCAAGGGAGTAAGGTCTCAGCCAGGCCATGAGCAACATGACCTCAACAAGTGGATCAGCCTCTTGGGGCTTGTGTTCCGCCAAGTGTAAAGTGAGAGGTCAGAAGACATGGACCTATGAAGCCATCCAGTTCTGACATCTGTGATGATAATATTAGATGCTCAGTTAGGGAGTAAGTGGTGGTCCAGTTTGAGATACCTCTCCTCCTTTTTCTGTAAAATGGGGATCAGAGTAGCCTGACTGCTACTTTGTAATGAGGCTGTAATGAGGACTGGCCGCCATGTATGCCCAGAATGTGGCCAGCAAACCAGAAACGGCTGCAGTTCACCTCTCTGGGATCTGAGGTCAGGCTGGACAGAGGAGCCATGGGTGAAGCTAGCTGAGTGTTCAGGAGTCCAGACAGTGGGCTGGTGTGGCCTTTTCCATGGGACTGGAGAAAGTGACCTGGAGAAAAAGAAAGTAAAAAAGATTTTGGGCAGAAGGAAAGATCGTTCCCCCTCCCCTACCTCAGGCCTTAGGTCTTAGGCTACTCCCAGCTGGCCAGAGTCCTGGGATCCCAAACAGGACCTGCCCACCCCTGGGACAGTAGCCTGTGTATCTCAGCTACTCAGGACCTTCCCCACTAATAAACATTTGATTTTCTCAAAAAAAAAAAAAGTTACTTCGATCAAGTGCCCCCCCCACCAGTCTCTCTCTATATATGTATGTATGTGCATATATGTATGTTTATATATATATGTTAGAACTTATCAGTATGTAAGCTTAAAGGGTACTTTTGCTTGGTTTATTTATGTTGTATCTTCAAGAACATCATTTAAAAGTTCTCACCTTTCAAAATGCGGCAAGAAAAAAGCAGCTGTTCCCCCACGTTTCCTACACCCTCCATGCACAAGCCCTGCCTTCTGCTTTGAGGGCACGTCCTCTTCTGGGCAAACTCCTCATTCCCCAACACCCAGCTCAAATGTCACATCCTTTTTAAAGAATTCCATGTGTTCCAGAGGCATTATATATATATGTAATATATATATATCTTCTATCACCGTGTTTACATCTTATTGTAATTAGTTATGGGTCTGTCTCTCCAACAAGGTTAGGAACTATGCCTTAGTCACTATTCCACTTCTAGCCCTCAGCACAGTGCCTGTCACAAAGCTTTCCACAATAAATGGCTAAGGGCTGATTGTTAGAGAGGCAATGTGCAAGCTGAAAATCTGGGTTTCAGTCCACTCTGCTCCCTGTTAACTGTATGCCCTTAGACAAGTCATTTCACTCCTCAGAAATTCAGTTTCTTCACCCATAACACGCAGGTAATAATGCTTACAACTTGATAGGCAGTGTTTTCATTTTAAAACACCAGGTTATATTAGTGCCTCTTTGTGAAATGAGCTTTGGCCAACTATGGGCTAGAATATATGAAATCCATCCTTAGAGTTTTGTAGTTGAGCATAGCATAGTCCTGACAGAGGAAAATTTTATGCATTATTAATTATTTCATTATTACTATATAATATTTAATAACACTTTGCCTTAAAATATTTTTTTAAGAAATTGTATACTTCAACTCCCAGAAATATATCCAGGGGACTTTATTCAAAGCTGGAGAGAAGCCTAAGAACCACCACTTGGAGATTATTGTTCTTGGGACCTTATTAGCATTGTAGGCAGAGGCGGCCTGGTGACACTGGCTTACCTCCTCATAAGCAGGGCACTGCTACAGGAAACACTAAACCACGTTCCTGTGATTCATCTGTTCTCTGCCTGTTGCACTGGAGGCAACTCGAAACAGAAAGATCGTGGGCTCTGGGGCCAGCTCATTCACCTACTAGTGCGTGATCTTCTGCAAATTGTTTAACCTCTGAGCCTCATCTTCCTCATCTTTTAAAAATGAGAATAATAATAATAAAACCTCTCTGTCTCATAATTGTCTCGAAAATGAAAGAAGACCATATGTATAAGACTGGCACGTAGTGCATACTGCCCAATGGTAGCTGCGTTTCATTCACAGATGACAGAGCACATTTAAACATCATTCTGCTGTGTCTCCCCATGTGGTATATATCTGGCTTGCCTCCTCACTATCAGAGGCTCTGGTGCAAAGAACCATGGACTCATGTAGAAATTCTTCCAGTTTTATGAATAAGGGTATTATTACTGCCTAGTAATATTGATCATATTAATAACAACCACAAGTGAACATGTCGTACATCAGAGTGCCTGCATTTTTCTATGTACTTCGAATATTCTAACTCAACAACCCTATGAAGTTCTATTATTAACCCCACTTAACAGACTGTGGTGCAAACAGGTTAAGCACATGCCATGTCACACATTTGGTAAGTGGGGAGCCAGAATTTAAGAACCCAGACGTCCACTACCAGAGCACATCCTCTTAACCATCAGGCCTCACTGTCTGATGGCTGCTTTTGTTTTGTTCACTCACTCAATACGCGCACATTGAGCAGTCATTTTGCTCCAGGCATTGGAACTCTGAAGATGAATAAGACATGCTTCCAGTCCTCAAAGAGTTCACAATCTAGTAGGCAAGACAAACATGTAGGGCCGAGCCCGTGGCGCACTCAGGAGAGTGCAGCGCTGGGAGCCCAGCGACGCTTCTGCCGAGGGTTCGGATCCTATATAGGAATGGCCGGTGCACTCACTGGCTGAGCGACGGTCACGAAAAAGACAAAAAAAAAAAAAAAAAAAAAAAAAAGACAAATGTGTAAACAAGTGGTTTCCATGTAATGTGATAAGAACAACAGTAGAGGTTTATGTTAGGTACAGTGGAAGCACCAACGTGGCAGAACCCAATCCTCTGGTTAATTTCCTCCTGAGAAATAAAGGGGTCCCCTCGAATGAACTAAACAGGTGAACAACCTGCTGCAGAAATGGGGATCCTGCAGCTGGTGTGGCTGGTCAGATGCAGGTAACTGCTGATAAACTTAGTGTGACACCTACTCGGAGATAATTTAGGTTGTTGTTAAACACTCAGCCCATTATTTTACTACCTGGACTATCGCCTTTGTCTGGGAAAAGAAAGGTAATAAAATACTATGTGACTTAGGAGCCAGGCAGTTGCATATACATACATATATCCTTATCATCAATAAAACAGATAAACTGTGAAACAGATTCTCAATTTGTCCCATAAAAATAAAAAAAGTGCGATGGTTTAATGTTCTAAGACAAGAACTCATTTTCAGTGTCAGACTTCAAGATGTAATCTCAAGGTTTGTTCTGAGCAGGAGGAAATGAGAAAGAAATGTTTTACATTACGTTCTTCCCCTGTGAGGCCACTTTCTACGCTGAGTGCTTGCTTTCTGAGTTGTTAGGGAGAATGTGGAATGCAGCGCTCCTCCCCAGGCAGGCTGCCCACCAAGCATCTGTTTGTGCTCTCCTCATTACCACTGATGGCCTGTGGTCTCAGAGAAAAAGCTGTTGTTCCCAGAATGCCCGTCTGAAATGCACTGTGGCTTTCAACCAATACAGCACTTAGGGAATAAGAAATCAGTGTATCTACTCAGTGCCCGGGCTTTCCAGCTGCGGGAAGAAATGAGCTCACCTGGATTCCAATGTTGCACTGTGGCAAAACACACCTTCCCCCATCAAAAAATGTTGTGAATTTTAGAGAGAGTTCTTACACAGATCTCCTAGGTACCTGGGTTAGAGTGTGCAGGAAGCATTTTAAGCATTTAAAGAAGTTGTTCCAGAAGCCAATAAGAACTAATTGCAAGACTGGCGAAATTTCCTTCATTATGAAGTGATGTCTTGTGTTCTCAAAGGAGGTATTACAGAAGGATGCGATGAGGAGACTGGAAAGAGTGGGGTGGGGGGTGTCAGGGGGACACAGGACCGCTGGGGGTGGAGCTGCACAGAGAAGCTGGCTGCTGCTGTACTCACGGACGGTGAGCGTGGCACAGGGCTTTTACAGGATTTAGAACAGTGCCCCTCAACTTTTTTTTCTCTGCCCAAGAAACCTGAAAGACACAAAATATTTGTACTAAGAACAGTTGCAGGGCTGGGTATCAGAAACTCGGGGTGGGGTGGGGAAGGCAGGACAAGGAAGAGAAGGAAGAACTTGCACATTTATTCATTTATTTTTTTAAAGAAAATTTATTAACGTAAATTTATTAATTTTTTTTTACATTCTATGATGTTGTGGAGCAGTTGGGAGGGAAGGGGAGAGGGGAAAGGGGACGGAAATGGGATGGGAAGGAGGAGGAAAGAGGAGGGACCGGATTGAGGCCTGTGGCTCCCCCCTCATTCCCACAGGGGAGACCAGGGGGCTTCCAGTGGTGGCTTGGTCATTGCCGGGCTGGGAGCAGATGTCAGGGGGGTGTGGCAAAAAACCCCACCCCCACAACCCCAGCTCAGGAACCCAGGGCCCTTCCTGTAGGGGTTCAGTGGTTGTTGCTGGGGTGGTTGTGTGTGTCAGGGTTGTGTGGCTAAGGCCCTCATCCCCCATCCTCAGGACTGGTTGCGAGTGTTGGGGGGCATGGTTGACGCCCCAGCCCCCTACTTCCTGGCTTGGTAGCCCAGGGGACTTTGGGTCCTTCTAGGTGTTAAAGGTGTTCTTTGGTGAAATGAGACCTTTACTAGTTAATATCAAACTTTGTCTCTGGTTGTGGATACTTTGTCTTTTCTTTCAGTTCTGTGTTGGATTATTTGCTGTTCCCACCACTTAAACTCTACACTGGAACTAATTTGTTGTCCTTTACTTACTTCTAAAATGGTGGAACTTTCTGTGGGGACCAGCACTTGAGTTCTGAGGTTCAGGTAAATTGCTGCTTTGCTGCTGATTCCCTGGGGAAGGCTTTTTGGGCAGCTCAGGTTTTAATTGTTGACTTTATAGGAACTTCCAGCTCTGGTGAGATCTGGTGCCCCTGGGTTGTGTAGAAACTCTGGTCTGGGCCTGAGTCTTTTCATCCCCATGCAATTATACATTCCTGACCAGTCTCCTCTGAGTGGTCCTGCGCTGATAGGGGTGCAGATCAGCTGTTCTTGCTGTGCCCCAGTGTTATCCCAGGGGGCCCATCTCCCCTACCACCTGTGCTGCAAACACTTCCCATGTGATGGGCTGTGCGCCGGTCCCTTGTGATGACTCACCGGCCTCTGTTGCTCCTTTTTTTCAGTTGTTGTGGCTCCTTACTCCTATGTGGGTCCACGGGAACCCTGTTAGTGGTCTTGCTGGCCTGGAGGCCACCAAAGCCCTCTTCTGCCCTGCTGCCTCCAAGCAACTTCATCCAAAGGGCACAGCTGCAGCTTTTGCTGGCTCCTGCTCCTCCTGCTCTGTGCACTCAGCAGCTCCAGCCTGGAAGCGGCTGGGCTTTGAAACGGTTGGAGAGGTTTTTCTTTTTCTCATCGTGGCTTCTTCCATCTTCATGCACTCTGTAGGTCTGTCCTCCTCTTCCTCTGAGCTCTAGCGGTCCCAGCTTGGCTGTTGTTGGTTTTTTATAGTTGCAAATTGCTTGATTTGTGGGAGAGAGTGACGCTGGGGACTGTCTATTCTGCTGTCTTGACCAGAAGCAAGGCTCTCATATCTGAAGCAGGTTATTTCCTTGCACATTTAAATGAACTGACAAACCAGGTAAGTGGGAACCTGCCTCCCCTGCTGTGAAGAGTCACCACTAATCTGTGTGCCCCTCTCCTCTGGGACATCTCTAATTGATGCCACCACCCCTCAAAGGATGGGTTACCCTGGTTCTGATGTAGGTCATTCCTACATATCTGATGGCCTTAAGTTTGTTCTCTGGAATTTCTCAGAACATGTCTGTTATCCCTTCCCATGGGACTGTCCTTCAAATATTTGGAGTCAGGTTTCTTCTAAGACTTCTCTTTTTGAGATTAAATCTCAGCTATTTTCCTCTTGCCCATCCCGTACCCTCTCACCTCAGGACCCCACTCTGTGCTAAGTGAGAGCAGCTCATTTAAAAAACAAATCCATGATACTGCATCAGCCAGTGGTAAAAAGTTACTCTCTCATGTCTACAATCACAAAACAAGAAGAAACCTTAGAAGTCAGCTCAACCCAATTCCATATTTATACACGAAAAAAGTGGAGGCTCAGTGTTACACATTTGTTGGTGGGTAAATTAGGAGCAGAATGAAAGTTTCTGAACCCTCTGTGTAGCAGAGCATGTGCCAAGCCATGTTCCCGGGAATCATTTTAGCTGGTGGCAAGTCAAAGAGCAACCTAAGACAAAGTAACAGTTCAATAAAGAATCCAGCCTGCTGGGGGCCTTTTGTCTGTTTGAACACAAACTATGTCATTTAATTTTACAGAGCAAGTTGCTCATCCCCAAACCAGAAGGGCTTCCAAGGATATTCATTTCTTATTAGTAAGATGATGGTTTGTTATTATTGTTTTGTTGATGGAATGCTCACACACAAAAAGTGAGCTGCTTTGTCCCTTATTTTTGTTGGTGGTATTTTACCTTCAAAGATGTAATTCTTTGGAGGTGACTTGTTTCCAAAATTGAAGGACCCGTAAAGAACCAAATAAAGGGAGGGATTATATTACATACCTTCTATATCATTTATTACAAAAGAAGGAGTAAAAAAAATTCAAAACAATAATATTGGTGTGAACATTTTGCCTGGAAATACACAAAAATATCTGATTTAAAAAATAAACTTTAAATTTTAGAATAGCTTTAGATTTACAGAAAAATTGCAATGATAGTACAAAGAGTTCCATGCACCCACACCCAGATTCCCTGTCATTAACATCTTACATTAGTATGGTACATATGACATAATTAATGAGCTAATATTGATACATTAGTATTATAATGTCATTTTTCTTTTCCAGGACTTCATCTTGATACTTTATATTTAGTCTTTATGCTCCTTAGATTCCTTTTGGCTGTGACACTTTCTCATCTCAGACTTTCCTTGTTTTTGATAAGTATTGGTCAGGTATTTTGTAGAATGTCTCTCAATTGGACTTGTCTGATTTTTTTCTTCTCATGATTAGACTGGGTGTATGTGTTTTATGAAGGCAGACTGCAGAGGTAAAGCACAATTCTCCCCCAATTGCATCAGGAGTCCATGCTGTCAACGCGGCTTGTCACTGTCGATGTTGATCTCGATCGCCTGGCTGACATGGTGTTTGCTGGGGTTCCCCACCACAGTTACTCTTTTTTCCGTACTCTTTGCTCCCCTTGTGGAAATCACTACATGTAGCCCATACTAAAGGAGTGGAGAGTTACGATCCACCTCCTATGATCAATTCTGAGTTAATTTTGGGGAAATGCATATGGTCTAGGTCCAGTTTCATTTCTTTTTGCATATTACAATTGTGGTAGCACAATTGTTTGAAAATAATATCCTTTCTCCGTTGAATTGCCTTATATGATTTTGCTTTTGTCAAAAATCAGTTGACTCTATTTGTGAGGTCAGTTCATTCGATTTTGAAAGTACACTTCAAAGTGATTTTTCCCCCCAATATTTATATTCTTCTTTCCTGTTTTTCTGAAATTATAAATTTTATTCTATAATCCTTTTTCTGTTTGTTTCATGGCTGGCCAGTACACAAAGTGATTCTTGAGAAAATTTGTTGACTTTTATTTTATTTCCACTAGTTTGTGTGATTTAATTTTATTAAAATGTTTTTTGCTCTCCATATGTAGCTATCATCTTAGCCTTTGAAAGTGGCGCCTCTCGATAAAACATAAAAGAACTTCAACTTCAATATCCTCTTCCAGAGGTAAGATTAATAGAATGCAAGAATACTTCAAAAAGTTCATAGAAAGATTAGTTTTATCCTCAATTCTACTTTTCCATGAACTTTCTGAAGTGCTCTCGTGTTAGGGTGAGAGAGGGAACTTAGAAACCCTTCACTTTAACAGTATCATTTGTCCCGTGAGAAAAGCTGAGATGTGGATGAACGACTTACTCAAGGTCAAATAGGTGGTTAGTGACATATCTATATTTAGCTCAACCAATGGTCAGTGACTCATCCAGGACTCCAGCCAGGCCTCTCAGCCCACACAGCATCCTAGCTCAAACAGAGGCTTCTGCCTTTTCAAATCTCCCTCTCCAGTCGCACGAATTCATAGACATACACACTTCTTGGTGACAGTAAAAGTTGATATTACCCACAAGGGCTAACCAGAAAATTAGCCCAGAGGAAATCATTCTGAGGAGCTAGGTTGGTTAGAGCGTGGTGCTAATGAGGCAAACGCCTAAATTCTTGCATCCCAGGAGACAATTAGCTTATTTTGATCAGTAGCCAAACTGCAGCTATAAAACATCTTAACAAGCTTGCAGAGGTTTGCTTCTGGTGGCAAAAGGAACTCAGTGACAAAATGCTAGAGTTACATGTAAAATTCACTGCTGATACTGAGGCAAGAAGATGATTTTTATATCAGAAAAACAATAGTGCACCTACCCATGTGTAGGTGGGGATTATGTTAGGTGATAAGATTACTTTGTCCACAAGTAAAGAGAGATATGAGGAGATAATGGATCACTCAATAAATGGAGAGAGGATCTTAAGTATAAACTTGATATTCTGATTCCACAAAATTTCTTAAATAGATTAAATAGATTTGTAAACCTATGAATATTTAGGCCTGTATGCTAAACAATTCGATCATGTTTCCAAGTCTTTTACACAAAGCAGAAAAAATGATGTAGGACAATGAAAACTGAGTTGAGGGGTTAGTTTTTTCTTTCATTAAAATTTCTTCAGAACTACTACCATAATCATCTTGCCGGTTCTTTTTAAATATATTTGATTCCTTGAAATTTTTCATCATTGTTAAGGTCATTATAATTAATTATAAAAGCTGCAGTTTATTGAGCACCTACTGTGTGCCTAGTTCTACGCTAAGCATTTTTACACTCATTATTCTCATGCAATCCTCATAATCCTAAGAGGGAGGTCACACTATTATCTTCATTTTGTAGTGATTAAAAAATACATAACAAAACACAACCATCTTGTAGTTTACGTTCAAAAATTTTCCTGACTTGCACTTACTGCATTCCAGTCAATGTCCCTGATCACAGCTAGCTGCCCATGAGATCAAGTCCATTCATTAATTCATACCAAGGTAAGAATGATAGGAAATGTTTGATTTATCTGAATAGAAGAGACCTGGAGAAATCAAATCTAATGGCAGATTTTGCTGGCATGAAAAGATGTTGTTGGGGAATGGAGTGGGGGTGGGGCCAGGGAGGCGATTCCTGCCTTGGAGTCCACTGTCCTTTCAAATACGGTTCTTAAATGTTTACCTGGTGAGATGGCAAACCAGGTATGTGTATCTGTCAACAAGAAGAGACCTACATGTGTGGTAGAATTCTCTGTCAAAGTTCTCTACCCACAGGTGGGATAAGTGAATTAACAGTGTAAAGCTGCAGCTAAGAATCCACAGGTGGCAATTAAAATAATTAGAGAGTATCCTGGCGAAAGTTTACAAAAATAACTTAGGTGGTGGTAAATACTGAACACTATTTTTGGTCAAATTTATGTTTTATTTTTTATTTTTAGTCTACTTAAAATTAGATACATTTCTTCTCAGTCTTTCATACTCTCAGACAAACGTTACTGGGTAGCATGGATTAAAAAATATATCTCTGTGCAATTTAGGCTAAATTGGAACTCTTTTGCATTCTCATGGTTTGAAGCCATAAGAAAACAGAAAACATTTCAGTGACCAAAATAATTTTAACTGTCAGGCGCTCTACATCTCTTTAAACAAAACATTAATGGCTACTGCTGTATAAGATGCATACACTGTATAGTATTGTGATTAAAAGTGAGGGCTCTGGAGCTGAACTGCCTGAGCTCAAGTTCGAGTGCTGCCATTTATCATTTGATGATAAACGTTTATTTAACCATCTTGTACCTCAGTTTCCTAATTCAGAGAGGATAATAATAGTATTTATTTCACAGGATTGTTGTGAGAAATCAGAGTCACTTAGAACACTGGCACAAAATAAGCATTCAATAAATGTGAGTACTACTCATATTTCTTTTGGGACATATATTATACTCTATAGCTCATATGTATATTTAGCTTTAAGTAATGACGTACATTTTTAGTCTATTTTTTTCCTGAATATATTAGTCATACTTATTTAAAACGTTTTTTTGATAACTAAAATATCTGAATCAGTGTGTCTGTTTCTATATTTTTCCTCTTGGTTTTTAGTAATTATTTCTATCTCCTGGAATTCCTGGTAAATTTGGATCCAATGCCAAACATTGTATCTTAAGAATTATATAGGCTTTGGGGTAATATCTTTCTCCAAAGATGCTTCACAGCATCCTCTGCTAGGGAGCTGATCACCTTATTCCAATCAGAGACAATCAGTTTCAGGATGCATTGCAGGTTGTTGGGTTTTTTATTTTGTTTTTTAAGACTTTATTTTTTTAGGAAAGTTTTAGGTTCACAGCAAAATTGAGCAGAAAGTACAGAGATTTTCCATACACTCCCTGCCTCCCCCTGCCCCCCACAGCCTGTCCCACTATCAACATCCCCCACCAGAGTGGTACATTTGTTACAGCTGATGAACCTACATGGACACATCATCACCCCAAGTCCACAAGTTTATGTTAGGGTTTGCTCTTGGTGTTGTACATTCTATGGGCTTTGACAACTGTACTCAGGTACTTCTGAAAATTTGTGGAAAAATAGGATTAAAAGATAATCTAAATCTTTCCATGAACTTTTTGAAGACCCCTTGTATAATGACATGTATCCACCATTGTGGCATCATAAAGAATATTTTCATTGCCATAAAAATCCTCTGGCTCTACCTATTCATCCCTCCCTACCTCAAGCCCCTGGCAACTACTGATCTTTTTACTGTCTCCATAGTTTTGCCTTTTCCAGAATGTTGTATAGTGCCTTACTGTTTTTGTGAGGCTCTTTCCCATCTCTGATTCATCCCTGTCCTAGTGTTGTGAGGCTGTCGCCCAGGAAAGGAACCAAACATTTAATTAAGATTTTAACAGTCTTTATTAGCCGGCTGGCGACTGCCTCCCCTAGGTATTTTGGGAGAGCAGCAGCCAGCCTTGTTCTGGTGGAGTTTATAAAGGCAAAAACTGCATCCCTCTGGCACACGGGTTTGTCCAGGTGCACAAAGCAAGTTAGGTAGCTAGGTTACAGAAGCTAAAAGTGAGCAATTAAAGCAATCAAGCATAAAAATTTTCATTGTTTCTATGCAATGGTTTTTGTTTCTATGAGAAGGTCAGTGGTTTCTCACGCAAAGGGGTAGTCTGACAATGAGAATGGAGCAGTGCCTTCCCAAGATGGCGTTGGTATTGCTCAGGATTCTCTGCTACACTACAGAATGGCCTCCTAGAGTTCCATCTTAGGACCTGGGGTTTTCACTGTGGCCCTTCCTGGTGAGTCTTTCATGACTGCAAAAACTCTACTCTACTTTTTAGAGGCTTTCTGCTTAGTTTCTTAATATCCCGCTCTACACAACATCAGAATTTGGCAAACATTTTGGTGGGAAAACAGGTCAAGTGTTGACTCAGCTTTCCACCCACTGTTCTCACTGGGATCCCAGCCTCACAAGATTCCAATTTTTCCAGCTCCCAAAACTGTCCAAAATTCTGCTGCTTTCTCTGCTCCTTAGTAGCCCCTGCCCAAGTCTAGTGCCTGGATTCTTGGCCTCTTGCTCAATAATCAGAATTAACAAATGCCTGAAAGGGAATATCAATTGCAAAATGTCAACTCTCCTTTCCAAGTTTTCTCCTTCTCCAGAATCTTATTACTCAAGTCTGAGTTTCCTCAGCAGTTCTCCAATGCCTTTAAACAGATACCTTCCATGCCTTCAAACTCAGGATACACAAATATTTTGTGTATTTAACTAGATTTTCTAGTCATCTCAGTGAGAACACTGGCTTTCATCTCAGCTGAAAGTGGAGACACATACATTTCTGACAGATGTTTCTGTACTTCTTTGTTTATTCTGTTAAGATTAACAAATAATATAAACAGTTGAGTCAAGGAATCTACCTAATCTATTAATCACATGTTTGATTTTATGGATGATTCGTCATTCACAAGTATAAATCTGTACTTTAATTTTAGCATGTTGCTATGTTAACATATTTGGTCATTTGTTCTGTAAATACTTGTTTTATGAATTTTTATGAATTTTAAAATGAGTATCTGGTGGTCAGAATCACCATATTGTATGGTGTACATGAAATTTAACTAACCAATAGAGATGTTGCGGAAACATAACTTAATTTTTTATAACAAAACTTAATTTCGATCTTGAGCTCCCATTTTACTTGGGTGACAGAAACTTAATCTCAGTCAATTTGGGGATTTCCTTAGGGTTGTGTTTCAGTACCGAGGGGCTTACACAGTGCTTCCCATAGAGGATTCAACCACACTCCCACCTAAGAAGTAAATATTTGGCTACCAGTTCATTTCTTTTACAGACTTGCAATGAATCCTCCCATTTTCAGGATGACCAGCACCTGCTACCTGAAAACAAAACAAAAACAAAGGACACTAAAATGGCTTTTATGTAAATAATATTTACATAATCATGATAATATAAACACTGAATATTGCTCCAACCAGAAATTATAACTATTGAATGGTGGGGGAGGGAGGAGAGAGAGAGAGACAGGAAAGGTAAATCAGTATCTTCAATGATATGGAGCCAATAGGTAATATCCTAAAAAAAAAAAAGCAGCATAATAATGTTATTTAAAAATATAGAGGTCAATTCCAGAAAAAAAAGTTAAAAGAGTTGAAAAAATTTGCTTCTGGAGAATGAAAGTGGGAGCAAGTAAGGCAAGAGATGTTTATTGTAAACTTAGCAAAAAATTTTAGATTTTTCAAGTTATGAACATAAATATCTTTACTAGAATAACATTTTTAAAAGAAGTAACTACATTCTGCAGCTTGTATTTTAACTTTGTTTCATAACATTTTACTATTCAGAATTTTCAATTTTAATGTAGTCAAATTTATTAGTTTTTCTTTTATGATTTGTTCTTTGTGGTCTTAATTTCTTCATTAACATGTCAAAACAAATGTAGAGTGAAAAATTGCTAAAGAAGATGTATAGTATATGCCTAATTATATTAAATTTGAAATATATCAAGCAATGCTACCGTATTAACCCATTTCAGTTGTTTATAACAAAATACCTGGAACTGGGTAATTTGTAAAGAAACAATATTTATTGCTTACAGTTTTAGAGGTTGGGAAGTCCAAAGTCCAGGGAACACATCTGATGAGATGATTTGTTTGTTTTTTTTGGTGACTCTATTCAGTGGTTCAGGTGTCACGTGATGGATGGCAGGAAGAAAGAGAGCTTCTCATGCTCTGTCCTTTTAAAGTCCTCAGAACCAAGCCCATGACCACCACTAAACCATCAATGTATTAATCCATTTACTATGGCATTATTCTCACAATCTAATCACCTCTTCGAGGCCCCACCTTTCAATTACCCTAATAGGATTTCCCACCCTCAACAGTTGCAGTGGGGATTAAGCTTCAATTAATTTGGGGTGGGACATTCAAGCCACAGCAACTATATACAGTTTTTTAATTTTTTAAAAAGATGACTGGTAAGGGGATCTTAACCCTTGACTTGGTGTTGTCAGCACCAGGCTCTCCCAAGTGAGCCACCCGGCCATCCCTATACAGGGATCTGAGCCAGAGGCCTTGGTGTTATCAGCACCACACTCTCCCAAGTGAGCCATGGGCTGGCCCTAACTATATACTGTTTTTAATTAGATACATAAATAATAAATATATATGGGAATAACAATGCTAATACTGTTGTCTTTAATTTTATTTCTCTATTTTAAAATCTGTTTAATTAACAAAGTGTTTAATTGTAACAAGGTTTAATTGGTAACAGAGTATTCTTACTTTTCTGGAGTTTGGAATGTTTCATGGTTTTAAAAGCATGAATAGGCAACCACAAAATACTGTGGCAAAGCTTACCTAAAGATAGGTACTTGGTGCTAGGTAACCCACAGAAAGGCACCTCTAACCCAGATTAGGGGTTTGGTTAGGAAAAGTTTCCCAGGAGGGCAGTGACCTATAAGCTGCCACCTGAGGGGAACATATGGAGGGCTGGGGTGGGCCAGGGGCGGTAGAGATGTATTTCTCTAAGAAAGTAAAGGGCACTGGTGATATGTGTCAGGGTAAGATAACAAAGAACCCATAAACCAGGGTCGTGATTATGGACCTCATATTGCAGAAGAGGTGAGTCATAAAGGATGTCGATCGAGCAGCAGGCCAAGAGCGGATCCCAGAGACCAGGTAAGGAATCTGGTCCCTGCATTTAATGGGTAGACGCTCAAACTCTTTACAGAATGATGCCCCCGCCCCCCCCCCGTGCCTTTCTGCCTCACAGGGCCTGCCGTTTTGGGTTTTCCCGCCCTCCCTACCGCAGACGGAGCGCGTCCACTCGTTCCCCGTCGCTTTCCCAGCTTCGCCACGCGGGGGCGCCTGGCCGTCGACCGTCTCGGCTGCGTGTGCCGGTCGCTCCCTTTCCGCCCGGGGAGTCCCAGAGCGCCACTGTGAAGGCCTTGTCGAAACGTTTCCCCTCTAGCCTCCTTTCTATGCCCAAACCTCGTGGGATCCCTCGTGGGATCCTCCTCTGGCCTCGTGGGATCCCCGCGCGCTGGGTCACGCGCGGACCCTCTGCCCCGGCCCCGGCCTTCCGCGGGGGAGGGGGTCCCCTTCCCGCTCAGTGTCTGCTTTGTGCAGAGAGACGTCTCGACTAGGGAGGGTTGAATGTTGATTTTCTTACCCAGTCCAGCTCGAGAGAGAGGACAGGCTTTGTGCTAGGAATCAGTGGGTATTTGTCAGGGCTCCGGCGACTGAGGTTTACTTTTCTCAAAGTTTCTGAAAAATATTTGGAAGCACTGACTTTGTTGCACTTAGGGGATGTGAAAGCTCTTCCTGTCTGGTGTTCTGAATGCCCTGTTTATGCCTTCTGAAAGAGTGCTTATCCTTCCAATAGGGAAATATTTGATTTTAGTATTACATGCTATTTTTTTTAATGTTGTCTTTTTTTAGACTGAGGTAAAATTTAGGTAAAATGAAATGAACATAAGTATATAAATGAGTTTTGAAATATATATACACTCGTGTAACCATCACCCGAGTCAAGTGATAGCACCTTTTCATCACCTCCAGGAGGTTCTCTTGTTCCCATTCGTAGTCAACCTCACCATCAAAAAAGCCCCCCAAAAGCAAAAAACGAAAAAAGACTATCTGATTTTTGTCATTATAGCTTCGTTTTTCTGTTCCTGAACTTCAAGTAAATGGAATCAGAATAAATCTTCCTTGTGTCTTCCTTCTTTTGTTTAACGTGTTTTTTAGATTTTTCCATGTTGCGTTCTTTTTTACTGTTGAATAACATTCCGTTATATGAATTAACCACAGTTTATCTGTTCTCCTTTGATGGGTCCCTCAGTTGATCCTTCACACTAATTTTTAAAATGGGTAAAAACAGTGTAGAAAAGTTTAGAACTTTTCTTTATAGTGAAGAGTTTTCTTCATGAAATCGAAATTACATTCCTAGCAGGTTACTTAAAATGCCGAAATTAGATTCTCTGTCTTTATTCTGTAGATTCTGGATCTTCAAAAGGTAGAAATTTGGATGTCAAAGGAGACTGTGTCTTTAATAATTCTTTTTTTTTTTTTTTTAGTTTTAGCATTTACTTGTACATATTTGTGAGGTACGGTTGTTTCATACATGCATATACTGCACAATGACTCATGGAGGGCAGGCAGCATAGTTTTGTACCCTTAGTCCACCACCACTTCTCTCCCCACTCCGCTCCCCTCCCCTCCCTTCCTGGCCTCTGGTAACCATTATTCTATTATCTACTTGTATGAAAACCACTTAAAAATTTTTTTTTAGATTCCACATGTGAGTGAGATCATGCGGTATTTGTCTTTCTGCGCCTGACTTTCTTTGCTTAGCATGATGGTTTCCAGTTCCTATCCATGTGGCTACAAATGGCAGAATATCATTTGTTTTTATGGCTGAGTAGTACTCCATTATGGGTTTTTTTTAACCCATTCATCCACTGATGGACATTTAGGTTGGTTCCATTTCTTGGCTATTGTGAATAGTGTTGAGATAAACATGGGAGTGCAGGTGTCTTTTTGATATATTGGTTTCACTTCTTTTGGGTATATACCCAGTAGTGGGGTAGCTGGATCATAAGGCAGATCTATTTTTAGTTCTCTAAGGAACCTCCATACTGTTTTCCACAATGGCTGTACCAATTTACATTCCCACCACAGCAATGTAAGTGTCCCCTTTTCAAAGGAGACTGTATCTTGATGCTCTCTCAATTCCCATCCTGAGTCTTTAAAGCCATATTCAGTAATAATAGAATTTTGGAACTCTACCTTTGCAAATTACCTTGTGAAAATGCATTATATAATCCACTCAAAATATTCTCTAACATAATTATTCTTACTGTGTTTCAAAATGAAGCTGGAGAAATAAAAGACAGGTCATGGGTATCTTTCAAAACTCAGGTGAAGGGGCTGGCCCGTGGCTCACTCGGGAGAGTGTGGTGCTGATAACACCAAGTCAAGGGTTAAGATCCCCTTACCGGTCATCTTTAAAAAAAAAAAAAAAAAAAAAAACTCAGGTGAAGCTTGAGTTAGGAAGACTGAGACTCCTAAACTTGGAACTTGGGTTTAGTCATGTTGACCTCTATAAGTAAACTATTTGGATTAGTCATCTGTTGCTCTGTGACAAATTACCCCCAAATTTGGTAGCTTAAAACAGCAAACATTCTTCAGTTTCACAATTTCTGTGGGTCAGGAATTCAGGAGTGGATTAGCTGTGTGGCTGTGGCTCAGGGTTTCTCATGAGGTTGCAATCAAAATGTTGGAACATATGGTCAAGGATTAGCTTTAGGAGAAAAAATCAAGAGAAGAAGGTGCTTGAAGTGGATCTTGAGGGAGGAGTAGGAATTCAACAGGTGAACTAAGAGAATGTTTGAGAGGGTGTGTGAGCTGGCAAGGTAGGTAACAAGTGCAAACCCAAGGATTTTTAAGTAGTTTGCTAGCAAGAAAGCAGGGGGTGGGAGTAAGGTTCAAGATGAGGACGTGGAAAAGTTCAGGAAGGTCACTGTCCATCTTGCTAAAGAATTCTATTTTCCACAAGTAATTTGGATCTGCTAAAAATCTATTAATTTTAAGAGTGAAATAACATGATGAGGTTGGCATTTAGAGAAAAGTAAATCTTAAAGCAATTGGTAAGGTAAATTAGAGAGGAGAAATTAAGAGGCCACTAGAAAACTACTGCAATAGCAAGTGGGTAGGAGAGAGCTAAAACAACATAAGAAAGGCGTTATTAGAATCTGCCTTCCTAGATGTGGTGATGGGGGAAGGGGTTGATGAGGGAAAGTGAAGGATCCAGAAATACTGCCAGGATTCTGGTTGAGTGACTGATCAACAATGATGTCTTTAAGCAGGGCAGGGAGTGTGGAAGAAAAAGCTGCTCTCGGAGGAAAAATGTTGAGTTCGGCTTGGGCATGTTGGTTTTGAGTTAGCTGTGGGATATCTTGGTTGAGATATGAATAGCAGGCAGGTAGATATGTATATTAGCCTAGAGCTCAGGAGAGGAGTCTGAACTGGAGATGGGGATTTGGAAGTGTGGTTTGCTATAGTCAGGCCTGCTGCAGGCTGGGTGACATGGTAAGAAATGGAGATGGAACTGTAGCTCAGCAAGGAATCCCTTATAGAAATAAGTGGTTCTCAAATGTGGGTAATTTTACCCAGCAGAGGACATTTGACAATGTCAGGAGACACTTTTGTTTGTCACAGCTGGGGAGGGAGTGTGCTACTGGCAAATAGTAGATAGAGACTGCTGGAGACACTGCTAAATATCCTATGATGGACAGGATAGCTTCCATTGCCCCCCACCAACAAATAATTATCCAACCCAAAATGTAAATAGAGCCATGGTTGAGAAATTAATTTACAAGGTCAGTTTCTTTCTTTTAGGAAATTCTACATCAGATCATGTGATTCTAGTGGAGGCTGTCACTGGGGTCTGTGACCTTGCTGGTCCAACCACATTTTTCCATGTTGAGCCTGGGAAAGAAGGCTTTCGTGGAGCTGGAAGAATGTGAGCCTGAACTGTGGCCATGTTTTTGCCACAAGGAGAAAGCTGGTCTATGAGAAAGGAACACGAGACAGAGAGAGCACTGAGCATGTCATCAGTCATCTTTCCCATTACTGGCATTTCTTTCTCTCTTTTTTTCCTCATTTCTAGGAACTTAATGTGGAAATGGAGGATTTTGCTTTCATGAGGTTGAGGCTAGAACTCACTTCCGCACCTCCTTGAAGCTAGGAATAGCATGCAATTAGGCTCCACCAATCAGAAGCAGCCATGGGAGATTTTGGTTCAGGAGCTAGTAATTCTGTCAGGCTGGGAAGGCCTGCCTTACTCAGTCCCTCCTGGATCCTAAACATTGTATGTAATTGCAAAGTAACTGTGCACCTCATAAGAAAATTATAGGCAAAGTAGCAGGCTCATGAAGGTGGCAAAAAAAAAGAAGTTGTCCAAGCTTAGAGGTTACTGAGATTACCAGAGGTGGAAGGAGGGGGCGGGAGCGGGAAGGGAGGAATTGGTAAAGGGCCACAAAAAACGATGACATCGTATTTTGTTGAATATAATCATTATTCTGATTTGAGCATCACATATAGCACACAGGTACTGATGTTCAACTCTGTACCCCACAGATAAGTGCAATCAACTATGTTACAATAAAAATAAAAATGAAAATAAAAAACCCAAAAACAAAACTTAGAGGTTAGATCCATGTGGTTTGTGAAAGGGAAAGGTAATTGTGCTGTAGATTCAGTGGTGTGGTTGAGTCAATCTGGCAGGACCTCGCCCTAGGTAGAATACCATCACCACGAACCCAGGCATCTCCTGTGAGGACTGCGGTGACTTAAGAAGCCTCTCCACCAGACATCTCTCAAGTTGATGTCTCCTTCTATGCTTCACTGATGAGGTGTCCTTTACTATTTTACTGTAACTTCCAGATTTATGCAGCAGCCTCGTTATTTTTTACCAAGGCTCCAAATCAGTAGAATCAGTCAGGATTCAGTTAAGAAAAGAGAACCCCTTCCATCTAACACAGTTATGAAAAGTGTTAGTAAAGAGTGTTAGTGGCTTAACCAACTTCTAGAAAAACTGGGGCATGAAGGTCAGGGAAACCACTGCCAAAGAACCAAAGAAGGTTTGGGCTCTCAACAGATTGTCAGGAAGCTGCTGCAGTCCTCAAGAGATCACCAACTGTCTCCTTCTGCAGCCTCAAGGATATTGGGAGCTTCTGCTTCCCCAGAACTTTTCAGGAACTTGCTGGGAATGTTGGCCCCCGCCTCTGACTGCAACTCTCACCTTCTCCATTGCCTTCCAAATCTCAGCAAATGCCACTCGTTGGCAAATTCTAACAAGGGATTCTGGGAAATGTATTCTTGGCAATGGAGAAGAGACCCCGGAGAGAGGTGGCAGTGATGTGGAGCACTCTAGCAGTGCATGTGTGTGAAGTGACAGTGGTGTGACCACGTCAGCAATGGAAGGACACAGACACTACATGGAATCCACCTTCTGGTGATGCTGGCAGGGTGAAGAGCCATGAGCTTTCAGAGACAGTCACTCTGATGTGCCAGCAATTTGTCTATGCCAGCATCAGTGGTACCAGTGGTGGCTTCTTCCCTGGAGAGTTTGGCAATGTGATTTGGGCACTGTCCAGACTACATAGCCACCGAGCCACATTTCCTGGTCCTGCCAGATATTGTGTGAGCTATCTATAGTTCTTTAATAACTTTTTTGCTGAAATTAGTTAGAATGGGTTCTGCTGTTTGCAGTTAAGGGTCCTGCTAGACACACTTTCAAAATAAAAAAAGAAGAAAAAGAAAAAAAGAAATTCTCCCCCTTTTTTTTAACCTGAGCTAGCTTGAGTTGGTTTTCTGTCACTTGCAGATAAGAGAGTCTTGGCTTAAACAGTTTTGTTAATTTGGGCTGAGAGAAGGAAGCTGGTGGAGGAAAAATATTTAAACACAGGTGAGAGCAAGATCATAATCCTGGGAGATAAACCTTAAACCTGAGGCAGGAAGAAGGATCTCTCACCTCTGGGCAAGAAAGAAGGAGGTAAGAACGGGTGTGGGTGAAGATGAGTCTGTAGGTCTATAGGATGAGGAGTCAGGGCAAGTAGGCTTAAGTAGGAGTTAAGGCCATCTGCTGGGAGAAAGGGTGAAGGCTAGGATCTTAAGGAGGGCGGTGAAAGGTGAAAATAAATATCATGAGGGATGGAGAAAGAGCGGAGTGGGGACTTATTAAAGGGTTGCCAAGAAAAGCTGAGGGCCCAGTTGAGACTGATGACTGATAAAGATTCTTTGCTCAGCCAGACTTTTATTTTTTTAAATTAATTTATTATTATTATTATTATATTTTTTACATTCTAAGATGTTATAGAGCAGTTGGGGGGAGGCGGAGAGAGGAAAGGAGAGGAGTATAGGGTGGGAAGAGGAGGAAGGAGGGGGGCGTGTAGGGGGGCCTCATTCTGGGAGGGGAGCCCAGGGGTCTTCCGGTGGCAGTAGCTCAGTCATGGCCTAACAAGTTTTTTGTTTTTATTTTTGTTCTTGTTTTGGCAGGAGGCAAGGTTAGGCATTAAACCTGGGACCTTGTGTTATCCACACCATGCTCTAACCAACTCAGCTAACCAGCCAGCCCCCATTCAGCCAGACTTTAGTCAGGCTTCTGAACCTTCTCCTAGGCTCATGTGTGCACTTCCTTGCAAAATCCAGTTTTGGCAAACAATGATGCCAAGGCAGTTTATCAAGAACCCCTCACCCTTGATACTGATCACCCTCGATATCTGATCAAACTTTTCACTCTCCACCCTTTGTATCTGATCACCCTGGCCTGTCTTCAGCAGGAATCCTGTTAGGTTGGTTCAGCCAGAATTCCTCCCAGACTTGATGTGTTCTCTTAGCAAATTTCCATCCACTGACTCCCTGATCCTTGCCTAACTCCCACTTATCCTTGGTGTATCAAGAATGGATCCCAGTTCTGAACTGAGGTCTCTCTTCCTCTACTGCAGTAGTACTGAAAAAAAAATTGTCTTCACCACTTTAACTTCTGTCTTGTTCTGGTTTTCTTTGACATGACCCCAAATTTGTCATAAGGCCAATCTGTGTATGATTTAGTGTGTCCAACTGCACTTAGCAGCTGGCACACAGGGGTGTTACTGGACAACAGGGGCCCATCCCTCAGAGAGTACAATCAAGACCAGGGCAGGAGGAGAAGACTTTATTACTTGCAAGTAAGGAGAACACTAGGGAGAACTCCCAAAGCAGTGTCTCCCTGAACAAAGGAAAGGGAACATGTTACATAGCCTGAGTCCCCACCTAACTTCCATCCAAGTTCTCTTTGAGGTTCTCTTGTGTAAATGAAGGATACGAACTTGTTCAATTTGGATTGGGTGACTATGGGACATAGTTCATTGGTCAGTTCTGAAGCCAAATTTGCATTTGGGCCTGGGAAGGGATGTGACCTTTGGACAACAATGAGACCTCAGGAAGTTGTCACATGGGCTAAAACTTGAGCCCTTGGCTAGTACAGGTTATAGTCAATAGGTGGCGAGTTGAGACTTTCTGTCATGGCTGACTCAGGACATAAAACAGGGGCAGGGGCAGGTAGGTGTGGAGATGCTGACTCCTCCTTGGGCAGAGATTCACCAAAGTTTATCTCTGGGGGCTGTATTTTAGTTTTAGCTGAAACATTTTGAGGGCAGTCTAGGATTCCACGGTTCATGACTTCCTGCCACGTCCTGTAAGATCGGAAACTCAGAACAAAGGCTTATGACTGGTTCACTTTTTGTTTTTGACCTTTTTAGTGGCAGTGAGCACCTGGGCGTTTAGGAGACTCTGTACCCTCGGTTATTTGGGCAGTGGTGGTGGGGTTGGCTGGGGGTGTGAAGATAACAGATGAGTATGGAAGTGAGGAAAAGGACGCAATGGGAGATGAAGTGACTCAATATAGAGGCTGTATGCTGGGGAGAGAAAAGACTGGAAGCAGGAGAAAAGGTGAAAAGAGAGGCTGATGGTTTGCATGAAGTCAAACAGTAATTATAGCAGATGTGGTTGGGTAGTGAGAGAACATAGAGGACAGTGAGGAATTAGAGAGAGGGAGTTAGATTGTAAGACGAGGAACTATTAAAAGAACAGTAGAGTCCAAGGTGAAAGAGTGACTAAAACACATTTCCTTCACTATCATTTAGAAGGCAAGTCCTCTTCATTTCCTTTCTCAAAACTGTTAGCTTTGTTTAAAACTTATATCATTATGTACCCACTCTATCTTTTTCCGTAATTGTAAAGATTAAGTTACAGATTAACCTTAAGACCCCGTTAGGAGTTACATGCAAGATGCAAGATGCTCCTGGAACTGACCATCTTGCGACCACTGTAAAAATACCAGAAATCATCAAAGTGAGATACTGATGTCAATTGAGGAGCTGCTTGTCTTTGAAAGCCCTTCTCTAACTTATCTTAGGCAGCTAGCTTGACTCCCACGTGCGCACAAAGCTTCAAGATGACCATTACGACAATCCTCTTGGGGTGGCAGTAGAGAGCAACACCACCATTTTGGACCTACAGAGCAGGCCCGACAACCAAAGCCCTAATTGAGCATGTGCCCATGCTGCAACCAGGAACAACAGAATGGACAACTTCCAGAGGTACAGAATGATGACACTGGCCTGCACCCCTTGCCCTATAAAGGATACTGAACAGCTCCCCTTGGGGAGCTAGCTTTCCTATAGCTATCTCCCTTATTCATAAGCTCTCTTCTCTTTACCTTTTTTTTAAGATGACCAGTAAGGGTATCTTAACCCTTGGCTTGGTGTTGTCAGCACCACACTCAACCAGTGAGCTAACCGGCCATCCCTATATAGGATCGGAACCCGTGGCCTTGGTGTTATCAGCAATGCACTCTCCTGAGTGAACCACGGGCTGGCCCTTCTCTTCTCTTTAATTAAAGCTTTGCTTGCTTTACTACTGGATGCATTGTTTATTTCTATGTCTTCAAGACTCAAGAAATTGGTCCAGTAACAGTGATAACTTGGTACTTACAATGGGCATCTGAAACAGGGGGCAGTCTTGTGGGACTAAGCCCTTAACCTGTGGGGTATGCATTATTTCCAGGTAGCTAGTGCATAACTGAATTGTAGGACACCCAGTTGGTGTCTGGAGAGTTGAAGAATCACTTAATGTGAGGGAAAACCCCACACATTTGGTGTCGGAAGTGTTGTGTGAGTAGACAAAAGTTTTTTTTCACTTTAGTGTTAGGGTTCTCCAGAGAAATAAAACCAATAGGATATGGGGATATATAATATAAAGAATTGCTCACATGATTATGGAGGCTAAGGAATCCCACTATCTACCATCTGTGAGCTGGAGACCCAGGGAAGCTGGTGGTGTAGTTCCAAGGCCTGAGAGCATTGGAGCCAATGACAAGTAGATTCTAGTCCAAGTCTGAAGGCCTGAGGACCAGGAAGACAATATCCCAGTTCACTAGTCAGGCAGAGAGCAAATTCAACTATGCTCTGCCTTTTTGTTCTATTCAGGCCCTCAACAGATTGGATGATGCACACCCACACTGGAGAGGGCCATCTGCTCTACTTAGTCCACCAATCCAAATGCTAATCTCTTCCAGAAACACCCTCACAGACACATCCAGAAATAACATTTAACCAGATATCTGGGTATGGCAGTTAAGGTAACACATAAAATTAACCATTGCAAGCAGGAACCTCCTGAAGCCTACTGGCTACTTCTCTTATCTCTTATGATAGCAGAATTCTGCTGTGTCATTTCACTTAATCTGTTAGACTAAGCACTCTAATTAGAGAGGTTCTGTGTGTGTGTATATATATATATTTAAATCACTGTATTCTTATGGTCCATGACAGGGACTGACATAATAACTTTGCTGAATGAAGGGATAAAAACCCCAGACAAAGATATCAGTGTTGAGAGGACCATCAAACTGGCCCAAAGAGTTGGAGTGGGCTGGGGTGTGTGTGGGTGCTGACAAATTGCTGGTGATAGATAGGGCCTCCATAGGAGAGCAGTGGATTCAGAAGGAGTTAATTTTGGTTTCTGAGTAGGATGGGTGGGGACTGAATCATCAGCATGGAAAATGAGGGTGGGGTTTAGTAGTGAGAGTTTTTGGAAGGAGAAAGAGGAATGAGAATTTGAAACTATCTTCCTGTTATTTTAGGCATTAAAGATCAGCTCATTTAATCCTTACCACTACCCCAAATAAGGAAAAATCAAGTCACTGTCCAAGGTCATACACTAGTAAGATCATAAAATGAAGACTTTACCCAAACACAGATGAGTCCTCTCCAGAATTCACAATCCTGAAATGCCTGAGAATACATCTGTGCCTCTGGCAAAATTCTCTCTTACAAGTTTTCCTTTTTACTCTTTTGATCTCCTGATCATTCTGAATGCCAGTCATTTGCAGTTAATAGCAAACTTTGTTAAAAAAAAAAAAAACCCCACAGAAACTTGTGCATTCATTCTTCCATTCATTCAACCATTCAAAACATTAATCAGCTGGGCACTGTGCTAGGTGATGGGGATTGAGCTATAAGCAAGATAGACAGGATGTTTGTCTTTTTATAGTACGCTTTGTATTTATATTGCTCCTTTTACTACCAGCTTTGAGAATCTTAATCAAGCCTAAAACATCCTGCCTTCAAGATTCCTATGAGATATCCTAATTATTTACCCAAGATCTGCATTCCAGTCTCCTGCTAGGGAAGTTTATTTACGTCTTACTGGATAAATACCAATGTTTTGAGTAAAAACATCTGAAGGACATCTGAAGCCAAAAATCTCCTGAGAAGTCTCTGTTTTTAATTTCTTGGTGAGCACATGGATCTCAATAAGGAGACATTTAGCATTGTTTGCTCAGGATGAGGTCTGAGAGTATATCTTGACCTGTTGCTGTGGTCTAAATGTGTTCCTCCCAAATCCATATGTTGAAATGCCAACCTCCAAGGTGATGGCATTAGGAAGTAGGGCCTTTGGGAGGTGATTAGGTCATGAGGGCTCTGCTTCATGATTGGGATTAGTGACCCTATAAAAGAGACCCCAGAGAGCTAGTGAACCATGGGTCCACCATGTGAAGGTACAGCGAGAAGATGGCCATCTGTGAAGAAGCAGGCCCTCACCAGACCCCAAATCTGTGAACCTTGATCTTGAACTTCCCAGCCTCTAGAACTGTGAGAAATAAATTTCTGTTGTTTATAAGCCACTCACTCTGTGGCATTTTATTGTAGTAGAGCAAATGGACTGAGATACCTGTTTTCCCCAAGGATACTACTACCACTTAAATCTAAAGGGTAAGTATGGGGAACCGCTAGAATAAAGCTGCATTCTAGTACTGTTGGAGTGAGCAAGACTGAAGCCATGTTGTGATCTAAAACTGCTTGGGCTATAGGAAGATTTTAAAAGGACACAGTTTTTCTCTTAGCATGTATTTCTCTGTGTTTCCTCTTTTCCCTTGGTTATTTGATTTTGAACCTTGATTAAAGGGCAAGATGACATTATTTACATCAATGTAAAATTGTTTTTCAGTCAGTCTGGAGCTGCAGATTTGCTATAAGACATACACTATTCAGACCCTGAAAAACCAAGGAAGACAACAATAAAGCTATGCTGATTCCACCCCAAATCAGGACTTTGAGATAAAATCAAGGATGGGAGCAGGAACCAGCTGGAGCCCTGGTGAGACCTTGCACCTGGCTCCTTGCACGGAGCCCACACAGCTCACATCCCCCTCCCTCCTGTTTTTCACTTCGCACATTCTGTTCCCTCAACCCCTCTTTAAAAACTCCTCAGCAAACCTGAGTCCTGGAGATGGTTTTAGTCTGGCCATTCTCCTTCAGGTTTACCAGAGATATGGGTTAGCCCAACATCTGAGGTTAGTCCTCAGGTCATTGGTAGTCCTGAATAAAAGCTGACTTTCATTTTAATCAACATTTTACTTTTGAGTTGTTAGTTTTTATTTGGGGACAGGCAGCAGGACCTGTGTTTGATAACATGATTTTGCTAGCCTCAGTCAGGAGCTGAGTGCCTGGTGGTATCAGTATCACTGATGGGATGTAGGGGTGATGGTGGGAACAGACTTGACATAGTCTGCAGAGAAATGCAGCCTCACCTCCACTTCTCATCCTGGGACTTTCAGGCACAGACAAGATGAGGCCAGGAAGGTGGCTTGAGTTAACTTCCAGGTGATGCTTTTGGAGTTCTTAGCATGAAATGATGGGAAGCAGGGGGCCTGCATATGGAGAGGTGTGTAGAGGGTGGGGGCATAGGCTAGCTGTTATGTTGATAGGGGCCATTGAGGGAAGAATGAAAGGGCAGCAGGGAATGCACCAGGAAGCATCAGGCTGGACCCCAAAAGTTGGGCCTGCCAGTGCTCAGAGACTGAGCTGGTGATAGGATAGGTCCTGCTGCAGTGGGACAATGGGTCCAGAGGAGGCTAATTTTGCTTTTAATGTGAGGGTGGGGGCTGAATCATCAGAATAGATCTGAGAATGATAGAGTTTTTGGAAGGAGGAAGGGCCATGGGGGAATGAAACCAATCTTTCTACAACTTGTTAGGCATTTTCACAAATTAGTTCTTTTAAATCCTAACCACCACGTGAGATAAGGAAACTGAGGATCAGACAAATCACATGATTTGCTCAAGTCACATGCCTGGCATGCAGGCAGAGTGGGGATTTGAACCCAGTTCTCTCTGACTTCAAAAGGTGTGCTCTTTCTAGCTTTTGTCTGGGAGGCAGGGCTGGTCCTCCTTTCCCTTTGCATCCATCACCTCCCTTATTCCTCAACTATTCTCTATTGTTTTCTCTGCCTCTTGCAATTTACTTTCCTGTCTTCTTTCCTTCTTCTTTAACCATAATCAGCAATAAATATATTCATTAATTAAAACTGATTTAAAAAGTAGACTAGTTGAAAATTTTATATTTTTCTACAAACCAAGACTCCAACTCTCCTAAAATTTAAGAAAAAGTTGTTTCAAACTTACTTACACAAAGCCTATAATTAATTTTTCTATCTTTATGGGTCAGAATAATCGAGAAAAACAGTAGGGCAATGAATATATGATAAAAATATTAGAGCTGAGAGATGTAAAAACTGCAACACAAAGAAGCTCAGTGACTTGTTTAGAGTAAATTGGATAGTTCCTGAATGATCTAAATAATTGAGGGAAAGAGTGAAATAGGGAAAGTCCTGAGTTTACAGATAAATTAAGTTTCAAAAGTGTGTTTAGGGGGCTGGCTGGTTAGCTCAGTTGGTTAGAGTGTGGTGCTGGTAACACCAAGGTCCAGAGTTTGATCTGGCCAGCCACCAAAACAAAACACACAAAAAGTATGTTTGTAAATTAGTTGTCTGACATTTGGTACAGTTCTGCACTAAAAAGAAAATCGATGTGACCTAATCATCTAAAAAAATTAGCTGAAATCCATTATTTATATCCAAGAATAATACAACAAACCAAAATTATTATGCAATACTTATAACCAATACAACACAAAGACAATACACTGAGTAAGAAGGACTTTAATTTTGAATGCATAGGAAGAGAAAGTTTAATTAGGATGAAAGAATTAACTGGAAAATCTGGCGGAGATTCTGAAGATGACCTTTGAACATTGATTAGGGACTTTGGGGGATACATGACAGACACTTGGTTTTAAGAGATAGTAAAGATTTCTTAAGTGCTCATCATTTATACCAGCCAGTAGGTAAAAAAATCAGTTGTTCAAAATCCATTAATTAAATACACCCTCCAAAGCAGAATCTTTATGTGGCAGTCTCTCTTTATGTACCTTCCACTCCAGCCATCTTAGAAAGTTCGATTCACACATTCACAAAAAGGCAGTTTCCTACTTTTGGTTTGCAGTTTACTTAACCAGACCACCCTTTCTCCTCTTTATTGCCTGATAAAATATCTTCCCTCAAAGCCAAATTCAAATGCCATATCAATACATTTTTTAATCCCTTTACAGAATATTAGTTGTTCCTCCTCTGAAACCATTCACATTTTGATTACATTTTGTGCATTTCTTTCATGATCTACAGTCTGTCTCTTGTTTTAGTGTTTGTATACAGCTTTATCTATGATATTAGGATGCAAATTTTTTTTTTTTGTGGCAGCTGGCCAATGTGGGGATCTGAACCAACCAACTGATCAATTGACCAGCTGCAAACTCTTATGTATGCCTTTTCCACAGGTATTCGGTAGATAATTGTTACATGAAGGTGATTCAAAAAGTTCATGGAAAGATTTGTATTATCTTTTAATTCTACTTTTCCACAAACTTTTTGAAGTACTCATGCAATTAAATTGTATCAATTCAGGTTTCTGCTCGTCTTCCCAGAAATGCAGTGTTTCTCCTCGTTCCCATTCCCTAGCACTGCTTTAAAAAAAAAAAATTTTTTTTTTGGTTGCTTTATTTTCTTTATAGCACACATCACACTGGACATATTAGATATTTGCTTATTGTCTGTTTCCTCTACCAGAATGCATGACCTATGAGGGCAGGAACTTCGTTTACTGCGTTATCCCCAGCACCTAGTACCGTGCCTGGTCCAGAGTAGGAGTTGAATAAATCGTTGTGACTGGAAATGAAAGAAATACTAATGGGGTTTATCATGACTCTGGGCCTAATTATTCATCTGTTCTGTCACTAGCTGCAGGACGTAGAGCAAGTCGTTAACCCATGATGGACATTTTCTAATAAAATCGATGTGTTAAATACAGGCTCTCTGAGGTCTTGTCTAATTCCATCAGTAGAAAGTGAGAGAAGCAAAACGGAGTTCAACTGCATGTGGCGAGAAAAAGAACTCTCTAGGCCAGATTAAAGGAGCTGCTATGGGTGAAGGGCGGAGAAAAAGCGGAAAAGCATGACCGAGAAAAAGGTAAGAGAAGAAAGCACTGCTTTCATATACCTGGGCCTGTAAAGAATGCGTGTGTTGGGAATGACGAAGCGGGGAGCCTGAGATCATGTAGAGACGCTGGGCTGGTGGAGAGGAGGGTCCCAGGGAAGAGGAAAAGCCACCTGATTGGGGGGGGGGAGTGGCAAGCTCCACATGCTTTGCAAATTTGCCTCCCTTTCCAGAGAACAACCACTCTGCTGTGACTTTGTCAGGGCCTGATTAAGCACGTGGCCCACATGTCAGAAAGTAAATGGGAAGTTCTATACAAAACCATGTTCAATCTTTACTAATTTGTTCTTCCTCATCCTCCTCTCTCGGCCTGAATCTCCACAGCATTTTGCACTTCTTATCCTAGAATGCTTGTCCAGAACACTGAGTCTACTGTCGCAAGCTTCTGTCCTCTTGCCTTACCTGGTCTCCCACGCCCTGGCCCCTCCCCTCCCCCACACCAGTAAGTCTAAGAAGGGGACTTTCTACTTTTGCTTTTCCAGAATCCTAACACAGTACTCTGTAGACCCTCCCTCCCGCCTCCTCCCCTATATACTCATATGTTTTATGTTGAACTAATTTGGGGCATGGCTCAAATTAAGTCATATTATAGTTCTAGGCTGGTTTTGAAGACAGAAGCTGATTCCAGGAAGAGGCTTTGAAATATCCCACATATGCTACGAAAGGGCTATAAATTTGAGAGGGCCCATCACTGACATTTTTTTTTTTTTAAACAAACTTAAAGAAAAACGACTTGACGAGTGGCCCTCAAAGCTTCACTCTTTTTCTATGCCATGGTCAAAAATGCGCTGTCCTTAGCCGCAATGACTTTGTGCCCTTCCAAAAAGATGCCCGCGCACCGCTGTGTCGGAGCCCCGGAGTGCCACGCAGCGGACGGCGGCTCCAGCCCCCCCCCCCAAACCCTGTGTGCTGGCCAGTTCCGCATGCTATTCCCGTTGCACGAGGGCAGGACAGTCCCCAGAGCCCTCGGGGGAGCGGCGTCCCCTCCAGCTTGGCACGGAGCCTCGGCCGGGCCCCACCGACGCCCGCAGGAGCCACGGGGGCAGCCTCGCCCACCACGGATGAGCCGCACCCCACGCATGCGCGCTGAAGCCGCGGCAGGGGCGGGCCGGGCCGGGGCGGGGAGCGTCGGGGCGGGGCCGCGGGCGTTTCCGTTGCTTGGAGCGGGCTGAGCGCAGCTGTCCTGATCCTTCCCGCCCGCATCCCTGCCCAGCCCTGCGCGCCGCCGCCCCGCCATCCACCGCTTTGCAGGAGGTTCGGGGCACTTGGGTCCCCCTGTCTGAGTGAGTGGCCGCCTAGCCCAGGGAGGGGGGCTTCCTCCGGGCAGGGGAGCGGGGTCGCCTGGCACCGGGGTCGCGGGGACGCTTGGCCATGAGTCGTCCCCGGAGCTGGGAGAGGGCGCGTCGGCCCTGTCTAGGGCTTCTCCGCAGACCTGCGCCCTGGGAAGGGCCAGAGCTGCGAGCGGCTCGCTGAGCCAGCGGTCTCCCTTTTGTCTTCGCAGCCCTGCATCGCCTTCTCCTGCCCTGACCGACGAGTCGCCATGGCACAGGTAAGGCCGTGCGCCCCGGGGCCGCGCACAGATTGACGCGCCACTTCGTAAGCTGCGACGACGGAGTTCTAGAATGTGTGTGAAAGCCAAAAAAGTTCAGGAGCGAACTGAATCTGCCTTCGGGAAATCTCTTAACGCCTTTCTGGTTTCGCCTTTCCCCCCCCCGCGCCCTTGTCCGTGTCCCCGCTTCTTCCCGGGGAGAGTTCACCGGAACCTGCAGCGACTCCTCGAAGCTCGGAGCGCAGGCGGCCGCTGCTGACGTGGCCGGGTTTTTGTGCGCTCCCTTTTCATAGTGCCTTCCCCCAAATCCAAAGAATCGTTAAAATTAGATCCAGAGCAGGAACAGCTCATGCTGGTCATGTGAGGCTAACTCGTATGCTTTCCCTTGACTTCCTTTATTTTTTTCTCAAAGTTTCCTGTATTTTAATACTGTCGGGCATTGGCTTTTCCCAGTAGAGCTTCACTGGAGCTTTTTCTAGTTGCTCAGCCCAGTTTTACTAAAAGGAACTGCTGGTTGTCGGCACGGATTTTTTTTTTTTTTTTTTTCTTTTCATGCAGAGATTCAACAGCGGAGCTGTCTTCTTAAGTAATGAACTGGTGGAACGAGTTCTAAAGTGAATGTCTTGGGACTGTTTCAGAAGTTGATTACCAAATACTGTATGAGCTTTCTTTGCTGTTATTAATACTTATCAAAAATGTAGGAAAGAGAAAATAGTTTATATAGCAGTCTTTAAAAGTTGATCTTGTAGAATCTTTTGTGAATAAGATATAAATGCTGAAAAACCCCACCCCAGAACTAATTTCACAGATCTTATCAATCTAACTGGCTTGTCAGAACCCAGATAATTAAACAAGTGTTTTAAGTGCTCAAAAAATGCCCTCTCTCATTTGTAGTTCACTTTTTATCAGATTGACTTATCAAAATTGAATAACGTTTCATGGTCCTTTCCACGAGAAAGTGGTAGGATTAAGATGAGTTCGTAACTTTATTAAGTTTATACAGTGCTCCTGTTTTTACTTCCTCTTTTGCACTTAACTGTTACAATAAACCAATTCTCATGTTACTTCGAGTGGAAAGTTTGGGTTAGGTTCTTCCCCATAGAAAGGATACTTTTATGTGGAATCAACCTTCTTCCTTGAGGGATATTTTTCCTATCTTGATATGCTGGTGTGGGATGATGTACATGATGATTTAGCAAGCATCAAAGAATAATTCTCTTTATCCTTGCTCATTTGGCTGTTTCTCAATCTCTTTTGTAAGTCTCCCGGTGATGTCTGAAGTTTTTCAATCAATTCCTTTTCATTATGTAGACTCTTTACCTCAAATAGCATAAATGAACACATTTTCCAGTTGTGCACATTAATTTTAATGATTTCAAAGAATGATAATAGTGTAAAGGTCCTTACATATGTAAAACCTGGGAGAGTGGTGGTTTGCATTATAAAATTATGTACGTGGTCTCTATCACTATACAGCACCAGGACTGTTTCTATCAAAACCACAACTTTTAGTCATGATAAAAGTTACAGGCCGGCCCATGGCTCACTCAGGAGAGTGTGGTGCTGATAATACCAAGGCCACGGGTTCGGATCCCATATAGGGGTGGCCGGTTAGCTCACTGGGTGAGCGTGGTGCTGACAACACCAAGTCAAGGGTTAAGATCCCCTTACCGGTCATCTTTAAAAAAAAAAAAATTTACAAGTAATGTTGGAAATATTAAGATGGAGTTTTGTTATCCTTACATTTACATTTGATGGTGTGCAGAATGCTCATATTCTAGAATTGCACTTTTACTGTCTAAAATTTGCTTTGGACCCTGGTGTAATAGTAGGGCAGCTGGAGTAGCTTCCGTGTTAGTTTTTGCAGTTTCTATGGTATAGTACCTTTTGTTGACCTGTGGATATGGGAACCAGAGATCTCCACTTTGTGGCCATCTGGAAGGTAATGGAATCAGATGCTTGAGTCTTAGAGGTGCACATTTTGGCAATTTAAAATGTAATTTAAATATTAATATCTCTTATTTATTGAAAAATTAAAATGTAGTTTCCTACCACTGTAATTCTTCATGTTTTTTTTTTTTTTAAAGATGACTGGTAAGGGGATCTTAACCCTGGACTTGGTGTTGTCAGCACTACACTCACCCAGTGAGCTAACTGGCCATCCCTATATGGGATCCGAACCCGTAGCCTTGGTGTTATCAGCACCACACTCTCCCGAGTGAGCCACGGGCCAGTCCATTCTTCATGTTTAAAAACTGTCTTCCATACTAACAGTTTTGTCTCTTTATTTGTGTTATCCTGCCTGTAACAGTCTGCAAAAAATTCAGAAACCAGTTACTGTATATGCAGATCATGGGCATGACCATCTTCTTAAGAATTTAACTAGAAAGTATTGATTGATCTTTGTGTATATTTGTATTATATTTGTTTACATTAGAAATGCACATTTATATCAGTATAATATTTTTTCAGTTAAATTTTATATTAATCATGTCAGCATGGGGGAACAAAACTATGGCAAAAGATGGTACTGGGAACTGCCTAAAAATGAATTTATATTATCATGTGGGGTGAATGCATTCGCAGCTGGAGGCATTTGTGGGGCAACCACTACTTGATTTGCCCTTCTCTTTCTGATCCTAGTCCTAGTCCATTAGCATCAAAGTATGTGGGATTCTGCCAACTGACTGTTATGATGGAGAGTAGTAGTCTGATAGGTTTCCCAGTCTTTCTCAAAGAGATGGCACTGGTTGATAATTTCTTCTATGACATAGAAGAAAAATATAAATTACAAACATACCTGTATGTAAACAGTTCCTGGACAATACTTACTCTTTTATGGGTTTGAAGCCATTCATTTGAATGAGTTTATATTTACATACTTTGAAACCATAAGGTCCATGTTATTTTAGTGTAAACTTTGCTAAATAAGTAATAAATTATGATTATTTGATCAATAACATTTTCTGTGTTAAATTGAGATACAAGCTAGTTCAAATTACTTACTAAGAATGGCCAAAGAGCTGTTAAAAGTTGCCCGAATTATCTATATATAGTAAAATAGTTTTGAATCCTTTTATCTTTTTCTTTTTATGATTAACTTCTGATTATATAAATATGAATTTTTCACAAGGTCTTAGTGTCATTTCCTCAATTAGAGTTACCATATTTGGGGTTGGATTTCTTAAATTGAGTTCTGAGCTATTCCTCTTTCATTGCTTGATTTGCTCATGCAGGTTTTTCATCCCACTGTTTAGCTAACTGACTTATTTCATAGATACTCTATTTGAGTAATTAAAAGTACATGAGCTTATATTCTTTGGTTTGGCAAGAATTGGTTGTATTTCATAGATGAGTGATCCATTTAGTACATTTTAAATCAATTTAAAACTTTATCTTTTATTTTTAAGATAATCAAACTTTAGAAATTAGATTTTGGGCAGTCTGAACTTAGTTTTATCTATAATGTTGTTTATAGAGAGTTAATATATTCAGGGCAGTAGAAATGGCATGAATGCAAAACTAGACTACCTAATTGTTTACTGGAAACTTCTTGAACATCAGAGTTATCTCCATGATATATATTTAAACTGTACAAAATTTGATTAGAAAGTTTTTAGGTTGGTTTGAAGTTACTGTGCTAAAACAACTTACAGAGTCCCGTGCAGAGCAAGCAGGATCAAGATAAGTAAATAAATTTGAGATGAGGCTCATTCCAGAGGAGCTGACAGATATTGATTGCGTCTTTTCATGCCATTCACTTTTAAGGTCTAATCTCTCTGTAGCTGATGACTTACTCTTGGGATCTTAGATCAGGGTTATCTGTTTATCCATGATTTGTGCTGTTCTGAGTTAGTCTCTGTCAGTTCTTGATTCTTTTGACTCTCGTCTTCACTTTGGATGCTTGGAAAGAACTAGACCCAAAACTGCTTGGCTGCTTTGCAAGCCACTGAGCAATTCACTGGCATTCAGCCAACCCTGATTCCCTTATCTGGTATCCAGTGCCCTTTGGAAGACCTACACAGGTGACCAAGCTAGTTAGAGGTGGGAGATGGGCTGTCTGAAGTTTTCTTCTTTTAACAACTTAGAAGTTCAAAATGGTAGAAACGTAACAGTATTTTTACATCATAGATCCATTTCTGAAATAAATTTTATCCACATAACCTTTGTACTATTCTAAAATTTCAACAAATGCATTAGTTGGGTTTTTTTGTTGTTGTTAGTTAGTGCTCCTAAGACCTTTGCTTTGGTTTTTGGACCCAGCCTTTTAATCTAGTAGTTCACATAATGTTTCAATTGAGCAGTTAATTAATTGGGAGGAATATATATTCCAGTTGGCTTCATTTCTTTGGACACTATATCCTAACTGTTCTCTTTATTTTCCATTTGTGTATGCATTCACGAATGTATGAGCTTTTGCATTCTCATGTATATGCCAAGTATTATTATAAATGGGGAAAAAATGGGAAATGGGACTAAGATTTATGATATAATTGATGCATTGCCAAGTCCTTTGTATGCATTGTTTAGTGCTCATAATACAGTTTTGGAAATAAGTATTACTATCTCTGCTTCACAGAAGAAGAAGTTGAGGTTACTTAGCTGGCATTAATTGTATGGGACAAAGGAGGGAAGGCATTATAGGTAGAGGGAACAACAGCACATGTAAATGCTTAGGGGTGTAGAAGAGTTTGGCGTGAGCAGGAATTGCAGGTAGTAAGATATTGCTGGAGTGAAACTGCAGTAAGATGGGGAAATTGAATCCTGTCTTGGAAAGGGATGCCAGATAGGTAGGCAAAAGCCAGAGCTAAAGAATATGAACCATTTTATAGGTAACTGAAGGCTGTCAAAGAGTTGTTAGTTGGACTGTGCCATGGTCAGATTTGTATTTAACAAAGATTTCCCTGGTGCCAATGTGATGGTTGCATTTCTGGGGGCTGCTGAAGTGGGGTGGTGGGGTGAGAGTTGAGGGAGAGGAGAGGGAAGCTGGATATTGGAAGACCACTTAGGAATCTGTTGCAGTAGTCCCAGTGAGACCTCAAAGGCTTAAACTAGGCAGTGGCTGGGACTTTAGATAGGAGGGGTCTCTGGGAGAGAGTGGGCAAATTTAATGCATGAGTGTGGTGGTGGTTGCTGATAAAGGGTCGGGTAAGGGTCAAAGTGACTGGCTTGCTTGACAGTGGTTGATTGTGTTTTTTGGTTTTTTTGAGAAAAGAATGCAGATTTGAAATGGGGAAGAGACAGAAGTAAATTTGTTTGAGTTCCTTATAAAATATTTAGGTGGCATTATCTAGGAAACACAGGGTGTATATGATCTCTGAATCCTCTTTTATCTATATAGGTCCATTTGTTTATTACTGATCTCTTCCTACCCACTAAAAAGGATTTGAAGTGAACTTATTTCCTACCTTTGCCTAGGATCAGCCTTATTCATTAGATTTGTTTTTTGTTTAGTTATAAAAGGAAATAAAGTTGAGAATCCATGTGAACTCTCTAATATGAGAAATTATGAATTTGATTATTTTCTGAAGCACTGGTGTGAATGAGTTGGTTAGTGATACAGCTTTTTGAGTGCTGGTCACAGAATGCCCACTTGAAAAATTAGGTAAAATAGGACACTCTCCCCTCAACTCAAATGCAAACTCATGGGGGTGCTAATGCCACCTGCCCTCTTTGACTGACTCAGGGCATCACCATTATGCTTAGGCAACTTTTAACAACACACAATTTAACTTTCCATCAATATTTCCTTTAACATTTCCCTTTATTTCCCAAGGGAAGACATTATACTGGCAGGGAGGCTAAAGAAGCATACAACATTAAATACACAGTGTTCAAGAAATATACAATAGAGATTTAAATCATACAAATCTTTATTTGTTATCAAAAACTTCTTTTCTACCACTGTGCAAATAACTTAAACTGTTTTACAGTTTTCCCTCTTACATTTGATTTTAAGAAAGAGGTCAGACATAGTAGGATAGTTAGACAAAATGGAAAGAAGCAAAAACAAGTAAGGAGTATGAAAGGGAAGGAAGTTATGGGAAAGTAGGCAATAGGTCAGTTCTAGTTTAAGGCTTTTTTTTTTTTTAGTATTTTATTTTATTTTATTTTATTTTATTTTATTTTATTTTATTTTATTTTATTTTATTTTATTTTATTTTATTTTATTTTATTTTATTTCATTTCATTTTATTTCATTTCATTTCATTTCATTTTTAAATTTTATTTATTTTTAAATTTTATTTTGTCGATATACATTTTGGCTGATTATTGCTCCCCATCACCAAAACCTCCCTCCCTTCTCCCTCCCCCACTCCCCCCCAACAATGTCCTTTCTGTTTGCTTGTCGTATCAACTTCAAGTAATTGTGGTTGTTATATCTTCTTCCCCCCGCCCGGTTTTGTATGTGTGTGTGTGCGTGTGTGTGTGTGTGTGAATTTATATATTAATTTTTAGCTCCCACCAATAAGTGAGAACATGTGGTATTTCTCTTTCTGTGCCTGACTTGTTTCACTTAATATAATTCTCTCGAGGTCCATCCATGTTGTTGCAAATGGCAGTATTTCATTCGTTTTTATAGCTGACTAGTATTCCATTGTGTAGATGTACCACATTTTCCGTATCCACTCATCTGATGATGGACATTTGGGCTGGTTCCAACTCTTGGCTATTGTAAAGAGTGCTGTGATGAACATTGGGGAACAGGTATACCTTCGACTTGATGATTTCCATTCCTCTGGGTATATTCCCAACAGTGGGATAGCTGGGTCGTATGGTAGATCTATCTGCAATTGTTTGAGGAACCTCCATACCATTTTCCATAGAGGCTGCACCATTTTGCAGTCCCACCAACAATGTATGAGAGTTCCTTTTTCTCCGCAACCTCGCCAGCATTTATCGTTCAGAGTCTTTTGGATTTTAGCCATCCTAACTGGGGTTAGATGGTATCTCAGTGCGGTTTTGATTTGCATTTGCCGGATGCTGAGTGATGTTGAGCATTTTTTCATATGTCTGTTGGCCATTTGTATATCTTCCTTAGAGAAATGCCTACTTAGCTCTTTTGCCCATTTTTTAATTGGGTTGCTTGTTTTCTTCTTGTAAAGTTGTTTGAGTTCCTCATATATTCTGGATATTAATCCTTTGTCAGATGTATATTTTGCAAATATTTTCTCCCACTCTGTTGCTTGTCTTTTAACTCTGTTAATTGTTTCTTTTGCTGTGCAGAAGCTTTTTAGTTTGATATAATCCCATTTGTTTATTTTTCCTTTGGTTGCCCGTGCTTTTGGGGTCATATTCATGAAGTCTGTGTCCAGTCCTATTTCCTGAAGTGTTTCTCCTATGTTTTCTTGAAGAAGTTTTATTGTTTCAGGGTGTATATTTAAATCCTTAATCCATTTTGAGTTGATTTTAGTATACGGTGAGAGGTATGGGTCTAGTTTCATTCTCCTGCATATGGATATCCAGTTATCCCAGCACCATTTGCTGAAGAGGCAGTCCCTTCCCCAGTGAATAGGCTTGGTGCCTTTGTCAAAGATCAGATGGCATTAAGTGTGTGGGTTGATTTCTGGATTCTCTATTCTATTCCATTGGTCAGTGTGTCTGTTTTTATGCCAGTACCATACTGTTTTGGTTATTATACCTTTGTAGTATAGCTTAAAGTCAGGTAGTGTTATGCCTCCAGCTTTATTTTTTTTGCTCAGCATTGCTTTGGCTATGCGTGGTCTTTTATTGTTCCATATAAATGACTGGATAGTTTTTTCCATTTCTGAGAAAAATGTCTTTGGAATTTTGATGGGGATTGCATTGAATTTGTATATCACTTTGGGTAGTATGGACATTTTCACTATGTTGATTCTTCCAATCCAAGAGCATGGGATATCGTTCCATCTTCTTGTATCCTCTCTAATTTCTCTCAGCAGTGGTTTGTAGTTCTCATTATAGAGATTTTTCACCTCCTTGGCTAACTCAATTCCTAAGTATTTTATTTTTTTGGTGGCTGTTGTAAATGGGCAGGCTTTCTTGATTTCTCGTTCTGCATGTTCACTATTGGAGAAAAGAAATGCTACTGATTTTTGTGTGTTGATTTTGTATCCTGCTACTGTGCTGAAATCATTTATCAATTCCAGCAGTTTTTTTGTAGAGTTTTAGGCTGTTCGATATATAGGATCATGTCATCTGCAAACAGGGACAGTTTGACTTCATCTTTTCCAATCTGGATGCCCTTTATTTCCTTCTCTTCTCTGATTGCTCTGGCTAGTACTTCCAACACTATGTTGAATAGGAGTGGTGAGAGTGGGCATCCTTGTCTAGTTCCTGTTCTTAAAGGAAAAGCTTTCAGCTTTTCCCCATTCAGGATGATATTGGCAGTGGGTTTGGCATATATGGCTTTAATTATGTTGAGATACTTTCGCTCTATACCTAACTTATAGAGGGTCTTCGTCAAGAATGAGTGCTGAACTTTATCAAATGCTTTTTCAGCATCTATAGAGATGATCATATGGTCCTGGTGTTTGAGTTTATTAATATGGTGTATCACAATTATTGATTTGCGTATGTTGAACCAACCTTGCATCCCTGGGATGAATCCCACTTGATCGTGATGAATAATTTTTCGTATGTGTTGCTGTATTCTGTTTGCTAGTATTTTAGTGAGGATTTTTGCATCTATATTCATCAAGGATATCGGCCTGTAGTTTTCTTTTTTGGTTATATCTTTACCTGGTTTTGGTATCAGGATGATGTTTGCTTCATAGAATGAGTTTGGGAGATTTGCGTCCGTTTCAATCTTTTGGAATAGTTTGTAAAGAATCGGTGTCAATTCCTCTTTGAATGTTTGGTAAAATTCTGCTGTGAATCCATCTGGTCCTGGGCTTTTCTTTGTTGGGAGCCTTCTGATAACAGCTTCAATCTCCTTTATTGTTATTGGTCTGTTCAAATTTTCTACGTCTTCACGGTTCAGTTTTGGGAGCTTGTGTGTGTCCAGAAATTTATCCATTTCCTCCAGATTTTCAAATTTGTTGGCGTATAGTTGTTTATAGTAGTCTCGAATGATTCCTTGTATTTCAGATGAATCAGTTGTAATATCGCCTTTTTCATTTCTAATTTTTGTTATTTGAGTCTTCTCTCTTCTTTTTTTTGTTAGCCATGCTAATGGTTTGTCAATTTTATTTATCTTTTCAAAAAACCAACTTTTTGATTCGTTGATCTTTTGAATTGTTTTTTGGTTTTCAATTTTATTCAGTTCTGCTCTGATCTTAATGATTTCTTTCCGTCTGCTAACTTTAGGTTTGTATTGTTCTTGTTTTTCTAGTTCTTTAAGGTGAAGTGTTAGGTTGTTCACTTGCCATCTTTCCATTCTTCTGAAGTGAGCGTTTAATGCAATAAATTTCCCCCTCAATACTGCTTTTGCAGTATCCCACAGGTTTTGGTATGATGTATCATTGTTTTCATTAGTTTCAATAAATTTTTTGATTTCCTGCTTGATTTCTTCTTGGACCCATATGTCATTAAGTAGAATGCTGTTTAATTTCCATGTGTTTGTATAGTTTCCAGAGTTTCGTTTGTTATTAATTTCTAGTTTTAATCCATTGTGGTCTGAGAAGATACATGGGATAATTCCAATTTTTTTGAATTTAGTGAGACTTGATTTGTGACCTAATATGTGATTTATCCTGGAGAATGATCCATGTGCTGATGAGAAGAATGAATATTCCGAGGTTGTTGGGTGGAATGTTCTGTAGATATCTGCTAATTCCAAATGGTCTAGAGTCTTATTTAGATCTTGTGTTTCTCTACTGATTCTTTGCCTAGATGATCTGTCTAATATTGACAGTGGGGTGTTCAGGTCCCCTGCTATTATGGTATTAGTGTCTATTTCCTTCTTTAGGTCTAATAGAGTTTGTTTTATAAATCTGGCTGCTCCAACATTGGGTGCGTACATATTTATGATTGTTATGTCTTATTGATGGATCAGTCCTTTTATCATTATGTAGTGTCCCTCATTGTCTCTTTTTATGGTTTTTAGTTTAAAGTCTATTTTGTCAGATATAAGAATAGCTACTCCAGCTCGTTTTTCTTTTCTGTTTGCATGGTAAATCTTTTTCCATCCTTTCACTCTTAGTCTGTGTGAATCTTTATGGGTGAGGTGGGTCTCTTGTAGGCAGCATATAGTTGGGTCCTCCTTTTTGATCCAGTCAGCCAGTCTGTGTCTTTTGATTGGGGAATTTAAGCCTTTTACATTAAGGGTTGTTATTGAAAGGTGTTGATTTATTCCTAGCATTTTATTGGTTGTTTGGTTGTCTTAGGTGTCTTTTGTTCCTTGCTTTCTGATTTACTGTTTGTTTTCTGTGTTTGTTGGTTCCTTAGGTTGTAGATAGCATTTTTGTTAGCTTGTTTTCTCTTCATGAATGCCATTTTTATTATACTAGTGGGTATTGATTTTTCTTGGGTTTTTATGGCAGTAGTAGTTATTTTTCAGGAACCAAACCCAGTACTCCCTTGAGGATTTCTTGTAAGGGTGGTCGTGTGGTAGTGAACTCCCGCAGTTTTTGTTTGTCTGAGAAATAGACTATTTGCCTTTCATTTCAGAAGGATAGCCTTGCAGGGTAGAGTATTCTTGGCTGGCAATCTTTGTCTTTTAGTATTTTGAAAATATCATCCCATTCCTTTCTAGCTTTTAGGGTTTGTGATGAAAAGTCTGATGTTAGCCTGATTGGGGCTCCCTTATAGGTGATTTGACGCTTCTCTCTTGCAGCTTTTAAGATTCTCTCTTTGTCTCTGAGTTTTGCCAATTTGACTATGACATGTCTTGGAGAAGGCCTTTTTGGGTTGAATACGTTTGGAGATCGTTGAGCTTCCTGGATCTGAAGATCTGTGAGTTTTCCTATACCTGGGAAGTTTTCTGCCACTATTTTGTTGAATATGTTTTCAATGGAATCTCCATTTTCCTCCCCTTCTGGAATACCCATGACTCGGATATTTGAGCGCTTGAGGTTGTCTGATATCTCTCTCAGATTTTCTTCCATGTCCTTAATTCTTTTTTCTTTCTTTTTGTCTGCTTGTGTTATTTCAAACAGCCCATCTTCAAGTTCAGAGGTTCTCTCTTCAACTTCGACAAGCCTGCTGGTTAAACTCTCCGTTGTGTTTTTTATTTCGCTGAATAACTTCTTCAGTTCAGCAAGTTCTGCTACATTTTTTTTCAGGACATTGATTTCCTTGTATATTTCCTCTTTCAGATCCTGTATACTTTTCCTCATTTCATCATGATGTCTAGCTGTGTTTTCTTGTAACTCATTCAGTTTCCTTAGAATTATCACTCGAAATTCCTTGTCAGTCATTTCAAGGGCTTCTTGTTCTATAGGATTTAGAGTTTGAGATTTATTAACTTTTGGTGGTGTACTTTCTTGATTTTTTCTATTTCTGGTATCTTTTTTTTGGTGTTTATTCATTGTGGCAGGGGGTTTCACAGTCCACCGGTTTGAGACTAATGAATAACTAGGATGTTGCTGTGGTTGCCAATTTGGTATGGCTCCCGCCGTGACTGCTCAGTTGGCCTCTAGTGCCTTGTGTGTGTGGTTGCCTCGGGTCTTGGGCTTCTCCAGGGAGCCACCTGTCTGGTCTGCTTGGACTCTGCTGGGCTGGTGGATCACGTACCACAGGGTGTGTGATCTCTGTTGAGCTTTCACTTCCTGTGCAGGACTTCTCCCTTTTCCTTGTGCTCTGGCCCAGGCTGTTGGATAGTGCAGTGGCGACCCCACAGGGTGTGTGGTTTCTGTCGAGTGTCCGCCTCCCTGGCCGCACGTCTCCCCACTCTGTGCACACTGTGCTGGGCTGGGGCGTGTCTTCTGAAACCCTCGTCTATCAGCTGGGCCTTCAAGACCCTGCTCGGCACCGCCTTGCCCAGGAAGTCTACCAGGTTTCTGCTAGGCAGAAACGACCAGTCGCTCTGGGTGCCTTTGTAGCACTGTGTAGATCTTTCTCGGGACTTGTTCACCTTTGTATCCCCCCAGTATAAACCGAGTCTAGCGCCCACCTGCAGCCTGCTCTCCGGCAGGTTCAAGCGGACCTGGGAACAATCCTACCACACTATTCCCAACCAGAAATTGGTTAGGCTTTTTTCCGAACTGGTGGCCACAGAGATGGTAACTGCCTCCCAGTAACAGGAAGTTTACTGAGGGCCGGAGTCCAGGGTGTGGTGGAGTGACAGTCGGCCCGCCCGTACTTCCTTGCCCTCCCGACACTGGCCGGGGACACCCCATGCCACCAACCCGCCAGAGTACCACGGAGGGAGTGGGAGGGGAGGCCGGCCCGCAGGTTCTGGAAAGCCCCACGCTGGGCCAAGCAAGCGGGAAGGCTCAGTGACGGCCGAGCCGGGCAGAGCTGCCAGCACCTGGGAAAATGGAGGCAGCCCCGGGGTGGTGAGTGGCCCGGTGATGCAGGTGGGAGCCGGGTGGGTGTAATCCCCCCGAACAGAGCTGGGCCAGGGGGTCACTCACAGGGTTGTGCCAGGTCGGGCGCTCACTCTCTGTCTCTGGTTTGGCGCCGTCCCCGTTCTCGGCCGCTGCCGCCTCGGGCTGTTCAGTCGCGGCGCGGCTCGGGCGCTCCCAGGAATCTTCTTTAATGCCGGCCTGAAACCTCAAATCCTGAATAGGGTGGCTGGCCGCCTTCAGCGCAGCCCCAGCCTCCGGGATCCTGTCTGCATCCACAGCAGCCCTGGCGCCGTGTTCCCTGTTTAGAGACTCGCTTTTGCAGCTAAGAAACAGTTCTTTTCCTGCTCCACACTTCAAAGCTGTTGCCTGTAAATGAGGCAGCCTCTCCTGCCGAGGGCAAAGTGGTGGTCACCCCCTACGACCAGCCACCAGCAGCGGTCCTCCCTTAAGATATGGCAAGAGGAATGTCCACAAGTTTCCCGGCTGCCTGAGGCCCAGTGGCCGCCTTTTCCACCTCAGCTACTCCGTGCCAACCGCCGCAGCCACCGCCATCTTGAAACTCTTCCGAGTTTAAGGCTTTGAACTATAACATTCACCTTTTCTGATGGGATTGGAGCAAGGGTAAAGATTCGGGTTGAGATCTTGTCTCTGAGCCCTGATGTGCTTGTATATCTCAGTTTTCTTGGAGGTTCTAATTTTTTTTCCTCATATTTATTTTATTTGACAGCTCAGAGCATAATTATGTCGCACTGACTTTTCCCTCTTTTCTTGCTCATCTCCTTTCTTTCTTCATACAGTGATTTAAAAAAATTTTTTTTCCTTATCAGTGGGACCCATTATCATAGAAAGTATTAATAGGGTTCTAGTATATGCATTAAGTAAGACCTGAACTGCTCTGACTGCACATGTAATCTTCCCATCTCCCCACCTTTCCAGGTGGCCCCTGAGACCTTTGGAAACATGGGCTTCTGAAGAACCATACCTGAAAATCACTGTACAGCTGTTTAGCAGTTACTCAGCTAATAGTGGTTTGCTTCATGATTTCTGGCCCTTAGTATTATGTGGAATGTTGGGTGGGTCTTTGATTAAGTATTGATTGCAAAGAACTGGAAGACAAACTAAAAAAGAGTTTGGTCTTCTGTGCCTTCAGAAAAGCTTTATTTAAAATGTTTCAGACAGATGGATATATCTCATCTTTAAATTTGAAAAGCAACTGTTCACTCGTTTTTTGGTTAATTTTATAAATTTTATTTTGGCATACATACTCTTTGAGGGTAAAGAACTCTTTAAATCTAGAGGGGGAAAAAAGCTAACAGAACTATAGAGCTAAAGAATGGATATTTTTGAAGGTGAGCATTAAGAGTGAATTATGTGTTTTGGCCAAGTATTGTCTAAGAATATATAATAATTCTCTTGGTGAGGCATTGGTGGTAGGGGATGAAGGGAATTGAGGATAAACTGAGGATGCATGAAGAGAACAGTAACTACTTAGAGTTAACCTGGGTAAAATGTGGGGACTCCAAGAAGCAGGGGAAACCCTCTTGAATGAGTCATTTACAGTCACATTTGCAGACTGTTTTGCGTGGGCGGTGGTGGGGTTTGGGCAGGATGTCCAAACAGGGTTCTGCCCTTATGACTCATGTCTGTGACTCACATCTAGTCCCTTAATACCGCTACGTGGCTTTGCTTAGCTTTGGCGTGTGACTGTGATTAAGTATAGAATGTAGCAAAAGCATTTTGCTATTTCTAGAAAGCTCTCAAAAATATGGCTAGCAGTTATTTCTTCTTCATAGCTATTGCCTGAGATTTTTGAGGACATTTCTCTTCCTTTCGTCTTTTACCTCGTTTCCTTCAGTCTCTGGGGTCAGATATCATTTTTCTTTATGACAAATCCCTTCTGTTTCTTCTGTTTTTAACCTCTTCTTTTTAGCCTCTCTCTCTACTAGCAGTTTATTCATAGCCTGTAAACTGGATCAAGTCTTTGTGTGTGTGTGTATGCTTTTAAAAGAAGTTTTTAACAAACTTGTTTGTAAAATGGGGTTTCATTGAGACGGTCTGCCTTTCTTTTCACTCCTGAGTGTCTTACTCCCAGACTTTTATTGCCACCAAAGATCTCACCAAATCCAGTGGACCCTTTCAGTCTTACCTCTCACTTGATTTCCCTGTGGTATTGGACACTGGAATATTCCTTTCCTCTTGGAATATTACTTTCCTTTGGCTTCCATGCCATCACTCTCTTTGGACTTTCTTTTTGTCTTTGAGAGGCAGTATAGCATCACAATTAAGAGCCCAGGAGGCACAGTCCCATAGCTTGGGTTCTGTGTCCTAGCTCTGCTACGTTTGCTTGCTGATCACTTGGGTGACTCTAAACCTTTCTAAGCTGGTATGTTTCTACATCTGTAAAGTGGGGTTTCACTTAGATGATCCATGTGAAGCTCTGAGCACAATGCCTCGCACATTGCTACACTCAGCAGATGTTAGCTGCCATTCTGATTGTGGGTCACTTTCTCTTCCCTTCTCCTTTGGCTCTTCTTTCCACCCCATTGATATTGCTTTGCGTGGTGGCCCCCTTTTGCAGCTCCAGCCACCACCTATGTATGCCGATAATTCACAAGCCTTCTTCTCTTTCAATATAACTACTATGGAGGAATGTGAAACCAGACATCCTACTCTTCACCCAAAAATGGAAACATCCTAAATAGTTCCTTTCTGCCCTGGCTCCTGTTCCTGTTTGTGTTTTCCTTTCCATTTTCCACTGTGCCTGCCTTTGATCAGCGCTTCCTCACTTATTTTTGTGTTAGTAGTTTTATTTATTTATTTTTTTGTGACTGGTTGTTAAGGGGATCTGAACCCTTGACCTTGGTGTTATAACACCATGCTCTAACCAAATGAGCTAACTGGCCAGCAGTGTTAGTAGTTTTTAAACAGTCTTCCTGTCTCCACTCTTGCACAGTCAATTCCATTGTCTCCACTGCGGCCAGGATCATATTACTGTGCAGAGTTGGAGTTCTTCTCTGCTTGAATGCCCTCCAATGGCTTTCCTGTTACCTACAGGATGAAGTCTGCACTTTTAAACATGGCTTTTGTGTCCCCCCCTCACCCCACTACGGCCTTCCCCTTGTTTGTTTTTCTATTCAACCTTACTGCTTGTTCCATTCTGCTGAAATACTTAACCTTTTATTCAAAGCACCAGGTCATTTCATTCTTTCGTGTTTTTATGCATGCTAAAAAATACACCCGTCCCCCACTTATCCATGGGAGATACATTCCAAGACTCTCAGTGGATACTTGACAGCAGGGATAGTACTGAATCAATTACGTCCATCAGAACAGTTTCTGTTCATGTCTTCCACCCACAAATTTAGTGCCTTTTCCATCTTAATTAAGCATTTATCATGCAGTGTGGCTAGAACTTTTGCAGTCTGAGGTGTGACAGCCAAACTAACGTGAATTTCTTTTTTTTTTTTCCACCATTTCACAGAAGATTTGTTCTTATGTAGCTCTTAGCAACATCAGCCTACGATTTTTTCCTTCCCTTACTGAGAACTTTCACCTTTTCACGTAAAAGGAACCACTTTATGGCTTCTCCTTGGCATATCTGAATTGCCAGCATCACTCTTGTGTTTTGGGGCTATTATTAAAGTAGGGGTTACTTGAACACAAGCACTGCAATCTGATAACCGAGACGCTACTAAGTGACTAACAGGCAGGGAGCGGATACAGCGTGCAGATGCTGGACAAAGGGAGGATTCACGTCACAGGCAGGATGGAGCAGGATGCAGAGAGGTTTAATATTGTTACTCAGAACGGAGCACAATTTGAAACTTATGAGTTGTTTATTTCTGGAATTTCCCGTTTAATATTTTCAGGACCTGATTGACTGTGGGCAAGTGTAACAACAGAAAGCAAAACCATGGATAAGCAGGGACTGATTACCCTCCTACACTTCTCTGATTTCTTGAACCTGCCTGGCAAATTTACAGGCAATTTTCAAGACTTTTTTTTTTTTTTTTTCCCCCCAATTTCTTCTCTTTCCAACTCAGTCCCCCTTTATGTGCTCCCATTACTCTGATCCAGCCTCTGGGAGTGCATACTCAACTGCACTTGATTATTTATATTTCTGTCACTTTCTATTTGACTTTAGGAATCCTGACTTTTCCCTGGTGATTGATATAATACTTGGCACATAGAAGGCATTCAAAAAATGGTTGTTGAGTGAATGAATAAATAGCTGCAATGGCAGTCAGTCTTAAGTTCTCACTTTAAGAGGATTTGTGGTATTTATTCATTTTTACAGTAATATATATGGTGTCTTCATAATCAATTTGAAGTGGTCCCACTAAACAGAAATTGCTGTTTGATCTGTGAGAAAGAACTTTCTTAACCTGTGCTAATTTTGAAGGACCATCTTCTTAAATAAATCTTATCAATTTCTCTCCTACCCTGTAGATCCTTTTAATTGAATCGTATGAAATTGCCAGTATTCAACCATTCAGTTTTATATGCCTCAAGCTATAGAACTAAGGGAATTTATTGCTCTTTATGCTTCTGTGCTCCTCGGGTTGGGTGGAAATGGAGACTAGCCTGGCTGTGTGCAGATCTCCCATTTGGTAGAATGTGTAGCTCTGGCTTAGTTTCATGACTTCTCTGTGAGACAGAGGGAGAGAGACTTACTCCCTCTCCTTTTCCTAGCTGGCCACAGTCCTTCGTTTAGCTGAGGGACAGAGGGAATGAAAACTGCCATCAGTCAGCAGTCAGGGGCTGGGACATCTATGCGGGAAACACCCCTCCTTCTCTTGGATTGTGTTGGTTTGGCCTCGTGATTATAACAGTTGCCCTAAGGAGTTAAGGCCACGAGTAGTTTCAGGAGGCCAGGTTTTCCTATAATTTCTCTCATAGCTGACTCTATTCGGAGGAAAGAATGTCTCTTCTCTCTTTGAGCAAGAGGAGGGATCACTGTTAAAGAAAAAATTATTGACACTTATTAACATGGTAAGGAAGATTTTATTCAAGACCACTGCAATACAGGTCATGACTAATCCCAATAGGAGAGAGAGATCAGACTCAGTTCTGAACACAGCAAAGACAACTGGGGATTTATAGCCAATGAACAGAGTTAGGAGGTCAGTGAATGGAAAATTACTAAGAGGAGATATCAGGTTTTGTAGATTCTTGCTAAAGTGACTTAACAGGATTCCTGCTGAAGACAGGCCAGGATGATCAAATGTCAAGGGTGGAGGATGAGGAAATTAATCAAATATTGATCAATTATTATTATTATTTTTTTTAAAGATGACCAGTAAGGGGGTCTTAGCCCTTGACTTGGTGTTGTCAGCACTACACTCTCCTGAGTGAGCCACGGGCTGGCCCTTGATCAATTATCTTAATCTGTTTGGGCTGCCAGAAGAGAATGCTATAGATTTGGTAAATTATAAACAACAACAATTTATTTCTCACAGTTCTGGAGGCTGGAAGTCCAGGGTCAGGGTGACAGCATGGTTGGGTTCTGGTGAGGGCCCTCTTCTTGGGTGTAGACTGCTGCTTTCTTGTTGTATCCTCACATGGTAGAGAGCAGAGAGATGCAAGCTCTTTGGGGACTCTTACAAAGACACTAATCCCATCATGGGGGCCCTGCTGTCATGACTTCATCTAATCCTAATTATCTCCCAAAGGCCCTACCAACTAATAACATCACATTGCAGGTAGGGCTTGAACATGTGAATTATGGAAAGATAAAAACACTCAGTCCATAACAGAGGGTGATCAGATATCAAGAGGGGAAGTATCCTCCCTAAACCAACTTAGCAGGATTCTTGCTACAACTGGGTTAGGCAGGCAGAAGAGGCTCAAGGATGAGGCCTCATGAGGTGGAGGACTCAGAGGAGCTTGTCAAAAGTTTGGTCAAGGAGAGAGTGTCACTGTCTCCTGGATCCATGAGTGCTACTTTTTCAGGGAGCATGATCTATCAGGTGCCACTAAAGAGAGAGGGTCACTGAGCTAACCTTTGGCACTGTCCTGTGGGAGTTCTCCCCCATGGCTATTTTTCTCTATTGTCATCTTTAAATATTTGATTGGTATTATGATATTGTTGGCATGTTCAGCAATTGGAGGATGAGGTAGAAAAGAAATTTTTCCCCTGTAGGGAATTGAACTTCTGTGCATTCATAATAAAACACACATGATTGTAAAACAGACTACATTTTCTCAACCCTTCCCTCCTTTTAGCTTTTTGTTTCTTAGTTTTCGATGGTATAGGAGTTTTGAGGGAATTTAAACACATTTATTGGTTAAGGTAAAGTCTGGGAGCTTCCCTTTATCATAAAATAAAAATTTATGACTCAGTATTATTAAAGCCTTATGACTCTAAGGATCTATTTATTGCAAAATTTTTGAAATGTTAAATGTTAAAATCAGAATATTAATTATTAATAAATTATTATTATCAAATTTTGATTAATGTATAATAGGAAGCTGTATAAAGAATGTCTTTCAATACACCTTTATAAAGTTCTAAATTCAAAGATTTTTGTTCTACTGGAACATGAACTACCAAATATCTTTTCAGGCTTTGCTGGGTTATCTTTAAATCCCTAGGTAGGTATGCGGAAACAGGACTTAGATGAAAAGGTATGTAGTAAGAGCATTGCTTAGAGTTGAGCACTTAGAGCAGAGTGTCAAGGTTTAATGCAGGCTTAGCATGCTCCTAGATCAAAGTGGAGACTTAATGGGAAGGAGCCCTGCAAGGAAGTGCCCTCTGTGAACCAAGTAGTGCTCATGGGGTGTTATCACAGGACGATGCCCAGGGGGAGAGGGAGCCAGCTTTCCCACTGGTAGTACTGCACATGGGTCAGGGTAGCTCATACTCTGAATTGGTCCTGCTAACCCACATTGTAAATGGTCCATTTCCCATTTCAAATGGGGTCACAAATCTTATCAAATGGTAAATTTATTTGAAGACTGAATACGATAGATAGCAAGTGGCTTATGTTTATGTTATTTGCTTTGACATATTAGTCAGACTATGAGTAATACCACCGTGTTTTCTGTCTTAGGCTCTCAAAGGCACTGTGACTGACTTCCCTGGCTTTGATGAGCGGGCTGATGCAGAAACTCTTCGGAAGGCCATGAAAGGCCTGGGTAAGTTCAGCCTCCTTTTTGTTATAAAAAAAAAAATATGATGTTTGTTTTTCCAAACAACAAGTCATTGATTACAGTAAGATTAATTTTAGAATACTGATCTGAAACTTATAGGAGAAAAGATATACTAAGACAACAAAATAATACTAGGGGTCATCCCTGACGTTCAGTCTTTGGAGCTGAACAGGCTATTAAGTCCAGCCTCTGTGCCTTGGAGCTGGTCAGCTTGACCTGTGTGGTGGCTGACTGAGTTTGTCACCCTCCCTGAGAGTGGGCAGCTCTGTTCCCCTCTGCCCAATCAGACATCCAGGTCTCTATATGTGAGTCTCTTACACAGGACACTCTTCTCTTTCCCCAAAACCTCTCATCTCAAGGATTTCCATGTGTACTGATCTCCCTGTGCTCAGGCCCCTTCTGCATTCGTGTCCCTGTATATTCTGACCTGCTGAGGCCTTCTGTAGTACACCTGGCCCTCCTTTTCAGATGCCTCTTCCATTCCTCCTTGGTGTGTTTTCTGCTCAACCAGGCTGGGTTATCTGTTATGCATATATTTTCCTCCTGCTAAGCTTTTCTCTTCATTCCAAAAGCCTGTCCTTTTTCCTTCCATCACTGCCTTTCACAGTCCTTCTGTCTTTGAAGACTGTTTTGGGTGTCAGCTTCTCTATGATGCTTTCCCCAAAACTCCCTTCTGCCTCCTATCAGCTAGGAGACCCTCCTTTGAACCTCATTTAACACCTGGATCTCTCCTGTGGCATTGCCATAATCTGCCTTAGCTCACATTTATTTGTGTGTTTTTATATTTTCCACTCTGCATTGTTGGTAATTTGATGCCAGAGTCTATGTCTTTTTCTTCTCTCAATCCCCTTAACATCCAGCACTTTGTGCCTCGTGAATAGCTGTTATTTGCGTAGATATTTGTTGTGTGAAAAACTAGGTGTACTCAGTTTTTAAAAAGTCAGGAGTACCTTTCTACCTGCTCCACAATACATCAGGAGTGGGGGGTAGTATATATTAGAAATAAAGCATTACATATATTCTAAATTTTATAATTTTAATAAATCATGCACTAAAACAGATAAAGTATTTTTATATTCTCATAGATGTGAGGAAATAGTGACTGGGTGCTGGTTGGAAAGGTTATTGAGAGAGTGGGCAGTGGGGCCGAGTTGTAATTGTGAACCGTAAATTGCAGGCACCGATGAGGAGAGCATCCTGACTCTGTTGACATCCCGAAGTAACACTCAGCGCCAGGAAATTGCTGCGGCTTTTAAAACTCTGTTTGGCAGGGTAAGACCGTACTTCATCCCAGTTAGAATGTGAGAGCAGCTATGAGTTTAAGACCAGTTTGAAATATACTAATATTCTTTTGTAAACATCATTTATTTTGTGATTCTGACTTCTCCACATTTTTCTTTTCCACCTTCCTCTAAATTATCAGCTGTTGGTAGACAAAGCTTCCCGACTTACCCTCACATAATTGTTTTTCTTGGCTTAATGCTGTAGAGGTGCCAAAAAGTACCATGGTGATAACTGCCCCTCTTCTTCTATGCTTCCCACTCAGGATTGTCTCATTATTCATTTTCTAGGTGTAAGCCTATATTACGGTATGTTTTCTTTCTTTTTCTTTCTTTCTTTCTTTTTTTTTTGGTGACTGGCCAGTATGGGGAACTGAAACCTGGACCTGGTTGTTACAAGGCTGTGCCCTAACCAAGTGAGCTAATTGGCCAGCCCTGTGATATGTTTTCTTATGACACAGTCACAGTCTTTGCTTCTTTTGTAGTGATCTTAAGAACTGAACTTTTAATTAATTGATTTAAATGCTGTTATTTGATTAGAAATTTGAAGTAAAAAAATTTAAGTTTGTAGGGCTGGCCCATGGCTCCCTTGGGAGAGTGTGGTGCTGATAACACCAAGGCTATGGGTTCGGATCCCTATATAGGGATGGCCGGTGAGCTCACTTGGGAGAGCGTGGTGCTGACAACACCAAAGGGTTAAGATTCCCTTACTGGTCATCTTAAAAAAAAAAAAAAAGAAAAAAAAATTTAAGTTTGTTACTAAATGAATTAGTGCATACATGAAAAACTTAGGTATGGTGTTGTTATTCTGAAAATTTTTCATTTCATTGAGAAACAAATGTAAAACCAAAAAAGAAAGTATTCTAAATGCCATTTCTAGTTGTCAGATGGGATAAAACTGAAGTAGGTAGGAAATACTGTTTTTATTTTCATAATTATATACACAATTTCCCTATAGTAATTTCCCCATGTCTCTCAGTAGTCAGGAGCATAATAATGACTATAATCTATTTTGTATTAGAATGTAATTAGATATTGAGAAAAAAGAAAAAAATGTTTAGGTTTGATAGGCTAAATTTTGACCTTTGTAAAAATGCACTTACAATTATATTGGGAATGTTTTGGAAGATACATATGTTTCTCAGAACAGTACTTTTAAAATAAAATATTTTTACCCACTTTTAAAGGTATTCTTTTTTTTTTTCAATTCTTGAAGTGAAGAAAAACATGTTTTAAAAATCGATACCTTGATGCATAAGTGGCTTTGCTTCAGCTTAAGCTTTAGGTCAGATGTTAGAAGTACATTATTCAGGGCTACGGGGTTTTATGCAGCTCATGTGCCTTCTACTTGGAGACAGCAACATAAAGAATTCACTAGAGCATATTTAAGAATCTCCTTAAAATTTCTATCTGCTTAACAAATTTGTATTTTGTGTGAGTTAGGATCTTCTGGATGACCTGAAATCAGAACTGACTGGAAAGTTTGAGAAATTAATTGTGGCTCTGATGAAACCCTCTCGGCTGTATGACGCCTATGAACTGAAGCATGCTCTTAAGGTAAAAGTTGTGACAAGTGAAATGAACATTTCTCTCATTAATAATATTATTTTGTTTTGGTAATTACTTCCTCTTGTTTGTTATATGTAAAAAAATTTGTTTGACTTATTTCAATGAGGATTGGTTGGAAGACAAAACAGAGACAATAAGAAGTAAAGGAGGGAGAAAATTACAAGTGTGTTATTTAATCTTTTTGTACACTAAACTCAATACTGGCTATTTAAAATTTTAATATTTTTGTAGTGTTTTATACTTTATTTTCATGCCTGCCTTCTAATTTTGAGAAGTATTTAAAAAATGTTGCAGATGAGGTAATTTATTTTTTTTTAAATAGAAAGTTGCCTGAATAGGGAACAATAATGTCTATGAATTTAGGCTAAAAAGTAAAGCTTCAGAGAGAATTTTCCAGATAAAGATTTTTTTTAGCTGTATTGTTGCTTGCATCTTCTAATTTATTGGTGTAGGTATGACTTTTGTAAGCAGAAAAAGCGAAACCAACTAAAAATTTTAAAAATCCAGACAACAAGTCCCAGATCTTTTATATTGACCCAGTTCCTAATAATTAAGGCATGCTAGATTTATTGCCTTTGATGCAGAATTTCCCTGTGCCTTCATAGGGAACTTAACTTGGGAACAGGGGTTTATTTTTTGAGATACAGGTTGTTTAAGTATTAGTGTTCCTCCAAGTAAATTTGTGTAAAGTTTTCATTTTTACTATTTCAGCCTTTTAGAAAAATTATTTCATGTTTCATTAGAATGTTTTACTTTTAACTAGAAGTGACTGATCAAATTCCTAGTTACAAATTTATATAACCTGTTATATATATATCTATACCTATATACACACATACATATGATAAATGCTTTTCATTAGACAAAAAAAAGAAAATCTTCTTTGGGGAGAAAATTAATTTGAAATTTGTTATTTCTGTAACTAATAGAACTTGTATACAAAGATGTCCATTTTATGTTGGATAATATTTATGTAATTATGCAATTTGGGTAATATCTATTCTGGGAAAATAACCTCAGTTTTAATCTTACTGACATGTTTTCTCTATTAAAAATAAATCTTCAAACAGGGAGCTGGGACAAATGAAAAAGTACTTACAGAAATTATTGCTTCAAGGACACCTGAAGAACTAAGAGCCATAAAACAAGTTTATGAAGAAGGTAAATGTCCCAAACTACATTTTGCCTTCATCTTCACTGTTACTTCTTTCATTTCTCTGACATGAATGGAGTCTTTCGTAGATATAGGAGGCAGATAATACATGATTGTTGAGTGAATGAATGAATAAGCTGCTATTTTCCTCTTTCAGTAAGGAAAAAATTGCCTTTTTACACACAACTGTTTTAGTGGTTTATAAGAAGCTACTGAGTGATGATGGAATTTACTTTTGCATAGGATTTGCAACTACTGTAGGGATATACAGGTTGTCTTTCTTTTATGTTAACTTTAAATTATGTATTCTTTTTTTTTTTCCTTTAAGTGAATTCAGTTGTAGAAGTTAAGATTATCTAAAAGCCACTTTTAGAACCTGGGAAAAGAAACCTAAACCCTTTTACAAAACACAGTTGGTAAAACGTTTGAGTAAATATCTGTTGTTTGAGCTATGATGCTTTGCATTTTGATTTTTCTTTTTGGTGTGCCTTAATGTTTTGTGGGAAAAAAAAATCTGTATTCCAATCTGAATTATATCCTGTGAGTGGAATTAAGAAAATGAAATTAAAAAGTAATAAAAAAAAAAAATAGAGTTCTTCTTTCCTGGTCATATCTCTTGTAGCAGACTCTTTTTCCTGCCTGACTGGAGGTCCAGATTATGCAGGTTGTCAGCTCAGTCAAGAGCCTAGTGCCTTTAGGTAGGAAAATGGGTCTCTATTTTGGCATTAGCTTGTTAGTTGTAGAAGCGACTTTGCTAACCAAACAACTCAGAACAGTGTGAAATTTAGAGAAATTAAGTAATTACATTTCTGATGTGCTGGATCTCTCTTTCCTGCTCCTTTTTCAGTAGTTGGGTAGGTCCTGACCACTAACGCAGAAGTGCTAAATGTCTTACCTTGGAGCTTTATTTGATGTTATATTCAAAGATCTCTTCCTGGGTATGTTGACATCAATGAGTGAACCTTTGTGCTACTGGATGACAAATGGAGTACCTTGGGACAATAACCATGTATGGTCCATCCTTCTCAGCCATGTCATTGAACACTGGCCATGTGTCTGGCAGTATACTGGCTGTCATGAATGACACAAAATATGTGCACAACAAAGTTCCTGTCCTCACGGAATTTGCATGCAGTTTATTTAGGAGTGACATGATTTAGAACCCCTGCTATAGTTAAAGGATAGTAAACTTCAAACTAAAGTCAAATATCAAAAATGTTTAATGCAAGAATGCATTCAGAGGGGAGAGGTCATCATAGCTGTAGATATTAGGGGAGGCTTAATGGTACAAATGAGACACTCAGCAGAGTTTCAAGGCTGGGTAGGTTCATTCAGGCTCTATTGATGAGATGAATGGGTAAAGAAAATAGGGTATATACACATACACACACAGTGGAATATTCATCCTTAAAGAAGAAAATCCTATCATTTGCAACAACATGGATGAACCTGGAGGATATTAAGTAAAATAAGCCAGACACAGAAAGGCAAATACTGCCTGAAATCACTCTTATGTGAAATCTAAGAGTTGAATTTATAGAACCGGAGAGTAGAATGGTGGTTGCTAGGGGCTGTGGAGGAAGGAGTTAGGGAGAAAGTGGGTGGAAGGGAGAAAGAGATGGAGAGATATTGGTCAAGGGGTACAAAGTTTCAGTCAGGCAGGATGAATAAGTTCTAAAGATCTAATGTACAGCTTCGTGACTATATTAAAAGTACTGTATTGTATACCTGAAATTTGCTAAGAGAGTAGATCTCAAATGTTCTCATCACCACAGCAACAAAAACTGTGAGGTGATGGATATGCTAATTAGCTTTTGTGGTAATCATTTCACAATGTATATGTATATCAAAACATCATGTTGTGAATATATACAACTTTACACCTTAAATATATACAATTTTTATTTGTCCCTTATAGCTCAATAAGTCTGGGAAACAAAAAGACTAGGTGGGTAGTGGAGAATGCATTTTTGGTCAGGGTACCCACTGTCTTCAATGGCATGGTAACTGGACTGAGGAGACTATATTGAAGGAACAAAGAGAGCCTGACTATCATAGAGGATGTGGGCATGTCCATTATGAGAGATAAATTGAACAAGGCTAGGTTATAGATGTTTTTGCATGACTGGATTGGGAATTTGGACTTGAATCAAAGGCATTGTAAGTTTTTGAATGGGTAATGAAGTGTTGAAGGAACAATCGTAGGAGGAAGGAGATTTGAATCAGCAGCTGATTAAGTAGCTATATATGTGGGCAGATAAGCTAGGTATTTAGTAATTATGGCCCAACCTAGATTGATCAGAGGTGTGAGGAGGATAAATCAGAGAAAGGAGGAACGTTAAGGAATCAAAGATTCCTACAGTGTTTTGTAGTTGGGTAACTGGTTGAAATAAACTTGTAACTCTTTTGGATCTTTTAAAATAGAACTGTCAGGCTTTTAAAGTTTGCCTGCTTTCAAGTAATGATTAAATATTTAAATACTTTAGAGGAATACCTCCATTCATTCATTCATTTATTTTTGGCAGCTGGACGGTACAGTGATCAAACCCTGGACCCTGGTGTTGTCAGCACCACACCCTAACCAACTGAGCTAACCAGCCAGCCCCCCTTCTTTCCTTTAATAGCAGCTGTTTGAGGGTTAGTGAAAAGGGCTCATAGACTCCTGAAGATCCTAGTTGTTTCCTTTCCCATGACCTTATGTTGAACAGCTGGAAATAGAGGTAGGAGGGGGCATATTTCAAGATATTGTTGTCTCTCAGAGTTAACTTTACTTGCAACAGAGGAACAGCGTCTTATTAGGGGAAGGATGGCCATGCCCAAAGAAAGAAAACTCAGAATATTCAAGGATGGAAGATGTTTGGGAACTAGTCATGTAAAAAATTTGAAAGAAAGCAAAACAAATTTTAAATATATGATGATATTATTTAGGAGGCTTTCCAGAACCATATGTGTCTACGGATTAATAAATACATTGGTTGAGAGCATTGCCAAATGGTTGAGTCCGTATTTAGGTTTGAATCCAGTACTTTTGGAAGGCTTTAATTTAATTTATTTTTGTCCAGTCAGTATCTTAAAGCACTTAACTTTAGTCTTCAAAAATGGAATAGAGAGAATTTATGTTAATCAAATATACTGTTTCTTCTTTTATATCTCTTTCATTTGATTAATGGGGTAGGATATCTTTTCCTAGTTCAAAGAAGCTGTAAATAAGTATGAAATTATTTTGTTGCAGAATATGGCTCAATCCTGGAAGATGATGTGGTGGGGGATACTTCAGGGTACTACCAGAGGATGTTGGTGGTTCTCCTTCAGGTATTGGGTGGAGACTAATTATAGTTTGATTAAAAAGTCTGCAGTCGGACTGGCCTGAGTCTAGTTAAGTAAGATCACTTAAAATTCTTTTAATAGTTTCTGGTGTTTGCTGATTTTATTGCGATGATTCTCATTGTGTGTTGCCTGTGCTTATTTGTGTTTTAGGATATCTAACCTAAACTCTTAATAGCTAACTCATAGATTTGTTTTAGGTAGCAGTATATGCTTTCTTTCATAGAATTAGAAATCAGGAAGATCAGATTGATTTTGGACAGTGATGCATGATAGTGTGGAATGTGATGGTACTTCAAAGAGTTTGTGGAAAAAATATAATTAAAAGATAATACAAATCTTAACATGAACTTTTTGAAGACCCTTCGTATTGTAGGCGTGATATGATCTTAATGGTGTATTATTCACAGAGAAAAAGCTTTATGTGCATAACCATCAGGTGGATCCATTTTTCCTTTTGAATGAAAATGTTCTATCATTCAATAATTGACATCTTATCTCTTACAGGCTAATAGAGACCCTGATGCTAGAATTGATGAAGCTCAAGTTGAACAAGATGCTCAGGTGAGTGAGGCCTAGTATGTGATGAACTTTCTTATGATATAGAAATGAAAAAAATTTATGGTAATGAAAAATCACAATGTATGTTATAATAGCCTCTAGAAATAATCTTGTTTATGGGTTCTTTACAAATCATTAGACTCACAAAAGTACAGCAAAATATTTATTTTATCCTAAAGCTAAAATGAAATAAATTAAATTATATGGTAGGTTCCACATAGACATTTTTTTCCCTGTGATTATGGAATGTTCATAAAATAGAGAATTTTACAAAAAAAACAGGCTTTGCAGGTTCCGCTGCCAGGGATGCAGTGGCTCTTAGCATCAGAGGGTGCGGTGGTAAGTGGTGATTATCACGTAAGAGATCACGAGTTGTTTTAGTATTAGGAAATTTTTCTGCATTTCCTTTGACAGAATTCTAGATAGGATTGTTCTTTTGTCAGCTGCTTTTTAGTGATTCCCAAATGAAAATTTGCACTTAAATGACTTTTAAATCCCAGTATAGTCTCAGTATGGTTTATAAAGCAAGCAAATGTAGGAAATAAGTGTTAGGAAGTTTGAAACATGAGAGCTGAGAAGTGGAAATTGGTAACAAAGAAATTACTTGTGTTGCTGGAATCACCTATCTTTGCTCTGTCTTCCTGGTCACCTGCTTCAGTTAAGAGAATTTACACTTCTTGGTTGTTAGTCATACACCACTGGAAAAGCAAGATCCATATCCACTCCTCCAATGTTCGATTCTCCATAAAACAGCCAGTGGATGTGTGATCTGACTTTGCCAGTAGGAAAGAGGAGAGCATCTTACTCTTTTGGGCGGGTTGATTTCATAAAGGCTTCAAAATGCTGTCATGTCTGCCTAGCTGGAGAGAGAAAAGCAAAGGAAAGGAATGCTTACTGAGGGCTGTCTGTGAAGTATTTGACTCTTGCCTCACTGTCTCTTATAAAATGCAAGCCTATTGTGTCATGCCCCTGTTTAAAACCTTAAAACTCTCCGATGGTTCTTCTGCTGTCCTCAGGTTTAAGTCTGGTCCCCTGCTTGTGGTTTCTAAGCCCCTGTTTTCTGGGTCTTGCTTACTTATGCCTCCAGCCTCTCTCTTATGGGCCTTTTCTTTCTCCTCTTGCACCTTCCTCCCCCCATTCACCTATATCCTTCTCAAGGGTCAGTTCCCAGCTTAGGTATTTTTTGCATGGCCCTGTCTGACCTCCCCAAGTGTGTGTCAGGTGCCCCTTACAGGAAAAACTATAGCACGCCAAGCTTCCTGGCACTGTCCCTGCCCCTCATGTTGAAGCTGTCTATTTGACTGCCTTCTCAGGGGGGTTGTCAGTTCAATTGTATCCTCAGCTCCTAGAATATAGTAGGCACTCAGTAAACAACTGATGAATGAATGAGTGCCCAACTCTAAAGTAGAAGGAGAAATTTCCATTTTATAGATAAGGAAACAAGCTCATGCTCCCACTGAATAGTAGTGGAGCTGGGATTCCCAACCAGGCATGTCTGACTCTAAAGCCCCTTCTCTTTCATTAAACAACAGTCTCAGTGCTCCTCCCTCTCATTTCCTCTGTCATATAAAAGGCTTATTAAGTACAGATTGGAACACTGATCTAGCTTAACTCCGCCTTCTAAGGAGAAAGGGCTATAGCATCTCTACAAAGTTGTACTCCAGACTGTGAGGGGCTTTGTTCAGTAGTGAGATGACCTTATTGCTTTCTCAGCATTAATAGTTGACTTTGGTAGGAGACAGTGCTGATTCTCACATTCCTTCTCTCAAGAGTAGGAGTTCTGGAGGCTTTTCAACAGTCATGGTGTAGGAAGCCAACTCTGGTAGTCTCAGATGACTGCAGTGAGGCCTACATTAGCAGTCAGTGGGCAGATTTCCTAGCACAGCTGGTGATGTAATGAGAGCATCACTGCAGTGTGAGGCTCTGGAGGGGAAGACAGCACATTTTAACCTCGTTTTCATTGATTTCTGTCCTCAGGACACTCACTGGTTAGTCTCAGACTTTCATGGGCATGTGAATCTTGCCCATGAATCTATCTCAGGGATCTTGCTAAATTGCAGATTCTGATTGCAGGTCTGGGTGGGTTCTGGGATTCTGCTTTTCTGACATGCTCTCAGGTGATGCCTGTGCTATGTCCTGGGACCGCACCTTGAGTACCGAGGCTGTGTAGATGTTGCTTACCTGCCGTGCAGTGGATATGACCATTTAGAACCCTGAAAGCAAAACTTTGTATGTGTGAAAACTGCCCTATGGTGTTACTTTAAAATATTCCTTGAATGGAATCCAGGTCTTCCTTACCCTTCCAGTGACCACGGGCAACACAGAACATGTTACACTGGCCATTCGTCTTTGATTCTTTAAAATATATTATTATTAATTAATTCAACCTATTGAAAGCAATTACCCTTTCAGCATTATAAAAAGAAATAGATCCATTTATACCTTGTAGCAAGGGCAGCTGGGCAGTTATCAGTAATGAGAATTTAAGATTTCTTAATTGAGATGAAGCTGAGACAACTAAAGGGCCCTTTCATAAGCTTTGGAATTTTTTTCTCTACTGATACCTGGAACTAAGAGGATTCCTATTATTTCAGGGGTTTGATAAGCCACAGTGAGTCATTCATTTGGGAATTCAACATTTTGTAGATAATCCACTTCATGTTTCAACATTTCTAATGTGTTAAACTGATTTTACCTTTTTAAATGTATTAAACTGATTTAATGTTTTTAATATGTTAGAACTGATTTTACCTCCTTCCCTGCCAAATCCTTGTTTTATACTTTCTCTGGAGGGAGAGTTGAACTCTTAGGGGAAGGAGAGATGAATGAATGTTTGTTGAGCACCTGCTTCTGATAACCTGACACTGATCAATGCACTATGTAAGTTATATAATCTCCATTAATGACTCTATAGAAATAGTATTTCTACTCTTCAGGTGAGGATACTGAAGTTCAAAAAGAGATTAAGTAGCTTATCTGAGATCTCACAAATAAGGACAAGGGCCAAATCTTTTTTCTTTCTTTCTTTCTTTTTTTTTTTTAAACTTCAAAGCCTCTGTCCTTTTCACTGAACGAGGCGTTATCAAGTGTGCTCAGGTTGAACTGTAAAGCTGAAGGAGGGGGGCAGCATGAGGAGGTGTGAGGGTCCCTCATCCAGAACAGCTGTATGGATCTTGGGCATCCTCATTTAGAAGAAAGATTACTTAGATTGAAACAAAACAAAACCTTTAAATATCATTGTTCTATATGAAAATGTCATCATTATTATTATGTATGATTTACTTAATAAAAGTTATAGAATAGATATTGATCCCAAACATAATTCTTCTAAGAAAATTAGGAGATTATAGTAAAAAGTAGCTGACATTTCACCAGTTGTTCCCATATAACAGGCTTAACTGCTTTCCCTACTAGAGAAAATTTCTAGAAATGTAGAACAGTTGATGAGAGTTGTGTGCGTTGGCAGTGTCTGTAATGTTTTACAGGATGAGCCCTCTCCCCCTGTTAGGGGTTAATACATATGCATATCTTATATACATGTAGAATACATACCAGCAGTAGTAGCCAGCATCCTCAGGGTTTTGGTATTAGAGGTAATTTAAGTTTTCTTATTTGTGTTTTTTCTCTGTTTTACAGAATTTCTCAGTGAACATGTTGTTTTGTAATTAGATTAAAAAGTTATTTTTAAGAAAGGTCTATATCACCATCATATAGTTCTAAATTTTAGATACATGGATGACTTTTATAGGATCTGTCTTTTCAGTTTTTAAAGAGCATGCACACATGACCAGAATTAAAATTATTTTTATCATTAAAATAAATTAATTTCAAAATTGAGTGTGCAAAGTCTCATCTATTTTTTATTCTCTGGAAATATAATAAAAAATAGATCTATACCACCATAATGTACATTCTTAAACATACTGTGGACAAAACTTTCCGAACACTTTATCATCACTTCCTATCTTTATTTGATTTCCATTTGTGGGCAGAAGGCCAACTTCAAGTAGCAGCCTCAGCAAATTACATTCATCTTGGCTTAATAGGTATACTTAACTTGAAATGAATAACTAAAAGAGTAGTATAGATATTGTAAAGATTGATTCTTTTGGTTTTAATAAATTATCCAAATCTCAATAAGTAGACTCAGATTTAATGATGATGTTTGTATGTAAGCTTATTTTTTAAAGCATTTATACAAACACTAATAAGCACATATTCTTTTCCATTTCAAAAAGTATATGAGCACTCAGACTATTCAACAAGTGTTTATTAAGTGCCTGATACACACCAGGCTCTGTGGTATGCCCACAGTCTTTTTCTTTTTCTTTCTTTTTGGCAGCTGGCTGATACAGGGATTGAAACCTGGATCTTGATGTTATCAGACACCAGGCTCTAACCAGCTGAGCTAACCAGCCAGCCCTTCCCACAATCTTTTAATAATTTATTGTGATCTTTAGAAATATGAAAATGTTTCTAGCCTTGGTTAAATCTCAGTTATAAAGAGAAAAGATGGAGTTTACTTTTTATCATGTACTATTTATTGAACAGCTACAGAACAAAGAAAGAAGAAAACACAGCTTACCTCCTAGTCAAAGTCTTTCTTAGTCTGGAAATAAATGTGACAACAGTGAGATAATCAGTACTTTCCCCCGACCCATACACTATTGTTCTTGAAAGACTGGAAATTATGAGGGCCATTTTGGGAACATTTAACCCTGCACTATATGCTTGATTGCTTTGACCCATTAATCTTCTGTGGCACAGGTCAGTGGCGAGCTCCAAAGTAGATCCAAACTCACTGAGCTGAGTTTCAGAGCAGGAAACATTAGAAATGAAAAGTATAAGATGATTGAATCAGGTGAATTAATATTCAGGGAGTAAAAACCAAGTGTAATTAACAATTTGGAAATGAGATGGAGGAACCTTTACTAATTGAAGTTGAAATTTTTGCAGGCTTTGTTTCAGGCTGGTGAACTTAAATGGGGGACAGACGAAGAAAAGTTTATCACCATCTTTGGAACACGAAGTGTGTCTCATTTGAGAAGGGGTAAGTGAAAAAAAATCTATATGGGATAGATCCTTTGGTAAATTTTGAATGTACATAGCCAGTATGCCAGCATCCCTGCTGCATAGCAGTCACTTACTGAATGAATCAGTTTTTGTATTTTTTCCTTTTTGTGACCTGGAGAAACCTAATTCTCTTTGCCGCTATTGTAGCTTTTACCAAACTAGAGATCCTTAGTTTGTCCTTCATGTCAGAGGGTGGTGAGGAAAGTCAGGCCTCTAGATTGTTACTCTCATAGTCACAAATTGCTGAGTAGTGGAGTATTTCCTCTTGGACATTGGTACCCAAGACCTTCACTCGGTATATTCATCAGTACTTGTGTTATCAGTTGGGAATGAGCACAGTGGCAAGTGACAGAAAACCCTAATAGCAGCCTTTAAAATTGGGCTTTATTTCTGTAGGTAGGACTCAATGCTTGATTTGGAAGAACTTGGGATCTTTCTGATTTTCCAGGTCCACTGTCCTTAGTGTTTTGGTTTTCTTTCTGATGTTCATTACCTCATCATCACAGATGGCTGCCATAGCTCCAAACATAACTGTTTTCACAGCAGGAAGAAAAGAAGGGGGTAAACTGGTTATATCTGTCTATCACTTATATAAGGAAAGAAAGATTTCTCTGAATTCCCTTCAGCAGCTTTACCTGTAGGTCTCATTGGTTATAACTAGTATGGGGGGCTGGGAAATCAGTGAGCAAAGAATGCTTATAATCCATTACTTCAGGCTTGGCACACCAAGGCTCTGAACACAAAGTTTTATCAGCAAAAAAGAACCTGGAGTAGCTCAGTAGGACAACACCTGATCAGAGTAAATATCTTCTTTCTGAAAAGAGTGATCCATATGTGTTTAAGAAGTCATTTTCATTTTTTCTAGTGTTTGACAAGTACATGACTATATCAGGATTTCAAATTGAGGAAACCATTGACCGGGAGACTTCTGGCAATTTGGAGCAGCTACTCCTTGCTGTTGGTAGGTAATTTTACAATGTGTGTAATATTTATGATAATAAAAGCTAAAGTATTTTATTCAATTGAGACTATATCTGAAAATAACCCTTTTTTTATGTAAAGAGCTTGACCTGATATTTTGGTGAAACAAAATCCTAATTTTTTTTTTTTAAAAAGATGACCGTTAAGGGGATCTTAACCCTTGACTTGGTGTTGTCAGCACCACGCTCTCCCAAGTGAGCTAACCGGCCATCCCTGTATGGGATCCGAACCCGTGGCCTTGGTGTCATCAGCACCACACCCTCCTGAGTGAGCCACAGGCTAGCGCCACCCCCCCCCCCCCTTTTTCCTCTAGATTTCAATTCAAAAGTTTGAGTTGGAACTACATGATTATCTGGTTAGTTCATCTAATCCTATGAAAATAATAAAAATTGTATAAAAATCTGAAGCTGCATGAAAAATATTACTATTTCATTATGAACCTGAAATGTTGTGTACAGTATCTCACAGACTTATAAACATTATTTCTGATATCTGCAAAATTTTAGAAATTTTTGAATGCCACCCTCATAGCTTTGAGGCAGACTGAGAAATTATCATCTGGTTTAGAAAAAGAGTATCTTTGATGTAATGGAAGATTGTGATGATGGTTGTTTTTAGATTAAATATCTTGGAGTTTTATTTTACCTAAATACTCAGAATATCTGGAAAAATTGGAGAACTGAGTTTATGCAGTTGATTGTAGTATTATATACACTCTTGAGATCCAGGGAGAATATAGTTTGTGAGTTCCCGGTTGTCCTAGTTTTCATGTGTGTCTGGAGAGAGCCTGTGTCTTCTCTTTGTTGCAGATATTTGGCGTTGAGCTCAACCTTTTGTGCTCTCTATCTTCGGGAGGATAAGCTAAAGATGTGCATGAACCAGCACTAAAAGTAACCTTTCATTTGAGTACACAGTTAATTAACTTTTACTAGAAAACTTTTAGACAGCTCCTTCATAATTGGAATACATATAAAAATTGTGACATTTTTACTTACTGGTGTTGTTTTTCTTAAACATTGGAAATGGGAGAATTCAAAAAAACTCACAGTTCAAGGATTGTTATCTTGCTATATTAAGGAATTTTCATATGATAGGTTTTCTGAAGCTAAGCAGACTGAAGTCTGAGCAGCCTTAACCTATATTAGACATGTACATGCACAGAGAAGACATACTTTTCTGATACCAGTTTATCTGAGTGTTTGTAATGAAACGGTAAGCCTCAGGCTACTCTATGTGAATCATGGTTATTAAATAGTATGGAGAGTGTACAGGAAGATAGTCCAAGATTTTTCAAAGATTAGATAAAGTAGTAATCTTGTATTATTTGCTTGAATGTCTCAGAATGAAAACTTCCATGATGTTTGTATAGTTTATTGGCGAAGAAGGTTGTGGCATGATAACAACCCAGGGTGCCAAAACTACTGCTTCCAAAAAGTGCTCATATAATAAAGGGGCATAGAAAAACTTGGACCCTTTTCTGCATGCCTTTCTATTCAGAACTCAGAACTCTAAAGAAAGCCCAAGTCACTAAGAAAATACTTGGTGAGTGAGGAAATCAGATCAGCTTGCAAATAAGCAGCTCTTTAGCCTATGTTGTAAAAGTAGAGCTGTAAGCAAGAGGCAACACTTGAGTTTTAATTACTTAATCCTTTTCATATCAGAATAGTATCTGACCGTTGTATTACTTATTTCCTTAGTGAAATCTATTCGAAGTATACCTGCCTACCTTGCAGAGACCCTCTACTATGCTATGAAGGTAAGGGGGTACCTTGACTCTTCTATCTAATACATTTATTTTTCTAATATCTTTCTCTATCTCCTATTATGTTTTAGATGATAGTCCTTGGGAATTTTTCTCTTCTTAAAATATGTAGCCCCGTTTTACTAAATTGTTTTACTTTATTGATGGACCCCAGCTCAGGGGTATTTAATGCTGTATTTGAAGTTTTTAAATAATATGCCTCTCTTTCTTTTTTAAAGGGAGCTGGGACAGATGATCATACACTCATCAGAGTCATGGTGTCCAGGAGTGAGATTGATTTGTTTAACATTAGGAAGGAGTTCAGGAAGAATTTTGCCACCTCTCTTTATTCCATGATTAAGGTAGTAGAATCATTCTTTAAATTATGTTTAGAAATCTGAAGCAGACCAATATATAGCATGGATGGGAAAACCCAATTCTTGTGTTAAATTTAAAATTTTAGTGGTTTGATTAGAGCTATGAGTTTTAAAGCTTGGCATAATGTTTCCTGAAGTAGGGATGATGACTCCCAAGTGAAAGTTTGGATATTGGTGCGGCTGAGGTTCTTGGCAAACTTTAGAAGCATTATGTAGTAGTGGTGACAGATGACTCAACAAATCCAATCCTTTGCCCATGAAAAGAATGTGTTCTTTCTTTTCCAGCTGTCACTATTTGTTCCTCCTTTCCTTCCTATCAGTGTTTCCTTTCTTTATTGTCAGTTATCACCTTTTCTCTGGTTTTGGTTCATAGTTCTGGAAAGAACCAACCTAGGTATAACTATCATTTTCATTCTTTTAAAATCAAGGCTCTCTACAGCCTGTAATTAAATTTGGCTTAGGTTTTTTTGACCTTTTCTTTTTAGAATAAAGGTTAATGTGGGCCATGTGCAAGGCAGGATGTCAGTTGAGCAAAAGCTTTTAATGTTGTGTGTGGGTGGTGTGGCTGGGCTGAAGAGCACTATTGAGTCTACCCATGCTCTTGTAGCTCGAGACAGTACTTTATCATGCCACGACATCCAGGCAGCCCCAGTAGTGCCCCCTCTAGCCGGATATATACTATGTGACAGAAACTAGAAATTATATTTTAATGTAATTGTAAAATTTTCCCTGTTCTTTATGTTACTGGAGGGAAGAGCATACTTCACTGTCTTTGAGAAAACTGTGCCTTTAAGGGTAAAATTAGAAAGTTAAACATAAGTTACATTGGTAAGAAACTCCCTGTATAACATTCCTAATGTGAAAGTCACACATAGAAAGATTACCCACTTGGGAGACAAGTCATAGGAATAAAATTTGTTGCCAGATATTTCTTAGTTTTTAAAAAATTTTCTGTGTCTTCTGTGAGTCATGGAAGTTAATGGAGTCCATCTGGGTTTCAGAGTGATACATCTGGGGACTATAAGAAAGCCCTCTTGCTGCTCTGTGGAGGAGATGACGATTAATGGCCGTCTGGAGAGAGACCCCTGCTCCGTGCCTGCCACAGCTGCCACTACCTTCCTTCAGCACATCTAGCAGCACTTTTTATATGCCAGTGCTCGACACATTGCCTTATTCATATGAGCATGCTAGTGACCAAACGTATGTGTCATAGAAGAAAATAGCGGTGCTTCTTTCTGATCTTCCTCTCTGACTGTTGTAGCACTGAAGTATACTTATGTTACTAAGTCTATGGCTGAGTCATTTATATTTTCCTTTAAGAGGTCAGATTGCTTGTAGCCTTTTTAAAAAACTTCATTTATATTAAACGGATAACCATATTACCTTAATAGAACCTTAGCCTTGAATTTTTGAACTCCTGGAAGTGTTGTTAAGTTTTCTCCTGAATTAAACCTGCAAAATTACAATGGTTGTATTCAAACGAATAATGAGAAATAAACATTTCCTTCCCCCTGAATTTATGTGTTTAAAAAGTTTATTTATTTAACAATGACATCCTTTTTCAAGCCAGTCAGTTGACAGTGATGTTATTACTGGGTAATAAGAAATTCAGTACCACAAACTGTGAATTTCCTTGTAGTATGGAATGAGGGAGAGGTTGAAGGGGTCTCTGATATTTGCAGCATGTTTATTTGGGCATCAGTTAAGGCAGTGCATGTGATGCTAGCTTCTTAGTAGAAAAACTAATTTTAAAACTTAACCTAAAAATTCACAATACAGTCATCCCTCGGTATTCATGGAGGTCAACTGTACTCTGAATTTTTAGGTTACCTCCCATGTACCAAAATCTGCTGATGATCAAGTCCCTGATAAAGAATGGTGTAGTATTTGCATATAACCTACGCATATCCTCCCATGTACTTTAAATCATCTCTAGATTACTTATAATACCAAATTCAATGTAAATACTATATAAATAGGTGTATTGTTTCAGGAATGATGACGAGAAGTGTGTACATGTTCAATACAGACAGTTTTTTCTCCTAAATATTATTGATCAGCAGTTAGTTGAATCCATAGATACAGAACCTGTGGATAGAAAGGGCTGACTGTTCTACCTTTTTCTTTTCTATTATTAACTTGTTTTTCATATTTAGCATCTGCCACCTTCTTTTAGATTAAAAAGCAGGCAAAATTTTTTAGAAGGGAACAGTTTCTTTATCTTTTAATATTTACCTTTTGGTTTTTTGCTTTCAAACTACTCTTCAGTTAGTGTCATTTTTTCTTTTGTACTTACACCCTTACAGATGAATTTTTATAAAGGAAAGTGATTGCCATTAATAAAAAGACATTTTTAATAAAATGGGCTACTATCCTTTTGGAAATTTTTAAATAGTGATAATGTTCTCTTCATAACCTTCAGTGCTCATCACAATAACCAGGGGCACCTTAAAAATTGTGTGTGTGTATATATGATGTTAGATTTTTTTTCCCAAAAGTTCCAGGGCTCCACTGGCAATTTTGATGCAGAGCCAAGTTGAGAATTGGTTACCTGTACTTATCACATAAAAGAAGATGTATTTCAAAGAGTTCTGTTTTGTTTTTCTTTTTAATAGTTCACTGGCTTTAAATATAAGCATTGGATTATTTGTCATGCTTCAAAAGAAATGAACTAATGAGCTTTATCATTTGCTATATTTAACCAGTTTGAGACCCTTTGCCCAGCTCTTCCTGCAGTGTGATATCAGGTAAGTTTTTTCAGAACTAAACAAGCTTATTCTAAATTTCATGCAAAAAAAAGTCTTGTTAGTAAAACTTCTAGACAGCAGTGAGGGAGCACAATTGTTACATTAGAATAGACTAGAAAAACTGAGTAGATTAAAACTGGAGTACTGAATAGATAGACAAAAGATGGACAAAATAGCAAGTCTAGATATAGAATCAAATACATTTGGAAATTTACTATATGATAAAGATACACAATCTTTATTTAATTTATCATTAAATTATCAAAATTTAATGTGTAAAGAAGTTTTAAATAAATGGTGTAAAGACAATTAGGCAGCTATCTAGAAAAAGATAAGTTAGATCCATACCTTACGTGATGTATCAGTTAAATTTCAGAATGGGTCAAAGACTTTAAAATTAAATTATAAACAGAAAGGAACATGGGATTTTTTATAGCTGTGCCCACTATGTTCTCTGGGAAGCAGATGCTGAGATGGAGTTAGGAAGGCAGAAGGTTTATTGAACAGAAAGGCAGGAAACAGGATTGGCAGGGGTGTCATCAAACTGTATTCCTGAACGCATCTGTCACTGCCGGTGTAAAGGGGAGCTCTGGGGCAGAGATTTCACAGGAGAGGAGCACTGTGTTAGATGGGAGCGCCATGGCCCTTGTGCCACAACCTTGCTCGGTTATTGGCTTGGTGTCTCCTGGGGCAGAGCTTGGCTCACCTCAAATGCTGAGGCAGATGCTGAATGTAACAGCTAGAGGCTGTCAGCAGCCCACTTTCCTCAAAAAGCTGTTGATAATGGCTTTGGGAAATTGTCACTGTTATACCTCAGTGGTGCCAGTGTGAATTGTTCCATTCTCTTTAGAGGGTGTTTGGCATTATAGACCACACTTACAAATACGAGGGGATTTTCAAAAGTTCATGGAAAAATGGAATTAAAAGATACATATAAACTGTATTTCTCAACATAAACTTCATCAAGTTCAAGATACTCTTGTAAGTGATGATACCAGCCCTTTAGTCCATACCTAAAGAACAGGGTCCTGGGCATGTAACCATGTGAATGTAGTCTCTTTTACATTAAGTGAAGAAAAATGGGTGCCTTTTAAAGATTTTTTTTTAAGATTAGGAAGCAAAAAGAAGTCAGAAGGAGCCGAATCAGGACTGTAAGGTGGATGCCTAATGATTCTCTATTGCACTTGTTTGATGAGAGGACTGAGCAGGAGCATTGTGGTGGTGGAGAAGGACTCTCTGGTGAAGCTTTCCCAGGTGTTTTTCTGCTAAAGCTTTGGCTATCTTTCTCAAAACACTCTCATCATAAGCAGATGTTATTGTTCTTTGCTCTCCAGAAAGTCAACAAGCAAAATGCCTTAAGCATCCCAAAGAACTATTGCCAGGACCTTTGCTCTTGACCAGTTCACTTTTGCTTTGACTGGACCATTTTCACCTCTTGGTAGCCATGGCTTTGATTGTGCTTTGTCTTTAGGATCATACTGGTAAAGCCATGTTTTATCTCCTGTTAAAATTCTTCAAAGAAATGCTTCAGGGCCTTTTTAAAAAAATTAATTTATTTGTTAATATTATTATCCTTTACACTCTAAGATGCCGTTGCAGGGGAGCTGGGAGGGAGGGAGAGGGAAGGAAACAGGGTGGGAGAAGGAGAAAGGAGGGGGACACAGCCAAGGCCTGTGGCATTCCCCTAACTCCTGCATGGGAGACCAGGGGGCCTCCAGTGGTTGCTGGGCTGGATGCAGATGTTGGGGCAGAGGGCATGGCTGAAGCCTGAGGCCCCCCACCACCCCGGACTGGGAGTCTGGGATGCTCTGGTGACAGCCTGGTGGTAGTTGCTGGGCTCAATGTGGTCATCGGGGGTATGGCTGAGGCCCATGGTCCTCCCCGCTCCCTGGCTTGGGAGCCCAGGGGGCTTCTGGTCCTTCTAGGTTTTATAGGTGTTTGGTGGTGTTAGACCTTTACTAGTTAATATCCAACTTTTGTTTGTGGGTATTTTTTTTCTTTCAGTTCTGTGTTGGACTATTCGCTGTTCCCACCACTTAAACTCTACACTGGAACTAATTTGTTGTCCTTCTAAAACGGGGGAACTTCCTGTGGGGAACAGCACTTGAGCCCTGTAGGTGAGCTAAATTGCTGCTTTGCTGCTGATTCTCTGGGGAAGGCTTTTTGTGCAGCTCAGGTTTTAATGGTTGACCTTGTATTTCTGGGTCTTGTATTTTAATGGTTGACCTTGTATTTCTGTGAGGTCCAGTACCACTTAGATTGTGTGGAAACTCTGGTCTGGGCCTGAGACTTTTCAGCAAACTGCACCCCATGCAGATCTGTATTCCTGACCTGTCTCCAGTGAGTGGTCCTGCGCTGATTGGAGGGCAGATCAGCTGTCCATGCTGTGCCCCAGTGTTCCCCTGGTGGCCTGTCTCCCCCACCTCCTGCACTCCAAACACTTCCCATGGAATAGGACATGTGCCGGTCCCTTGCAATGACTCACCGGCCTCTGAGTAGCTACTTTTTTCAGTTGTTTGGCTCCTTGCTCCTATGTGAGTCTGTGGGAACCCTGTTAGTGGTCTTGCTGGCCTGGGGGCCACCAAGACCCTCTTCTCCCCTACCACCTCCAAGCAGCTTCATATGAAGGGCACAGCTGTGGCTTCTTCCAGCTTTTGCTCTGTGTGCTCACCAGCTCCAGCCTTAAAATGGCTGGGACTCAAAATAGGGGGAGCGATCCTTTCTCTCATTGTGGATTCTCCTGCCTTCCTTCATGAACTCCATAGGTCTCTCTTCCTCTTCCCCTGAGCTCTAGCGGCCTCACCTTGGCTGTTGTTGCTTTTTAATAGTTATAAATTGGTTGATTTGTGGGAGATAGTGATGCTGGGGACCGTCTATTCTGCCATCTTGACTGGGAGTCCTGCTTCAGGGTCTTGTTCTCACTTGTTTAAAATTTCCACTGGAAGCTCTGCTCTTGTCTGCAGCTGATCTGGGTGCAACAGTTTTGGTACCCATCAAGCAGAAAGTTGCTGAACTTTAATTTTTCCATCAGAATTATATAAGGTGAATCAATTGAGATGTCTGTGCTGTTGACTACTGTTTCTGCTGTTAATTGTTGGTCCTCTTCAATTAGGGCATTAACGAGATTGCTTAGATTACTTTTTTCATTGCAAATTGATGTGGATGGTCTGCCACTGTTGGTTTCACCTTGAACATTGTCTTGTCCCTTCTTTTTTTTTTTTTTTGCTGCTGGCCAGTAAGGGGATCCAAACCCTTGACCTTGGTGCTTGTCCCTTCTTAAAACGAGTCATCCATTTGCTGATTTTTGTTTGAGTGTTTGTGTTTTTGTTTTCTGGTTTTGGTGACTGGCCAGTACAGGGATCAAACCCTGGCCCTTGGTATTATCAGCACCATGCTCTAATGCTGATTTCCCTGGGGCATTGCCCCATAAACTTTTCACAAAGCATCATGCATAAAGAATGATTTCGCCATTGTTTCACCCACGTTTCATCATAAATTTGATGTTTGTTCTTGCTTCAATTTTAGGAGAATTCATGTTGCTCTGATATGGGCTCTTTTCACAGCAATGTCTTATCTTTATTAGTGCATCAAACTAGATCCTATTCAGAAATGTTATAGCAAGTTAGTATGAGTTTATTTTGGTGCAAAAAATTTTGAAATCCATGCATAGTTTTTTCATAATACACATTTTCCATGAACTTTTTGGAGACCTCTCATACATATACTCTTTGATTCAACAGATTTAATATCTAGGAATTGTCTTAGAGATACTTATCATATATGTGAAATAACATAGGTATAAGGCTATACAGAGAAGCATTGCTTCTAATAACAAAATATTGAAACCACCTAAAAGTCTATCAGTAGGGAGCTGAGTAACAATGGGACATTTGTGCAATGGATACAACACAGCTAAACACAATCAGAAGGCTCCATATGTATTGATGTGGGGAAATATTGACAAACTGAGGAATGTTGAGGAATATTATTATATAATGGTCATAATGGCTATGATTTGTGTGAAAAGAAAAGAAAAATAAGGATTTATGTATTCATTTGCTATGCAAGAGTAGAATACTTCTGAAGGATACATAAGAAACTGGTAATAATGATTTGTGTGGGGGAAGAAAACTGGGTGGATGATGAATAATAAGGAAAAGAAGCATATATTTCACTGTATACCTTTTTAGTCTTTTGATTATTGAATCGGGTAAATACTATATATTATCTTTTAAAACACAACATACACACACACAGTACCTTAAATTAAGTAAATAAAATCTTTGATAATTTATAATGGAAAAACATGAAAACAACATAATGGATGTTTCTAAAACACATCCAGTATAATGTGTGAGAGCGTGATGGTTATAGTTCAGCTCAACCTCTGGATTTGGGACTGTTCAGTTTTGCAAAGCTCAGGTGTTGTTAATTCAGGGAAATACTGAAGTTAACAAACGGCCAGTTCAGTTTCAAGTTAAGTCCAATTTCAAGTTACGTTCTTTTTATTATTTTATTTTATTTTGAGTTAGGTATATTGAGGTTGAGTTTGCATACAGTAAAACCCATCCTTTTCAGGTCCTTTGAATCTTGACAGATACACACAATTGTGCAACCATCACCAAAATTGAGATATAGAATATTTCCTTTATCCCCTCCCACCCCCCAAAAGTTTTCTCAAACCCTTTTTTAGTCAATCCTTTCTGCCCACTCCTAAATCCAGGCAACTACTATTCTGGTTTCTGTTCCCATAATTTTTTTCTTTTCCAGAATGTCATAAAAATGAAATTATACAGTACGTAGCTGTTTGAGCCTGGATTTTTTCATGTAACATAATGCATTTGAGATACAACCATTATATAACTTGCTTTGATATTTTATTCTTCTTTCATTGTAGGGCTATAACAAAGTATGTTTATCTGTTCATCAGTTGATGGACGTTAGGGTTGTTTCCAGCTTTGGGTGATTATGAATAAAGTCACTGTAAATATTCATGTGCAGTTTTTATATGGACATATGTTTTTATTTCTCTTGGGTAAATAAGAGCGGGATTGCTGGGTTGTATGGCAAGTTTTTGTATAAGTTTATAGGAAACTGCCAAACTCTTTCCCAAAATGATGGAACCACTTTGATTTATATAGCAGTGTGTGTGTGTGTGTGTGTGTGTGTGTGTGTGTGTGTGTATAAACATATATCTATCTATATCTATATCTATATATATCTATATCTATATCTATATCATCTATCTATCTATCTATCTATCTATCTATCTATCTATCTATCTATCTATCTATCTATACTTTTTTATATATAAATATCTTCTATATACCAAGGGTCTTGCATGCGCCTGCATGGTGGGTGCTCTAAAGAATCTCCTGACAAGGCTGAGCAGTCTGGTTTTTGCCCAGTGGGTGGTGCTGTTGGCATAATCTTACTTCCATCACCTTCAAACTACACTTCTTTTTACACAAAGTTTTTAAAAATTTTTTTATTTTTCAGCATCACTATAAAATAAATCTTTGTCACCCCAACACTCAGACAAAAGGTGAATCTAAATTTTAATCTTTTACATGGTTACTCATTTGTTACTTGGTGGTTTAGGACATCCAGTTTTGTTTTCCAAAGCACTTCTTTGTCCTTTCCTCCAGGTACTCCGAAGTCTGATTCCCGTTTCCCAACCTGTTCTCAGCCCTTCAGCAGCACGGAGCACACCTGCCTTCATTGCATCGCCTTTGGATATTTTCTGTAGATGATGTGCATTTCTCTCCATTTTGTCGCCTGACAAGGATTAGATATCCAGCTACTGGCGTGCATAAGGAAAAAGATCCCCTTCTGCAGAATCCATTTGCCTGCTAGGCTTTGATATTTGAAATGAAGGAATGTTTTGAAAATTTAAATTCACTTATTTCTCCCATTATCTTCTCATACACAAACTCCTCTCATATTTTCTGCAGACAAGTATGCCTTCTCAAATTTCCCATTTTTGGTAGTGTCTCTCAAATCTTTCTATTCATTCAGACTGAAAACTTTGGGAGTACTTTATATCATCTCTTTCTTTGTTCTTCATTTTAAATTAATAGTCAAGTCTAGACAATTCTCCTTTTATTATGTCTGTTACATCTGCCCCCTCCTTTCCATTCCTGATACTACCCTATTTCTGGAACCAAATACTGCTTTTGGGTTAGATAAATGACTTCTTTTCATTGAGGAAAAATTTCCTTATTTTTGTCAGAGCAATAAGCACACATGTTTAAAACGTCAGACAGTGTGGAAATCTCATCAGGAGAAGTACTTACCCTCTTGTGTCCCCACCTCCACTGGGGTGGGGGTGGGGTCAAACACATTTAACATTTTTATCATTTTCCTTTTTTAGTTTTTCCACATAGTTCCACCCATATTTCTAAAAAAAAATGCTTCCACTGTGATGTCCTCATTCATTCATTCAAGTCTTTCTATTGGATTCCTGCTCTGATAGATGGTGCTTAAGCTCATTCGCCCCATTCACCTTTAGTCTTCTCTTCTAACAACTCTTCTTGGTTCCTCTCATGATTACCTATGCAACTTTAAAGCATATATTTACTTTTTTTTTCTTTGTTCCAACAACTATGGAAAAAAATCTCTAGACTCCACACTTTAAAAGGTTAGGGTACTAAAGACTCTTCCCTTCGTCTCTTTCAACTCATGTCAGTTAACAGTAATTTTGCTTCTAAATTGTTACAGTTGATTCTATTTATGTTCCCTGATCCTGATGAAGTCTTATGTGCTTTGTCAGTATATTGACTCTACAAGTGATAGATTAAAAGAGTTTAGATTATTGGCTGTTATCTAACCCAGCTCTGTTCTATGATTTCATTCTCTTTCTTGTGTACCTCCCACCTTCATGACATCCTTTGTTGTTTCTGACGTGTTTGCAGTATCCAAGCATTGTGGGGTGTCTGTGGTGCCGTCCTCATATTGTTCTTCCTGAGATTTCTTTCCTTGAAACTCCATCCAACTCCATCCTTTGATTTCTTTCTAGGCCTGCAGCACAGCCATCACAGTGGGGGCCTCTAAATGCCAGCATGCAGAGGGTGGCTTGGCTCTGGGGGTGGCCCCACCGAAAGTAACTGACCTAGTTATGCTCAGACAGGTCATTCAATCTTTTTTAAAAAGCCTGCTTTTCCTTCCTCCCTCCCCCCCCTCTCTGGTTGGGGGTTGGGGTAGACTATTGGTGGGAGGGAGGGATGCTCTGGGCTTCAGGGTGTTGCGTATATATGTGCATTATTTCATATACAGATTTTCTATTAATTCTTCTCTTTTAGGCCCTGTGTGTTATTCTCACCTCCATGCTACTTGATATCTGTGAGTCCCAAGCTTTTCTGAGGTGCTATAGGAAGGACTGTTTTTCTCTTCATCTACAGCCTCTTTTCTGTGTATTTTTGGTTAGGGCTTTGTCAGTTATCATTTCTCCTTCACCTCTCTGTTTCCCAGAAATTTGATGACATCTCTCTTGTGCTTATGGCTTCCCTCCAGTTCTCTTTGATGTGAATCTCTTACTGCCTTTCTTCTCATTTCAGTGGAGTCCAGGGTTCATAATTGCTCAGGCTGCCGTCCTGAGCTGGATGTTCTGAAGTGACTAAGTGCCCATGCTGTATGGCCTCCGCTGCTGCTCTGCTTAATTTCCCATGCTTTTGTCTTCCCTTTGCACAACCAGTGCACCTCCTGTCCTGAAGACTCAGTCTTATTCCTGTTTCAGGCCAATTAGGTTGACATAAGGAAGGTAGTGCCTCCCTCACTGAGGGTGATCAATAGTTGTCTTCCTGGGCTGTGGGCTGGGCCCTAGTGCTTCTAGGTCCCAAATTAATCCTCAAACTATAGCTTCTCTTGCCTCTTATGCCCCACACTCCCAGGACTTAACTTCTGCTTTGCTCCAGTTTCTATTAACTTTGTCTCTGTCAGCCTCTTCTCTTGCCCAGTCTTGTGGCAGTCTCGTTGGCAGTCTTGTGGGTTGGCCACAGTGTAGCACGTCTCCAAGATGATCACAGCCAGCATGACCAGAGCACCTTCTTACATTCTTTGTTACTGTGTGCCATCTGCCTTGTTGGGACATCACTGTCTTCTCCTTAAAATCTAGGTGTAAACTGCTGCCTGCATCTCCCCTATGGCAGCCACCTCTTTAGGACACTTTCTTGTCCTCCTGGTTGACCTTTCTGCTGTTAGCTCAGTCTGTGACCAAACTGTGCTCTGATCTCGCACATTTTCTTTTATTGGGCCCCAGTTTCTTCCCCCTCCTTGCTTACTTCAGCTGCTACAAGGAATACAGAAATATTTTGTACTCTCATCTGTTGATTTATCATGCTTTGCTATGGACTGAATGTTTGTGTCCCCCCAAATTTGTATGTTAAAATCCTAACCTCCAAGGTGATGGTATTAGGAAGTGGGACCTTGTGGGAGGTGGAGCACTCTTGACCGGCATTGGTGCCCCTGTAGAATAGCCCCAGGGAGCTTGCATGCCACTTTCACCATGTGAGGACAGGGCTAGAAGGTGCCATCTGTGAACCAGGAAACAGGTCCTCACCAGATACCATATCTCTTGGCACCTCGATCTTGGGCATCCCAGCATCCAGCACTGTGAGAAATAAATATCTGTTGTCTATCGGCTACTTGGTTTGTGGTATTTTGTTGTAGCAGTCCAAATGGTACAAGACACCCTCTAATTCTACACATCTTATAATCCATGCATTGGGGCAGTGTCACCTCTGAGAGGGAGAAAACTGGTTCTTGGGAACTGAAAAAAACATTACTCTTTTTATGTGTAAAACACAGATATACACACACAGGTCATAAACAGACACAGTTTATCTGTGGTATTAAAACTTCCCTGGGAGTGGCAGTTAGGGAAAAATGTCTATGAAGGTTCTGGGGTGAGGTCAATAATGAAAAAAAGGCTGAAAATACTGCTATGACCTTTACCAGTTTGCTTTCCTGGTACCATTTTCTTCAAGTCCTCACTTGCCCAGAAGCCTTCAGAAGCTCTCTTGGTCAATTGTATAAAGCCCCAGTTCCTTGTTCTGTAGTTTAAAGCTTCTCGTATTTTGCCCCCAGCCATCTTTCTGGTCCCATGTCCCACCTCTCTGCCTGTGTAGATTATCCAGTCCAGTTAAACTGCTGTTCATCGCTCCCACGCACAGCCTCTGCTCTCCCACTTTGCTCTTGCCATTTTGTTACCCTGCTGCCTTTCCCTCATCTCTTTCCCTGTGAAAATTCATTCAGTTTTCAAGACCCAGCTAAACTTTAATTCTGTATTTAAAAGTTTCCCAATCATTTCAGCCAAAAGCGATTTCTTATTTTTCTGTATTTCAGTAGTAGATCTTACCTATATCCTGCAGTTTATGGAAATTTATTACTGTATACTTTTAGTCATCCTATTTAGAACTTTCCTTCAATATAATGTAAGTCCTTGAAGAGTGTTTCTGTTTCTCCTCTCTACCTAGAACAGTCCTTGTGCAGCTGGCACTGACACTTTCTGATAATTGATTTCATTATTTCTAATTTTGATTAACACAAAGCCCAAGCATATATATTACAGAGACACACAGTAGCAGAAATTTTACCGATGCATGTGATTTTTTAAAATATAATTTCTTATCTTTCTAATTAATATAATGCATACATTTATTATCAAACAGAACACAGTGTTTTGTGGACATAAACCCAAAGCTCTACAGAAGCCATAAGTTTATGGTATTCTCATTCCTCCTTGTATAAAAAACAAAACAAAACAAAACAAAAAAACCGCAAAACTATAACAGCTAAACTGGAGATGCTGGTTAAGGTCAAGTAAAAGTTTAGAGATCATAAGAAAGTCAAAAAGTTTCTGACAGTAGTCAGAAGATCATCTCTTTTTTTTGGAGATAATTAATCTCTGCATAAGAAGAGGGACTTGAGGTCTCATGAAGATCCCCCACCAGTGGGTCTGCCCTGAAGAACTTACCCAGAACCATCTTTGGTGCTGGGCTGGACTGGACTGGATTACCCACAGGAAGACTAAGCTTGTGTGAGGGGGATGAGGGGGAGGGAGAAGGGGAGAGGAGGAGTAGATACTGATTCAGCTTCAACAAACTTTTGTAGAATTTTTTATATTTGAAAATTTAGAACAAAATGATTTTCTTATACCATAGCTAAATTTGTATCATTTCAAAAAATAAAGTTGTGATTTTCATTACATAATGGTGCTTAGGGTTTTAAAGGTCTTTATCTCACCTGGGGAAGAGAAAATCAGGGGTCTTGGTTGGAGGAGCCTGGAGGATGTGAGGCATCTGAATTGGGAAGGCCTTAGGGGAAGGGGTACTGGTACAGGAAATCCCAGGGGACAGCAGTGGGGAAATCCCAGGGGACAGCACCACTCCATCGAGTGGGGGTTCTGGCAACCACTCTATTAATATGGATGCTGTATGTAGAGAGATATATCTCACTAGAGTACCAATTAAGTGCATGGCTCTTAAGCCAGACTGCCTCAGAATTCCTTTTCCACCAATTACTAGCTGTATGACTCTGAGCAGGTTGCTTGATTTCTGTGACAGTTTGCTCATGTGTAAAATGAAAATGACATGTGTGTACTTCATTGAGAATTACATGAGTTTATAATTGTGAAGATATACCTGGACAGATAAAGTGCTCAAGCATGGGTAATTTTGTATTCCCAGCCTCCTGTGCCGTGACCAGCATGTTGAAAGTGCTTGTTACATATTCACTGAATAATAAATGTGGTACTGCCTGGGAGAGAAATGAACCAGACCATTCTTGAGAGTGAATGAATAACAATGAAAAGATCCTGATTCCAGTGGTTCTTCATTAAAATATAATTTAAGTAAAATTACTAGTTTTAATATATTGAAGTCTGTTGCTAGCTTCTATTCTTTTATGTATGTTGCAGTGGATTGAATGGCTCCCCAAAGTTATTGAAGTTTAATCCCCACTTTAACTATTGAGTGTGAGAAATCCCATTATGGTAATTGAAAGGTGGGGCCTTAAAGAGGTGATGAAGTTGATAGTTTAATGCAGCTGTGGCCGTGGTTCTGAGGGCTTTAGAAGCAGAGCACGTAAGGGTCTCTTTCTCTCCGTTCCACCATTCTGCCATGTGAGACCCCTGTGTTGCTGTCACCACCAAGACCCTCACCCAGCTATGTTCCCTGGATTTTGGACTTCCCAGCCTCTGAAATTGTAAGCAATACATTTTGTTTTTCTTACAAATTACCCAGTTCTAGGTATTTTGTTTTAAGCCACAGAAATAGGCTAATACATATGTGAAAAGGAGAAGTATCACTACAGTGTTCCCCCTTATCCACAGGGGATACGTTCCAAGACCCCCAGTAGATGCTGAAACCACGTAAAGTACCCAACCTTATATACACTACGTTTTTTCCTATACAGACATACCTAAGATAAAGTTTAATTTACAATTTAGGCACAGTAAGAGATTAACAACAACTAATAATGAAATAGAACAAGTGTAACAATATTCTGTAATAGAAGTTGTGTGAATGTGGTCTCTCTGTCAAAGTATCTTATTGTACTGTACTCACCCTTCTTCCTGTGATGATCGAGGTGGTAAAATGCAGACGTGATGAGATGAAGTGATGTGAACAGTGTAGGCTTGTGACATAGCGTGAGGCTACTCCCGACCTTCTCATGATGCATCAGAAGGAGGGTCATCTGCCTCAGCTGACCCTGGATAATCAGGGCATGATGATGTCGATGGCTGCATGTCAGTAGCAGACCATGCTGATGACTAACGGATGAGGAGCATCTACAGAGTGGAAACGCTGGAGGAAGACGATTCATGTCCCAGGCGGGATGGAACGGGACAGAGCAAGACTTCATCACACTACTCAAAATTGCACACAATTTAAAATGTATGGATTGTTTACCTATAGAATTTTCCATTTAATATTTTTGGACAGCAGTTGACTGTGGGTAACTAAAACCACAGAAAGCAAAACCACGGATAAGGGGGAACTACAGTACATTCTCGTTTTTCATTGTTGTTGCTGATGCTGCTACTGCTGAAGACTCACCAGGAAAGAATAACGATCTCATTTCTCCATCCCAGCCCAGAAAGGAAGGTTTGGCATCTGTGTTCCTCCAGACTTGAGCTGTGAGAAGCATCTCTGTTTCATGAGTTTCGGGTGGTGGAGAGGGAAGTGGGATGAGGGATGGTGCAGAATCAGCCCTGACTGGGAAGGCAGGCTCTGGGTAGAGAAGGTGAGGTGGGGCCACGGTGGGGAGAAGACAGAGGGACCGTTGATGAGGGATTGGTCTGTACCCCACTGCTGGTTCCCAGGAGGTGCCCTGGAAGGAGACAAGGTCTCTTAAAATCCAGGTGTATTTTTATTTATTATTAAATCTAATGCTGTTTCTTTTTGAGAGTCTAATTCATCTAGATATTTCTTGTACATAGTAAGCTTTTTTTTTGGTACTTGACCAAGTACTGGTCAAAGTTTGCATCAAAACCCTTGAAGAAGAGGGGAGAGCACACACGGGGAGCAAGTAAGTGCATTTAATGCTGGCAAGGGTGAGGTGAAGTAGGCACTCTCATTTGCTCCTGGCAAAATAATAAATTAGTACCACCCTTCTGCAGAGAAGTTTGATTTAAAATATTTATACTATTTGGTATGATAATTCTATCTTTTTGGAAATGATCTAAGGAAATGCTTTGAAATACAGATAAAAATCGTCATGTACAAAAATGTTCACCATAACATTGTTTATAGTAGCAAATAATTAGAAACAATATAGATGAAAACCCTAGGGGAATGGTTAGATAAATTGTAGTGCATACATTTAATGAAATGTTATGCAGCAATTAGATACAATGTTTTGGCATAGTATTTAATAACATAAAATACTTATGCTAAAATGATAAACAATGAAAGTAGTGTATAAAATTTTAAAGACAGTACAATTCTACCATGGAAAAAATATCTGAGACAAATACTGGATGTAACTCATATATCTGTCTAGAATAGAATGGATAAATTAGATTACTACATGTCACACAGTGGAATACCATACAGCAATAACAGTAAGTAAACTCAAGCCACATTAAATAATGTGGATTAATCTTGCATACATATTGTTGAGTGAAAGAATCAAGATGTAAAATACAAATAATATGATTTAGTTTATATGAAGTTCAAAAAACGGACAAAATTAAAATTATATTTTTAGTGATATGTACTTAGGTGATAAAATTATAATGAAAGGCAAGGGAAGTAATTATGAAAAAAGTCAAGGTAGTGGTTACTTATGGGGGAGGAAGAAGGTTATGACTGGGGAGAGAAACATGGGGGCTTCTGAGGTGATGATAATTTTATATTTCTTGGTCTGGGCGATGGTTACATGTGGAATTGTTTTATATTATTTATTAAACTCTACATACATATTATGTGCACTTACATACAGGTGTTATATTTCACAATAAAAATATTGAAAAAATACTAGAAAGAAAATAAGCTAACTAATAAAAGCAATTATGATGATGGTAAAATTATAGTTGATATTTGTTCTTCTTTGTATTTTACTTTATTTTCCAAATTTCTACAATGTACACATCTTCCTTTTACCATCAGAGAACTAGTCAACTAAAGCCAATTAAAAAAATATTGCAGGTGAGAAGTAACTAGTAAAAAGTTTATAACAAGTTTAAAAATTCCAATGGGATTAAAAAAAAAAGTTTATGGAGAGAAATACAAGGAAAAGACGGGGTTTCCTACCAGTCAACCAGGTGTGGGGTTACAGCCTCAGTGTTTGGAGGATTAATGTAAAGGTGACCTCATTCACTCATGCAGCCTGGTGAAAACTGGAACATGCAGCTGGCACAGTTTACTGGTTTATATTCTTTGGTTGTAAGTAGCAGAAATGAACTCAGATACCTTGTATAGAAAAGGAATTGATCGGGAGTATATTGGATATATCATTTAGTTTTATTTAACCCAAAAGTAAGCAAAAACACAACTACATCTGGCTTAAACAATATGGACATTTATTACCAAGTAACAAGAAGTCTGAAGGTTCCAGAACTGGCTAATTCAGGAGCTTAGAGACTCCAGTACTTTCTGTCTAGCTCTTTTATCACAGCATGTTGGCAAGTCTCTCCACATGGTTTTTAGATGTCTCTAGATGTCCCAGGAATTACATGCAAACGTGATCAGAAGAGGAGGGGGAGGTGAAAAAATCTTTTCCAGCTTTCCACAGATGACTCTTTCCCAGACCCCTATAACTGGCTTAGACCAGAATTCACTGCCTTGGGTTTAGGAAGGGGCCCAGTGGACCTAAGCATGTGGTCAATTAGGACTTCAATTATCAAGGAAGAGGTGGGGGAGGAAATGGCTGTTGGATAGATAACCAACACTAATTCATCTCAAAGAACCAAGGGAAAATATCTGAACAACGAAATCTTGGATATGATGGAAGCAGGGCAGGTCTAGGGAACTCAGCAGCAGATACACGTATTTTTCATCCCTTAAGTGTTGCTGTTATTATGACTCCATTCCAACAGTCCCCTGTCTCTTTGTCTTTCAGTTGAAAATTTCAAATACTGAGGATGACAGTATTTGAGTGCCCCTCTAGTGTTAGCTGACCATCCCTGCATCAATGAGCTGTAGCTGTGCAGCAAAATTATAAAGAACAGTCAGGGCTTGGGTACCCACCTCCATAGGTAGGCAGCTAAGAGCTATCTAATATATTAATATTCTTGATTATCTGATGAAGGGAAAGGTGGGAAGGGGTATTCATCCCAGGTCTTCATAGTCATCTTATTTTTGTTTAGACTCTTATTATTTTTGTATTTTATTAACTTCCTCTTTGACACCATGTGACCACACTTACCCTTTCCTTCAGTCAGTAAGCTTGGTTCAGAGATGGACAGGAGACCCAAGCAGTGCTAGCCAACACCATTTTCAGGTTTTAAAATGGAATCTGGGGTGGGGGCAGGGGGAACAGTTTCCTTATGTTTTATCTGAGCTCATATGCTGAGGGGACCACATGAACTGGATCTGCTGGTGGTTGTAATTACCATTGGGTGGGGAAAGTAATTGTCATGACCATTACCAGAAAGGAGCAGAGCAGAGAGATGGACAAACATAACGTCCTGATAAAGTTCTTCAAGCAATTTGACCCATCCCTGTGTGAAGCTACATCAACCCTATTTAAACAAGTTTCTTTCAAAGTAATCATGAGTTCGGAACAATATATGTCAATGCAAAATAAAATAAAGTATGGGGCCGGCCCCGTAGCGCACTCGGGAGAGTGCAGCGTTTGGGAGCACAGCGGTGCTCCCGCCACGGGTTCGGATCCTATATAGGAATGGCCGGTCCGCTCACTGGCTGAGCGCGGTGTGGGCGACACCACGCCAAGGGTTGCGATCCCCTTACCGGTCACAAAAAGACAAAATAAATAAATAAATAAATAAAATAAAAAAGTATGAAGTAGCTCTGATGCCAGTGGTATACACGAAAGCTCTAATAAGAAAGCAGTTTTATCATCCCTATTGTGAGCTCTATTAAGGGAATAGCATCATATACCTTAGCCAATGTAAATTTAACCAAGAGAGAGAAAGAGAGAAATATTGGGGGAAAGGAGTTTGGGTGGTTCCACATAACAGTGCACTTGAGACATCTTTACCTGTGGTGGAAGACAGTGGGGAGGTACATTCCCTCCTGCCTCTCAGAGCCTGACCACCTCACCACAGAGTCTCATTCTAATGTCTAATGATGCACACTTTTCATAAAACATAGTTTCACATGAAGAAACAGCAATTTATTGCAAAGCTCAGAAAAATGGGCAGCTTGAAAAAGATAACTTTATCAAACCTTGACATCAAGTGCTCATATAAATGGATAAATAATTGCTAGATAAAATGTGAGTGAAGACTTTTGGTTGGAAAACTGAACTACAAATATGAGTCAGTTCATGAAAACACATTTCTTTTTTTTTAAATTTATTTTTTATTAGCATATTCATTGTTACGAATCATACTTATTCTTTATTCCCCTTATCCAATCTCTCCCCTTTCCCTCCCTGTTCCTCTCCCCCGTCTAACAACCATAGATTTGTTCTCTCCATCTGATAGATTAACTGTTCCTCTGTTGGTTTGTGTCCTAGATGATCCGTCCAGTACTGAGACAGGTGTGATCAAGTCCTCACTATTATCTTAAATCAGATGCTTCTATTACTCTGGACTGTGCTTTGTGGAGAGGGAGGATCTCTTCTTTTTTTGGTCTCTGCTGGTGCCTCTCCTTTTGTCAATGGAGTTGAAAGTCTGGCGTGCCATCTTCAGGGTGGCTGTGACTGCTGCTGTAGTGAGTAGCCACTTTTGCTGCAGTCATGGCAATTGCAGAGGCTATGGTGGGCTACCCATGTGGAAATGGTGTTTTTGGTGTGCTCTTTACCTGGGTGCATCTGGATTCAGCTTTCCCTGGCTCCATAGCTCAGGACCCTAGTGGGGCCCCAGGGTGGTGGCTGCCGCTTGCCTAGTTGGGGCTAGGTTTGATTTTCCCCGGCTCCATGCTTCATTCTATGATGTTGTTGTGGAGCACTTAGGGGGGAGCAAGAGAGGGGAAGGGGAAAGAAAATAGGGTGGGAAGAGGAAGAAGGCTGGGGGGCATGATTGAGGACCCTGGCACACCCCTCATTCTGGCAGGAGAGACCAGGGGGCTTCCACCAGTGGCTAAGTTGTTTCTGGGCTCAATGCAGATGGCAGGGGAATGTGGCTGAAGCCACCAACCCCCCACCACCCCAGCTAGGGAGCCCAGGGTGCTTTCTACAGTGGCTCAGTGATCATCACTGGGCTGGCTGTGGATGTCAGGGGGTGTGTGACTGAGGCCATCAGCCCCCCACTTCCCTGGCTTGGGGGCCTGGGATGCTTCCTGTGGCAGCTTTGTGGTCATTGCTGGGCTAGTTGCAGATGTCAGGGAGGCATGGTTGATGTCCTCAGCCCTCCCCCCTGGTATGGGAGCCCAGCGGGCTCTCAGTCCTTCTAGGTTTTATAGGTGTTCTTTGTTGGAGTTAGACCTTTACTAGTTACTATTAGACTTTGTCTCTGATTTGTGGGTACCTTACTTTTTCTTTCAGTTCTGTGTTGGATTATTCACTGTTCCCACCACTTAAACTCTGCAATGGAACTAATTTGTTGTCCTTTGCTTACTTCTAAAATGGGAGAACTTCCTGTGAGGACCAGCACTAGAGTCCTGTGGTTGAGCTAAGCTAACTTGCTTCATTGCTGCTGATTCCCTTGGGAAGGCTTTTTGTGCAGCTCAGATTATAAATGTTGACCTCATATGTACTTCCAGGTCTTGTGAAGTCTGGTACACCTGGGTTGTGTGGAAAGTCTGGTCTGGGCCTGAGTCTTTTCAATAAACTGCACCCCCTGCAGATCTATATTCCTGACCAATCTATACTGAGTGACCCTGTGTTGATTGGGGGGCAGATCAGCTGTCCATGCTGTGCCCCAATGTTCCCCTAGTGGGCCTGTCACTCTTACCACCCACACTCCAAACACTTCCATGGGAAGGACCATGCACTGGTCCCATGCGATGACTCACCGGCCTCTGAGTAGTTCCTTTTTTCTGTTGTCTGTGGCTATTCACTCCAATGTGGGTTCATGGGAATACTGTTAGTGGTCTTGCTGGCTTGGGGGCCACCACGGCCCTCTTCTCCCCTGCCACTTCCAAACAACTTCATCTGAAGGGCACAGCTGTAGCTTTTGCCAGCTCTTGCTTCTTGTGCTTACCAGGGCCAGCCTTGAAATGGTTGGGGCTCAAAATGGTGAGAGTGGTCCTTTCTCTGTTTGTGGCTTCTCCTGTCTTCGTGAACTCTGTAGGTCTCTCCTCTTCTTCCCCTGAGCTCTAATGGCTCCAGTTTGGCTGTCGTTGCTGTTTAAGAGTTGTAAATTGGTTGATTTGTGGGAGAGAGCGATGATGGGGACTGTCTATTCCACCATCTTGACTGCAAGCCTGAAAACACATTTCTAAAAAAAGTTCTTGCCTTTAGACCTCCTGTTGAAGAGAAGTAAAAAGGATTTCCAAGCCAAGAAAGGTTGGCATAAAGATTTCAAAATGTGCTTCAACCTCAAATGTGAAAACTAATGGAAATATTGCAAAATAACATTTTGCGTGCTTATTCTTTAAAATATACTTGACTGTATTGTGTATATATACATTTATACATAACACTTCATAATTCAGAATTATCTATCTAGAGAAAATATATCCTTTATTTTATGGGATTATGATTTAAAGGTTTTTCACTGTGATTATTTTTCCCACTTGGTTCTGATCACTTCTTTATTTTGTTAATTATTTCCTTTTCTGTGCTGAAGTTTTTTAGTTTGACATAATCCCATTTATTTATTTCTTCTTTTGTTGTCTTTGCTTTTGAGGTCTTATTCATAAAGTCTTTGCCCAGTCCTATACCCTAAAGTGCTTCTCTTATGTTTTCTTCTAAGAGTTTTATAGTTTCAGGTCTTATATTTAAGTCTTTAATCCATTTTGAGTTGATTTTGGTATATGGTGAGAGGATGGGTCTAGTTTTATTCTTCTACACATGGACACCCAATTTTTCCAGCACTGTTTATTGAAGAGGCTGTCCTTTCCTTAATGTATGTTCTTGGTAGCTTTGTTGAAGATCAGTTGACTGTAAGTACCTGGATGGAATTCTGGATTCTCTATTCTGTTCCATTGGTCTATGTGTCTGTTTTTATGCCAGTATCATACTGTTTTGGTTACTATAGCTTTGTAGTATAATTTGAAGTTGGGTATAGTAATGCCTCTGGCTTTATTTATTTATTTATTTTGCTCTGGATTGTTTTGTCTATTCAGGGTCCTTTGTTGTAACATGTGATTGTTAGGATTGTTTTTTCTATTTCTGTGAGGAATGTCATTGGTATTTTGATGGGGATTGCACTGAATCTGTACAGTTTTTTGGTTTTTTTGAATATTTTTGACCCACGATTGGTTGAATCCGTGGATGCAGAACCCATGGATTTGGAGGGCCAACTGAATTTTCTGGTGGATCTGCTTCCCTGATCAAACCTTGACTATTACAATTTTCCTCACAATCATTTAGTCAGTCTTCTGAAATTTTATATTGCTGCAAGTTCTGTATAAATTTCATACTTAATGGCAGTAGAATATTTCACATTGAGTAGATTAGACATAATTTATTTACCTTATTTTTGGCACAAAAATATTTGGGTTGTCAGTCTAATTAATCTAATAAAAAAAGGAATTTGTGAAGTTAAATTGAACTTCGAAACTAACCCTTCTCTTTTTGCATTGTTAATTTTATGTAAGTATTGGAACACTCCATTATGTATTATTTTGGTATTTATATTTTACTTAATCAGATCTGGATTACACACAATGCAAGCTTGGGAGAGAGAAAAAAAATTAGGTTAAAATAGTCCAGGCCTTGGTGCCGAGTTCTGAAGTGAGGGGGCAATGAAGCCAAGTTCAGTTAAGACCTTCTGTAACCTACATGGACATTTTCATGTGTTTACTCACTGTAAGGGCTAATTTTAAGTTATAGTCAACACAGAAACAGTCTAAGTCTTGAATGTAAGGCTATATAAAAATGAGCTTCAGACAAATAATATCTGCATTTTTTTCTAATTATAAAGTATAAATGATTATGTTTGATAAATGTGATCTTTAAAGGAACAGAAAATCATTATTTGAGCCTCTTGGCAATGAAAATGGCTATTATTTTGCTCTGTGCAATTCAGCTTTTATGGAAGAGAAACAAGATTTTTGCATAATAATTCTTACAATACAGTGTCCCAATTATAAAGTAATTTAATTACTGTTCTTAAAATACTGCAACATAATAACATCTGTTATTATTTTAAAAGGACATAGCATATGAGAAGAGATTTTCACTAAATTTGGGGTGAAGAATACGACCAAAGAATGATCTTTCCTACTGGGAAAGAAACAGAAGTGAAAAAATTAGACTGAAGTCTATTTTAGGGAAGTGGTCACTACTATCTTACTGCTGAATTCCTAGAGCCCAGCACAATGCCTGGCACAAAGGAGGTGATTAAAAATGATTTGTTTAAGGAATGAATGAAGAGGAACTCAGAGAGAGGACCAAAATTTATCCCTAGAGGGAAGAATCCTCATGAGCACATATTTGTTCCTAAATTTGGAGTTTAATTCCAGCAAGGAATCATCAGTCTTTTATATAAGATTTCTTGATATTAATAATTAATTTTATTCTTCATATTCTTAGCCAGTACATGTTTGATAAATTTCTTGAACAACGATATTTGTGAAATGCTTCTCAAGTCCATGTACATCTGTGAACGTCTTTTTATTGTCTTTCTCCATGAAAAAAATTTGGTTGGTTATAAAATTTGTTTTTGTTCAAAAACTGTAGATGGCTCTTTTTTATTCAGCACTGCAGAAGAAAATTAATGAGGCTAATCTGTGTAACTTTCCGTCCTCCCTCTATCCCCATCAGCCTGAAAGTTTACAAGAGCTTTTTTCTAATTATTTTAATTTTAAAAGTTTACCAGAAAACATCTAATTATGGATTTCTTTTGGTTGGTTTTCTCTGGAACATAGTGAACTGTTTTAATCGGTGACTCCAAGACTATTTTTTAAAATTTAGATATCTCTCTAGGTATATGTTTTAATTTTCCCAAATGTTTTGGTCTTTTCCCAAGGAAAAAAATATAGTTCTTGGATTGAATCTCTCTTTTCTGTCTTCATTGATTTAATTTTTTAAATCATTTTTCTCTGTGCTTTGAGATATGTCTCAATTTTGTCCTCTCACTCGTGTTCTCAACTTTTTGTGATGTTAATTCTGATCTTTTCTTCTTCCAGCACAAATTATCACTGTTATTGCATATTTGCTTTCTCTGTAGTTCTCTTATCTTGCTTCTTTCCTGTCTTGCCATTTTATTTCAGGATGTTATTTCATTACACCAACTTAACCTTTTCACTGAAGACATACAGTCTGACTTCCTAGAGAGAACGACAAAAGGTTTATCATGTTCCTTTGTTTTATATGGTTATTATTTTCAGAATACTTCTGAATCTTATTCCTGCTAACATAGGAAGTTCCCACAAGAAGAAATTAAGACAAATGACAGTGCTATAAAAATCATTCCTTGGTGGCACTAATCCTGCTACCACTAAAACATGTTGCATAAATATTATGAAATGTTGTTTTGTAGAGGTGCCATACTATTAGCCTGTCTAGATGACATATGTTTTATTATAGCCTGATCCTAAAATTATCTGGGGTAGAAGGAAAGAACAGGACACCTATGGTGTTTATGTGAATATTTACATCTATACATTGTTGAGATCAAGTTTGAAACTTGAGAGGTTTATCCTTTCTGAAAAGTGTATGGAGTCTCCCTGAGTGGGGCAGACTTCAGTCATATATCAGGGATAGAGGGCTATGCCCTCTCTGACAGCCAGAGAGTTTGGGGAGTAAAAGAACTCTGAATGTACATGAGACATTGGCATATTGGATGTGGGGGCAGAACTGGGCAAGTTACAGGAGGCTGGTTGCCTGTTCTATTTAACTGAGGAGGGTTAAAGACTAGGGAGTCAAACACGATGAAAACAGTGATTTTTGGTAAGGTTGGATACAGTAGACTGTCAATCCCCTGAAATTTCTGAGTCTTGAGATCTTTTTTATTTCTTTCAACAAATATACTGTGGTCCCACTCTATGCTAAAACATTAGCAGGCATGAATTGTCTACAGTATGATCCCTACAATTGAGTAGTTTATAGTCTAGTTGGATTTACAGTAAAATCTTTTAGTCTGAGCTATTAGTAGTGTATGGTTACTTCTGCACTAGAAAGGCAGCATGTGGGGCTTATTGTCCTGGGCTACTTATTCTGTTTATTCTAGCACTTCCCAAATTCTGTGACATAATGACACATAATTATATCAATAGCTTTTCATTGTCTTCTTTTAAAACACATTTTAAGGGTAGGATATTTTGAAAAATAAAAATATAAAGGGAAGCAAAGTGAAATAAAGAATAAAACTTACTCAAAATCATGTCAGTTACAACTAACCATTATTGACATTTTAGTGTATGTATTTTTTGAAATAACCCTTTACTATGTTTTCCAATGTGAATTGTTTTACAAAAAACGTTATATATTCAACCTGCCTCTTATTATTCTAAATATGTGAGCCCTCAAATTTGAAGCTAATGCAACTAAATTATAACTAAGAATGGGACTAAAATTAAGCATTCAAACTATTACTGTCCACAGAGGACATGTAAATGTTATTGTTTGATGGTTCATAAATTCAAGGAATAGTCAAACATTTTATTATGTAATTATTACATGTTCATAGTAGAAAAATTAGAAAATATGGATTTGACAGAAGAGAAAAAGTCATTAGTAATGCCAAAGATAACTGCTATTTACATTTGGTGTTATGTCCAAAGAGAATGTCGTTTTGAATTTTTTTATATACAGGTACATGTGTTTTTTACCAAAATGAGATTATACTTTACAAAATGGTTCATAACTTTATTTTTTCACTATTCTATTTTCTTCCGTGCTAATAAATATACTTCAATTACATCACTTTCAACAACTGCGTGTTATTTTATCATGTGGCCATATCATAATTTAACTCTATGGAATGTTTAAATTGTTTACAATATTTGGTTAAGAATGTCAAAAAGAATATTCTGTACATACATTTGCCTCTCATATTTATTATCTTGATAATACAATAGGCTTTGAAAGGGATGCAATGTACTGTCTGAATACAGAAAGAATCTGCTTTTTTAATGGTAATATGTCAAAGTGTTATCACTCACTATGTACTGAAAATTGAAAGCTGTTTATCAAGTGTTGCAAGAAAAAGTGACAGAATAATCATCCATACACATGGCCAAGAAACACAAATTGGGATGTGAGAAAATGTGGAAGGGCTTTCCCTAGACAACTATTAACTGAGTTCTTATAAAAGATCAGTCAACTGAATCTCTGGCCTTTGGTTTGAGTCTGATTACTCTGTAATTATTGAAGTTTGATTGATCAAAAGTTATTTAGGGTTTCTAATATTTAGGCCAGCTTCCAGATTTTGGCATATGATTCATACAAAGGAAGAAAAGGGAGCCCAGAAATTCAATACAGTGCAGTCCTGACTGAAATAAGTGTATGATATAAATCTTGTTCAAAACAAGAATAGATGGTCAGAGTTGGGAATAAACATATCTGATGAACATGACATAACATTATGTTTCTGAGGCAGTAAGTTAAGACTACAGAAGTAGTGAACAGTATCAGATTGTAGCACTTTACCAGACAAGGTCTGGTAAATCATGTAGAAATTAGCAGACTTGAGGAAACAGAACCTGGATCTAGAACTCCAGTGCTGGGCGTGGGGTACAGTGTGAAGCTGTGCAGTGTATGAACCATAACACAGGGGCTGGGACTAAGTCACCCCAGGAGGATGAGCATGTCTACATAGGGTTTGGTAAGAGACAGAGAGTAAAGAGGTGGTATCCCATGAAGGGAAGGTGGTGTATTCCAGTAAGTGTGTTCAAGGCATAGATAAGGAATCTAGAAACAGACTGTTATTAAAAGTCAAGTAACATGAGTGGTAGATATCAGAGACTTCAGTTAACAATCTCGAATTGAGGGGAGAGCCCTAGAGCCTGGAAAGGAGAAACTGCTGGCAAGATGGACCGCCTGTCTTAGTGAGATTAGGACATTGGGGGTGGGGGTCCAAAAACTGGGCAAACAAGGGAGAAAGATCAATGACTAGACTTGGGGCCAGAAGGGACTTGGCTTCATGGCAAGACTGGCTTGATACTGAATGTGAGTCCAGCTTGCCGGAGAACGCCAAGGTCTGGGTTGCATCTAGAGATGGAAAGGGCAGAGCCAGCAAGTAGGGGCCAAACTGTTCCAGCAAGGGAGAAAGGAAGTCTTCAGATTAGAGACAGGGAACCCAGGCTTAGAATGTGATGCCTCTGCCATTAGTGATATCACCTGTGACAGTGTAAGTGCCCTTGTCTTGTCACCTGATACTAGATGCCAGACCTACCCACTTAGACAGCAGTACATGACTGCCCTTTCCCCCTAGTGCTACTGTAAATCAACTGACTCTCAGGGAAAGACATAATTTTACCTTTTTCTAGGCATAGCAGGGGAGGAGGGTTAGAAGAGAGTGTTGGGCAGCTCAGAAAGTACCACATCACCCTGTCCTCACAGAGGTGGAGAAGAACTCATCATTCCTTAAGTGTGGGCTGCATGTTGTGACTTCCTTCCAAAAAGACCAGTTTGGAAAAGGAAGAAAGAAGTAATTTTACAATGGAGAAACTTGATAAACACTACCTCAGCCATGTTATCAAGGTCAACACCAACAGTGATAATCATGTTAATTATCTGATATTATGTGATGAAAATGGCATTTTACCTCTGTAATCTTACTCTCTCAGGCACATAACTCAATCATGAGAAAAACATCAGATAGATTGCAGTAGAAGGACATCCTACAAAATACCTGAACAGTACTGCTCAAAGTTTTCAAGGTCATCAAAGACAAGGAAAGTCTAAAAATCTGTTACAGCCAAGAGGAGCTTAGGGAGACATGACAACTAAATGTAATGTGGTATCTCGGGACAGATAAAGGTCATTAGATAAAAACTAGGGGGCCGGCCCGTGGCTCACTCGGGAGAGTGTGGTGCTGGGAACACCAAGGCCCCGGGTTCGGATCCCATATACGGATGGCCGGTTCGCTCACTGGCTGAGCGTGGTGCTGACAACACCAAGTCAAGGGTTAAGATCCCCTTACCGGTCATCTTTTAAAAAAAATAAATAAATAAAAAAAATAAAAACTAGGGAAATTTTTAGTTTAATTTAATTTAAAAAAATATTATTATAAGCATATTATTATTACAAATCGTGATTTTTCTTTATGTCTTTTACTCAACCTATCCCTCCCCAAACCCCCGCCCCCTGCCTCACCCCAATCTCTAGTATTCTGAGAATTCAAGGAATTGTTAGATCTTTTCTTTCTTTCCCTTAGCACCCAATTATAAATGAGAACATGCGGTATTTCTCTTTCCTTGTCTGGCTTATTTCACTTAACATAATTTTCTCCAGACTCACCTATGTTGCTGCAAATGGCAGAATTTCATTCTTTTTTATGGCTGAGTAGTATTCCGTTGTGTTTATATACCACAATTACCTTATCCAGTCATCCACTGATGGACATCTAGGTCAGTTCTGCATTTTGGCTATTGTAAATAGAGCTGTAATGAACATGGGAGTGCAGGTATCCCTTTGACATGATGAATTCCATTTCTTTGGATATATCCCCAGTAGTGGGATTTCTGGGTCATATGGTAGGTCTATCTGTAATGGTTTGAGGAAACTCCATACCGTTTTCCATAATGGCTGTACTAATTTACAGTCCCACCAACAGTGTAGAAGCATTCCCCTTGCCCCTCATCCTCACTAGCCTTTGTTGTTCTTGTTCTTTTTAATAATGGTCATTTTAATGGGGGTGAGATGATATTTCAATATGGTTTTGATTTGCATTTCTCTGATGACTAGTGATGTTGAGCATTTTTTCATATACCAGTTGGCCATTTGTATGTCTTCCTATGGAAAGTGTCTGTTCATCTCCCTTGCCCATTTTTTAATTGGATTATTTTTTTTTTTACTGTATAGTTGTTTGAGTTCTTTATATATTCTGGATATTAATCCTTTGTCAGATGTATAGTTTGAAAATATTTTTTCCCATTCTGTAGGTTGTCTTTCTGCACTGTTGATTGTTTTCTTGGCTGTGCAGAAGTTTTTTAATTTGATATAGTCCCATTTGTTTATTTTTTCTTTTGTTTCTTGTGCAGATTGGAAAGAACAAAGTCAAACTCTCTCTATTTGCAGATGACATGATCTTATACGTAGAAAAACCTATAGACTCTACTAAAAAACTCTTAGAGCTGATCAACAGTTTCAGTAATGTTGCAGGATACAAAATTAACACCTCCAAATCAGTAGTATTCTTATACTCCAGTAATGAACTAGCAGAAAAAGAAATCAAGAAAATGAGCTTTTTTACAATAGTTGCCAAAACAAACAAACAAACAAACAAACAAAAAAACCTACAAATCAATTTAACCAAGGAGGTGAAAGATCTCTACAACGAGAATTAAAAATCACTACTGAAAGAAATTAAAGAGCACACAAAAAGATGGAAGGATATACAATGCTTGTGGATGGAAAGAATCAACATTGTGAAAATGTGTATTCCACTCAAAGCAATGTCAATGCAATCCCCATCAAAATACCAATATCATTCTTTACAGAAACAGAAAAAGCAACTCTAACATTCATACGGAACTTCAAAAGACCACAAATAGTGAAAGCACTCCTGAGCAAAAAAATAAGTAACTAAAGCTGGAGACATAACACTGTCCAACTTCAGATTATATTACAAAGCCATAGTAAAAAAAACAGCATGGTACTGGCATAGAAACAGACAACCAGATTAATGGAACAGAATAGAAAACCTAGGAATCAACCCACAGACTTACAGCCAACAGATCTTTGACAAAAACCAGAGAAATTTGAATGAAGAATTGACACTGGTTAATGTATCATTATTGGGTCATTAATTGTTTCATATCTACCAAACTAATGTAAGATGTTAGTAAAAAGGAAAACTGGGTTCAAGGTACATGAAAACTCTCTTTACTATCTTTGCAATTTTTTCATAACTCTAGAACTACCCTAAAATAAATTTATTAAAAATAAGTAGATTTAAGAATTTTTACAAAATACCATAGTTAGGAATGGAAGAAGAAAAGTAGGGATGAAATGTGTATTGGTCTGTTTCTTTTGCTTATAACAAAATACCTGGAACTGGCTAATTTGTAAGAAAATGAAATTTATTGCTTACAGATTTGGAGGCTGGGAAGTCCGAAGTCCAGGCAACACATCTGGTGAAGGATCTGTTGGTGGTGACAATGATGCAGGGGTCTCATATGGCAGAATGGCAGAATGGCAGAGCAGAGAGAGAGAGGGGGGGAGAGAGAGAGAGAGAGAGACAGAGAGAGAGAGAGAGAGAGAGAGAGACTCTCATGTGCTCTTCTTTTAAAGCCTTCAGAACCATACCCGACTATCATTATTAATTCTTTTGCTAGGGCATGGTACTCAGAATCTAATCACCTTTTCAAGGCCCCACCTTTCAAGTACTGTGACGGGATTTCTCATCCTAAACAGTTACAGTGAGGATTAAGCCTCAGTGAGTTTGGCGGGGGGGGGGGCATTCAATCTATAGCAAGATGCAAATAGTGAGTGAGAGGACTGGATTTAGAGCAGATATGCACATGTGTGAACTGGTTAAGAGGCTTATCTGGCTGGTAGTGAGAATGGTTGTCAAAACAGTGGCTTTCTGAATGCAACAGTATTGGTGACAAAGTAGATTTTCTGAAACCACTTACAAGATCAGTATATTTATATTTCATTAAGTTGTTATCTTGGGGATAGAGCCATCCATTTTAGCAACTTCTTGAGATTGCTGGCTTTTTATTCCTTTAGAAATTTTGATGCTCAAAGTTATTATTTTAGGAATAGATAAATGGCCAAGAAAAAGTTTTAAGACTTGAAAAAATTCACCTGTATTGACTTAAAAAAAATCTATTTAGTCTACAACAGTGTTTACTTCTGTTTCTACCAAAAAGCAACAAAATATCCCAGATTGAATGTAGTCATGCATTGCTTAACAACAGGGATATGTTCTGAGGGATGCATTGTTAGGTGATTTTGTCATTGGGCAAACATCATAGAGTGCACTTACACGATATCAGATGGTATAGCCTGCTACACACCTAGCTATATGAGATAGCCTTTAAAATCTTATGGGTCCACCATCGTATATGCGGTCAGTCATTAACCAAAAGGTCATCATGTGGTACATGACTGTAGTGGGTTAAAGAACTGTGTGTAGAAGGAAGGTGTAGTGTACGCATTGACCTTTACCAAATAATTTAGTTATGCTTTGGTGTGTCTTCACTTCTTAAGTGTATTGTAGATAAGAGACCTGGAATTTTTTCTTTCCTCCCTCCCTCCCTCCCTTGCTTCCTCTCTTTCTTTCTTTATCACGGTAGTGTAACCGTATATAGAAATCTCAGACAATCAGGACAAGAAAACTGCATGGGATCTCAAATTCATACCTGTGGTGACGAGAAAGGCCCCAAGCCCTCTACCCTCCCTAGGTTATCCCATGCAGTCCCATTGTACTAAATACCATCCAGATGCTGGTTATATCTCTAGCTCTGACCTTTCCACTGAGGTTGAAAGCAAAGCTTGAGCTGCCTACTCATCATCCCCACTAGGCGGCTTCACTCCAAACTTGCTCCCTTCCCAGTCTTTCCCAGCTCAGTTAAATGGCATTCATACACACCTGCACTCATTCTCCACAGACCAAAGTGACCTTTTTTTCTTTCTTCTTAGAATTTAGGAGTGGTTCCTCTTTATTAATCTGATCAGTTATTCTTTTAACAAATACTCCTCAAGTGACTTTTGTATGTAGCTTCTGTAAGAAAGATGTCATATTATTCCTTACAGATAAGCTTTACATGCCAGTGACTCTCCAGTGACCTCTCTTTGTTCTCTCCCTCTTCCGTGCACATTTACAGAGGTGCTACAGGAAAACAGGGGTTCTCTTTCTTATTGTGTTGGGAAAATATAGGAAAATGGTCAGGGCCCCTCAGATGTTCAGAATCTTGCTGAGCATTTGATGTAAATATGCACGTGCACCCACGTGTTCCTTGGTTATTGTCTAATGTAATTGCACATGTGCACCCAGGTGTCCTAGGTTATGGACTTAGGTATAAAGGATGAGTGGCTCTGATCCACGGCACCACCCAACCATGGGATGACCCTAGGGGGGCCATGGGGAGGCCACTACTGCTGCTGTAGGCTCTTGCTGCAAGCCGTTACTGCCAGGGCCCCTCAGGACCTTCTGCGAGTCCACTGCCACCATTGGACCTATAAGCTGCTGCCACCGTTACTGAGGACTGAGCTTGTGTCATCTGCCAATGGCTCCTGGGAACTTTCTCAATTACCTAGCGTGGACCTGTGTGTGAGGGGTCTGGTGACCCAGCCCGGTGTGTGAGCATTCTGGTGACCCACTCAGTACAATGGGTTTGAAGGGTCTGAGCCCTAGTCCTGACAATATAAATGAAACTTAGTATAACTAAAGTAACGAAACATTTTTGGCCTTGGTTATGATTTGCCTTACTCGGCAATTTGTGTAGTTGTGTAGCTTTACAATTGGCTATGTCAGCAGGATTTCAATATTAGCCCTAGCTTTACAATTGGCCTGGTCAGCAGGATTATGGGCAGGTAAAAGAGGCCAGCAATTTGCATCTTGGGTAGGATGCCAAGCAGGTAAAGAAGCAGAAAGCCCCTTGGGATGGGGAGGAAATGTGGCTACCCTTGGGTATGTGGTGCTCTGTGGCTGCTTTCCTGTTGACCAGGGTCTAGCTGTTGCTCACTGTACTGTGAGCCAACATGGACCAGAAACCCCATGAAGCGTCACAGTTTCAGGGTTTGCAGCAGAAAGCAGATTTGTTGGAAGCACAGATACTTGTCCTGGAGGATGAAGTACAGCAACAAAAAGTCATCCCTGCTTCTGACACCGAAGACATTTGATGAACCCGATGGTGAGTTGGGGGAAACTGCATCTCCTGGAACCAACTGCTCATCAGAAAGTGAAGCATGAGCAGTGTATGGGACTGGGTGGACCAGTTGGCCACCCACAGGTGACCCAGTTCACCACCTATGTCCCGTATACCCAGGTCGAATTGATTGGTTTGGGGGAACAGTAAAGCAGCAGAAACAGGGAGAGCCCCTGGCTGCTGCAGCTATGGGACCTAGGGGTGGATGGTGTAACGTGCTCTGGAGACAATGGAGTAAACACTTGTCATTTTTCTCTGAAGGCAGATGGCTTGCCAGGTGCCACTTAAACCCACGAAGGTGGATGGTGTAATGTGCTCTGGGGAAGATGTAGTAAACGCATGTCACGTCTGTCCAATGGCAAATGGCTTGGAGGGTGCCACTTAAACCTGATGGCTCCCCACTGAGGAAATGTATAACCCCCCCCCCAAAAGTGAGAAAAGAACGAGAAAAGAGTGCCACATGCATATGGGCAGATGACCAGAGGACAGGTGCCCATTCAGAATCTCAAGTATGTTTTCACCTGGTGAAAAGGTGGAAAAGTTAGCCTCCATTACTATGCTCCTGTCTCTGTGGCAGTGGTTAAAGAATAGCTGCAGATATGTGCAGGGGGAGGGCAGCTATTCTTTGATGGACTGATGGAATGCAGTTGTTCGAACTGTGTGGGTAAATGCTGCAGAACTGCCCAAGATTATGAGTGAATAGCCAGTGTAAGCCCAGCTGATTCAAGCGACTCAAGAGATTCAAGAGCCAGGGATGGGGCAGCTATATGCTAATAACCAAGACAATGGGAGAAGGGACCAGAGGGCATTTCAGAAGTTTGGGAGAGTGCCCCTCCCATCACAGAGGCCTAGGAGAACTGAATTTCTCTGGAGGACAGACCCGGGGCACCACTGCCCTTGGGAAACTGCTCCCTGCATCCCAGAAGCTCTGGCTGGAGCAGCCCTGCCTCCGGCATCCCCAAGTGTGATTCCTGCAGGAGCTCTGAAGAGCACAAGCTGGAAACCTTGGTGGCATTCAAGTTTGCAGGCCAGCAGAATGTGAGAGCAGTGGAGGCATGGCAGCCTCCACCCAGATTTTGGAAGATGTATGAAAAAGCCTTGGGGACAGAGACTTGCTGCAGGGGTGGAGCTACTGCGGAGATCATCTACCGAGCAGAGTGGAGCAGAAAAGTAGGGTCAGAGTCTGAACAGAGAATCCCCACTGAGGAAATGTCTAGTGGAGCCAGGATGGTGGGACTGCTGCCAGGAGCCCAGAACTGTGGAGCAGCTGGCAACGTGCAGTGCCAGCCTGGAAAAGCCACAGGCACCAGGGCAGCTCAATGGGCTGCACCTGGAGGATCTGCAGAAATGAGGTTGCCCAATGCTTTAGGGATCCAGATGCCCCAGTGTGCTTAATGTTTGCCCTGTTTGGGTTTTGGATTTGTTAGGGGCCTGTTTTTCCTGTCTATTCCTCCCTTCTGGAATGGGAATGTGTATCCAGTGTCTGTCCCTCTGTATCTTGGAAGTAGATAAATTTGTTTTTGACTCTTTACAAGTTCACAACTGAAAGGAGTTTTGCCTTTAGTCTTATATGAGACTTTGGACTTTTGAGTTGGTGCTCCAACAAGCTAAAGACTTTCAGGACTGGGATGGAATATGTAATATGTTGAATGCAAGGGTCATTTATCCTTGCTAAGGGAACATCATGGAAGATTCTGAACGTGTAGACTGTATGGTGAGGGACCCTGAAGGGGTGGATTGTTGGGGAAATATAGGAAAATAGTCAGGGCCCTCAGATGTTCAGAATGCTGCAGAGCATTTGATGTAAATATGCACATGTGCCCAGGTGTTCCTTGGTCTAATGTAATTGTGCATGTGCACCCAGGTGTCCTGGGTTATGGACTCAAGTATAAAGGATGAGTGGCTCTGATCCATGGTGCCTCCCACCCCTGGGATGCCCCTGGGCTGCCATTGGCAGGCCACTACTGCTGCTGGAGGCTGTTGCTGCAAGCTGTTGCTGCCAGGGCCTCTAGAACCCTCTGCGAGCCCACTGCCACCGCCACCGCTGGACCTGTAAGCTGCTGCTGCCATTGCTGAGGACTGAGCTTGTGTCCTCTGCCAATGGCTCCTGGGAACTTTCTCAATTACCTAGTGTGGACCTGTGTGTGAGGGGTCTGGTGACCCAGCCTGGTGTGTGAGTGTTCTGGTGACCCGCTTGATACAATGGATTTGAAAGGTTTGAGCCCTGGCCCTGACAATGTAAATGGAAACTTAGCATAACTAAAATAAGGAAACATTTTGGCCTTAGTTATGATTTGCCTCATTCGACATATTATTTATTACATTTGTTTACTGAATGTCCTCTCATAATGTCTGGAGTCTTTCCCCCTGACCCCTGCTTTATTATGGTATAATTGACAAAAATTGTATATATTTATGATGTACAACATGATGTTTTGATATATGTGTACATTGTGAAATAATTAAATCCAGATAATTAATATATCCATCATCTCACATACTTATTTTTTGTAATAAAAACATTTAAGATTTTTTTTAGCAATTTTCAAGTATACAATACATTACTATTAGCTATCAAAGTGATCTTTTAAAACACAAATTATGTCACTTTGCTATTTAAAACCTTCCAATGGCTTTCTTTACAGTTAGAATAAATATAATCAGTTCTGCTACAATGCTTGCTTTTGGAAAGTAATTATTAGGGAACGATCTGAGCATGATGTAAAGTTCATGTTCGTTTATGTGTGAAAAAGTCTAAGTGAATACAGAAACTGCACCTGGTGAAGGGAGCAGCGTGGGAACACACAAAGCACACACATGCACCTCAGTTCATGGTTTTATGAGCCAAGTCCACTTGTACCAGGCGTTACAACTCTCTATTAGGTTGCAAATGACCCTTCCACCACCACTCCACAATAACTCACAGCTGCAACCCTTATGACACCTGCTTCCATAGCAAACTTCAGGTCTTTTTTAACCCTGTGTGTTTCCCACAAATCCTATGGTTTTTAATCCATGAAGTTCTATGTTGTGTTATAGCTGACCTCACAGCACAGATTCCTTACTAGTAATGACATACTTGTTGGCCTCATCACAACTCCTTCCCAGGGCTCCCAGTGTTTGACCACATTTGCACAGTCCTACCTCAGGGTCTTTGCAAGACCTGTTCTTCCTGCCTGGGACTTATTCCTCCAGTTCTTCTCAGGGCTGGTCCCACTGCTTCCTTCAGTTTTCAACCTCAGTTTCACATTCTCAGATTGGCCTTTCCCAGCTGCTTTATTGAAGTATTATCTCCAAAATCTCTCTCCATATGTCTATGATATAACCTTGTTTATTCCTTTTGTTGTGCTTATTACAATCTGAGATTTTCCAAAATATATGATTATTTTTCCTTTTTCTGTTTACTAAGTGTAAGAAATATAAGATCATTAAAGATGTTTCTATATATCCATCACCTTTAACAAGGCCCAGTAGTACACAGTAGGTATAGGGAAAATATAAGAAATCGGTCAGGGCCCCTCAGATGTTCAGAATCTTGCCAAGCATTTGTTATAAATATGCACGTGTACCCAGGTGTTCCTTGGTTATTGTCTAATGTAATTGTGCATGTGCACCCAGGTGTTCCTGGGTTGTCTGACTCACATCCAGTGGTCCTGGGTTATCAGACTTAAGTATAAAGGACAAGTAGCTCTGATCCACAGGGCCCTCTGCCCCTGAGGGTTATGGGGAGGCTGCTACTGCTGCTGGAAGCTATTGACACAAGCTGTTGCTGCCAGGGCCCCTGGGGACCCTCCAGGAGGCCACCACCACTGCTGCTGGAGGCTGCTGTGAGCTGCTCCTGCTGCTGAGGAAGCTGAGGACTGAGCTCATGCCATTTGCCAATGGCTCCTGGGATCTTTCCAAATTACCTACCTCATGGACCTTTATGTGAGGTGAGTGGTGACCCAGCCAACCACGTGAGGGGTCTGGTGATCCAGCTGGCACAACCAGTTTGAAGGGTCTGTGAGTCCTAGCCTGAGAGTAGGCATGCAATGAATATTTTTTGAATGAATAAATGAATGGAAGAGAATGAATATTTCATCATCTTTTTGCTCTACCATAAATTCTTTTATGAAAACCCCACATATCTTTGAGCTATAAAGTCATGTCAGAAAAATATTCCTATGTATTGTAAGACTTCCTCCAAGGTTTCTTTGAAGGGATCTACAGTGTTTTACTAGAGTGAATGAACACTGGGAAAAAGAAAATACCAAGAATTTTGAAGTATTGTTAGATGGTGGCTCTGAATTGATGCTATAGTCAGGGGAATCAAAATGCCACTGTAGTTCACTAGTCAAAGTGGAGCTTATACAGGTCAAGTGATAAATGGGGTTTTGGCCTAAATTTGAATCCCGTGGGTCCAGTAGACGTGCAGACTCCTTTGGTTATTGCTACTGAATGTATAATTTGAATAGATATACCTGTCAATTAAAAGAATCACCACTTTGGTTCTCTGCCTCATGAAGTAAAGACATTATGGTAGGAAGGACCAAGCAGATGCCCCTGGAACTTCCCCTCCATGCCAGGATTATGAACCAAAAACAATACCACATCCCTGGAGAAATTGCAGAGGTTTTTGTCACTTTCAAAGACTTGTAAGATGAGAGTATGGTGATACCAATCACAATGCTATTTAATTTGCTTGTTTGGACTCTGTAGAAATGAGATGGATCTTGGAGAATGACTGTGGCTCCTTCAATGCTAACTCCTGCTGTATTGTCTTTTTCTTTGTTACATATCTACAGCTTCATGAAAAATTCTTTATGAACTTATAACTGAGAAGAAACAAACTTTATGCCTGGTTTGCAGATGGCTATGTTAAGATTTGCATAAATAGCTTCACAAAAGCCTCATTCAGGGGCATTCTGAAGAACAGGGGTGAAAGAAAATTCTCCAAATATGCAGAACTTTGAGGTTCCTGCTTTGGTTGCCCACTTTGGGCAGAGAAATGGCCAGAAGAATGGATCCTCATTGTTCCACAGGCAGTTTCTAATGGTTTGGCTGAATGATCAGAGATGTGGAAAGAACAGTTTGGATGATTGATGACAAGGAGGTCTGGGTAGGAGATTTGTGGTTAGATTGTTCAGAATAGGCACAGAGTATGAAGAAACTTATGTTTCATGTGAATCTTAAACAAAAGGCATCAATTGCAGAGGAGTCTCTTAATAGTTGAGCAAAATGATACAATCTGTGAGTGTCTGGCAGCCTCTATCCCAGCTACTTTAGTGTTTGCATAATAAGCATATGTGCAAAGTGACCACAGTGGCAGAGATGGAGGCTATTCATGGGCTCAGCAACATAGGTTTCCCCTCCCTGAGGCTACTGCTACTGTTGAGAATCTAACCTGTCAAGAATACAGGTGAACACTAAGCCCCTGACATGGCACAATTCACTGAGGGGATCGCCCAGCCACCTAGGGCTCACCCCTTCCATCATGGACTTCATCATTGTTGACTTCACTAGAATACACATTTATTCTTGGTATGGATTTGATTTCCCAGCCCATAATGTCATGGTCATGATATTCTATACAAAATCTGCATTATTGTCAAAGTACTCTGCCTAACATTCTTCTGATTAAGAAACTAATTTCACAGAAAAATGTCTGACAATGGGCTCATGCCTATGAAATTGATTGATCTTTGCCCTATCATTGAGATCAGTTGGCCTAACACAAAAATGGAATAGCTTATTGAAGACTCAGTTATGATTCCAGTTGAGAGATACCAAGCTGAAAAGATTGTGGTTCTATCATGTAGGATGCATTATTGTATTGTAAATTTTAAAAACTTCATATTTGGCTGATGCCTTAACATCCCTACAGGCTGTGAACACCCTGCTCATGTGACCAGGTGCACCAGCGTGATAATGCTGGTCCCTGCCACAAGTTCCACTTCTTGCCCTCCTCTGACTGTGACCTAGTGACATTCAAACACATTACTGAAATCCCCTCACACCTTTTGCTTGTGTGCTTCACCCTGATCCCCAATAAAGGCATTTGCCAAAGGGTTCTTCCTCTCTCTCTCTCTGTCCTCTCTGTCTCTCAGCTCCCCACCTGCTGGGTTGAACATGCTCTCTGGGAGCTCTTCTCATATGGCCCCCTGCATGGTTTGGCATGGAGTTCCTAATGTGTCTAGGACCTGTGAGTATAATAGATCATTTAATTTCATATCCCACTGTGTAACAGAGATGAAAAAAAGGATTATTCAAAGCACCATGAATGCGATGAGAAGCCCAAACGGACTGCACCTCAGCAACTCCTCTGTTAGAAGGAGAAAACTGGGTACAGCCCCAATTCAAAGTTAGCTTCTGTTTTTTATTGTAAAGATGAGGAAATTTCACAAGAAAAATCAGTTGACTCAATCATTTCAAAAGGGCACAAAGACATGGGCAGTGTGACAAAAGTTATCTATGGCTAAGTATAGCTTAAACAATGGAAACTAGTAACATCAGTAAAATTAACAATGTGACATTCCAAAGTACAATTTGTGAAAAGCTAAGTTGGTCAAACTGATCATTATCTAAAATATAACCTCTCCTCAAATGATTTAAGCAAAGTTACACTCTTATGATTAAATCTAAGTATAACTGTCTCTAAAGATTCTATCAACAGACAGCTTGCCCCTAGCAAATATTTTTTCACATTTTTCCCTTCAGCAATTCTTAAAATCTCTTAACAGGATTGGTATGACAACCACCTGTTAGCTCTAAAATCATTAAAGTATACAATCCCACGCCTAAGCAGTGATTAGAGTTGATTAGATGGGCTGTTGCCACACTATCTGTAGACCGTTGTCTCTTAACTGAGGTCTGTTGCCCCATACATGCATTTACCTAAAAACCCTATTCTAAAATCAAATGAGAATCGAGATTTCTAACCCTGTACATCCCTCTCTGAATGTAATTTCCACAGCCATGTTGAAATGATCCATAAAGATTTCACAATGGAGACTTACTCCCCCATTTACAACACAAGTATATACTTTGACTCATCAACTAATTTATGGGGCTGCTTCTTTCATAGCCTGAGTACATGAACCATCACATGGGTCCAACAATCAAAGTGTATAAGTGAGAATTGTTCCTCTCAGTTTATGCCGATAACCCACTTGCAGAATTTTTGCTTCCTTTTCCTATAACTTTGAGCTTTGCTGGTTCAGTGGTATTGATTCCCAAGGGGGACACAACAATGGTTTTATTAAACTAAAAGTTGAGACTGCCACTTGGTCATTATGGATCCTCATGCCATTGAGCAAATAGGTCAAGAAGGAGGTTAATCTACTATGTGGGGACATTGATTTTAATTTCCAGTGGGAAATTGGGCTCCTGCTATACAATAGGGACAATGAGAAATATACTTGGAACTCAGGAAATTCAGTAAGTTCTTAATACTTCTTTGTCTAAAAGTAAAAGTTAATGGAAAACTACAGCAACTAAAAAAAGACAGGACAACTGGAGATGTAGAATCTTCAGAAATGAAGGTTTAGTTCACCCTTCAAGGTCAAAAATCCTGACTAGCTGAGGTATTGCCTGACGACAAAAAGTGTGAACAGGATATGGAAGAGAGGAGGTGTAAATATCAACTATGGCTGTGTGACCTTACAGAAATGAGGACTGTAGAAGCTATATATATCTTCTTTCTGGGTGTATGTGCGTGTATATATACATACACTCTTGTAAAAATTTTCCTTTTCTTTAGAACCTTACACAAGTTTTGTTAGAGGTAAACTTGACAATGTAGTCTAGATAACAGAACTTTTGCATGTGGCTGCGACTGAATTGGAGGTGTGATTAACATAACTCAGAGAAGGATAAAATGACAGTTGGGACTTTGCATCTCCACATTTTGGGGAGAGGATGACACTGGCTTCATTGGCCTGAAGGATAGTCCCATCATGTGGGTGCAAATATGGAGGTTTGTGTGTGTGTGTGTGTGGGGGGGTGTATGAAAGTTCAAATACACATAGAAAGAGTGTGCACGGATGTTGAGTAGCCAAAGGGGTACATTGTGTCAGTTATCAAGCTACTGTGTCTCAGGTCCAAATTCACCCTTTACTCTGCTTTGTGATGTTAGGGCTGGATTCTGCAAATACAGTCTCTTTGCCAGCTGTCTGTCTGTTAGATTCTGACAAAAGGGGGTACTAGAGGCAACTGAAAAGCTAGAGGAGATAGAAAGAATGGAGTCCATCTTGTTTGCTGACATCACAATCAAGATGTTGTCAACATCACAACAGTGTCATTTCTTCAGTTCGATGGTGGCACTTTGTTCTTATAGAAGCAATTGAATCCAGTTTTCAGATTTTCCAGGCTTTGCAGAACCAGCCTTATTGTGCCCCTCAGAGACACTGGCAGCCACCAGTCAGTGTCCTCTCTTGTTGAAGTCTGAATCCCTGCCCCATGGGATCCCTCCTCCATACTCAGAGACATCTCCTCCAACTAGGAACACACTCTTTTCAGAGATCTGAGTATAAGCTCCATGGACCCCTTGTCCAAAGTCTGAATTTTAACAGTTCCAACCTCTTTCCTGTGTTCTCCTAACCCTAGGGGTGGTAGCTGCTTCTTGCAGTTGTTAATTTCATGACACTTTATTGTTATTTGATTTTCTTGAACTTTTAGTTTTCTAGCTAAAAATTCTTTTACCTAATTTAGTTCTTTATATTAAACTCTCTGTTAAAATAACTTATGTGATTTTAGACTCCTAACAAGTATCTATTATATATATATATATACACACACACAAATAATACTGTAGCCACTGATAATAGCACTGAGTAGACTTTTTTTAGAAAAACCAGAAACCTTAATTGACCAATCCTTGTAAATTGATATTATTCACAGACTATTTGTTATTCTTTGTACATGCATCTACCCATTGTCAGCCCCTTGGAGGTATGTTCTATCATTGTTATCTGGTTTCTAAATGAGAGAGAATTTTAATTGATACAGTTGGTACAAAGCCTTTTTATTCAATCTTTCAGATTTTCCAAATGAAATGATTCGAAACAAGTCAGGCACAGAAAGAGAAATACCACATGTTCTTACTTATTGGTGGGAGCTAAAATTAAATAAATGAACACACACGCACAAAAAAAACCCGAGGGGGGAGGGGGGAGAAGATATAACAACTACAATTCCTTGAAGTTGATATGACAAGCAAACAGAAAGGACATTGTTGGGTGGGAGGGAGAAGAGGGAGGAGGGAGGGAGGTTTTGGTAAGGGGCCACAATAATCAACCACATTGTATATCGACAAAATAAAATTAATAAAAAAAAAAACTGAATTAGATTTGGGCATATTCTGACTTAGGTCGAGCAAGAAACACACTAAATCGAATATATTGCTGAACTTTGTTTTCATTTTTCATCTTTTGGAACAGAGAATAAAACAATGTGTAAGTTGCTTCTGAGAAGTCAGGCTAACTGAACACTGTTGTTTGAAATTCAAGAACAAGCAAGCTTTTCTTACATTTGTTTCACCATGATCAGCATTGTTAAAACAAAAAACCCAAAGATTACTCCATGGTAAGTATATGGAACAGGCCCCATGATGGCTGGCAGGGGAGCCTATGACTTGTTCATGTGACTATGCTCCCAGCGCACTCCGTGCCATAGACTGTGGTTATGAGACTATTCCATTTTCCAAATCCCTGATGGGCTGAGGCTGCACATATTCTCATCTTGAGTTTATGGGTAGGAGCTTTCGGAGACTTATCTGTAAGGGTCTAGGACAGGCAGGAGCTGACACTCTGCAAGGTGTTAGCTAAAAGACAGAGTCAGAACCCCCAAACTCCTGTTTAAAGAGTCACTGGGTCATACAGTAGTTCTATGTTTAACTTTTTGAGAAACTGCCATATTGTTTTTTACAATGGCTGCCCCATTTTACATTTCCAGCAGCAATGAATGAGTATTCCAGTTTCTCCATATCCTCACCAATCTTATTTTCCATTTTTTTGATAACAGCCATCCTAAAGGGTGTGAAGTGGTATTTCATTGTGGTTTTGATTAACATTTCCCTAATGACTAGTGATGTGGGACATCTTTTCCATATTCTTATTGTCCATTTGTATATCTTCAATGGAAAAATGTTTATTTTAAAGTCCTTTGCATGTTTTTGATTTAGGTTGTTTGCTTTTCCATTGTTGAGTTGTAGGAGTTATTTATATATTCTGAATATTAATCCTTTATCAGAGACATTCTTTACAATTATTTTTTCCCACTTTGTGTGCTTTTTTGCTGTCTTGATAGTCTTTTTTCAATTTAATTTTTTAGTTTTTTAACTTTATTTTATTTTTTATCTAAAAAAATTTAAAGTTTATTATCAGGAATTCATTCTTATGGATTATGATATTTCTTTATGCCCTTTGCCTAACCTCCCAAACCCCCTCCCTCCCTTGCTTGCTCCTTCCCTGCCATCTCTAGCATCCTTAGGTTTATTCTTCTAGGAGTTTTAAAGTTTCAGGTCTTATATTCAAGTCTTTAATCCATTTTGAGTTATTTTGGTATATGGTGAGAGGTATGGATCAAGTTTCATTCTTCTACATATGGATATCCAGTTTTCCTAACATCATTTATTGAAGAGGCAGTCTTTTCCCTAATGTATGTTCTTGGTGCCCATATTGAAGAACAGTTGGCTGTAAACATGTGGGTTGATTTCTGGGTTCTCTATTCTGTTCCGCTGGTCCACATGTCTGTTTTTATGCCAGTACCATGCTGTTTTTGTTACTATAGATTTGTAATATAGCTTGAAGTCAGGAAGTGTAATGCCTCTGGCTTTACTTTTTTTGCTCAGGATTGCTTTGGCTACTTGGGGTCTTTTGTTGTTCCGTATGAATGTTAAGATTGCTTTTTCTATTTCTGTGAATGGGATTATATCAAACTAAAAAGCTTCTACACAGCAAAGGAAACAAACAACAGTGTGAAAAGACAACTACAGAGTGGAAGAAAATATTTGCAAACTACGCATCTGACAAGGGATTAATATCCAGAATATACAAAGAGCTCAAACAACTTTATAGCAAAAAACCCAAATAATAAAATTAAAAAGTGGGCAAAGGAGCTGAATAGACATTTCTCAAAGGAAGACATACAAATGGCCAACAGGTATATGAAAAAATGCTCAACATCACTAATCATCATGGAAATGCAAATCAAAACCACATTGAGCTATCACCTCACCCCAATCAGACTGGCAATTATAAAAAAGACAGAAAACAAATGCTGGCAAGGATGTGGAGAAAGAGGAATGCTTTTGCACTATTGGTGGGACTGTAAATTAGTACAGCCATTATGGAGAACAGTATGGAGGTTCCTCAAACAACTACAGATAGAACTTCCATATGATCCAGCCATCCCACTTCTGGGTATAAACCCAAAGGAATGGAAATCATCTGGTTGAAGGGATATCTGCACTCCTATGTTTATTGCAGCTCTATTTACAATAGCCAAAACATGGAACCAACCTAAGTGTCCATCAGTGGATGACTGGATAAGGAAATTGTGATATATATATACACAATGGAATTCTACTCAGCCATAAAAAAAAGAATGAAATTCCACCATTTGCAGCAACATGGATGAGCCTGGAGAAAATTATCCTAAGGGAAACAACCCAGGTACAGAAAGAGAAATATCACATGTTCTCACTCATAACTGGGAGCTGAATCCATAAATAAACAAATAAACAATAAAGAGAGAGAGAGAAAGAAAGAAAAAACAATAATCACAGTAACACACTGAACTTTTAGAAAGGGAGAAAAGAATCATGGTTTCTAGAGGTGGAAAAGAGGAGGAGCGGAGGAGAGGGAGGGTGGCTAATGAGGAATTGGTCAACAGACACAAAGAATGATTGTGTATTGTAATGCTGAATAAGCTATCCTGATCAAACCATTACACGTTGTACACAATTATTGAAAATCAACGTTGTACCCCACATGTATGTATAATAAATTATCTTAAAAGAAAATAACATGTTTGCAAATATGAGTGCAGTCTATTTTCTCTACCTCCAAAATATAAGGGGCTCTGTTATAAGAAAGAGAATATAGACATTGTTAAGACATCAGTCTTTTCCATACCTTATGGATACAGAATAATGTCATCTCAAGACCCCTGAGAGTTTTGATTAAGCTTTCCCTAGCTACATTACAAAAACATCACTTTTCTTCTCTTTTTTTTTTTACCACCAAATTGTCCTTTCTAATAAATTTCTACATTTTGTTTTATAATGTACAATGTATAGTTTTTCCTTTAATCATTGTTCTTTCATCATTTTCCCAACTGAAATTATATGTAGGCTACTCAGTTGCTTTTTCTTTGTCTTTAACCATTCCTGAGCCAATCTTGAATTCTCTAGGCGGATCAACTAAAGGCAGGTTGACTGGGTTCTTATAATATTAGTAAAATATACCTAAAAGTGAGGTCGATAAGAACTCCAGCTCCCTGTAAAAATAAAGAATAATGGATTTCTTGACTTTTAAATATCCATTAAGGTTCAGGGAACGGAATTTTATTTTGTGTCCTTGCAAGTTCTGCAGAAATCTAAATAATGGTTTAAAAAGTCTTATTTTCCACTTCCTCAATAGTCTCTTCAGTTCACTGTACCTACTTGTTTGCACCAATAGGCTCAGGTCAGTTCTTATTTCAAATGTTCTGGTCCTGGTAAGAATTATGCAAGGACCCCACTTAGAAGATCTTGGTCTTAGAGTCAAACTCCACTCTTTGTAGTACTCTGTGGCTGTTCCTATACATTTTGAGCAAATACTTTGTTTTCCAGACTATTAGCAAAAGTTTTTGAGCAATTATTTCTGTGTATTATACCCTGAGTTACTATTTTTTGTTGTTTCACCTGAACTTTTCTCTTTGTTTCCTTGTAATCATTGTACCCAGTTCTCGCTCTCTGAGTTTGCAGATTTCGCTGAATTTTCTCTGCAATGAAATTATCCTTGACAATTTTTGTGTGAATCACGTGCATTTGGTTTTGTTGTATGTTTTAAATACTGCACATTTATATTAGGGGATTCTTTCTGCATTCCATTTCTAAGTTGGAGCCCTTAGTGAACCTGCCATGGTGATTTTATGATTGTTTGTAGTTGTTCTTAAGATGGATTGGCTGTTGTTACTTTTGATTTGTTTTGTTTTCAACTTTAACTTCATATGAAACTAAGAAGGAGGATTGAAAAAAGTGTACTGAATTTTGTAGGCTTCCTAACTTTTTGGCTCTTTTCAGATTTTTTTACCTTTTTTTTCCTGGAGGTTTTATATCTTTTTTCTAGTGCATTTTAATTATCTTAGTAAACAGGCCATAACCTTGGCACAATCTGTTGTAAGGATCTCTTCATCCTAGTCTTCTGTTTTGTAACTTTTGTCTTAATCCCTGAAGAACTTCTTCCATGGTTGCCACATACTGAACCCAGTCCTGTAATTACTCAAATGTGTTCTTACCTGGGCTTATATTTTCTGACAAACTCCCTCATGAGTGATCAATCTGTTCCAGCTCAAGTCTCTCTGAAGGTCCACAGGAGCAGTGGATTTACTTCAGTGCCTGCTTTCTATTTAGCACTGTGGATCTCAACCAGGAGTGCTTTTGCCCCCTGCCGGGGACACTTGACAATGTCTAGAAATATTTTTGGTTGTCACAACAAGAAGAGGGTGTGCTACTGGCATGTACTGGGTAGAAACCAAGGATGCAAACACCCTACACAGACCAGCCCCCTAAAATAAAGAATTATCTGGCCCCAAATTTTGAAATTGATGAGGTTGAGGAACATTGATGTAGCAAATGCTTTGGGGTTATATTGTGGGCACCCCAGCTTCTGCTCCCAGTGCCTAGGTGGTAGGAGGTTCTCCTTTTACTCTGGCCACTGCTGCTACAGAGGCCTCACAGTTGTCAATCTCCCTATGCTTCTCCAAGTCTTCAGAAGTGGGAACAATGGGTCTGGGGATTTTCTAACCTTTGGCACAACTCAGTTCATGTGTTTCAAATATCACAAGGGCTGATTGCTGGGAGGCCAGTGGAAAAAGTGGTAACAGAACCCTGTAGTTCTTCATTTGTGTTTTCTTTAAAAGTCAGATTTATTGCAGTATACTTTACATGTAGAAAAATCACTTTGCTTTGGTATATAGTTTTACGAATTTTGACAAATGCATGGGGGCTATGTAACCACCAGGACAATGAGGACATAGAACACGTCCATCACCTCAGAACGGCCCCCTGAGCCCTATTCATAGTCAATCTCCCCCTCCTGTCCCCAGCCCCAAGCAGCCACTGATCTCCTTTCTTTCCCTACAGTTTTGCTTTTTCCAGAATATAGCCTCTCAGTTTTTGCTTCTTTCACTTAGCATAATGCTTTGGAGAGCTATACACATTGTTGTACTAATAGTTTATTCCCTTTTATTGCTCTGTAAGATCCCAATGTATGGAGGCATCATGGTTTTTCAATTCACCAGGTGATGGACATTGTTCTTTTTTTCTTTTTCCAGTTTTGGGAAATTGTGAATAAAGCTACTATAAACATTTAATACAGGTTTTTTGTTTTGTTTTGTTTTGGTTTTTTTTTTGTGTGTAGAAATATGTTCCCCTTTCCCTCGGGTAAATAGTGCTCAGGTATTGCAGGGTTATATGGTAGGTTTATGTCTGACTTCATACAAAATTGACAGACTGGAGCCCAGTGCGCTGCACCATTTTGCTTTCCCCATCAGTCATGTGTGTAAGTTTCAGTTGGTCCTCATTCTACTTAGCACTAGGTATTGGGAGCTTTTTTAAAAAGTCATTCTAATAGGTGTGTAGCGGTACCTCATTATGGTTTTAATTTGCATTGACCTAGTGACTAATAATGTTGAGCATCTTTTCATGTGATTATATGCCACTAGGTAGCCTTTTTTGGGAGAAATGTTTGTTCAGCTTTTTTGTCTATTTTCTAAAAACTGGGTTGCTTGTTTTTCATTGATGAGATTTGAGAGTTCTTTATATATTCTGGATACCAAACCTTTATCAGATATATGTTTTTCAAATATTTTATTCTAGTCTGTGATTTGTGATTTGTATTTTCCTTTTTTCTTTTATGGCTCATGTCTCTTTGTCTAAGAAGGCAAAAAAAAAAACTCTTTGTTTACACCAAAGTCATGAAGAATTTCTCCTATATTTTCTTCTAGAAGTTTTACAGTTTTAGACTTTATATTTAAGTCTATGATCCATTTTAAGTTAATTTTATATATGGTGCATGCGGATGTCCTATTTTACCTACAATTTTAGAGTCACAGTATGTACAATCCTTGAACTCTTTTACTGTGGGATTCTTCTTGACAGACTTGTCTTTCGGTCCCTGCAGACAGGCAATGGCCCTGCAGGGAGTCTCTCTGGACAGATTTTCACAAAATTTGCCTTTGTCATACCTCTTCTCAGTGGGGGAAATGGCAATGGAAGGCACACAGGCATCTGGGATTTTGAGAGGTTGATTACCTCAGTAGTGAGGACTATGGGCTTATAGCATGACCTCCAAAGATACATACTGGACCTCAGTTTTCCTCTGTCTCCCTCAACACTGTAAATTAAATTGGCGAATCTTGGGAAGAGTCTCCCTCCCATGGAAACAGTTGTGTCTGGAAGAGGAAGAGAAAGTTAGTAATCTGAGTCCAGGAAGTCTTTAGAATTAGCTGGTCTCAAGCCCCACTGTAGACATACTCTGAAAATCAAGTGGAAGTGGACTGACTCTTGGCAAATAAGGCTGGGGACATCTGGCATCAAGGGTATTAGAGGCCCATAGAATTTGAGTAGATGTTCAGAAGCAAGCCATCCTTAGAAACTCAGACAGAACGGGAGCTTTGAAAGGTAGGGATAACCCAGAGAGACAAAGGACACTAAAGAAAGACTGATGGTGTGGATTTTGAATCCTAATCCCAGAGATGCTGGAATATCAGACACAGTGGAGAATTTTGTACTAGTGAATAAGAGGTAAACTTACTGGAAATTTATGGATCATTTTTCATTTACCTTGCAACTCATTTGTGTTCATAAAAACTGTGTGGGTATTATTTCCAGTTCACAGATGAGGAAAAAATATAGCTAAGAGAAATATGTTTGTTCTTTTTAGAGTTAGGATACAAATTCAATGTTTACTCTATCTTCATTATTTCTTCTACTAAGGAAGATCATAATGTCACAGCAGAACCACTGTGTGTGTGTGTGTGTGTCTGTCTGTCTCTAATATATATACATAATTTTTAAAAAACTTACCAGTGAAAAGCATTGATTCTAGAGGCTAGAATAGGGCTGTATCTGTAGATAGGGTTGGAGTAGCCCCAGCTCCAAGATTGAGGGCTGCTCGGGTCAAGAGCCAAATAGTTAATTAAGTTATCCTCCTCCACCCCCACCACTCAGGGCCCTTTGGGTGGAATATGTTATGTTGGATAAGAACTTTGGGCTATTTCCTCCTATAGCAATTGGTGCTTTCCCCTCCTCTTTCCCAACAGTTGCTCTAAATTCTTAAGACAATCACAGGCCTTTTCCTAGGCCTAGGTGTAACTTATCAGTTGATTTCCAAGGTCTTATCTTTGGTCATGTTGAAGATTTGAGTGCTACCCTGGCACCTGAATGTCTGCCTCTAGTGCCCAGTTGATTTCACTTAATCTTGTTGACACATAGGTTGTCATACCTCTTCCAAAGTACAAGTGTCAGTTAATTCTTCTTGGTGTTTCTCTCTATAAGCAAAAGACACGATGAGTCAAATATAAATAGTGTAACCATAAAGTGTGAGAACACTGAAATATATCTTAAGATGTGTTTTCTCTGTTATACTGTGCTGGAGAAGCTAATTTATTGAGACACACATTCACCTCTTTGCTTCACAGACCTTTCCATTACTCTTCCTCATGGGTGGGTGCCTTGGATGATTTGAATAGTTGGACTGAGGCACTTGTAGGTACCTGGCTGTGTCCCACCCAGCTGTGGCCATTAGGCACGCATGCTGTGCCCTGTTATGCTGTAACCAAGACCCTCACCTGGATGTCATACAACCAAGCTGCAGCTGCAGACCTGCCTTGTTATATACTGCGGTTGACATACACTGCTATAACAGAATTTTCCCTTCTGCTTCTCTTGCTGTAATTTTCCACTCTGAGACAGAGTCATAACCACATAAGATCATAAAATCATCCCTCTTGCCTTGTTGCAAAAACCCAGAAACGCTATGATATAAAAAATAACAGCCCCACTGCATTTAGGCTTAGCCTTTGGATGGGAGTCCACTGGGCCAATGCTGGCATATCAATAAACTCTGTTTCCTGCCACAAGCCTCAGTGTTTCCTGCCTCTCCTTGCAAGTTCTCAGTAGCCCACAGCAACAGAACTACTCAAATCTGTGGCCTGGTGGGAGATGGCTTCAGAGCACTTGAATTGCCTCATTGAAACCACTACCAGCGTAAAAGGGCACAATCAATTTCTAAGTTGCAGGCAGCTTTTAAAATTTCCTACTTTTCTTAGGACCCCTGGAAGCCAATAATTTATGCACTAAAGAGTGGGACAATGAGATCACGAGCAGTCATATTGGACCAAGGCTGTCAGGAGCTTCTTGCAAGGCAAATCTGTGTTTGGCACTGACTTGCTGCCTCAGGTCTAACCTTTGGGGAGCAGAGTCTTAGCAGTGATAAAGCTGGATCAGTTCTGCTTCCTGTCTGGGTTCCTCCCACATGTGAGGATGGGAATGAGAACTCTGTGAAGTAGTTGAGCTCAGGAGTTTCCTTTCATAGTGAGAGAGGAAGTGGTTGGGGCTTCCCTCTGAAGACAAAGCTTGGAGTCTCTAGTCACATGCCCAAGTCCTCTCTGACCAGCCACTGGAGAATCCATAGATGTCCTGATCCGTCCCTTAGATTCTGGGCTGAGGTCTCGGTTCTTTTCAAACTAGCTCATGACGTGCCATTGCTAAGCATTTACCATATCTTTCTGCATTAAATATTATGCCATTAAAAGCAACCTAACATATTGGTGATTCAGCAGCATTTCTTGTACAAAGAAATGAAGTAAGTTATAGAATGTTTATAAACAAGTAGATTGAATAGTAATGGTCCCTGAAATGATTTTATAATTATTCTGCAAGCATCATTATTTGTTGGATAAGAATATAATACTCAGGCCAATGTGCAAAAAAGAGCAACATGTCTTGCTGACTAGTGCTCCTTCTATGCACTTTGAATGACAGTTTGAGGATCCTCTAATCTTGTTTAGAAATGTTAGCCAGTCATAAAAGTCTCTAAAATATTACTACTTATGGAAAGTGTGGAGCGTGAAAATGATTGCTAGAATATCTCAAAATATTAATACAATTTCCAGAATACAGAGCTGCCTCATTGATTTTGTGACCTCTTTTATTGTTTCTCTTTTTTTATCATCTAATTTTTTATATTTGAAACTATTTCCCAATTCATCTGCTTCTGTGCCTTTTTTATTCCAACTAAGTTCTTATAATGCTCATCTCCTCCTTAAATGAATATGGAATTTTCCCCCCTGAATTAAAGTGTAATACATTCTAGTTAAAAAGGAATTCACGCACACGAACAAAACTCCAGAAAAATAGAGGATATAAATGCTATTAATATGGCTGGAAGTTTAATACAAGTCCTATCCTTATGTGCATATGAAAATTTCTTCATTCTCACATTACAGAAATGAATGAAGACCTTAAACTCCACACCTTATTGACAGTTTAAACAACTAATATTTTAAAAAGAAAAATCAAAATGTTAACACATTGTGCAAATATCTGGGAAGACAGAGATGATATTTAAAATGGTTAACAGCTATTAATAGCAGTGAACAGAACAGTAGGATGGATGGGTGAGTACTGGCTAAATACTAGACTGGCATTAAAAAAAAATCTAATTACTTTCCTTGGAAAGGATAGAAATTAGAAGCATTTACAGAATACTGTGAAACTATTTCATGACTCGAAGTACAGCCAGGGTTTCCAAGAACCAAATATATTAGTTAGTGTGATGGTTAATTTTATGTGTCAACTTGGCTAGGCTGTGGTGCCCAGGTGTTTGGTCAAACATCAGTCTAGATATTAGCATGAAGGTATATTTTTAGATATTATTAATGTTTAAAGCAATTATCCTCTATATTCCAGATGGACCTCATCTAATCGGTTACAGATCTTAACAGAACAAAGACTGAGTTTTCCTGAAGAAGAAATTCTTTTCAAGACTGCAACAAAGAAACCATGCCTGGGTTTCCAGCCCATTACACTGCAGAATTCAGACACAAGTGTGCAGCATCAGGTCTTACCTCGATTTCCAGCCTGCTGCTCTGCCCTGCAGACTCTGGACTTGCCAGCCCCACAATTGTGCGAGCCAGTTCCTCACAATAAATCTTTGGTCTCTTTCTCTGGAAAACCCTAATACAGTTAGTGACCAAGACTGGTGGTAACCCAGTCTTAAAAGATCCCCCAGAAAGGGTGACATTGGGCAATTGGGCAGTGATCATCCTCAGGCCCCAGCTGAGGACTAGATTCTTCTAGAACCTAAAAACAGCCTTTTTTTTTTTTTTTTTTCTATTTCTGAATATGAATTTGAATTTCCTTATTATTGTGTTCAGGAAATGTTAGCATTCCTCACAAGCACCATCTCACTGGTTTATCTGAATGGTCATCTGTGGTTTTAATACCATGTTTTCAGGGGCTTTCAGAAGGATGTTTTCTTGTGATTTTTCTACTTTCAAGTCTAGTGTCTTGTCCATTTGAGATGCTATAACAAAAATACCACAGACTGGGTGGCTTAAACAAAAGAAATTCATTTCTCACCGTTCTGGAGGCTGAGAAGTTCAAGATCAAGATGCCAGCAGATCTGGTTTCTGGTGAGGGCCAGCTTCCTGGTTTGCAGATAGCTGACTTCTCATTGTATCCACACATGGCAGAAAGGAGAGAGAAAGGAAGCAAGTTCTCTCATGTCTCTTCCTTCAGGGGTGCTAATCCCATCATGAGGGCACTACTGTTATGACCTAAGTAACTCCTAAAGGCCCTGTCACTTAATACTGTCACATTGAGAGTTAGAATTTTGACATGTGGATTTTGGGGGGACAAAACATTCAGTTCACAGCACCTCGTTTTTCATAACCCAGAGAAGTAAGCCTCCATGGAATAGATAGGCGATGATGAATATCTGAGGGAGAAATAGTGCTAGGATTTGGGGTTTCTCAATAGCAGCTTCACATATGAACTTCACTCTTGTTTTTCACATTCAGTGATAGGAGACAAACTCTCGGCGTGTTTTTTTGCCAAGTTGTTAACACACTTAGCTTCACAATTCTTATGAACTTCAATTCATGGTTTCAATAAGGAGATGAAGTTTTAGATGCTTCGTCACTTCATTCCATTTTAGATACAACACACAATTAAACTTATTTATTCTTTACCCTCTCTTCTTAATTAGCCTGTAAGCTTCTTGGAGTCAGGAACAACAACTTACTCATCCATGAATTTCTAACACCTAAAACAGTGCCTGACAATAGTAGATATTTAATAAATTTTCAGTGCATGATTATCAGCAAGGTTAAACATTTTATAATATATTTTATCGATTGAGAAGAAATAATATTTAATATTTTGAATAAATGAATAGTCTTATTTATCTCAAATCAGTTTTTTTCATGATGTCTATTCAGGAGAACTCTATTCAGAAGGTCAAAGAGCAGAAAACAAAAGATCACAGGGCTCTGCTTTATTTCCTTCTCTACCCAGCTCTATGTAGGTACCTTCTATCTTATTTCTCTTAATTTTATGAAGAACCCAATGAACTGAATGTCAGCCAAAAGAATTTCACCATGTGCTAAGAATCCAGCTGAAATGTGATAATGCTTAATGCACTGAAATTTACTTATAAGGCACTATTTGAACAGCAATATTTAAGTTGTGCTTCCTTAACTGTAAAACAAACCCATTAAATGTTTTTGCCCCCAAGTTAATTTAGCACTGCCCACGGCATTTTATCTGTGGAAATCCCAGGGAGAAATATGATGCGATTGACCTGATTTCATATTATAAATGAAGTAAAGATAAGCCACTGTGTGGGCAAATTGCTATTGTATTCAATTATCGTACTGGAAAAATGAGAATTTGAGAAGCAATTTGTTTTGAACAAAACCATTCCTTCAGGTTAATTTTTTTGTAGTTAAATGAGTGGAGTTAGTCAATAGGCAATGATCAGGCACATAGCTAGGAATCTGAAGTAATCACAGGCACGTTTTGTACCATCTCCAGTTGGAATCTTCTCATAGTTTGTGTTAGAAGGTGAACAAAACTAATGCTATCTTGTGCCCCATCCACCGTGTTGACTCCTGTTTAACCTCATTCCTTTGTTCCACTGATCAATTATAGATTGGCCTTAAGGCAAATGTAAAGGGAGCATAGGTTTCAGGGAGTAAATGACTTATTACAGCAGGTGGCATCAGAGGTCTGTACACCAACATCACAAGCCCCTCTGCCTCATATATGGTAAGACACCTGGTGAATGATGTTATCAACTTATTTTTCTTGAAGTTATTTGTTATTTGTTTCCTTGGAGTTATTTTTAGTAACAGAGGTTTTGCTATATAAACTTAGCCTAAACCCAGAGAACTAGAGCCCTCATCCACTGTAGACATCTGATTCTTTGCTGTGTGCACCTTTCCTGTATGTAAGTTACCCCACTAATAAATATCTTTAGATTCTATATGGACTTTTCTGTTTCCTTTTTCAGTCTCAAAGTGTCTTCTCAGTTGAGAGGACATTATACTTTAACTCCCTCCTCACACAGCTTGTTAAGTATCCACTGCCTAGATATAATCAGAGGCAGAAAATATTTTAGAGTATAGAAGAAACTTATTAATTTCTAGCAATAAATAATCAATGAAAAGCAAACCAGGAGAAGGTAAATATTAAGGAAGCCAGGACAAGAAAGTTGTGGAACACAGGAAAGAAAGTTGGAAACCAACTCTAAGTGGGGAAATAGAATATTAAATATGGAAGCCTGGAGAACATGGTATAAAACAAATGTCATACTTAAAGCCAATTAGCTATGTGCTTCAACAGCTGGAGACCAGGAGAACCCTGCAAGTCCTTGGGTATGACTGATCCAGTCAGAACCTTTAGGACATCCCTGAATGGGCAGATGATGATTCCGACGTCTTGGCAGCGTAAGTGGGGACATATTTTTCTTATGCTTTCTGTAATCCCCATGGAGATCTAAAGGACTGGCTTTCTTATTGATTCACCATGCTGATTATTAGAGTGAATCCAAGGAAAGTTCTTATAAAAAACAGTGTCACCAAAATTGACAAAAAAACCCCAAAAATCAAAAAAACAAAAAAACAAAAACGAGCAAAGCAAAAAGAGGCTTGAGTTGAATAGTAATTATTATAAACCGAATACATTGAAATTACAACCAAAAATCTCAAGCCCAGATGTTTTTACAGATGAGTACTACTAATTAAAAAAAAAATTTTGCAATTCCTTTCTTACTTGAGTTATTCTGGAAAATAAAATAAGCTAAGTTGCTCACTTTATTTTATGAGACTAGTGAAATCATTATTCTAAAACCAGATAAAAATAATGCAAGAAAATTATCAACCATTTCACTTATATCATTGTGAAGAAAATCCTAAATAAAACTCAGAAACTAAGTCCAATTGTGTGAATCACAATACATCATGATCAAATAGGTTGTATTTCAGTAATTCAAGGGTGACTATACATCAGAAAACCTACCAATGTTATTCACTATGTTAAAATATTAATCTAGAGAAATAACAGAATTATCTCAGCTGATACCAAAAATGCACTTGATACAGCACAACATGAACTTAAAATAGGTTTTTTTTCAGTAAGTTAGAAATAGAAGGGAACTTCTTTGCTAATGTGAAAGTATGTATCGCAACCCTACATTAAATGTTATATTTAATGGAGAAACTCAGATGCAGTTCCTTTAGGATCAAGGATAAAATAAAGTTGCCTATTCTCATTGTTACAGTTTAATATAGAGTGACAGTTCCTGGTTAACTCTACAAGGAAAAAAAAATTAAGGTATGTAAATATTGGCAGAGATAAAATATCTTATTTGCCGATAATAATGTTACCTAGAAAAGCATCAGAATCAACAACAACTAATAATTAATAACAGACTTCAGTAAATTTACCAGGCATAAGATACTTAAAAAGCCAATAGATAATTAAATGCCCATTTTTTGGGGGGGGGCGGTGCGTGGGGCTTGGTTGAGAACCTTGATTTAAATCTCACACTTTATACAAAAATTAACTCAAAGTGGACTTAAAATGTAAAACATATACTACAAAACTTCTAGAAAAGAATGTATAATCAGATAAATACCAATTAAAATTGGATATCACATTATACTGCCGTGAAATGTAAAGATAGGACTTCTGTTTACAACCATATGAGGTAGCAGGGATTGGGTTTACTCTCTTGCTTGAAACAACTTAAAATTTGGAAAAAATATATAATAAAATGATTTTCAAGACCCCTTGAAACAAAGTACAATAATATTGGAGAGACAGGAAACAAAAGAGGGGAGCTCCATGATGATGCTCTCTTACCAGCTGGAGAAAGTTTCCAGGTTGCAATGCAGGGAAAGACGTTCCAGGTGAAACCTGGTGGTCTCCCTGAACTGAGGAGATTGAAGATGCTCAAATTCTAGCACAAGAACATAGGGAAAACTGCACTAAGACACATCAGAACCAAATTTCTGAAAACCAGTGATAAAAAGAAAATTTTAAAAAAGCAGTCAAAGAAAAAAGACACCTTATATAGAGAAAAACAAAGATAAAGTTGACAGCAGATTTCTTGAAGAAATGATGCAAACTAGAACCCAGTGGAGCAAAATATTTAATGACTGAAAGAAAATGCCTTCAACCTCGATTTAGATGCTGATGAAAATATCTTTCAAAAATGAGAACAGAGCAAAGATCTTTTCAGACATACAAAAACTGACAGGATTTATCAGTAGTAAATCTGCAGTACAAAAATGTTAAAGAAAATCTTTCCAGCAGAAGAAAAGTGATTCCAGATGGAAATTTAGAGCTACATCAATAAATAAAAAGCACCAGAAATAGTAACCATGTGGGTAAATATAAAAGATTCTCTTTTTATTTAAGTCTATTCAAAAGATAATAGACTGTTTAAAGCAAAAATAATGACAATATATTTTGGGGATTATAACATATATAGAAGGAAGAAATGACACCAAAGCAAAAATCCCAAGAACAGAGAAATGGAAGTATTATTATAAGGTTGTTATAGCATACACAAAGTGGGATAATATTACTTGAAGGTGGACTTGATGAGTCCAAGGTGCCTTGGATTGAATTGTGCCCCCCAAAGTCCATGTATTAGAAACTTAACCCCCCACTGTGACAGTGTAAAAGATGGTGAGAAATCCCATTATGGTGTTGAAAGGTGGGGCCTTGAAGAGGTGATTAGATTGGCAGTAGTGAATGGATTAATAATGGTAGTCAGGGGCGTGTTTCTGAGGGCTTTAAAAGAAGAGAGCACCTGTCTTTCTCTCTCTCTCTCTTGCTTCTTCTTGCCAGGTGATCTGCTTATACCCACTGCTGCCTGCCACTTTCCGTCATGAGTAGGAACAGAGAGCATGCAATGGTGCAGCCCAGTGACTCTTAGCTAAGAAGATTAGTACAACAGAAAGGGATTATCAAGAGAAGGAGAAAAAGGCCCTGAAGGCATTGCAGAGCCCTCTGGGGCCAACTCTTCCATTTCAGGCCCAAAGGCCTAGGGAGGCAGAACGGTCTTGGGGAACAGGCTCGAGGAGCCCCCCACGGGCTTACCTGGGACCACCTCAGGGACCACCTCAGGAAACTGTTTCTAGCACCAGCACCCCAGCTGCTTTGGCTGCTCCAGCTGTGGGTAAATTGGCCCCAGGTGTGGCTTGACATGAAACTTTGGAAAATACAAGCTGGAAGCATTGGCGGCACCCATGTGGTGTTAGGTCTGCAGGCTTGCAGAATGCCAGAGCTGGGAAGGCTTTGGAGCCTCCATCCCAATTTCAGCAGATGGATGGAAAAGCCAGGAAGAGATCTGTAGCAAGGGCGAGTCACTGCAGACAACCTTTGCTAGAGCAATGCTGAGTGGAAATGTGGGGTTGGAGTTGCAGCAGAGAAACCCCATCAGCACCATGTTTAGTGGAGCTGTGAGGGTGGGACCACCATGGAGACCCCAGACCTGTGGAGCTACCAGAGTGCAACGCCAGCCTGCAAGAGCTTAAGCATCACCTGAGACCAGGAAAGCCACAGAAGCAGAGCTGCCCGAGGACTTGGGGACCCAACCCCCTGCACCAGTGTGCAGAGGAGATCGAACATGGACTCAAGGTACATGATTCACCAGCTTTGAGATTTAATGCCTGCCCTTCTGGGTTTCAAACTTGTTTGGGACCTGTTACACCTTTCTTTTGGTCTATTTCTCTCTTTTTGAATGGTAATATGTACCACCCAGTTTTAAGTGTTTTGTTATAAGTAACATAAACAGACTAATACAGATACTCTGCTCTTGCTGTTGCCACCACCAAGCCTCTCACCAGATGTGTTCCTTGGACTTTGGACTTCCCAGCCTCAGAAACTGTAAGCAATAAATTTTGTTTTCTTTATAAAATAGTCAGTTCTGTGTATTTTGTTATAAGCAACAGAAATGGACTAAAACACTGTTTTTATGCCAGTACTATTTTGAAATCAGGTAGCATAATGCCTTCACCTTTGTTCTTTTTGTTTAAAATTGCTTTAGTTACACAAGGTCTTTTGTGGTTCCATATAAACTTTATGATTTTTTTTCCCAATTTTTGTGAAGAATGTCATTGGTATTTTGATAGGAATTGCATTGAATCTGTAGATTGTTTTGGGTAATATGGACATTTTGATGATATTAATTCTTCCAATTCATGAACAGGGGATATTGTTTGGTTTATTTGTGTCTTCTTCAATTTCTTTTAACAATGCTTTATAGTTTTTGTTGTAGAGGTCTTCCACCTCCTTGGTTAAGTTTATACCTAGGTATTTCATTTTTTTAATAGCTATTGTGAATGGAAACACTTTCTTGAGTTCAACTTCAACTATTTTGTTATTGGCATATAAGAACACTATTGATTTTTGTGTGTTGATTTTGTATCCTGCCACTTTACTGAACTCATTTATTAGTTCTAGTAATTTTTTCATAGAGTCTTTAGGGTTTCTATGTATATGATCATGTCATCTTCAAAGAGGGATAGTTTGACTTCCTCCTTTCTGATTTGGATGCCCTTTATTTCTTCTCTTGTCTTATTGTGCTGGCTAGAATTCCAGGACTATGCTGAATAAGAATGGGAAAAGTGGGCATCCTCATCTTGTTCCAGATATTAGAGGAAAGACCTTCAAGTTTTATTCATTCAGTGTGATACCAGCTGTGTGTTTGTCATACATAGCCTTTATTGCATTGAGATGCATTCCTTTTATACCTAGTTTTTTGACTGTTTTTTTTTTTATCATGAAAGGGTGTTGGATTTTATCAAGTGTTTTTCCACATCTATTGGAATGATTGTATGTTTTTTCCCCTCATTCTGTTGATGTGATGTATCATGTTTATACATTTGTGTATATTGAGGCATCCTTGTATCCCTTGGATGAATCCCACTTGATCATGGTGAATGATCTTTTTAATGTGTTGTTGGATTCTGTTTGCTAGTTTTTATTAAGGATCTTTGCATTTGTGGTTTTCTTTTTTTGCTGTCTTTTTCAAGTTTTGGTTTGAGGGCAATGCTGGCCTCATAGAATGAGTCTGGAAGTATTTCCTTCTCTTCAATATTTTGGAAGAGGTTGAGAAGAATTGGTATTAGTTCTTCTTCAAATGTTTGGTAGAATTTGGCAGTGAAACCATCTGGTCCTGGGGTATCCCTTGTTGGGAGACTTTTTATTACTGGTTTGATCTCATTACTTCTTATTGATCTATTTAGGTTTCTAATTCTTCATAATTCAACTTTAATAAGTTGTATGTGTGCAAGAATTTATCCATTTCTTCTAGGTTTTCTAGTCTTTTCGTGTTCACAGTAGTCTCTTATGACTCTTTGTAGTTCTGTAGTATCAGTTGTAGTGTATTCTTTTTCATTTCTGATTTTTATTTGTAGTAGTGGATTGAATTATGTCCCCCAAACTCATTGAAGCTTGAATTGTGTTCCCCAACTTTTATGTATTAGAAACTTAGCCCCCACTGTGACTAAGAGGATGTGAAATCCTATTATGGTAATTGAAAGGTGGAGCCTTGAAGAGGTGATTGGACTGCAGGACCATGCCGTAGTGAGTGGATTAAAAATGGTGGTCAGGGGTTCTGAGGACTTTAAAAGAAGAGAGAGTCTTGTCTTTCTCTCTCTCTTGCGCTCTCTGCATCTCCGCTTCCACCATCTTACAATATGAGACCTCTGGCTGTGGCCACCACCAGATGAAATTTGGACTTCCGAGCCTCAGAAACTATAAGCAATAAATTTCATTTTTCTTTATAAATAACCCAGTTTTAAGTATTTTGTTATGAGCAACAGAAAAGGACTAATACATTTGTCTTCTCTTTTTCTTTGTTAGTCTAGCTAAAGGTTTATCGACTTGTTTATCATTTTGAAAAACAAACTCTCTTTTATTGATCTTTTGTATTTTTTTTTCAAATCTCTAATTCATTTATTTCTGCTCTGATCTTTGTTATTTCTCTCCTACTAATTTGGGGTTTGGATTGTTTTTTTTTTCTAGTACCTTGATGTGTAAAGTTAGGTTGTTTATTTGATGTCTTTCTTCATTTTTGACGTAGGCATTTATATCTATAAACTTTCCTCTTAGAACTGCTTTGCTGTATCCCATAGGTTCTGTTGTGCTGTATTTTCATTTTCATTTGTCTCCAGGAATTTTTAAATTTCTCTTTTGATTTCTTTTTTGACCTATCCATTGTTTAGGAACATGTTGTTTAATTTCCATGTATTTGTACAGTTCCCCAAATCCCTTTTGTGATTAATTTCTAGTTTTATTCCATTGGTCAGACAAGATAGTATGATTTCAATTTTTTAAAATTTGTCGAGACTTGTTTTGTGACCTGACATGTGGCTTGGTACTTCAGGGTTGGGTGTGCATAGATTTAGAATTATTATACGATCTTGTTGAATTGATCCCTTTATTATTATATGATGACCTTACTTGTCATTTAAAAAAATTTTCTTTGCTTTGGAATCTATTTTATCTGATGTAAGTATATCTACTCCTGCTCTTTTTTGATTTCCACTTGCATAAAATATCTTTTTCCATCCCTTCTTCACTTTCAGTTGATGTGTATCCTTATAGGTAAAGTGAGTTTCTTATAGGCAGTGTGTTGTTGGTTTTTGTTTTATAATATATTCAGTCACTCTGGGTCTTTAATTGACCATTTAATCCACTTACATTTAGAGCTATCATTGATATATAGGGACTTGTTACTGCCATTTGTTTCTTTTTTTCTTGTTGTTTTGTAGATCCTTTTTTCCAGTCTTACTGTCTTCCTTTGAGATTAAGTGGTTTTCTCTGGTAGCATATTTTAATTTCTCACTATTTGTTTTTAGTATGTATATTATATGTTTTTGTGTTATTATAAACTAATGACAACTTAACTTTGATCACTATGAAAATGGAAAAAATCAAGGCCAACTCTACACTTTGGCACTATTTCCCCCAACTTTTTGACATTTTGTTGTTTTCAGGTTACATCTTTGACTATTGCCTGTCTCTTATATGGTTGTTGGAGTTGTTATTATCTTTTTGGGTTTGTCCTTTATTCTTCATAGTAACAATGTAAGTGATTTTGTTACTACACTTATTACATTGGAGTATCCTGAGAATGCTTATTTCTTTACTTCACTAGTGGATTTTGTATCTTCAAGTGCTTACTTGTTACACTTTAACATCATGTTCTTTCAGCTTGAAGAGCTCCCTTTGGCATTTCTTGTAAGGCAGGTCTAGTGTCTATGAATTCCCTCAGCATTTGTTTGTCTGGGAAAGACTTTATTTCTCCTTTGTATTTGAATGTCAGTTTTGCTGGGCACAGAATTCTTGGTTGACAGTCTTTTTCCTTCAGAACTTTGAATATATCATCCCACTCTCTCCTGGCCTGTAGGGTTTTTACTGAGAGGTCCACAGAGAGTTTCTTTGGAGCTCCATTGAATGTTGTGTGTTTCTCTTCTCTTGCTTCTTTCAGTATTCTCTCCTTCTCTTTGGTTCTTGATAACTTGATTATGATGCACCTTGGGGTGTTCCTCTTTGGACTGAATTTGATTGGTGATCTCCGAGTTTCCTATACCTGGATGCTGTCATCTTTCTTCACACTTGGGAAATTTTCAGCCATCATTTCCTTAAGTATGCTTTTTTGGGTCTCTTCCTTTTTCATCTCCTTTGGTTACACCAATTATGCAAAGGTTATTTCACTTGAAGGAGTCCCATGATTGCTGCGATTGTTTTATATTTTCCTGTTCTTTTCTTTTTTTGTTTCTCTGATTATATAATTTCATATGCTATGCCTTTGAGTTCACTGATTCTTTCCTTTGTTTGATCAAGTCTGCTGTTGGAGTTTTCTATGGAACATTTCAGGTTCAGATAGTGTATTCTTTATTTCTGCTATTTCTATTTGTGTTCTTTTAAAATTAATTCTACTTCTTAGGCAAGTTTCTTCTTCTTCTTCTGGATTGTTTTCCAAATATCATTCAATTTTCTATCTGTATTTTCTCGTGACTCGCCGACCATCCTTAAGAGGGTTATTCTGAACTCTCTGTCAGACATTACATAAATCTGCTGTCCTTCTGCGTTCATTGCTGGCACTTTGTTGGTTTCCTTTGGTCATATATCTCTGTTCTTTTTTGATCTTTGTGTCTTTACATTGCTGTTGGGGCATTTGAAGAGATGGCTACCTCTTCCAGGTTTTATAGGTGCTCTTTGATGGTGTTATAACTTTACTGCTCAATATTAGATCTTTGTCTCTAGTCTGTGTTTTTTCCCATTCTTTGATTAATTTACAGCAATCACCACCCCTTAAGAACTTCCCTGGGACTAATTTGCTGTCAAGGTTAATTCCCAGGTTGGGGAATACTTCCTGCAGGGACTGAAACTTGAACTCTGTGCATGAGCTAAATTTCTGCCTTGCTCTTGTTTCTCAGACTGGAAAAAATTTTTGTGCTGTCTGGATATTAATTGTTGGCCTCTTAGTCACTTCAGGGTCATGTGGGGTCACCACTAACACAACTAGTCTGTGTGGAAATTCTGGCCTGGGGCATAGTCTTTCTACAAACTGTACCCCTTGTGGTTCTATCACACTGACCTGTCTCCACTGTGTGGCACCTGTGCTTCTCCCTACACTGCTACCAGATTCACCACTGGTGGATAAGCCCCCTGCCCCTCAGCACTGCAAATGTTTCCCATTGCACAGGCCTTGCACAAGTCCCTTGTGAAGACTCACCGACCTCTGGGTGAATCCTTCCTCCCTTTGGCTGCAGTCCTTCCTCTTATGTGGGTGCCAGGAAGATTGTGAGCAGCTTTTCTGGCCTGGGATATAAGATAGTGCACTTCGAAGTGATTTTTTTTTTTCCCAGTAGTCATGGCACCCTTCTCCCCCGCAGACTCCAAGTAGCTTCACATAGAGGGTACTGGTATGGCTTTCTTGTCATAGCTAGCTGCTCCGTGTGCTGTGTGACGCTGGCCTGCAGAACAGTTGGGGCTGGGCCTGATTGAAGTTGTCCTTCCTCCCGCTTGCTGTGACTTTCCATGCCTTCATGAACTCAGCAGGTCCCTCTGCCTATTTCTCCAAGTACTAGTGATTACACATGGTAATTTTTGTGTTTTAAAAGTTGTACATTGATCTCTTTTGGGGGCAGGGAGAGCAATGCCAAGGTCATATATTCCTCCATCTTGGTGATGTTACTTTCCTGAAACTCACTTTAAGCATACAGACCCAAATAGATTAAAAGTAAAAGGATGAAACACATAAACTATGCTAATAAATACCAAGAAATCTGAGCTTGCTCTACTAATATTAGACAAAGTAGATTTTAGAGCAAAACCAGGGATAAAGAGAGCCTTCTCTTAATGATAAAGGGTTTCAATCAATCAAGAGGTCGTAACAATCTGAAATGTTTCTAAATGAATAACAGACGTTCAAAATACGTAAAGCAAAAAAACTGACAGGAATGCAAGGAGAAATAGACAAAACAATAATTGTAGTTGAATATTTCAACACATTTCTCTCAATAATTGATAAAATGAATAGACAGAAAAGCAGCAAGTAAACAGAAGACTTAAATTACACTATTACCAACATGACCTTATTGATATTTATAGAACATTTAAACTAACAACAGTAGAAAATACATTCTTTTCAAGTATGCATGGAGCATATATCAAGACAGATAATACTCTGGACCATAATACAAATCTCAGTAAATTTAAAAAGATTCAAATTGTACAATGTATGTTCTCTAACCACAATGGAATTGAGTTAGTAATCAATCACAGAAAGATATCTGAAAAATTCCCGAGTATCTGGAAACTAAATAACACACTTTCAATAATGAAAACACAATATATAAAACATTTTGGGGCTGTATCTAAAATAGAAAAATAGAAAAAATAGAAATTTTAAGCTGTAAATACCTGTATTAGAGAAAAAGAAGTTCTCAAAGCAAAAATCTCACTTTCCAACTTAAACTATAAGAAGAGTAAATGTATTAGTCTGTTTCTGTTGCTTATAACAAAATACACAGAACTGGGTGATTTGTAAAGAAAAAAAATATTGCTTACAGTTTCTGAGGCTGGGAAGTTCAAAGTCCAGGAAACATGTCTGGTGAAGAGCCTTGGTTGTGGCAAGTGACAGCAGGTATCACATTGCAAAATGGTGGAACAGAGAGAGCAGTGAGACTAACCTCCTCAGTAAATGAAACCTATAACAGTAAGAAAAAATAATGAAGATCAGAGCAGAAACGAATAAGATAGAAACCACAAAGGTGAGAATAAGCCATGAGAATACTTTTGAGAGTGATGAGTATGTTTGTTATCTTGATTGTCAGGGTCATTTCACATGTGTATACATATTTTAAAATGCACTAACTCGCACGCTTCAAGTACATACAGTTCAATACAGTTCATTGTACATCAATTTAACCTCAATAAAGCTGTTAAAAAATAAAGCTGAATGGTTCCAAGTGTTGCTGGTGATGTGGGAATATAGAAATCCTCATGCATGACGGTGGTGGTGTAGTATAGGTGTTCTGGAAAACAACACAGCAATACTTAGTCCTAATTAATACATACAAATCCTGTAAGCCAGCAATTCTCTTCTTGAGTATATACCTCAAAGAAATATCTAAACATATTTTATAGGGGACATGTATGAGGATGTTCCTTGCAGCACTGTTTATGGTGTTAAGAAGTTAGTGAAAACTGTCTAATAACGTTGGGAGAGTAGATAAGTAAAATATGGTAGATGCACTATGGAGTGCTTTGAAGCAGTTAGAAATTACAATTTAGATAAAATAAAAGCACACGCATAGAAAACAACCTTATACATTTGGCAAGAACACACAGTTACACTTAAAATTAATAGAATTAATGTTTGTCTATCGGTGGTGTGAAGAATTTGAACTGGAAAATGGGTTTATAAGAGAAAGAAAAATTAGACATCTTTTGTTATAATCTACATCCCAGGAATGTTCAGGGAACTGAGAGCTGTTTTGTAATTTATGATGTGTTTTGAATCTCCTCAGCTAGGCATCTTGTTGTGACAGGTGATTTATCAAATTGCTTACTTGAGAGGATTCAACTCCCCTTTCCCTACTCAACATCTTTAATTGATGGATGTTAATTAGAAAGAACTCACCAACACACTTAACTGTGGAACAATGTTTTAAAAAATGAGTCTTTCATTTTTAAAACTTTGCTCGAAATCCTAGGTATAGTGGGTTTTATTTGATCAGAAGTTTTCCCTTTCAGTTGAACAGCATTCTGATAAAAGGCTCACTTATTCAAGAAATATTTACTGAGTACTGCCCCTGTCTGGGGTGTACTAGGTGACATAGATACTGTGTTAAGTGACATGGACATAAAGATGAATCAGAGGATGCCCGTTACCTATTACTTTACTGTCTTGGGGACAAGGCAAGTGTAAAAATAACTCCTGTAAAGAGTATTAAAGAGGCTGGGACAATAATGTGCATAGGGTAGAGTGTGGGTGTGCAAGAATGAGTTGTTGATTCTAACAGAGTAAAAGGAGAAACAGAGGTTGGAAAAAAGCTTCAGAGAACTGGTTATACGTGAGTGGAGTCTTGAAATTAAATTGGGTGCTTGTCAGGTAGCAAGAAAAGCAGGAGGCATGCAATAAAAAGGAGCCATTTGACATCAAACAGCACAATGAGTTAGGGGAGATGAAAGTACCAGGGAAATTTGGAACATAAAGGGTGCGTGGTGGAAGAAGACATATGGCAGGAGATGAAGCTGGGGGACCACAAGCTCTCGAGTAGTTACGATCCTGATACCTACTCTAGCATCATCTCTTCCTTTCTCACTTCATTCTTTTAGTCCCTTCTTGTACCTAATGAAGTTCTGGAAACCTTTTTTATTTTAGCTGTAGTAGTTGATTACATTCTTTTATCATATTGCATATATAGTACTTCACAGATATTCCAACTTGATTGCATACCAAAAAAGTCACTGTTCAAATTTCTTTTTAATGTTAGAGTTAATGAGTAATGTATGATAGACAATCCAAGTCACATTGTCAGCGTGTTTATAACACATACAGCTACTTAAACTGTTAATCTATGGATTATTGAATTAGTTGTCAAATATAAATATGCAGTGAAAACTGCCTCTCCTTTTATGTTGATTTTCATACCACTTAACTTTTCTGTTTTCTTGACTGTTATTATAAAGGCTTTTGGCAGATGAATTATTTCGCAGCCACTGATTTTTAGTCATTGCCTAAGGTTGAAATTTGCTGCTACAGATGTCCCAAATTATCTGGGTAGTGTCATGAGAAATCTTTTAAAATAGCATCTATTGTTTTTCATCTATGTGTGATCACTAGAACACCTTAGATTTTAAAATTTGCTTAGGTTATTTAATGATTTTTTTTTTTGGAAAATTTTATTGAAGTGTCAAATATATACAGAAAAGTACACAAGTTTTAAGTTTACAAATAAACAAAATTTCAGAAAAAGAACACACCTGTGTAAGCAGCTCTCAGGTCAAAAACACTATCAGCACTCCTGCAGCTCCCACTCTGCCCTTCCGGAGACTGCCACCTCATGGGTGGCCATTATTCTAAACTTTAATAATACTATAGATCAGTTCTGTCTATATTTGAACTTTTTATAAATGGAATCATAAAAGCATGTGTTCCTTTGAGTCTGGCTTCTTTTGTTCAAATTATGTTCATGAAATCCATCCATATTGCAGAATCATAGTTTGTTCATTCTCATTGATGTACAGTTTTCCATTGTACAAATCCACAATTTATTCATGCAAACTACTGTAGATACAGTTCAGCTGTTTCCATCTTTTTGCCAATTAAAAATGGTACCAAACTACTGGTAGTTTGATTGTCATAGTAGTCCAGCTTCAGTGCATTTTATGTGAAAGTGTGAATTGCAATGTCCTGTGCCATAATAACAAATGAGAGGAATCGTGGTTTTCTAGTACCTGATCAGTATCCCTGGCAAAATTCTCCCTTCCTCCATACCAAGTTTATATCCTAATTTAAGCATTGCCAGCCCTCACTATATATACAAAGACAGAACTGACCAAATCATGGGGATTACTTCCATCTTGTAAATGAGGGAAAGGACTCTCTTCCTTATCCATGCAGTGATATTTGATCATCTAAATTAGGAATCTCCACTAGGACCTCCTTGGAAGCCACTACAAAGTAGTTAGGTGGTCCTAGGGTTAGTTGCTTACAAAGGTATAAGAGGAACACCTCCTGAGCTGGTTGGGTGCTGGGGGATGAGATGGCATGAATACAAAGGTGTTATGGCATACATGATTTTGCTGAATGAGGGACTCTATTTTCAGCATAGATTACAAACTTTCAACTCCCTGCTAAAAAAAAGTTTAAATCAGTCTCCTTTCCATAATGACAAGGAGTATGTAGGAGAGAATTTAGCTGGATAAGAGAGTGTAGATGCAGAACAGGTTTAAGGAAGATTTTGAGAGCAATAACATGGGAAGCAGAAGTATGTATTTTTCAGAATGTGTTGGATGAAGGGCACTCCTGTCTGTTTTGTTTGCTGGTCTGTCCTCACTGACTACACCAGGCTGGGCATATAATAGGTAATAAATACTTCTGAATGTGGACTTAATGAAAATAAAGGCTTCTGCAGAAAATTGACTGATAAATGCTGGCTACACAAGTACTTTGCATAAGCAGACTAAAATTGTAATAATAGGGGCCCTGGAGCAAGAAATAGTGCAGATAGCAGGGTCCACAGAGTGAGGCAGAGTATTCACCTAGTCATGCTAATTAAAATTATTATCAGTGTAGAACAAAGGGAAACTGGCCCTTTCTATGTATTTTCTTACTGTTTTATTAGTATTCACTGATGGACAGAATTAGAGTCAGCACATCTGGCAGCAACTCAACTATCTGGAATCACAAAGCAGCACAGTCTTCATATTTTGGCTTGTGTTTGAGTTGATGGGGCTTTCAAAGTCTCTGTGTTCATAAATAAATGATACACAGCCCTTGATACATAATTTGGCATTTTCTGATAAATCTCAAAATATAACTTTGGAGAAGGAATGCTATTCTTGTATTTCAGAGACTCCGAGGAGTGCTAGAACAGTGATGGTAGGAAAGTAGGAGAGTTTTAAAAAATAGATATCTATAAAGTGGCACAGTGTGAAGGGTAAAATAACTAAGAGTTGATTAGTTGTGTGTTGCTAAGGCTTGTTTTTGTATATTTAGGGCAAGTGATGGATTTAGGGGCCAGTGATTCTTGCATCTGTTTATGAGCAAGGCAAGAAGTGGGACAGCCAGGCTTCAAGAGGTGCACATAATTACTCCAGAGAATTAGAGGAGGGAACTAAAAATAGCATTTCTTGGTACATGATTTGGCAAATATATTGTTCATAACAGACTGCAGGCATAAGAGATAGAATGTTAGAATAACCTGCAATAGGAACCCTGCATTTGTTTTTTGTCCCTTGAGAAAGTGCTACCTTACTCAAACTGTCAGGGTTTTCATGCAATAGCATAGTGTAACCACTTATTTGAATGTGGTTCGACATTTTCCAGCAGAAAATGTGCTGGATCTCACTTGCACATGAAACATGTCTAGAGAAGGTTAAGAATAAATGTTTTCTTTTGGGTTGAGTTTTTGTGGACTATTATCCCTTTGAAAATACTCCATAATGATTCATGTTTTCTAGTTGGTAAGGTATAACTCAGACAGCACAGAAATGATCAATACAGTAGTGCTCCAACGTATACGGAACTATAACTTCATTTTATAATGAATAACTTAATTTTATAGTGAAGATAGTGAGCAGTTAGAGGCGTGGAATAGGTATTAGCTAGAATTAGTAGAATAAATGTGCCAGGACAAATGGATCATTAGAAATGATTTACTCAATCAACTTTTACTGAACAGACGTATCCCTAATTTCAAGAATCTATTTTCTGGTGCCTTCAAATAACTCTCTTTCTCCCGGTCTTGCTGGGTTTCTGAAGAGGTGCTGTCAGAGTGACCTGACAGTGGGAGTGAGCTAATTACATCATGCAGTGTATTCTCCTGTTTATGCATTTCCAGATAAGAGATTCATCTGCAAACTAAAAGGCTAATTTATTTTTCATCAACCCTTTGATATGGAATTGCATCAAAGTGAGTTTTTAAAGGACAAAATTATTTGGGGAAAGAGTACAATTTGTGGATGTCTCTCTCCTGTTTCTTTCATTCAATATTTCATCCATTTTTTGTTTCCTATTTGGTTTTTTCTCTTCTCCAATTTAACACTTCTCCCACAGATAGGCTGGGGAAGGAAAAAAAGTAAAATTTGTATCATTTTATTACTCACATGCATTGAGTATTTTGGAAAGAGATCAGGGTTGGGAGAAGGCAGCTTGTTTACTATTTCAATAATTTTATATTTTATAAATGATAGTACATATTTAATTATAGGCTGTGACTAATAATCTTTGTTCTTATAGTATCATATAATGACAAATTCACTAATTTGTCCAATGTCCCATAAAAATCAGGGAAAGACCTATGCTGAATGTCATAATGGATCTGCCTTTGAGAGTCAGTTTATCTGATTTACGTGATGATGACGATGATGATGATGATGGCTGCTCAGTATATACTCTTTTAAAAAAGTCAATGGACTTTATTACTTAGAACAGCTTGGGGTTTATAGAAAAATTGAACAGAAGATACAGAAAGTTCCCATGTATTTCTTCTCTTTCTGCTCACAGTTTCCCTATTATTAACATTTTGCACTTGTGTGGTACATTTGTTACAATTGATGAACCGATATTGAGAGGTTATTACTACCAAAGTCCAAAGTTTATATCGGGGTTCACTCTTTATGTTGCACAGTTCCACAGGTTTTGACAAATGTATAATGTCATGTATTCACCTTTACAGTGTCACACAGAATAGTGTCACTACCCTAAACATTCCCTGTACTTGTGCGATTCATCTTCCTCTCCTCCTCCAAACCCCTGGCAACCACTGATTCTTTTTTTTACTGTATCTAGTTTTGCCTTGCCTTTTCAGACTGACTTCTTTCATTTCGCAATATGAATTTAAGGTTCCTCTATGTCTTTCTGTGCCTTGATGGCTCATTTCTCTTTACTGTTGAATAACATTCCGTTGTATGGATGTACCACAGTTTGTTTATAAATTCACCTATTGAAGGACAGCTTGTATGCTTCCACTTTTGGGCTATTCTGTTCTTTTGATGCCAGCAGCTAGACTCTGTGCCTACCAGTGGTAGGCTGAAAAACGTCCCCCAAAGACATCCAGATCCTAATCCCCGGAACCTGTGAATGTTACCTTGTAAGGCAAGAAAAGGACTTTGCAAATGAGACTAAGTTAAAGATCTGAGATTGTCCTACATGCAACCATATGTATCCTTATAAAAAGTAGGCAGAAGGAGCTGTCAGCACAGGAGATGGAGTCTGTGATCACAAGCCAAGGAATGCCGGCAGCCACCTGAAGCTAAGAGAGGCTAGGAACGGGTTCTCCCCTAGAACCTCCAGAGGGGATGTGGCCCGGCCTACATCTGATTTCAGCCTAGTCAAACTGATGTCGGACTTCTGGCCTGTAGAATTGTGAGAGAATACACTTCTTTTGCTTTAAGCCACCCAATTTGTGGTAATTTGTTATAGCAGCCATCGGGAACTAATATACTGCTTCTCCCCCGTTGGCGTCAGTTTGGTGCTCCTTACTTAAGGTACTGAGCTGCAGCAGTTGGATGTCCCCTTCCTGCCCCTCCTGCTGAAAATGAATTGTGGGCAGAAGGAAACAAGGTCTAAGCATAGCTGGAGGTTATTCCTTCTAGCAGGAGGGACTGTCAGTTCTTTCCTGCTACTGTGTCTGAGCTGCCAAGTTCCTGTTCTGTCTGATGCTGGCTCTTCAACTTTTGCCTCAGTCCAGTGTGTATCGTATCCTTATAATAAATTCACTTATTATTTAATGTAGTCAGAGTTGTTTTCTGTTATTTCTACCCAAGGAATTCTACATATTACATAGAAATATTGTTTCTTTCTTTCCTTGTTTGGACCAGTTACCGACTAATGTTACCTTTGGTTCAACTTTTAGAATTCAAAGTGAGCTTTTAGCCATTGCTACTCAGTTGCTGTCATAAAGCAGGTGAGAAGCCCTAGAGCAATGTATTCATGTATGGATATGTAAGAACTTCTAGAATAAAAGATCTTGGTTAAAAAAACCCTTTTTCTTTACCTTTTAAGAAATATCAGTAGGAGTTTTGTCTTTAGAATAATAAAGGCTTTATTTAAAAAAAAGAGAATTGAGAAAAGGAAAAGATGAAAGGTAGAATACATAGAATCACAGAATTATTTTTATTTATCAATTTTAGTTTAGATCATAAGAATACCTCTGTAGGGAAGCAATAATAACACAGAACTAAGCTTGCATTATTTTTTCTAAAGTTTATTTTAATAAATATCAGGCTATGCCAGTTTCCTGAGCTTTGAAGAAACAGGGACTTAGGACATGTCCCTAGAACAGGTGAATGGCACCCAGCAGATGCTATTGAATGAGTGACTGAATGAACAAACATGAATCTAAGGAGCAGGCACAAAGGTGAAGGCTCATATATTTAGAAGGGGTCATTCCTAAGAGCTGTAGGAATCATCATCATTCTATTTTATTGATCTGAAAAGTGGTAGAAAAGTTCAAGGAGAAAAAATAAGTAGAAAATTATTTTCAGCCTTATCTCATAAAAGACAAAGCAGTGAGATGAAATCTTTCCCCTTTGTAGCACCATATAGCGATGATGACCTGCTTATGTAATCTACAAAGGAAATATTTATTGATGTAACTCCTTAGCTACACATTTAATGTTTAGAAGGGCAAAAAATACAGTCCATTTTGAAAAATCTCACTATTAAGTACTCAGGCACATCCCAGAGAAGTGGGGAGCGCTGCAAGATAGTTCTTTGTCTCTGTCCTATGCTCGCACGGCCATGCCCCACATCACCTGCAGGTGGGTGCATCTCGCTCTTGCCTGCCTCCACCACTGGCCCTGAGTGTTTTCATCCACCTGCACCTGCAGCCATACATACACTCATACAGTTCTGCTTCTTTATCCTTTCAGGCTTTGGCTTGAGCCATCAGTTGTTGAATTTATTTTGATTTTTCCGTGGAAGCACCTGGTATGAGGGCACTTCAAATGTGGCAGGTAAGAGGAGAGAACATAAGTACAGAGAACATAAGAATATAAGAACATAAGAGAACATAAGCACAGAGGGATAAATACCACATGTGCTCACTCATGTGTGGGAGCTAAGAGAGAAAGAAGGCAGGAAAGAAAGACCACAGTAGTGCGGTGGTCTTACAGAGAGAGGGAACATTCCTAGGGCTACAAAGCAGAGTGGAGGAGAGAGGAGGAGGAGCATGGAGGTTGGGGGATAATTGGGTGGGGATATGGGGTACAAAAATAATTTCTGGTAATGGGTATGCCCCCAGTATGAATCTGGCCCTCACATCATGAGCACAAGGGGTGACAATCTGACAATTAGCTTTGTATCTCATGAATATTCTTAATAAATAAAAAAAATATGAGGAGAAAACAAAGAGACAACTTCCTACTCCAACTTCGGGTGACATACAAGGGAGGCATGTTGTTAAGTGAATTAACTGAATGTCCTAACTGAATGCCTCGGTGTCTTATCATGTTGACAGAATCTTTGTCTTCTATCTTTGATTTGCCAGGTTCTGCTAATATTGATAATTTTTTTTACATAATGCATTATAATATTTAAAAATCCTGTTAGTGTTACATCCTTAAGATAGTACGCTAAGAAGATTCTCTGTTGCTTTCCTCTGCTTTACATCTATTTATTGTTCTAGCAAGACAGACCTCTGTAGAAGAGAGGCGAGATAGGTACAGATGTGGTGTGATTTGGCCTGTTTACTTACAGTATTTCTTGGCTTCTATACTCCCTATTATTTTTCTATCAGTCTTTCCCTTAGTGTTGTTTTAAATGAGACATGCGTTTTAGGCTATCAAAAACTGATTTACATGATTATGCCACTGTCAGGGAAGAAGGTCTAAGTGTGAGACACAGGGGGTTTGCTTCAATAGAGGAGAATGAGAATAGGGCAGGAAAGTTCAAGAACCCAAGGCAGTACCTAGGAAAGCCTTGTTCAGGTGAGATTCCACAATTAGTTCTGTGGCAACTAGGGGACCACACAAGACAGGGGCAGAAGGCAGCCTACCTGGCATGGAGGGCCAGTTCTGCTTAAAAGTGGAGAGATCGACCAGTTCCAGCGGGCTGACAATTCCTTGCAAACAAAGCTCTTCTTTACTAAAGTTGACTGTTATTTTTATTCTTTCATTCAAAAATAATTTTAAAGTTACAAATTGATAATATTTTAAGAAAAAATGCATTTTGGTAAAATTAGTGTACGCCTCAGTGAGTAGGAGGTTGTGGAGGCAAAAAAATGAATTCCTGTTACTTATGAGGTGGGTGGGCAGTTCCAGCACTGTTGAGCTGGGACAAGGCTCCAGGGGGTTGGGGAATGATCTGCTTCCCACCATGCTTCTCTCTCTGTTTCTCCAGACTTCTCTGTGCTTCCCATAATCCTCTGCCCCTTTCCCTTTCCTGCCTTTCCTCATCTTCTGTCAGTTTTCTCTACTCTTTCTCACATTCCTTTTCCTATGCCTCCTTTTTATGTTCAGATCCTAGTTAAATTTTGCTTAATAATGTGAACTTCAGTTTCTTCAACTATAAAATGAGAATAAAAATCTCTCCTTCACAGCACATTAAAAAGGTTATACACTTTGACCAAGTGGGATTTATTCCTTGGCTCTGAGGATGTTTCAACACACAGATGAATGAACGTCATACACCAGATTAACAGAGTGAAGGATAAAAACCACATAATTATTTCATTAGATGCAGAAAAAGAATTTGACAAAAATTCAACATCTTTTCATGATAAAAATCTCAATAAATTAGATATGTATGGTAGGAATGTACTTCAACACAATAAAGGCCATATATGACAAACTCACAACTCATACTCAATGGTGAAAAGTTGAAAGGTTTTCCTCTAAAATCGGGAACAAGACAAGGATGCCCACTCTTACCATTTCTATTCAACATAGGACTAGAAGTCCTAGACAGGGCAATTAGGCAAGAAAAAGAAATAAAAAGCATCCAAATCAGAGAAAAGGAAGTTAAATTACCTCTGTTTGCATGCAATGTGATCTTATACATAGAAAATCCTAAAGATGTTACCACAAAACAACAAGAACAACAACAACAACAAAACCCGCCCATTAGAACCAATAAATGAATTCAGCAAACTTGTAGGATAGAAAATCAACATATGAAGATTACTAACCCTAACAACAACAAACTGTTGGAAATTAAGAAAACTAAGAAACCTCACTGACAATAGCATCAAAAAGGATAAAATACTTAGAAATAAAATTAACTTAGGAGTTAAAAGACTTGTAACTCAAAACCACAAAATAACAATGAAAGAAATTAAAGAAGACACAAATAAATGGAAAGATATCCCAAATCCTTGTGACGGTATGGGTGAACCTTGAGGACGTTGTGCTACATGAAATAAGCCTGTCACAGAAGGACAAATATTCATAATACCACTTATCTAAGGTATATAAAATAATCAAACACAGAAGCAGAGAGTAGGACAGATGGTTGTCAGTGTATTGGGGAATGGGTAAATGGGAAGTTGTTTTCGATGGTGTGAAGTTTCAATTATGCAAGATGATTAAGCTCTAGAGAGCTGTATAACATTGTGCCTATAGTTAACAATACTGTATGGAAGACTTAAAAATTTGAGAGAGTAGATCTCATTTTAAGTATTCTTACACACACACACACACACACACACACACACACACACACAATCTCCCCTTCACACTGTTTAAGGAGGGTTTATATATGTAAATTGAGATAATGTGTAGAGCTCCTAGTTCAATACCTAGAACAGAATAAGGCCTCAATAGTCATATTTCCATTTCCTTTCTGATTCTAATTTTTTATTGATATAATATTGATTAATAACAAATTTATCTTTGTGTTGTGATGATACACCTAATTGAAAAACAGCAGGTATTACAAATAAAAAGTATAGCATGACACTGGGAATGAGCAGTTTGAAGTGCAAAGGAGGTAAGATATCATTTACAATAGCAACAAAAATATATAGGTTATCTAGGAATAGATCTAACATAAAATGTGCTTGACTTCTACTGAGAAAGTTGTAAACCTTTATTGAGAGATAGTAAAGAAGGCTCAAGAAGAGTCAAGTAAATAAAGAAACAAACCACATTTGAAGACTCAAAGTTTTACAATTTTGAGTTTGGGTATTGCCTTAAATAATCTTTTTAAAGGCTATTTAAAAACATAGTACAGTAACTTCTTTCCATCAAAAATATTCAACTACAGTACAAATTAAATGAAATTAAGCAAAACAAAAACCTCACTGTCCAAAAGTACATGAACGAGTAATTTTGGGTTGTACAAAATTTCTAGAGATAGCATCCTACAGAGGTTCAAAGGAAATGCTGTATCTCAGTTAACTTAGAAAGAGATAAATATAAAACTGGAGATATACATGGAAACTGTTTCAAAATGACTAGAAATTATTCTGGTGATGATAAAGATGGTGATATCAAGATGTCAGTTTTCCTCAAATTCATCTTAAAGTCACGTACTACCAATCCTAATCCCAACAGATATTCTGAAATTTATGTGAAATAGCAAAGGTCCGAGAATAAATAGCAAGACACCTCTAAAGAACCGAGGCAGGGCTATTTGCTCCAGCAGGTACCATGTCCTATATAAAAGTATAGCCATTAAGATGGTATGCTGTAAGCACAAGCATGGACAAATGGACCAGCGAATGCAGGGGATGCGGTGGGGGGGGGGGATGGAGAAAATGGTAAGAGGAATAGAGGGGCCAGAAGCAGACCCATGTATATATCAAAATTTGATATATAATGGTGTATATACTGCATAACGCTGAGAAAGTTATCTATAATTGTCATTTCTATGGAACATTTTGAGTGCTTCTCTACATCTCACAACATGATAGTGACTTCTAGGTGGATCAAAACATAAATATGAAAAGCAAAACAATACAATTATTAGAAGAAAAAATTGAAGACTTCAGGGAAGGAGAAATTTCTTATCAAAGCCTACAAAAGTGCAGACCAAAAAGGAAGCAACCAATATACTTAGCTATATTGAAATTAAGAATGCCTGTTTATCAAAAGACAGCATAAACAGAATAGAAAAAAATTTATACAATGAGAAAAGGTATGCAAAACACAGGGTATCCAGAATATACATTTGCAAAACAAACCCCCCAAAAACTCAACTCCTGAGAGACATATATAGACATTTTATGGAGGAGGAAACACAAATGGACAATAATTGTATGAAAATAACAAAATTGATATATCATTTCATCTTTATCAAATTGACTACAAAGTCTAACAATTCCAAGTGTAGGTGAAGATTGGAAGCAACAGAAACACACTCTGCTGATGGCACTATAAACTAGTGCTTCAGATCAAGGTGTATGGATCCTTAATCAAATCAAGTGGTTCAATATAAAATTATCTTTATTCAGGCAGTTACGGGTTTTGTTTTTGTATGTAAACCATTTTCGTTGTTTTTGAACTTGGGACCTATTAAAACAAACATCTGGGTAGTCAAAAAATAAAAACATAAGCTAGTGCTTCAGAAAAAAAAATTGTAATTCAAATAAAATGGACCATTTGCATACGCTAAGACTCAATTATTTTACTTCTAGGTATATACTCTATATAAGCATATGTACCAGGACACAAGGGTGTCCATAGTAACATTGTATATGATAGTGAGAAACTGGAAAGAACCCAGATGTACATCAACAGAATGGATAAACAAATTGTGGTACATCACACAATAGAATACTATAAAGTACTGAAAATGAATGAGCTACAGCTACACACAACATGGATAAATCTCAGAGACAATGTTGATTGAAGCAGGCGAAAATATTATACAGTATTTTACTTATCAGTAGATAAACATGTAGTGTGCACAGAAAAACAAAGATATGATTAATACATAACTGTTGTATTTGGCTAGGAGAGATGGGGATATGATTGGGAGGGCACATATGTGAGGTTTCTGGGATGCTTGTAATGTTTTCTTCCTTATTCTAGGTGGTGTGCCCATAGGTATCGTTTCATTATTATTCTTTACTCTGTGTATATACCTTTAGATTGGTTTCTTTCACTTAGCAGTATGCTTATATATGCAAACACATGTGTATGCACACATATTTCACATTAGCAAAGCTTGGTATAGTGCTTTGTACATAAAAGTTACTTAATAAAGGTTAGTTTTCCCTTTCTCTCCCTCTATCTTCTGTCACATGACTATGTTCTGATTAGATCCTTCCAGATTAGGCAGATTATAGTAAAAGAACAAGGATAGAACACAACTAAGCACATGATAAGTGCTCCACATCATGTCATCAGAGAAATGCAAATTAAAACAATGTGATACCTGTTAGAATGGCCAAAATCCAGAACACTGGCAACTCCAAATACTGGCAAAGATGAGGAGTAACAGGAACTCTCATTGCTGGTGCAAACATAGAATGGTACAGGCATTTTGGAAGACAGTTGGCAGTTTCTTACAAAACTAAAGATGCTCTTACCATATGATCCAGGAATTTCACTCCTTTGTATTTACTCAAAGGAGTTGAAAACTTATGTTCACACAAAAACCTGCACACAGATGTTTATAGCAGCTTCATTCACAATTGCCCAAACTTGGAAGCAACCAAGACGCTCTTTGGTAGGTAAGTGGATAAACCATGGTACGTCCAGATAATGGAATATTATTCAGCACTAAAAAGAGTGGTACATCCAGACAGTGAAATGTCCACACAATGAATTATTATTCAGCACTATCAAGCTATGAAAGATATGGAGGAATCTTAAAGGCATATTTCTAAGTGAAAGAAGCCAATCTGAAAAGACTACACACTGTCTGATTTTAACTATATGACATTCTAGAAAAGGCAAAACTATGAAGACATTAAAAATATCAGCGGTTGCCAGGGGTTGAGAGGAGAGAAGGATGAACAGGTGGAGCATGGAGGATTTTAGGGCAGTGAAAATACTCTGTATGATACTGCAGTGATGGATACGCTTGTCAAAATCCGTAAAATGTTCAAACCCAAAGAATGAACCCCAATGTAAACTATGGATTTGGGGTTGTTAATGATGTGTCAATGCAGGCTCATCGATTGTAACAAATGTACTGCTTTGGTGCACAGTCAGGGAGGCTGTGTGCAGGGCGGGGGCTGGGGGTGGGGAGGAAGGGTTACATGGGAAGTCTACTTGCTGCTCAAAATTGACTTAAAATTCCTTTGAAACATAAAGTCCATTTAAAAAGAAAAAGATCCCCACACCTGTCAGCTGCCTGCCCAATTTTTTAAATTAAAAAATGGAATTATATTATTTCTACTCTGTGATTTGCTTTTTGCTTTTTTGCTCAACGTATTTTGAACACTTACCTGTGTTGATGCTTATAAGTTTAATTTTTTAATATTCATTGCTATATAATATTCAGTTCTGTGATATACAATTATTTATTTGTTTTGTTGATGGACTTTTTTGCTAATACATACAACGATGCTGCAAATGTTCTTGTATCAGTCTCTATATGCACATGTACTAGAGTTTCCTGTAGTAAATACCTAAGAATGAGCATTAGGCTCATTAGGTTAGGTACTTTACAAGATTATGCTAAATTGCTTTCCAAATGGTTATACCATCCCTGTATGAGAATTACTGTTGCCCCATACTCTACCTAACCCTTCATATTTTGCTAATCTGGTAAATGTAATTTGCGCTTTCCTGATTACTAATGGAGGGTGTTTTCATGTATTTATGGTCCATTTGTGTTTCCTTTTCTGTGAAATGCTTGTTCATTTCTTTTATCCATAATTATTAGGCTTCTTGGTTATACCCATTAATAGATAATATTTCCTTTAACTGTTGTCTGCTTGTGGCTTGTTTTAACATTCTTTTCGTGTTGAGTTTTGATAAACAAAAATCTAGATTTTAATGTAGTCACATTTATCAATGATTTCTTCTTTGTAGGCATTTTGTATCTTGTTTAAGAAGTCCTTTCATACTAAGGTTAAAAAAAATTCACCTATATTTTCATCTAAAAGCTTTAAGTGTTGCTTTTATAAGTAATCTCACCTAGAATTAATTATTGTGTTTTATGTGTGGAATTGATAAATAAATTGAAGAAAATTATTCACTTCGATTTTATCTTTTTCTATATGGGTAACCTATTGTCCCAGCACCATTTACTGAATAATCTATCCTTTTCTAATGATCTTCAATGCCAGTTATATCATAGTTTGATTTCTATGTGTGGATCTGTTTCTGGGCTTTCTATTCTAGTCAATTAGCCTCTATCTGTCCCCATTACAAAGCTGCATTGTCTTAATTACTATAACTTTAAATAAGTTTTGGTATCTGAGAGAATAAGTCACCCCCACCTCCAGCTTAGACTTTTTCTTTCAGAGCATTTTGTTTAGTCCTGACATTTTGTAGTTCAGTATAAATTTTATAGCCAATTTGTTGTATTCCATCATAAACCCTTGTGCAATTCTGATTGAAATTTTTTTCAATTTATTTATCAACTTGAGGATAATTAACATTTTTACAATACTGAGTATCCTATCAATGAACATGATCTCTCTATTTATTTAGGTATTCTGTAATGTTTTTCAATAAAGATTTATAATTTTTCCATAAATTTTTAAAGATATATTTTGTTATATATTCTTCCATTGCTATTCTAAACAATATTTTATTGTATGTTACATGAACTACCGTTTTGTTGGTGGTATATAGAAATGCAGTTGATTTTTGAAATTGATTTCATTGCTAAGCTCTTTTATTTATTCTAATAACTTATTGTATATCTTAAAATCTCAGATGATTGAGTTAATCACATCCTCAATCTGTGGCATTTCCATTTCTGTCTTGCTTTATTATTTTTTGTTACTTTTAATCTCAAAATCCTATTTGCATTCTTCCGTTTCCCTCAACTGACAACCATTTAATGTGTACATAAATTTTCTATGTATATATTCATATCCATGCAAATAATAACAGTTTACTCTTTTCTGATTCTAATAACTTATGTTTCCTTTCCTTGTTATATCTTGCTGGCTAGGACTTCTATAGTAATATGGAGTAGGAGAGGTGTTGGAGTGTCTCTTAGACTTGTTCCTGAATTAGACATTAATTCTAATGTTTCATCACTAAGTGTGTGGTTTGTCATGGTTTCTGTTAGATATATGTATTGAGGAGACTCTCTTTTCCTAGTTGCTAAGAGGAACATCAGGAAAATAACGTTGAATTTCATTAAATGCTTTTTCATGTCTACAGAGATGATTATATGATTTATCTTTTTAATTTTGCCAATGTGGTGAGTAACACCAACAGATTTTTCAATTGTTAAACTTCCATTGCAATCCCAGGGTAATCTTGACATGATCATATTTTATAGACTACTGATTGGCTTTGGGTTTCTAATGTTCTGTTTAGGATTTTTATACCTATATTTATGAGTTGGATGATATTTCACTTATTCTATTGCCCTTGACTTTTTTTTTTTTTTTTTTTATATAATGTCTGTACCAGCCTGATAGAAAGCAAGAGTTTGTATCAAATTAGAATGATCTGTTCATTGACTGTCTATAAAATCCTCTGGGCTTATTATTTTCTTTGTGGGAAGATTTTACTGATTCAATTTCTTTAATGGCTTTATGTATATTCACATGTTTTATTTTTGAATCAATTTTGTTAAATTATATTTTTATAGGAACTCTCAATTTTATTCAAGTTTTCAGATTTATTGATGACTTTTCACAAGCTTTCTTATTAAGAAGCAAAATACTGAGAACTGGAAAGATGATGTTTATACTGAATAGACTGTAAATTTCTTTAAGACCACAATTTAAAGTGTGACATTTTACTAAAATTAAATAAAGTACAATATATAAAAAATATTTTAAAATGCTTTCTCTTCCCATTTGGAAACTTGTGAAATTATTTCTAAAGAAAAGGAACATTGGGCTATAGCTTTTACTAGCATAGAGAGCTTTTTCTCATTTCTTTTCTCTTAAGCCATAATTTACAGATCCTCATAAAACATGTTACTAAACTGTAATTTAGTTCTTTTAAAATTACTTATTCATTTTCTAGCTAGGGTAGATATTGTGTTATACCAAGAGGCAAATTTAATCACAATAGTGCCTTATATTTTCTTTCTCATGCTTTATCTCATTTGATCCTTTAACAGCTTTATTTTGTTCTTTTTAAAATTCACAAAGGTTGACTGTGAAATTGAAGTCATTTTGAGAAAGGAATCTGGAGAATAGTTTTCTTGAAGTATACGAGTTCATTCTTAATAGAACCAAATGCTTAAGTTCCTATCTGACCTTTAAAGTTTAACTCTTTGGTCTCTGGAATGGCTTGTGCCAAAGCTGGTTGGTGATGTGGGAGGGTGTCAACAGTCCGGGGTCATTCCAGAAAGAGGGCAGGAATAAAACACTTTTGCACCCTGCTTAGATTTTATCTGTGATCTTCTGAAAATAACTCTATGTTCAAATGGATTAAAGACTTAAGTATAAGACCTGAAACTATAAAGCACGTAGAAGAAAACATAGGAGAAACACTTCAGGAAGTAGGACTGGGAAAAGACCTCATGAATAACAGCCAAAAGTACAAGCAATGAAAGAAAAAATAAATAAATTGGGATTATAACATACTACAAAGCTTCTGCACAGCAAAAGAAACAATCAACAGAGTGAAACAGCAACCTACAGAATGGGAGAAAATGTTTACAAACTATACATCTGAAAAAGGATTAAGATCCAGAATACACAAGGAACTCAAACAACTACACAATAAAAACACCAAATAACCCAATTAAAAAATGGGCAAAGGAGCTGAACAAACATTTCTAAAAGAAAGACATACAAATGGCCAAAAGGTACATGAAAAAATGCTCAGCATCACTAAACATCAGGGAAATGCATATTAAAACCCATTGAGATATCATCGCACCCCAGTTAGACTGGCTATTATCAAAAAGACAGAATAACAAATGCTGATGAGGATATGGAGAGAGGGGAACTCTCCTGCACTGTTGGTGGGACTGTAAATTAGTGCAGCCATTATGTAAAACATAATGTGGAGTTTTCCAAAACAACTACAGATAGAGCTACCACATGATCCAGCAATCCCACTTCTAGGTATATACCCAAAGGAGTGGAAATCATCATGTCGAAGGGATACCTGCACTCCCATGTTCATTGCAGCTGTATTTACAATAGCCAAGATATAGAACCAACTTAGATGTCCATCAGCTGATGACTGGATAAGGAAAATGTGGTATATACTCTATGGAATACTACTCAAACATATCGAGTAATACATCTAGTTTTATGATGAGAGAAACCTTAAAAATCAGTAATGCTGCTTAATTCTGCATTCCTAGGCAAACATTTAGAAACTCCCTCCTGTCACCCTGTGCCCACAATAATACTATTATTCAATTACCATTTATTCATTCTCCATTTATTTTTTCTTAAATAAACTTTACTTTTTAGAACAGTTTTAGATTCACAGCAAAACTGAGCAGAAAGTACATAGATCCATTGTACCTCCTGCCCCCACACAACAGAATGGTAAATTTGTTACAATCAGTGAACCTACATGGGCACATTATTGTCATTCAAAGTCCTTAGTTTACATTAGGGCTAATTCTCGGCATTATACATTCTATGGGTTTTGACAAATGTTTAATGACCTGGGAAATGTATATGTTGGTTTTTACCTTGGGGAGGCAGGACTTTTACAGTAGGAAGTTCCCATACCCTGTAAGGATGTGCACAGCTGTTATTCAGCCTTGAAGTCAGACAAACAGCCACCGTCCTATATCTTGTGATTGTCATAGACAAGGGAATGTAATTCCCTCTGAATTTTCAGTCTGTTTCATTTGGTCCCCTCCCATGTAAACCATTTTTTAAAGCAGCTCAGGTGTGAAAAACTAACGCAATAGTGATGATGGCCCTTGGATGTTGAGCTATCGATTGATTTTTACCTTCATGATTATGATAATAATACATTATATTAGTCAGGGTTCTCCAGAGAGACAGAACCAATAGGATATGTATATAAACATATGAAAGGAGAATTGGCTCATGTGATTATAAAGGCTGAGGAGTCCCACGATAGGTTGTCTGCAAACTGGATGCTAGTAGCATAGCTCAGTTCAAATCCAAAAGCCTCAGAACCAGCGAAGCCAATGGTGTTGTTGGTGTAAGTCCTGGAACCCAAAAGCTGAAGAATCTCAAGTTCTGATGTCCATGGACAGGAGAGGAGAGTGTATCCCAGCTCCAGTGGACAAAGAACAATTTGCCTTTTTCTCCTTTTTTGTTCTCTCTGGGCCCCCAGTGGATTGGATGGATCCTGCCCATATAGAGGGCAGATATTTCCCACCTAGTCTACTCAGGTCCACATGCTAATCTCTTCTGGAAACACCCTCATGAACACACCTGAAAAGATAGCTCTACCAGGTTTCTAGGTATTCCTTAATCTAATTCCAACACATGCATCAAGTATAAATGTGCCTAATAGGAAATAATCAAGATATAGAATACTCAATAAAACAATGGAATGTGGAAGGAAGATTTTAAAGAACTTCTTTTCTTCAGGTTTCACCTGGAGAGAAAAAATACAAAGGTAATGGCAGGGGATTAGGGTTACTAGTTGCAGACAACAGAAGCCAAATCTGGATAGCTTTGGGAGAAAAGATGTTTGCTGGAAACATGTTGGGTAGCTTACAGAAGAATCAGGTTTGGGAGATAATGAAGAGCCAAAGAAATCTGGGTAGCTGAGAACATGGCCAAATTCACACCTCAGGAAAGTCTAGTAGAGTGCCTCTGGAACTGCCATTGGATGACACTCGCTACCATGCCCATGGATACTCAGCACTGCAATCACCCTTGCACCTTACATCAACCCCTCAGGGTCCCAAGTCTTGTGTGGGAGCTCCTACTGGCAGAGTTGAGGCCACATGCTCCACCACTAGCTGCAATGGACCTTTTTGGCTTTCATGGTGGGTGGTTAAATCCTGTCTCCCACCAAGATTGGCAAAGAGAGATTCCTTCACCAGATAGGAAGGATGATTGGATACCATGTAATTAAAAGTGATAGCATCAGCCTTGACAAATATCCCTTACTTGGATGTCAACAGCTCTCTGTTGTGGGGAAAATACCATGTACCTAGGCTTCCCACAATTTTCATGGGGTCAGGTTGGCCTGGGTAGAGAAGGGACATCTGTATTAGGGCCTACCTAAAGGGAGGGGAAACCTGTCCAGAGCAATGTGGGTGGCCAAAGGACCTGCACGAGTCAGTTGGAAAAGTAAGGGCTAGCAGCAGGGCAAGAGCAGCCAAGGGTGCTGAAGTAGCCATGGGCTTCTGAAGCAGATTCTCCCCTGTGATGGGCTATAAAGCATCTCAGTGATGTCCTCAGCCACTAACAGCACTGCAGCTGGTGAACAGACAGGGACAAAGAGGATACAGTGATTTTAGAACGATGCTGGCAGTGGGCTTTATTGCCAATATTGAATCATGCAAACCCCCTTGATTATCCTTTGTAGGGCTAGTGGTCAGGTATATTACCCATATAGCTTTATTTATTCTTTTTTTGTCAAGATAAATGGTTCTATAATTTTTGTAAAAACGATATATGCCATTATAAAAAATTCAAACGATATACTAAAGTTAGTGATAAAGGAAGCTAATTTCACCATCTGGAAAAAAGTCACTAATATTTGGTAAGTATTTTGTGAGTATTACCTAGACATCTCTTTATGCATATATAATGCTAAAACAAAAGCTATATAAGAAGAAATAATTTCAGGAAAACAGGATAATACTTGCCATGTGATTTAAAAATAAAAAGTATTATTTACTTGACTAATACCCCAAAAAATAATATTTGAAAGAATTATTGGACTTCAGGTATATGTTTCTTCACTTATGAAAATTTTGGGGGTAAATTTTAAAATTGATATATAATGTAATACAGTAAAGCTTAATACATTTTTACAAATATATATACTTTTAAAATTGACAATACATATTTTAATAAAGCTTGATGCATTTTTATAAGCAAATACACTCATATAACTACAACTCAAGACAAAATTTAGAATATCTCCAGCCTCCCAGTCAGTATTGTGCTCCCAAAGGTAACCACTATGCTGGCTTCTATCACCAAAGATTAGTTTTGCTTGTTTTTGAACTTCATATAAATGAAATTATACAGTATATATTCTTTTGTGTATGGTGTCTTTTTCGTACTGTTAATGTCTCTGAGACTCATCCATGTTGTTGAATGTAATGATAATTCAATCTTTTTAATGGCTGTACACATTTCATTGGATAAATTACTACAATTAATTGATTTGTTCTGCTGATTGACATTGGGGTTGTTTTCAGTTCTTGCATGTTAACGAACAAAGCTTCTATGAACATTATTTTATGTTTTTTGGTGCACATATGCACTCATTCTGTTGGGCATATCCTAGGAGTGTAAAAGCTGGATTGTAGCATATGTTCAGCTTTAGCAGATCCTGCCAAATGGTTTTACAAAGTGGCTGTACGTAATGTGCACTCACATTAGCAATGCATGAGAGTTTCAATTGGTCCAGCTCTTTGCCAACACTTGAAAATTTTTAAAAAAGTCATCCTGTGAGATGTAGTGTTATCAAATTTTGGTTTCATTTCTTGTGACCAGAGGTGTTCCACATACTTATTGCCTATTTGGATGTTCTTTTTAAAAGAAGTACCTTTTCAAGTCTTTTGCCTATTAAAAAAAATTGGAATGTGTCTTCTTTTTACCGCTTTTTAGGAGATTTATGTATTCTGAATATAAGTCCTTTGACAGATAGTTGAATTCAAATATCTTTTTCACATAACCTTTTCAAATGTCATCTTCATGCAATTTTACAGGAATCTGAGATTTAACTATTCCATTTACAGTAAGAAAAATAGATCTAGCAAGTTTAAATTATTTGCTCGAGTTGCTATAGGTTAGAGGTAAGAGCCAGGATTATTTTGTCTCACGCTTTTTTTACTTTAATATTCTGCCTATGTTAAACAACTAAAAGTAAATAATTTAAGAAACGAAGTTTTTACAACAAAAACCAGTCTTTAGTCTACAGATATTTGGACCTATTTCTTTTAATTCATTAGTCTAGATCTTGAGGCTGTCATCAAAATTACTTCTCATCTTCTTAAAGTGAAATCAGAAGGATCTTATATTTTCTTGAAGAAGAAAGATATTATCCAAGAAGTAATTCTTGAATCTCATTTACTTGATAAGCTGCATGAAGCAAAGGTTTTCTTCAATAGAAAAATTTGCTTCAAGCAGTGGCTGTGTTTGTGGTTGTCCTTGTTAGTGCTTTATATATATAATCTTCAAGGAGAGAAGTGGTCTGAATCTAGCCCCTGGGTCATAACACGCTCTGGCAGATCCTTGCAACAAATATTTTTAGGTACCCCCACCTCTTCCAAATTGACTGATGCTCACCTTCTCCAGTACTATTGGGGGTTTATAAATGTGTGCAACTGGATCTTCAGTAGGGCTCATCCGAAAATGAAGATCTAAAACCCCAGAAAATAACTGTCAGCAAGGATAAACTCACATGAGATTCAGAGGGGGCCAAATCTGAACAGCCTGCTTCATCCTGAATGTGCAGCCAGAAGAACTGAAGGCATTAAAACAGCTTTGAACAACTAATGTCTGAGAATAGAATCAGACTACATTTTACAGTCCTGCTGGTCCAGGTCTGGGCATGGCCCTGATTGCTCTGGCATCTGGAGCGTGATCACAGGGCTATCTTGTGAGTGAACTGATGGTAGGAGACCAAGCTGTGTTGATGGTTGGTGATTGTGTTGATTGGTGGTTTTATTCGTATTTGGGGGTCATTGCCCTTGCAAAATCATCTCTGCAGGAGGTTGAATTTCATTCTGGAAGTTCATCAGTTGCCTAATCAAACTACTCTGCAGCAAAAGAACAGAGGGCTGAGCTGACCCCGAGTGTCAGCATCCTTGTGGCACTGGTGCCACTGCCTCCTTCTCAGTGCCCAGCTGGAGACTGAGTTATGTACCATCTAAGCTCAAAGATGAGGTGAGGTCACTTACTGATTGGTTTAAAAAGGAGGCAGTGGCATTCATGGATTTAGTAATTAATCCTGGTGGTCTAATCTTACAATTTCCCCCCCTAAATAATAGACTTTATAGCAGTTTTAGGTTTACAGAGAAATTAAGCAGAAAGTACAGATAGTTCCCATACCTTCCCCTACACGCTTTCTCCTATTAATAACATGTTACCTTAGTGCGGTACAAATCTTACAGTTATAAGGTTGGAAATTGTCTTAAATAAGCCTTTCAAAGATCGCCTAAAAACACACAAAAAGCAATACGGTAAATTTTTTCATCAAAAATACTCAGCCACAGTATAAATTTTAAAAAATAAAACAAAATAAAACCCACTATTCAAATGTTTATTGGAATGACTAATTCTGCTTTGTACCAAATTTCTGGAAATAGCATCCTACAAAAATTCAAAGAAAATGCAATATCACCAATAATTTAGAAGGAAAGAAAGATAATTTGCTGTGGAAACTGTAAGATGACTCAAAAATTGTTCTGGTGATGACAAAGACAATAATATCAAGGTTTCATGTGAAGAGCTTGAATATATAGTTTTGTGCAATTAGAGAGTAGGAAAAAAAGCAATTTTTTAAAATTGCCATTTTAGTTTTCATTTTATGTGATGTTGACATAATATGCGATTTTAAACATGTCTATAACTAATGAACAAATTCCATATTTATGGAAGTAACTATTTAATTCCATCTCTAAAAGGTTACATAATTAAAGTGGCTAAAAGCTTTTTATCTGGAGAATGTTCTCTTTGGGAAAATGAAGATCATTTTATATTTGGCATCATTGTCTATTGGGCATACTTGCTTCTTTTACCCTTTTGTGGTTTTCAGAGCCCAGTCAGGAAACAGCATTCTACCAGTGGCACTGTTTAGATGCAGGCAGAGAAGGGAGTGCATTGTCTTTGAATTGAAAAACAATAATAAAACTGACAAAAATAAGGTCCTGCTTTTATTGTTACCATATGCTGACAATTCTAAATGATATCACTGGTAAATACTCTTCCACTGGGCTGACCTCTCGCTGATCTCCTGCTCCCACTCCCCCAACTCATGTCCCTGGTCCTTTTTTAATTTTTGAAGAAACAGCATAAGAAGTTTCTGATAACATAAAAGAAGAAGGTGATGACAATAACCATAGTTTTTCATACCATCAAGTTTTGCCAGACTGGCACCTAGAGTAGGTAAATACTCAATTGCAGAAAAAACCATTAGCATGGGAATCAGGAGACCCAAGAAAACTGTTTCTGTCATTAATCAGCAAGAGGCCTTGGGTAAGCCTTTTCACCTTTCTGTACCTTACTGATTTCTATATTTTAAAAAAAAAGAGTGGGGGAGGGTTGGACTTGATGGTTTCTAAAATTACTTTCAGTTCTCAGCAACTGGACTTGATGTAGAACACTGGACTTGATGTGAGAAAACCTCAATTGTAGTCCTGCTCTGTCCCTAACTAATGTGCTCTTAGAGAGTAAGTTAGAGTTCAAGCTGCCTTGGATACTTCAAAAGGTACACTTACACATTCTGCTTCCTCTCGCATGCCATTTGTTTCGTCTGCCATGCCACTTGACATTCCAGTAAAATCTAATTTTAAAAATAGTGCCCGCAACTCTATTCCTTTGTAGTAGCTCCAGCCATTTGTGTTCTTTTGTATATGAGGGAAAAATAAATTTTGCATAGAGAATTTTAGAGTCATTTTTTGTGATGTAATGACATCTGGTGACACCATTGAAGTAGGTACATTTGGTGAATGTTTATACAAGTTATAAAAACCAGTCCTTTCCACATTTTATTATTTTGCAATTTCTGAAAAATTCAGCCTCCTTTTATCACCATTACAACCCACAATTCATGACAAATATTACATCATTATTAGGAAAGACAGGAGGAGCAAACCTGCCAATCTCTGCATACACTTTGTAGTTATTATTATTATTATTATTTAGATTATCTTTATTTAGATGACTTGGCACATGTCGCATATAGAACCTTCTCATGAACCCTTAAAATTTCCTTTTGGGACCCAAGATTTTTTGATACCTTGTCACAAAAGATATCTTTTGAATCTTTTTAAATATTCATGTCGTCTGATGACAAACACTAAATCATATAAATCCTACAAGGGTACAGGTAAAGGCAAAATATTTTAAGCCAAAGGGGAGGTGATACAATATAGTGATTAGGAGCATGGCCTGTGTTCACATCTTAGCTCTGCTGTCTGTTAGCTGTATCTTAGGCAAGTTATTAAATCACTCTGGGCCTCAGTTTCCTCAAACATAAAGTGAGGATAATAATAATTTCTATCTCACAGGGTTGTCCTGAGAATCAAATAAGTTAAAAGAAGAAAAGCACTTAAAGCTGTGGTTGGCACCTAGTAAATGCTCAATACATATTAGCTATACTTATTATTACAGGTTATCTGTGTTTGATGATATATGATATATATGTAAATATAGATGTGTATGGTAGTAGGGGGCTGTAAATGCTTTCCCTCAGAGAACAACAGGGCAAGACACATTAGGCATGGCAGGTTTGATTTCAAATTCTGGCCCCTTAGGCAGGATTTTGTCTATCCTGCCTATCCTGATTGTAGTCCTCGTCATGCACCATGCTACATTACCCCTCTGTATACCAACCATTTGGCTACCCAACTAACACCCCTCCTTCAAGACTCAGGCCGTAGATTAGATCCTCTAAGGAAACTCCCATGACTGTCTTCCTCAGCATTGCTTCCCTGCATCCACCACTCTAGGCGGTGAGCTTCTCCCTATGTGCTTTGATAGCCTCAAGGCAGACATGCCTCTATCACTACCATCTTCATCTTACCTTAAAATCAGGTGCTTATGGGCCGGCCCCGTGGTGCACTCGGGAGAGTGCAGCGCTTGGGAGCGCAGCAGCGCTCCCGCCGTGGGTTCGGATCCTATATAGGGATGGCCGGTGCGCTCACTGGCTGAGCGCGGTGCGGGTGACACCAAGCCATGGGTTGATCCCCTTACCGGTCACAACAAAGACAAAAAAAAAAAAAAAAAAATCAGGTGCTTATGATCTACTCTGCCTGAATAGACTATAATATCCTTGGAAGGCAGGCAGGTACCATGTTGTCTTCATATTTATGTCTGTAGTGCCTGTTACAGAGCCGGGTTTATACTTTGTATAGTTGTGAGAGCTTGGAAAAAGGGAGCCCAGTGCCTGGGTAAATGGCGATGCCAGGAACAGAAGTGAGGAACTCAAGCAGACAAGCAGGCAGGAGTAGGGGGAGAGAAGCACTTTAGGTGAGGGCAAATTTAATTGCAGAACATCCATTGTAGGTAATAAAGTTTGGAATTAAGGGAAAGTTAAGCTCAGAAAGGCTAAATATGAGAATCATCCAAATATATGTGAGATTTGAAATCTTGGGAATGATGATTTCATAGTTAGAGAATATGAATGAGAAAAAAAACCAAGAAAAGGATCCTAGGGAATTCTTGAATGTCTATATTCAACAGGTAGAAATCAGATAAAAAGAATGAGAAAAACCAGAAATAGAGAGAAGAGAAAAACCAGAGATATATGATGTCCCACAAGCCAGGAGTAGTGAGATCAAAGCATTGACGAATAGTATTAAAGAGTTATTTATTAATTGAACAAATACTAGTTGAGCATAAAGTCTGTGCTAAGTCTTTACCAAGGGCTGGGATGAAATAGTGGCAAGGTCTCTGTCCTTACAAAAAGTGGAGTAGAACAAAGAGTGTGATGAACAGTAGAATTAAGGGACACAGATTTGTGGACACCAGGTTGTGATGATGAGAAACAAAGAGGAGGTGAGAAATGGTCAAGAACAAAGGAACACCCTTTGAGAAGAAAAAAAGACTCAGAAGTCAAATGGTTGGTGTTAGAAAGCAGATGTATTCCGCTGAAGGAGATGGTAGTCTGTCCCATCTCAAAGACTTAGATTTACTGAGGGCTTTTTAAAGGAGGGGTTGAGGGAATGGAAGATGGGAGGTGAAAAGCAGGAGAGTAGGAGAGGTGAGCTACGAGGGGTCCGTGTCTGTGAGTCAGGTAGGTTTCACCAAGGCCTCGTCTGGTTTCTGTTCTCACCTTCGCTGGTATCTCAGGACCCTGCAAGATTTTGACTTGCTCGGGTGTAGAATCATGTTTTCTGCAGTCTTTTGCATAGTTTCACTTTGCAGAGCTCTGGTTGACTTGGCTGGTGCCCAAGGTCAGCTCCCAGTCATTTGGCCGTGATCATTTCTCAAAACTCTACAAGTCTTGAAGAAAGAACTGTTAGCTTTGAAAGGTACTAATGAGCTTCCCAGCCTTGTTCTCCAATTTAGCAAGCAAGATAAGAAGTCAGCGGATGGGAAGAAAGAATGGAGAGAAAAAACTGTCTTTTTAAATATCCCCCCTCCCCTTGCAGCCCAGGCGGTTTTAAAGTCCCGACATGGCTTCAGTCCTGCTCACTCCAACAAAAACGGTCGCTTGAAAAAAACCTAATATCTGAGGAAAGATTTTGTTTTGTATCTATATATATATATATTTTTTTAAGGATGAAAAGTGTATTTTTAGGCTGAAGGGAAATAGGCAGAGGTCAGGCAAAGAAGAGAGAGAACACAGGGGAGAATGGGATCAGGAACGCAAGAGGAGCCGTCAGCCTTGGAACAGAGAGCCCTTCTGAGGCAGGACAGGGTGGGGACATGGGCAGAATGCTAAGTTCTGAGACAAAGGAAAGAGAAATCAAGAGAGTTTATAAGAGCGAATGGCATCTAGCTACTCTGAAAAGCAAGGAGCTGGGTTTGTCTGCAGAGAGTGAGAAGACCAGGTGCAGGTTTGAAAAGAAACGAGGAGCTTTGGAATAACATCCTTTGGTTGGGACCCTCCACTAGGGACGGTCACTGAGCAGCACTGAGAGGGGAGGGGCCAGATCATGAAGTGGACTGAGTGGGCACTGTTAGTCACACAAATGACAGTTTAAATGAGGAAAGAAAAAAAAAAAAAAAAGAGGGGGGATGAGAAGCCAAAAGTGTATTAAGAAATGTGCATTTCATGGGTACTCTCGAAATAGTTTTATTCTAGATTACACACAGTGTGAAATGCAGATCTGCCAGTTTACTTATTGAAATGGAAATGCCATTCCTGAGGCTAATGAACAACATCAAAACATGATTAGATGGTGAGATGTGGCTGCAGGCAGTGATCACAGAGTGCCAGCTCCGCAGGACAAATTACTTCTTTTGAAGGCTGTGTTATAATGGGGTGGAAGTGAACCCTTGCAGGATCTAGCTCTAGGACAACCAAGCCTCACGAGGGGAGCCTTTGTGGAAGGGATGGTTCCAGCATAGATGGTTCACATTCTGTTCTGCAGGAAGGGAATTCCCTCCGCTCCTTTTTTTTTCTTTGTTTTAACTGTGCAGCTTCAAGCAGTTCAAATTTATTTCTGTGACAAAATCATTCTGAGCCCTAGAAGAGTGACATAAATGTGGAGGGGGCATTCTTCCGTGTCCTTCTCTCATGTCTGCTCAGCTCACCTCCTCCCCTAAGTTGCTGATGAGATTGCTCCTCGGGCCTTACTTAGTAATTGGCCACATCACTGTGGACAATACATCCTTGTTCAAATTGGCCCAAGTGCTCCATCCTTCCTCTTCTGTCCCTGGAAAAGATTGGGTCAGTAAACCAGTGTTAATTCCTCAGAGGCCACCATCTTAAATTGGAGGAAGAAAAATCCGAAAACCTTACCAAGGCCTCCAGGACTAAGCTCTTTCCTCTAACTCATGTTTTACTGGACAGCTTTACATTAGTTCTTTATACTGGGGGAATGTGGACACTGGTATTTTGTTTTCCATTTGTCTATTGTTTCTTGCATAAACTTCTCTTAGTTAGGAATTGTGTGAAGAGGGGAGTGAGGGAGATCTGTTATTTGGTCTGATGAGAACATTGGGAAGAGAGAAGTGGCCCTGCCCCTCTGAGGTCAGGAGCTGTAAAAAATGTACCTTCTGGAGATTGACATTATCACAGAGGAAAGCAGATCAAGGGATAGAAAGAGAGAGACAGATCCTTTAGGACATTGTTTTCAACATCTGCTCCTATTATATCTGAATGTAGAACAACCCCTGGACTTTCCATTACATAAGCCAACATATTACTATTGTTTCTCTTGCAGTAATTGGAGTTGGTCTTCTGTCACTTGCCTTGAAAGAACCATGAATAAAACAGGAAGTGACTAGCAAAGCTGACTCTTTGCATGTTCAGATCTCCTGCTACAGTAGCACTTTCTGAAATAATTGGAAGCTTACTTCTACAAACAGTACAAGCCCCCCCCCCCTTTTAAACTTAAGTACAGACATTAACTTAAAAATAAAATAACACTTTCTGAAAGGGAGGTCTACAGGGCATGAGAATGAGTGCCTGAAGAAGCTGATGGAATCTTCCCCTGGTGAGCTCTAAGAATAGATGAAGACACTCTGTGGGTGGTTTAAATGCTACCCTGTCTGGAAGCAGGAGGCAGAATGGAGCAGGGCATCATAACCCAGCAGTGCCAGAAGTTTCACGCTGCTTTGTCAGAAATGAGAAGAGCCAGTTTAGACCATGTTGAGAGAAATTTGCTACTGACCACCTGCTACACTCCCGTCTTTTTTCTTCTCCTGGCTTTTTGATCAGAAATTAGGCACACCACTGAAGTAGCTTATAATCTTTATGATAATGTATCTAATATTGTTCTCTCATTTAAATTCTGATAAAATAAAAGCCAAACCAAAATACTTATTGAATACTTACTACACATCAGATCCTTTTACATGCATGATCTGTCTAAATCCTTCTCATTATGTCCGTTTTAAACAGGAAGAAACAGAGGCTCCCAGACGTTAAGAAATTTGTTTAAGGTCACTTGGCAGAGTTGAGACTCAAATTTAAATCTGTCTCCATGACCCTTGCTCTTAACTGTTAAACTTTCCTGTGTTTCCAGTACCCATTATGTGCAGGGCACAGGGAATACCAAGGTAGTTCTTAGCATTGCCAAATATTTTCTCCATCTTTTCAGGGTTACCCTTTGCTTACATCTTCAATAAGGTAAAATAACTTGTACCCCATGCTTCTGCAGCAAACCAAGTGTTTCTGACAACTCTTGGGGAATCTTGGCATTTGCTTGATTGTCACTTGTCATATCTTACCTCAAACAACAGCTTGTTCTCTTCTTGTCTTCTTTCCATAGCCACAGTGCTCTAGGGGACAACCTGGGACCCATCCCCATTTCCAGAAGCACAACTGACATTAGTTTCCAGAATTTAAAATTCCGTAAGATTATCAGAGGGGAAGAAAAACCCACGGAAGGAAGATTTAAGCTCAATGCCAGCTGTTGCTGTACTTGAAGACTTATGGCCAGTCTTGTCCTTGGGACCCCCACACACTGACTGCTCTGTCCCTGAGCCTTGAGATACTCTTCCCAATTGCCATTATCATAGTGTCTGTCCTAAACCACATCCCCAAGCTTGCCAGAGAAAACCAGAAATCCCTTAAATTAATAAGAGCAGTGCTACATTTTCCCCATGGGCTAGCCTTCTACATTATTAATGCTTTAGCCTAAAGTATGTGCATTTGGATGACTTCATCAAAATCCAAAGTTACACGAACAACAGGGAAGAGAGTCTGTAAATGGCTAACTGCAAATCACCAGCATTCACCAAACTAATACCTGCCCTCACTCAAAACAAAGAAAGAGTTTGAATCACCATTGTGTTCTTGCTTTGAAGATTCCATCACCTTCTTCAGCCAGCAGGTATTGAGAAGTACTGTGGTCCTTTTCCTGATGGTCCTGTCCTCAGGGAGCCTGCAGTCTTGGTAGATAGCTGATGTTTTAATCTTGTGATGTTTTCCAGTCAGCTAATTTGCTTTTTTGTTTTTGGTTTTGTCCCTATTGAGGCTTTGGTTCTGCTCTTTCACTTAACGTAAGCTGTATCCTGAATTTCCCTCAGCCTCAGGGGCTGCCTCTTTGAGGGTAGTCCCTGGCGGAAGGCTCCTTCTCAGTTCTGAGCCTCCCAGTCTACGGAGCTTCACAACTCTTTTTCTGGCTGCTGCTTTCCTAGTGCGGTAGTTCCCAACGAGAGAAGCACATCAGAAACACGTGTTTAGTTTTTAAAGATCTAGATGCTGTGGTTCTCTTCCCCAGGAAGTTCTGGCCAAGTAGGTCTGGGGTAGAACCCAGCATCTGCATATATCTGAAGAGCAATGAGTGGGGATCATGTTGAGCCTTGGATACTAGAAGCATGCTCTCTGGGCTGACAGAGAGGATGCCACATCTTTGTAATTAGAGTGATTGAGGAACTTACCCATTCAAATGTCCTTTACTTAAAATCTGAGAAAACTGGAGTTCAGAAGAGCTAATGGATTAGCCCAAGGTGGTATAGTTAGTAAACGACACAGCCATGATTCAAACCCAAGCTTTCTGACCCCAAATTCATGGATTTTTTTTTTTTTATATGATGATGTTCTCTTGCAAGGAACATCCTTTCAGGTTTAATTTGGTTATTTATGATGGCATCTGAAATATAAAGTGAAGTGGGAGTATATTTCTCTCTTCATTACCAATTCTAAGTGCCTTCGCCAATGTGACTCTTTGAGACTGCTACACAAAAACACTTAGAAAAAACTCAAACAGTACTGTTTAAGCATGCCTCATTGAAATCATGCATTCTGAAAATTTGGTTAGGAAGAACTGGACATGTTTTAACATTTAAATCACTTTTTTGGTTTGCTGGAAACAGTCTTACATATATAGTCCCTTTTTAACACTGTCATATAATGAAAGAGCTATCTTTTTGCCTTTATTGTGATCCAACTTTCTTTGTTTTCATATGCGAACCTCCTTAAGACATGAGATAGAAGGACTTAAAACAGGAAACTCAATATTCAGATATCTTAAGATACAGCCAGATGAGTGACTTAGTTATCTAAGACAGAGCAAGGAGCTCTTAATCATCAGGTGAAACTCCTGAGATTCTTAAAAAATTATTTTTCTACGTGTCTGTGTAAATCAGATTTCTCTGACCCTTAAAGGGTAAGAGCTGCTAAACTATGCTGTGGCAATTCACCGGGAGGTGTACATGTGGGAGGGGAATGTTCTTGGGGAGTGGGTATGATGGGAGTGGGAAAGATATTGTCTATCTTTCATTATTCCCAAAGAGTCTCATGTAAATATTCCCTTCTGAGACATACAATAGCCTTGCAATGTAGGCAAAGCAGAATTAATAGGAAACATGAGACTCAGAGTGAATGGATTGTGCAATAAACTCTAATTTAAGTGTACTTTTCGATGTTGCAACTGTAACCATGAACAACATTTAAACAAATTTTGCTTTCAACAGAACCAGAGAATGGAAATTGAGACTCTTATTATAATCACGCATTTTCAGTTTGATGCAGAGAGAGTGATTGGAGAACCCACAGTAAGATAAAGAAAAATAACATGGGCACTTTTTAGGCTAGCAATGGGAGCAGTCCATCCAAAATAAAAGGTAATTCTCACTGCCTCCTTGGCACCATCATCATTTTCTTCAAACATTTTGTAAAGGATGTTTCTGAGCTGGGATATTTGAGGATCTGGGGACCCATAGTGAGGATATGGTTTCTAATCTAGTTGGGAAGAGGACATATATGTAAGCATATTAATAAAAGTAGAGGCAGTACATGAAAAAAGCTAATCCAGGGTTTCAGTCTGGCTTAGGAGTTTAACAGGATTTCTCAGAGGAGTGTAGGACTTATCAGAAGGTGGGAGGCAGCTGGCTGTTAGGGAACTATTGCAGTAGTCCAGGTGTAAGATGACAAAGACACGACTCAGAGGACAGGGCTAGAAGCAGCAGCCATTGTGCAGGGAGATAAAACAAAGCACACTATGTCCTCTTGATTTGCTACGAAGCAAAGTCTAATGTACATAGTCCCTCTTTAATGTTGACAAGTAATAAAAGAGGAATTAATTCTTAGACAGTGACTACTGGGAATAAAAACCAGAAGAGGGTTTAAAATGTCCTACAGATATTCATTATGACTAAATGTTTTAAATAGTAACTTGGCAACAACATACTTCATATTAATTCTTGGCTAATGCAGGGGGAGTAAGAAGAGATCAGGTGGTGTGAAGCACGCTATCAAAACTGGGCTGTTGTACTTGCTAATAAAACACAGTACAGGATTCAGCCCCAGTGCTTATTGCATAGGACAGTGACAATCCATTCTGAGCACAAGAACATGAGCTGTCTTTTTATACCCATTAATTGATTCTCTTTTGTACTTGAGGATATGTATTTGCATAGTTCAGGTAAGGGAGAGGGGCTGTGTCTTGGTGGCTAAAAGATGAAAACTGCATTTTGACATCAAAAGTGATCAGACTCATATTTCTAGGTGTAGGAAGACTGTTTAGAAACCAGCTGGTACCCCCCTCTCATTTTTTGACATACAAAGAACTGAGGTCAAGAGAGACTGTTCCTTTTCCAAAGCCACAGTGGCTATTTGTTGCCAGAGCCATAAGCTGTGCATCTGAGGTCCTTTGACTTGCATGTGTATTATCTAGCCATTTCTCAAGAACCCATGTTAACTTTTTTCTCAAGCAGTTGTTGAGTGACTTCCACTTTTCCTCTACTTGATTTTTGCTCTTCAAGCCTTCAAGCACATGAGACAATTGCTTGTCTCAGATTCTGGTCTTCTGTGAAAGGTACTGTACTTATTTGTGAATACCATAGTAGTTCTATGAATAATGATTTCTGGCTACCATACTCCAGGCACTGTGTTAGCTCCTGTCTACACCACGGTGAATAAGTCAGACATAGTTTTGTCTTCATATACTTTATATTCCAGTGGGGGCAGAGATATTAAACAAATACATTTTTGATTATTATATAACTTGTGGTATATTCTGAGGGAGAAAAGTATAAGGTATTTTGAGAGAAAGGATAAGGAAACAAGTTAGTTGGGAAGAAAGCAAAGGTCTCTGAGGAATTATTTAATGTGACATCTGAAAGCTGTATAGGAGCCAGCTAAAAGAACAAATGGGGTGAAGTGTGTTAGTCACTGGGAGCGGCATGGGTATAGGAAGCTCATAAGGTGGGATAAGCTTGAAATGTTGAAAAAATGGTGGAGAGGCCATGTCATTTGAGGCTGCTAAAAAAAGTTTAAAATGAGATAAAGGAGATGGGTAGAATTCAGAGCAGTGTTTTGTTTTGTGTTTCATTTTTTTGCTTTGTTTTGTTTTTTAAAGATGAACACTTGCCATCTCACCTTCTTTAAATAAGTTTATTCTTTTATTTTATTCTGCCTCATTCTCAGAATGATATAAGGTAGCTTCTTAATACGTTGGTGACTTCACTGCATTTTTAATCTTTCTGTGATGATTGTTTACTAACTTCATGCCATGTGGTCTACTCTTTGGTTTAGTCTGACATGAATTTTCCTCTAGTTGATTTGTTTTACTTCCTTTTGCCTTCAACCTAAATTCTACTCAATTTCTATGAATGTTCAGATCTATATAAAAGTCATGGTATGAAAAATGAAGTCAAAAAGCCATAGACATTAGGTGAAAGAACAAAGAAATTTTATTTGATTTGTATGGCAGCTTGCTTCAAAATTCTCTAAGTAACATTTATTTTCAACTCATCTGATGTTAAATAATCACAACAGGACAAATCGATGATGTGTTTTTCTATATATTGTTATAACTTTATTTTTCTTGGGTTGTGCTTGCCATTTCTTGGAATATTATATACTAAGTGGTGATAACAGAGAGGTGCCCCCAAGAGAAACCCTGTCCTGGGGGCCAGGGCAGGACCCTGAAGTCCATTTGTCTTCGAAGAGCAGAGACCTACTGTGATAGGTCTACTGAATGGGAAAGGTTTCGTTGAAAGTAGGGGCCGGAGAATAGGCTTGTATCTTAAATTGTGTAGGATTCAGACAGAATGAAAACGGCTGGAGAAAAACACACAAATAAGCTGACAGGTCTACAATCAGTAATCTTGAGGGGCTTCAGAATCCTACCACATTTCCATATGAAATCATGCTCTCTCTCTATACAAGGACAAATTCTTCACACTGTTTTTTCTTTCCTCAAGCCTTTATTATTTCCTTTACTCTTCTTCATTCTCATTTAAAGACCTAGATTTTCATTCCACTGAGAAAATAGCAGCAATCAAGAGAGAACTTGTTTTCCCATCAATAGCCTACCTGTCCCCATGCTTGTGTATTGTGCATTCTAGTTAAACGAACTGTTTGTACTTCTGTCTAAAACAGACCCTCCCCTTATGCAGTAGATTCCAACCTTTTGCCTATGCAAGGGTGTTACTTCTGTAAAAATGTCCATCTTTTCTATCACTCCTATTCCTCTCTTCAGGAGCATTCTCATCTTCATACAAACAGGCTGTAATTTTTCACACTTCAGAAAAATCCTCCCTTGACTGCAAATGTATCCTTTAACTACCAATCGCACTCTTTGCACTTCTTTAGAGCAGTAAGGCAGTCCTCACTTTGCATGTTTCCAATATGCACAAATTACAGTTACCACGGTTTTAATAACAGCAGTCTCTCCAAAACACAGTTCAATTTTCAGTTACCACAGTATATTAACTGAGTAATTGCATAGAGTACAAACTTGTCTGGTAGCCCTTCAGTTCACAAATCACTACATAAATAAAAGATGTGCTTCATGACCAGTGACCAAACATGTCACTTCTTTCAAAGTCTATTGGTGATTGGCTACTGAGAAACTATTACTCAGTCCACACAAAGACAGCAAGGTGTGTAGTTGTGTTGCCTTCTGGCCTTTCAGTGATAACCCCATGTGACATCATGCAAAAATGGATATTTTAAAGTGGAAATTTGCTAATGAACATGCAATTGCATCAAAGAAATAAAAAGTGGTAATACTGTAAGTGTAATTCAAATTGAACATAAATAGAGATATAGAAGAAATAGCTGACCTTGGAAATGTTGACACTTCTGCTGTTTGAGAGACTAGAGATGTGCAGCCCAAGGAGCTCAGTGAAGGTGAATTTATCGACATAAACAAGAAAGGTGGTTGTGAATGAAGAGGCCCTATGGGAAGCGATGCTGGCAATATCTTCACATTAAAGGAATTCTTGGAGCTGTTTCATGACATTGAAGCACAAAGATAAAATGTTGGAAGGCAATCCAAACTTAGAAAGGAGTATGGAATTTTGCCAAGGCATAGGAAAAATTTGCCAAAGCACAGCCATATGCTCGCTCCGTACAGCAGGTTACACAAGAAGGCAAGTGCTGTTCAAACTACTCTTGATACATTCTTTACAAAGAAATGAAACCGTTTAATTCTCAATATTTCTAATGTTTAAAATACAGTGTGCTAAATAAATATTAGTTTTACTATTTTTTCATTTCACTATGTATGAGGGTACTTCAAAAAGTTTGTGAAAAAAATGGAATTGAAAGATAATCCAAATTTTTCCATGAACTTTTTGAAGACTGCTCTTATTTATATCCATCAGTAATAGAGTTTATAATGTGACAAAGATTTAAAAAAATTCATTCAACAGGTATTTATTGAGAATTGCATATGCATCCTCAGAAAATAAGGAAGACCGTTAAGAAGCAAATGCAATATGATGTGACAAATACCTTGAAATGAGAAATGTAGGGTTCTCTGGGAGCAGATAGCAAGGGTACTTAATCTTACTGAGGGGAGGAGATAATGTCAAGAAAAGAAGTGACACATATGTTAGATCTAAAAGTATAAGTGGAGATGTTCTAAATCCTCCTAATGCTGTCAAGTGGTACCAGTCCCCAGATCCGGGGAGCTGACAGTACTTTAAGGTTCTCAGTTGTCTTTGGCTGCCACCACCATCATTTAGAGGAAACCAATTTATTTATTTAATCATTAGATATTTAATGACTAGTTCTATGATCCAAACAGTGTTCTAGGTTCTGGGGATTCAGCTGTAAACCAAATAGGCAAAGCACTTGTTCTCATGGAATGTTATTCCAGTAGGGATAAGAAAATAATGAATAAATTAACAAAGACACATACGTTACGTGTTATGGGAAAAAACGGAGCAGAGTACGGTAATAAAGTACATGTTCTTGTATATATATGTGTATACTATTGTATCATTTATTTTTAATTTTTTAAACTGTTTTTTCCAGCTTTATCGAGGTATAATTGACAAATACAATTGTATATATTCAAAGTGTAGAATGTAATGTTTTGAATGACAAAGATTTTTAACAATCATTAATTTTCCCCATGATTATTAAGATCACTTTGCATGGTTTCAGCTGCATGTTCATTTTTACGGTCTTGCACTACCGTTCAAAGTGGGGGCTGCCTGTATTCCCTCACCCCTGTACGACCGGAGCCCCTGTCCAGTTGAGAGGGTCCGGGCCTGGTCTTCCTCCATCCATGTCCCCTTCATGTTCATGCTCCTCCCCTCCTAGCCATGCTCTGGGTACATGGGACCCCGGAACTCCCTGCCCACACGGCCCTCATCCTGCTTCCATGAGCTTCTTCCTTGCTCAGTCCTCCCAACACCACTGGTGTGTACAGTCCTCGGTCACTCTATGCTAGAAGGATGTGGGCGGAGCTTGGGGTGTCCACACGCACATGCGTGGGGTGGGCAGGAAGCGGGAGGGAGGAACAGGAAGAAGATGGAGGCGGGTCACAGGCCTGGACCTCCGTTTGAACCTTGCCCTCAGCTTTTCAAAGGCTTCACTGTAAAATTCCTCAGAAGCAGACTCTATGCTCTCTGCCTCTGCTTTCACTACTCCTATTCTTAAAAAAACTCGTTCCTGCCAGGCTTTCCTCCCCACCCAGTGGCCTCCATATTGTCAAATGGTCGGTTCTCAGTTCTCAGCTCTCCTGGCCTCTAGGGAGAAGTTGACCTTGGTGATCGTTTCCTCCTCTCTGAAATGCTTTCTTCGCTGGGCTTCAGAGGCCCTGCTCCCTCATGTTGTCTTCTTACCTTATTCACTCTTTGCTCCTCCTCAGCCATCTCTGCTGGTTCCCGTCTGCTCAATGTTGGTGTGTCCCAGAGCTCAATCTTAGGATTTATTTTCTTTCTTTGTACTTATTTCCTAGGAGGTTTCATCTAATCTCGCAGTTTTCAGTATTATGTGAATACTGACAACTCCAAAATTTATAGTTCCAGCCTTGAGCTTTTTTGGGAACAACTGACTCATCAATCTAATTTTATGTTCTGTATCTCTAGTTGGACATTTGGGATAAAAATAACAACGATCCATCAGCAATCCTGGCTTGACCTTCAAAATGTATCCAAAGTCTGGCTGTCACTGCTACCACCTTAGTCAAAGCTAGTATTACTCACTCAGTTATTGTAATACAGCCTCTTAACTGTTTTTGCCCCTCTGCAGACTATTTTCATGGCAGAAGAAGCGACACTTTGAAATTCTAAATCAGCGTGATGCTGACAATACCAAGATCAAGCGTTCGGATCCCTTGTAGGCCAGCTGCTACCAAAAAAAAAAAAAAAAAAAAAAAAAAAAAAATCTTAACCAAATCATGTCACTCTCCTCAAAACCTGCAGTGGCTTTCTTACCTTGGTAAGAATGAAATCCAAGATCTTACCATTTACCTTATCTGAGGCTTTCATATCAGGCTCTAGGCACCTCTCTGACATTTCCTACCACTTCTGCCTTTGACAACCGAGCTACAATCATGCTGACCTGTCTGTTCTGTAAAAATGCCAAGTATCTGCGGTCACAAGGTCCTACAGGCAGAGTACATTGACAGACAGCTCCATAATGTCGATGTCAATGACATTTAAACACAATAAAAGTTTATTTCTCACGAGTTCATAGTCTACTGTGGCTTGACGATGGTGGGAAGCGGGGAGCAGTGGCTTTGTTCCTACTGTCATTGTGTGGGACAGAGGCTCCTACCATCTTTTTGCACCCTTTCCTACCCTTTCCCCCTAGATCCTTAGAGTCTTTTCCATTCAGCTTATGGATAAAGAAAGCAAAAGAGCATGGAAAATTGTAAAAGAGGTTTATGTAAAATATTCCATAGGTCAGAAATTGATCTCATGGACCTGCTAACTGCAGGGGAGGCTGTAAATGGAAATCAAATTTGTGCCAGGAGGAAATATCCACCTCAATCACTACTGTATCCTTAGTTCTTTGAATAGCGGTTGGCACGTAGTAGACACCAAATAATTTTCAGATGAATAACTGAATGAATGACTTAATTTGGGAACTTTGACAAGGGTGAAACTTTAGTTAGATAGCCCAATGAGCCTTGCTGCTGTCAGTTGAATCAGAGGCTAGTATCGGGAATATCTTTCTTTGCCTTTAATTCTGTTCTACCTTAATATGTTTAATCAAGAAAATATTGTTTTTCCTTTATATTAGATGGTAGATAAAATAGACATTCATAATTTAAAGGACCTTCTGTTTTCACAGAATAAAAACTCACATTAGGAATCATTTTTCACTCTTCTACATCAAGTGCATTCACCCTAAAGTTGAGGAGTTGACCATGATGAAAGGCAAAGAACGTGGATTTCTTCTCTACCTTAATCTTCCTAATTATCCTTCCCTCCCTATATTTTGCTTGCATCAGATGCTGAAAAACAAAGTGTAATTTTTATTCATGCAAAACCTAAGAGGGAGGTGTAGTAAAAAGTGTCATCGGACACACGTTGTTGAATTACAACATACATCACGATGCAATAATACAAACCATTTCACATGTGCCTAAGGGAGAGTTACTGTAATAATCCCTTCTGAGCAATTAGCTCTGTTAATAAAGCAAATTTGGTACAAGTAAACATGGGACACACCCAAGTATTTTTCAGAGCTCCTTGGTAACTTCCAAGATGTTTTCAAAAGTTTCTTTGCCTGCTTATTCCTGAATAATGCATTTTACTAATCAGCGTCCTGCCAGTGCCACAATGGTTTATTTTGGTAGGGCTACTCCTAATGGGCATTATATATTCTTTCTTTAGTCTGATTTAAAAATCCAGATTCTCAGCAATCGTACAAATCCTTGTTCTTTTTATGTTCTTCCACATCCTCTCCTCTTTATCCCTACAATTGCTACATTGCTTTAGTACTTTATATTCCTTTTCTTGGATTTCTTCAATAGCCTTGTATCTTACTGGTCCTCTGTCTCCAGTCTGTTCTCCTGCCAATTCGTTCTCTTTCCAGCTGTTAGAATTATTTTTCTAAAGTGCAAATAAAGATTAAATGGAGTCAAAGAATTAAAATTTTGATGGCAGAAATTGAAATGCTGGATAAAAAAATCCAGAGACAAAATTCTCCATTTTATCCTTTGTCCCTAGTAGCAGAATCCCAAGTGTTAGTTGGGCACTTTTTGTCCAGAATGAAGACATGTCTCATCCTCCTTTGTAGCTAAGAGTGACCATTGACCAAGTTTGGGCCAAAAAAATTATAAATGAAAAAGTTTTGTGATACTTGAGGAAAGTGTTAAAGGATGGCAGAATAGAAAAATAGGAGCCTCATTCCCTGAAGTCACTGTAAAATGACCACACAACCTCTGGACTTCTTTAATGTGACAGAGAATTAACGTATTTTTCCTGTTGCTTGTTTTTTTTTTTTCTGCTATATGCAGACAAACCTAATATTAACTCATTCAGCATGGGATGGATAACATGAGTTTTAACTTGTTTGAGTTTAAGGAGATGGCTGATAATCCTGTCAGAGCTGTCCTATAAGCAGTTGGAATTATGGGACTGGCAGACAGGTAAGAAAAGTTCAGAATCATCTATTTAACAAATATTTCTTGAACTTCTATGTGTGAGGCATGTGTTGAGTCCTGAAAATAAAAATGTTGGTAATTAAAATTACCTATGCCCACTTACAAATACCTTTCAGTTTAGTAGGAGAAACATAGGTATCTAAAAATATTTGCATTACCTTGTGATAAGTAATCAAATAAGGGTTAAAAAGAAGATAAGATTAATTTCATTTAGGATGTTAGGGAATATTCTTTAGGGTCATCAATCAATTCATGTTACAAAACCGCTTGGACATTTTAAAGACTCCATCTTACTTGACCCCTCAGTAGTATTTAATGTAGTTGGTAGGGAAAGATGATATTTTCCAAAGATGGCTGCAACAGTATGGCTCCTATCACACACTCTTCTATAACCTTGACATTCTCCTGTGAGTGGTGGAGTTTATTTCCCTTTCCCTTGCATCTGGGTATGCTTAGAAGTTGCTTGTAACCAACCAAATGTAGCAGAAGTGATGCTGCCTGACTTCCCATGCTAGGTCACCAAAGATGACACAGCTTCTATCTTGTTATTTGAGCCATTTGGTGCAGAGTCCTAAGCTTCCATTAAGAAGACTGACTAATTGAGGCTACCAGGCTGGGGGAAGCCAAGCCCCATGGAGGAGCCACACGTGGACGTTCTTATCAAGTCTTGTCTTTGAGTCCTCTCAGCCTGGGCACTGGGCATGTGAGGGAATGAGCTTCAGATGATTCCAACTGGCCAGCACTCAGCCATCTAGTTAACCTAGCCTTCAGGTCTATCCAGCTGACTACAGAATCCATGAGCTTAATAAAATGGCTATTGTTTGAGGCCACTAAGTTTAGGTTGGTGTATGATGCAGTAATAGTAACTGGAAGAGTTGATTATTTTTTACTGCACTAATATTTTTTTAGTTTTGTGATTTCCTTTGCTGAATCTTCCTCCTTTTCTAACCCTTTAAAATGAAGTAGCATTCCAGGCCTCAGTGTTTGGGGCTCTCTATCACATTTACTCCTTACGTGATCTCTCCTATTCCCTTTTTTCTAAATCCTATGTATAATCTGAGACACTCCAAATCTATATCATCAGGACAAATAGCCCCTTTCAGCTCTAGGTTGTTTTTAGTTTCAACTGTTTACTTTATATCTTAGTATATTTTGAATATCTTGTGGACATCTGAAACATGATGTGTCCAAAACTTACGTATTGAGGTAGGACAGAGGCGTGGTTCTGAGGGCTTTAAAAGAAGAGAGAGAAGTCTGTTTTTTCTCTCTGCTCCACCACTTTTGTAATGTGATATTCTGCCATCACTGTCTCTACCACCAAGTCTCTCATCAGATGTGTTCCTTGGATTTTGAAACTCCCAGCCTCAGAAACTCTTCTTTTATGTCCTGTTCAAGAAATTTTTGCCTACTCCAAGGTCGTGAAGATGATCTACACATTTTCCCTTAAAAGCTTTACTGTTTTAAATTTTATAAATTGCTATCCATCTTAAATTGATATTTGTGGCTTCCTTTCACCATGTGATGTACTTGTACCTGCCGGCTGCCTGCTGCTTTCCACCATGAGTAGAAGCAGCCTGAGGCCCATGGCAGATGCCATTGTCCCAGAATCAATAAACAGATGACGTTCAGCAGGGGAGGCGGGAGCTCCATAGAGACCACACACCCTGTGGGGAGGCTGCCACCATGTGATCCAGCAGCAGGTAGGCTTCACCATCACCACCCATTCCATCCCAAGCCTGGCCAAGTGTGCACGGAGCAGGGAGATGTCCAGCAGGGGAAGGGGGAAGCTCTGCAGAGACCACACACTCTGTGGTGCCTCCATGCATCCCAGCAGCCCAGCCCAGTGGGCGTGGAACAGGGAGACATCCAGCAGGGGAGGTGGAAGCTCGGCAGAGACCACACACCCTGTGGTAACACCCCATGATCCAGCAGCCTGGCTGAGTACAACCTGACCAGGGAGGTGGCTCCCCAGAGAGGCCCAAGACCCAAGGCAACCACACATGCAAGGCACTAGTGGCCAACTGAGCAGTCACTGAGGTAGCCATACCAAATTGACAACCCCAGCAAGATCTTAGTCAGACAATAGTGTCAAACCTGTGGACTGTGAAACCCCCTGCCACAATGACTAAACATCAAAGAAAAGACACCAGAAATACGAAAAATCAAGAAAGTACACCACCAAAGGGTAATAACTCTCAAGCTCTAGATTTTATAGAACAAGAAGCCCTTGAAATGTCTGACAAGGAATTTCGAGTGATAATTCTAAGGAAACTGAATGAGATACAAGAAAACTCAGCTAGACAGCATGATGAAATGAGGAAAAGTATACAGGACCTGAAAGAAGAAATGTACAAGGAAATCAATGCCCTGAAAAAAACCATAGCAGAGCTTGCCGAACTGAAGCATTTATTCAGTGAAATAAAAAAAACAATGGAGAGTATAACTGGCAGGCTTATGGAAGTTGAAGAGAGAACCTCTGAACTTGAAGATGGGTTGTTTGAAATAATACAGGCAGACAAAAAAAAAAAAAGAAAAAAGAAAAAAGAATCAAAGGCATTGAAGAAAATCTGAGAGAGATATCAGACAACCTTAAGCACTCAAATATCCGAGTCATGAGTATTCCAGAAGGGGAGGAAAAAGGAGATTGCATTGAAAACATATTCAATAAAATAGTGGCAGAAAACTTTGCAGATATAGGAAGAATCACAGATCTTCAGATCCAGGAAGCTCAAAGATCCCCAAACGTATTTAATCCAAAAAGGTCTTCTCCAAGACATGTTATAGTCAAATCGGCAAAACTCAAGGACAAAGAGAGATTCTTAAAAGCTGCAAGAGAGAAGCGTCAAATCACCTATAAGGGAGCCCCAATCAGACTAAAATCAGACTTTTCATCACAAACCCTAAAAGCCAGAAAGGAATGGGATGATATATTCAAAATACTAAAAGACAGAGATTGCCAGCCAAGAATATCTACCCTGCAAGGCTATCCTTCCAAAATGAAGGGCAAATAGTATATTTCTCAGACAAACAAAATCTGTGGGAGTTAACTACCACAGAACCACACTTACAAGAAATTCTCAAGGGAGTACCAGGTTTGGTTCCAGAAAAATAACTACCACTGCCATAAAAACCCAAGAAAAATCAAAACCCACTAGAATAATAAAAATGGCATTCATGACGAGAAAACAAACAAACAAAAAGGCTATCTACAGCCCAAGGAACCAACAAATACAGAAAAAACAGTACATCAGAGAGCAAGGAACAAAAGACACCTAAAACAACCAAACAATAATCAATAAAATGCTAGGAATAAATCAACACTTTTCAGTAACAACTCTTAATGTAAAAGACTTAAATTCCCCAATCAAAAGACACAGACTGGCTGACTGGATTAAAAAGGAGGACCCAACTATATGCTGCCTTCAAGAGACCTAACTCACCCATAAAGACTCACATAGACTAAGAGTGAAAGGATGGAAAAAGATTTACCATGCAAACAGAAAAGAAAAACAAGCTGGAATAGCTATTCTTATATCTGATAAAATAGACTTTGAACTAAAAACCATAAAAAGAGACAATGAGGGACACTACGTAATGATAAAAGATTGATCATTCAAGAAGACATATCAATCATAAATATATAAGCACCCAATATTGGAGCAGCCAGATTTATAAAACAAACTCTATTAGACCTAAAGAAGGAAATAGACACTAATACCATAATAGCAGGGGATCTGAACACCCCACTGTCAATATTGGACAGGTCATCTAGGCAAAGAATCAGGAGAGAAACACCGGATCTAAACAATACTCTAGACCAATTGGACTTGGCAGATATCTACAGAATATTCCATCCAACAACCTCAGAATACTCATCCTTCTCATCTGCACATGGATTATTCTCCAGGATAGATCACATATTAGGTCACAAATCAAGTCTTAACAAATTCAAAAAAATTGGAGTTATCCCATGTATTTTCTCAGACCACAATGGATTAAATTAGAAATCAATAGCAAACGAAATTCTGGAAACTATAAAACACATGGAAATTAAACAGCATTCTACTTAATGACACATGGTTCCAAGAAGAAATCAAGCAGGAAATCAAAAAATTTATTGAAACTAATGAAAACAATGATACATCATACCAGAACCGGTGGGATACTGCACCCAGTTGGAAGAATCAACATAGTGAAAATGTCCATAGTATCCAAAGTGATATACAAATTCAATGCAATCCCCATCAAAATTCAAATGACATTTTTCTCAGAAATGAAAAAAACTATCCAGACATTTATATGGAACAATAAAAGACCACGCATTTCCAAAGCAATGCCTAGCAAAAAAAAATAAAGCTGGAGGCATAACACTACCTGACTTTAAGCTATACTACAAAGGTATAATAACCAAAACAGTATGGTACTGGCATAAAAACAGACACACTGATCAATGGAATAGAATAGAGAATCCAGAAATCAACCCACACACTTACTGCCATCTGATCTTTGACAAAGGCACCAAGCCTATTCACTGGGGAAGGGACTGCCTCTTCAGCAAATGGTGCTGGGATAACTGGATATCCATATGCAGGAGAATGAAACTAGATCCATACCTCTCACCGTATACTAAAACCAACTCAAAATGGATTAAGGATTTAAATATACACCCTGAAACAATAAAACTTCTTAAAGAAAACATAGGAGAAACACTTCAGGAAATAGGACTGGACACAGACTTGTTGAATACGACCCCAAAAGCATGGGCAACCAAAGGAAAAATAAACAAATGGGATTATATCAAACTAAAAAGCTTCTGCACAGCAAAAGAAACAATTAACAGAATTAAAAGACAACCAACAGTGTGGGAGAAAATATTTGCAAAATATACATCTGACAAAGGATTAATATCCAGAATATATAAGGAACTCAAACAACTTTACAAGAAGAAAACAAGCAACCCAATTAAAAAATGGGCAAAAGAGCTAAGCAGGCATTTCTCTAAGGAAGATATACAAATGGCCAACAGACATATGAAAAAATGCTCAACATCACTCAGCATTTGGGAAATGTAAATCAAAACCACACTGAGATACCATCTCACCCCAGTTAGGATGGCTAAAATCCAAAAGACTCTGAACGATAAATGCTGGTGAGGTTGTGGAGGAGAAGGAACTCTCATACATTGTTGGTGAGACTGTAGAATGGTACAGGCTCTATGGAAAATGGTATGGAGGTTCCTCAAACAATTGCAGACAGATCTACCATATGACCCAGCTATCCCACTGCTGGGAATATACCCAGAGGAATGGAAGTCATGAAGTCAAAGGTATACCTGTTCCCCAATATTCATCACAGCACTCTTTACAATAGCCAAGAGTTGGAACCATCCCAAATGTCCATCATCGGATTAGTGGATACAGAAAATGTGGTATATCTACACAATGGAATACTACTCAGCTATAAAAAAGAAAGAAATACTGCCATTTGCAACGACATGGATGAACCTAGAGAAAATTATATTAAGTGAAACAAGTCAGGCACAGAAAGAGAAATATCACATGTTCTCACTCATTGGTGGGAGCTAAAAATAAATAAATAAATTCTCACACACACACACACACACACACACACACACACACACACACACACACACACACACACACACACACACACACACACAAACCGGGTCGGGGAAGAAGAGATAACAATTGCAATTCTTTGAAGTTGATATGACAAGCACACAGAAAGGACATTGTTGGGTGGGAGTGGGGAAAGGGCCGAGGGAGAGAGGTTTCAGTAATGAGCAACAATAATCAACCACATCTTATATGGACAAAATAAAATAAAATAAGAAAAGAAAAAAAAATTGATATTTGTGAATGGTGTAAGGGGTTCTGATACATCCCCCCCCCGCCATAGGGATGTTTTATTTGCCCAGCGACCTTTTATTGAAGAAGAGACCTTTTCCCCTGCCTGCTCTATAGTGTCACTTTTGTCTCTACTTATTGCTGGTATATATAAATACGACTGATTGTGTACTGACCTTGTACTATATCCAACATCCTGTTAAATCCACGTGTTAATTTTTATAAGTTTGCATATTGCTTTGGATTTTCTAAGTACATGTGTTTTCTGCAAATAAAGATAGTTTCATGAAAAAAAAACCAACTTACATATTGAATTTTTACCTCAAAATTATCCCAATTTCCTCCATCTTAGTAAATGATATTTTCATCTATCCACTTGTTCAATTCAGAAACAGAATCATCCTAGAATCTCTCTTCTTTTCCATTCTTCCAGTATGATACAATCCAAAATTCTATCAATTATATTCCAAAATTATTCTTATTATTTTATTTTATTTTACTTCTCAAAATTCATTGTACTTGATTTTCAAGCCCCTTTACCCATTCCTCTCCATCACCCCCACCCCCCATCTTATCTGTGCACTTGGCTTAAATTGTTCAAGGAATTTTTATGGTTATTCTGTCTTCTTCCCCCCACCCTTTATTTGTTTGTGTGTTTATTCGTTTATTAATTTTTAGGTCCCACAAATAAGTGAGAACATGTGGTATTTCTCTTTCTGTGCCTGACTTGTTTCACTTAATATAATTTTCTCTAAGTCCATCCATGTTGTTGCAAATGGTAGTATTTCATTCTTTTTTATAGCAGAGTATTATTCCATTATGTTGGTGTACCACAGTTTCCTTATCCACTCATCAGATGATGGATATTTGGGTTGGTTCCAACTCTTGGCTATTGTAAAGAGTGCTGCGATGAACATTGGGGAACAGGTATACCTTCGACTTGATGATTTCCATTCCTCTGGGTATATTCCCAGCAGTGGGATAGCTGGGTCATATGGTAGATCTTTCTGTAATTGTTTGATGAACCTTCGTATCATTTTCCATAAAGGCTGCACCATTTTGCAGCCCCAACAAGAGTGTATGAGAGTTCTTTTTTCTCCACAACCTCTCCAGCACTTATCGTTCTCAGTCTTTTGGATGTTAACCATCCTAACTGGATTGAGATGGTATCTGTGTGTTTTTGATTTGCATTTCCCGGATCCAGAGTGATATTGAGCACTTTTTCATGTTGGCCATTCATATATCTTCCTTTGAGAAATATCTGTTCAGCTCCTTTGCCCATTTTTAATTGGGCTATTTGTTTTTTGTTGTAAAGTTGTTTGAGTTCCTTGTATATTCTGGATATTAATCCTTTGTCAGATGTATATTTAGCAAATATTTTCTTCCACTCTGTTAGTTGTTTTTTTACTCTGTTCAATGTTTCGTTTGCTGTGAAGAAGCTTTTTACTTTGATATAATCTCATTTGTTTATTTTACCTTTAGTTGCCTGTGCCTTGTAGGTCCTATTCATGAATTCTGTACCCACGCCTATTCCCTGCAGTCTTCTCCCTATGTTTTCTTTAAGGATTTTTATTGTTTCAGGGTGTATATTTAATTCTTTGGTCCATTTTGAGTTGATTTTGATATATGGCAAAGATACAGGTCTATTTTATTTCTCCTACATATGATTATCCAGTTTTCCCAGCACCATTTGTTGAAAAGGCAGTCTCTTCCCCAGTATGGAGACTTGCTGCCTTTGTCAAAGATTAGATGGCTATAGGCATATTGGTTAATTTCTGGCTTCTCTATTCTGTTCCATTGATCTGTGTGTCTGTTTTTATGCCAGTACCATGCTGTTTTGATTATTATAGCTGTGTAATATGGTTTAAAGTCAGGTAGTGTTATGCCACCAGCTTTATTATTTTTTTGCTCAGTATTGCTTTGGCTATGTGTGGTTTTTTGTTGTTCCATGTAAATATCTATATAGCTTTTTCCATCTGAGAAAAATGTCATTGGAATTTTGATGAGGATTGCATTGAATTTGTAGATCACTTTGGGTAATATGGACATTTTAAAAATGTTAATTCTTCCAATCCAAGAGCATGGGATGTCTTTCCATCTTCTTGTGTCTTCTTTGATTTCTCTCAGCAGTGGTTCGTAGTTCTCTTCATAGAGATTTTTCACATTCTTGGTCAGCTTTATTCCTAAATATTTAATTTTTTTTTTTGGTGGCCAGTGTATATGGGCTAGCTTTCTCGATTTCTGTTTCTGCATGTTCACTGGTGGAGTATAGAAATGCTACTGATTTTTGCGTGTTGATTTTGTCCCCTGCAACTTTGCTGAAATTGTTTATCAACTCTAGGAGTTTTTTTTTTTTTTTATAGAAGGTTTAGGCTGTTCAATATATAGGATCATATCATCTGCAAAAAGGGACAGCTTGACTTCATTCTTTCCAATCTGGATGCCCGTGTCTGGGCGTCCTTTTCTAGTTCCTGTTTTTAAGGGAAAAGCTTTCAGCTTTTCCCCGTTCAGGATGATATTGGCAGTGGGCTTACCGTATATGGCTTTAATTATGTTGAGATACTTTCCATCCATGCCTAACTTGTAGAGAGTCTTTATTATGAAAGGATGCCGAATTTTGTCAAATGCTTTTTCAGCTTCAATAGAGATGATCATGTGGTTTTTGTCTTTGCTTTTATTAATGTGGTGTATCACATTTTTTGATTTGTGTATGTTGAACCAACCTTGCATCCCTGGGATGAATCCCACTTGATCATGGTGTATAATTTTCTGTATGTGTTGCTGTATTCTGTTAGCTAGTATTTTTTTGAGGATTTTTGCGTCTATATTCATCAAGGATATTGGCCTATAGTCATCTATTTTTGATGCATCTTTGTCTGGTTTTGGTATCATGGTGATATTTGCCTCATAGAATGAGTTTGGGAGATGTCCTCTGTTTCAACCTTTTGGAACAGTTTGTAGAGAATTGGTATCAGTTCCTCTCTGAAGATTTGGTAGAACTCTGCAGTGAACCCTTCCAGTCCTGGGCTTTTCTTTGTTGGGAGCCTTTTGATAACAGCTTCAATCTCTTTTATTCTTATTGGTCTGTTCATATTTTCTATATCTTCTTTCTATATCTTATAGATCTTCTATATCTTCAGTTTTTATCCATTTCCTCCAGATTTTCAAATTTGTTGACATATAGATGTTTATAGTAGTCTCTAAAGATTCCTTGGATTTCTGAGGTGTCAGGTGTAATATCACCTTTTTTGTTTCTAATTTTTGTTATTTGGGTCTTCTCTCTTCTTTTCTTAGTCTTGCTAAAGGTTTGTCAATTTTATTAATCTTTTCAAAGAACCAACTTTTTGTTTCATTGATCTTTTGTTTTGTTCTTTGTGTTTCTATTTCATTTAGTTCTGCTCTGATCTTAATTTCTTTCCGTCTACTATCTTTAGGTTTGGATTGTTCTTGTTTTTCTAGATCTTTAAGGTGAAGTGTTAGGTTATTTATTTGCCATCTTTCCATGCTTCTGAAGTGAGAATTTAATGCAATAAATTTCCCCTTTAAAACTGCTTTTGCAGTATCCCACAGGTTTTGGTATAATGTGTCATTATTTTTATTAGTTTCAAGAAATTTTTCAATTTCCTGTTTAATTTCTTCTTGGACCCACATGTCATTTAGTAGAATGTATTTAATTTCCATGAGTTTGTATAGTTTTCTGAGTTTCATTTATTATTGATTTCTGATTTTAATCCATAGTGATCAGAAAAAGTACATGGAATAATTCCAATTCTTTTGAATTTGTTAAGACTTGCTTTGTGACCTAACATGTGGTCTATGCTGCAGGATGTTCCATGTGCTGATGAGAAGAATGAATATTATGAGGTTGTTGGGTGGAATGTTCTCTCGATATCTGCCAAATCCAATTGGTCTAAAGTATTGTTTAGCTCTTGTGTTTCTCTGTTGATTTTTTGCCTAGATGATCTGTCCAATGATCAGAGTGGGGTGTTCAGGTCCCCCACTGCTATGGTATTAGTGTCTATTTCTTTTCTTAGTTCTAATAGTGTTTGCTTTGTAAATCTGGCTGCTCTGACACTAGGTACATATGTATTTATGATTGTTATGTCTTCTTAATGGATAGATTCTTTTAATCATTGTATATTGGTCATCTTTATCTCTTTTAATGGATTTTGCTTTAAAGTCTATTTTATCTGATATAAGAATATCTACTCCAGCTCGTTTTTCATTTCTACTTGCATGATATATCTTTTTCTATCCTTTCACTCTTAGTCTATCTGTGTCTTTACAGGTCAAGTGAGTCTCTTGGAGACAGCATATTGTTGGGTCCATCTTTTTAATCCAGTCAGTCTGTGTTTTTGAATGCGAAATTTAGGCCCTTTACATTCAGAGTTATTATTTAAAGGTGTTCATTTACTCCGAGCATTATACTGATTTTTGTTTAGATGTCTTAAGTATCTTTTGTTCCTTTCTTTCAAGTTTTCTGTTTGTCTTCTGTATTTGGTGGTTTCTTGGGGTGATAGATAAACTATTTTTTCTCTCTTTTGTTAGCATTTTTTTTTTTTTTACTGGTAGGTATTGTTCTTTCTTGTGTATTCATGGTAGTGTTGGTGGTTTTTGTGATATCAAACCCAGTACTTCCTTGAGAATTTCATGTAGGGCTGGTCGTGTGGTAGTGAACTCCCACAGTTTTTGTTTGAGAAATATACTATTTGTCCTTCATTTCAGAAGGATAGCCTTGCAGGGTAAAGTATTCTTGGCTGGCAATTTTTGTCCTTTAGTGTTTTGAATATATCATCCCATTCTTTTCTGGCTTTTAGAGTTTCTGATGAAAAGTCTAATGTTATTCTGATTGGGGCTCCCTTATAAGTGACTTGCCACTTCTCTCATGCAGCTTTTAAGATTCTCTCTTTGTCTTTGATTTTTGTCAGTTTGATTATCACATGTCTTGGAGATTACCTTTTCAGGTCAAATGTGTTTGGTGATCTTTAGGCTTCCTGAATCTGGGGATCTATGACTTTCCCTATACCTGGGAAGTTTTCTGCTATTATCTCATTTATTATGTTTTCAATGCCGTTTCCTTTTCCCTCCCTTCTGGAATACCATGATTTGGATATTTGAGAGCTTAAGGTTGTCAGTTGTCTGTCTTAAATTTTCTTCAATTTTTTTGATTCTTTTTTCTTTTTTCTGGTCAGCGTGTCTTTGAGGTCAGAAATTCTCTCTTCTGCTTGTTCAAGTCTGCTGTGAAACTCTCTGTTGTTTTTTTTTATTTCGTTGAATGAATCCTTCAGCTCCACAAGCTCAGTTACATTCTTTTTCAAGGCACTGATTTCTTTGTACATTTCTTCTTTCAGATCCTGTATGTTTTTTCTCATTTTGTTATGTTGTTTTACTGAGTTTTCTTGAATTTCATTTAGTTTCCTTAGAAATTACTTTAAATTCCTTGTTTGTCATTTCAAAGACTTCCTGTTCTATAGGATCTAGCACTTGCTTCACAGTTCACTTGCTTCACCCTGATGTCTGACTTGGATCCTGAAGAGTCTGCTGCTTCTGGGCAGCAGAAACTAACCTGGACCAGATGTCCCACCCCACCTGCCTTCACTGGCTGGTTGGGTGGCATGGGAGTCCAGAGCCTTTCAAGTTGCTCACGGAGACAGACGGCCTGGGCTGGAAGTCCCACCCCACCTGCCTTCACCTGCTTGTCAGGCTCAGGGCTTGGAAGCCCGTGCCTCTCAGGTTGCTCATGGAGATGGACGGCCTGGGCCAGAAGTTCTGCCCCGCCTGCATTCACCAGCTTGTCTGGCTTGGGGCTTGGGATCCCAGAGCCTCTCAGGCTGCTCATGGAGATGGGATAGCCTGGGCCAAAATTCCCACCCCATCAGCCTTCACCGGCTCATCTGACTCAGGGCTTGGGAACCCATGCCTCTCAGATCGCTCATGGAGATGGGACAGCCTCCCCAAATTATTCTTAAATTTGTCTGTTCTTTTCCTATGATACTGTCACCATCCTGGATCAAGCCACTATGAGTCCACTGATTTGGTGCTACAGCTTTGATCTCTACTCTATTGCTTATAGCTCCATATCCATGGGCAAATCACACACCTCTCTGACTCCCACTCCCTTCCCCTGCTTTCTCATTTGCAGAGTGTCAATACCTATGCCAGGGCAAGACTGATGAAACCACTGTAACTGGAAGCGGATGTCTTCCCACGCACCCAGCAGGATGGCAGGGGAATTCTCTGCTCAAGAATATGATGCTATAGTTAATGGAGATGCATATTTTGCTACCTTAATAGCACTAAATTTAAAGAGGAAACTATCTTTATTTGGGAGAATGTCTTGATAAGCTGCTTGGGGTTAGATGTAAAACCTAAAAAGACAGATATTGCATGTGCCAGAGCAGTTAACAAAGATGAATCAACTGCTCTGTCTAAAGCATACAGAGAAATTGACTTTCCTGTTGAGGAAGACAGTGAAGGAGACAAAAGAGCAGAGAAGATAGGTGAGGAGAGAGGACCAGGAGATGGTATCATCTTGATCTGTTTGTGTGGAACATTTGGAAGTTCTCTAAAAGTAGTTTTTTGGTTTTTTTTTTTTTTTTGTCTTTTTCGTGACTGGTACTCAGCCAGTGAGTGCACCGGCCATTCCTATATAGGATCCAAACCCGCGGTGGGAGCGTCGCTGCGCTCCCAGTGCGGCACTCTCCCAAGTGCGCCACGGGCTCGGCCCTAAAAGTAGTTTTAAACAGGTAAATATACTTAAGAGCAGTTAAAAACTCAGTCCACAGATCCCTGTGAACAAACCAGAGGAACAAAAAGATTTGAGAGTCAGAGAGACCATCCTCCATCTTTGAGGGATGAACTCACTCATCACTGGTGTCAAGAGCACTGTGAGCTAAGTCCCTTGGCCAAACCAGGCCGGGGTTGGGGGTGGTTATTGGGATGGGAGTTTTGTGGTCATTTGAGATGTGCCTACCACGATATTCCCTGAGGTGACTTCCCTGAAAAAATACCTGTGAAATTCCAGCAATGGGCCAGAAAATCAATATTAGTCTGAGAAGACTCATTTGATCATATTCACTTGTAAAGGGACTCTCAAGCCAGAGTGAATAGTCACATCTCTCAAAAGTCCCAAACCCAGGGGACAAGGGCTGGGTGCAAGAAAAGAGAATAAATAACTAAACTGTATTGCCCTTTTGAATGTTGCTCTGATAAATGCTAATATATTCTTTCTGATAAAGAAATTTTAAGACTTCTTAAGAGTGTTAGTATTGGGAGTGCTTGATTTCGTCAGCCAAGCACAGATTGAAAGCATATTAGAAATACAGGTGAGTGCCGAGAGCTGTAATTTTCTATCAGGCCATTGAATCGAGCTTTCTATTAAAGATGACTTTGGTCAGTTTTAAGCATAAAAGATTTATGGGAATTCAGCTTGTGCTTTCTGAAAGAAAATTTCTTTCTGAGAGGAAGTTTTTTTTTTATTGTCGCGGAAATTAAATTATTGAAAGCTTTTATTCACCATATCCTTTGAAGTGGTGAAAATATATAGGAGTTTGTATTAGTACATTTCTATTGCTTATAACAAAATGCCTGAAACTGGGTGATTTAGGACGAAAACAAAATTTATTGCTTACAGTTTTTGAGGCTGGGAAGTCCATTTGGTGGTGGCGATGGTGACCCAGAGTCACGTTGCAAGACGATGGAAGCAGAGAGAGCAGAGAGAGAGAGAGAGAGAGAGGGAGATGCCCTCCCCCTCTTCTTTTAAAGCTCTCAGAACCATGCCCCTGACAACCACTTTTAATCCATTCACTACCACAGGTCTTACAATCCAATCATCTCTTCAAGGCTCTACCTTTCAATTACCATAATAGGATTTCCCACCCTCTTAAAGTCACAGTGGGAACTAAATTTCTAATACATAAAACTTGGGGGACACAATTCAAGCTTCAATGAGTTGGAGCCTTGAATAGGCTGTTGCCACCACCAGATGGACTTTGGACTTCCGAGACTCAGGAACTGTGAGCAATAAATTTTGTTTTCTTGCTAAACCACCTAGTTTCAAATATTTTGTTATACGCAACAGAAACGGACTAATACAGCATTGATGCTAGAGGAGGTGTAGAAAGAGATTCCAATTATTAGTAGAGATGGCAAATTTTGTCTTTAGTCTTTTGCATGCAGATTCTTGAAGTGGCCTATAAAGTGGAATCTAGTTCATTTTGTCAAATCACAGAACACTCAATAATAAAAATAAAGAAATAAGTAAAAACAATAAGAACAACAAAAAAAGAAAGAAAAAGAAATCACAGACCCTCAAATTATAATGCCTCTGTGATCACAACTCCCTGCCTGAGATAAGCTGAAGGAAGTCATTTTGCTTCCCTGACAGAGCTAGTTAGAGACCCCAAAGTTCCTTTGATGAATGCAGCAATATTTCAGTTATTATTATCAGTTCATTCAAGTGATCAAGAGCATTCTGTTTCCCCTGCAATGTTTCAGTGTGTATCATGGTTTCCAGTTCAAGGCCATATTCAATATGAGGTTGCTCTATCAATACTCTGGAGCCATGACCACATTTGCTTTAATTGCTCCAAATATCAATGGAACACCAGTTTATAATAACTATTAAGCTATAACTGGCCTCTCAGATATCCTTATGTTTCAGTTACTGGTGAATGATTCGCACTTATGTTGGGTAAAGAATGATTACACTCTCACGGGACAGATAACTGCTACTACATTTTGCCCTGGGCCACCCCTGTGAGTCTGACTTAGGGTTGGAGTGAGGAACATTTGTGTCCTTTCAGTCATTGTTAGAGATGGCCCAGGGCAAATAAATGTACCAGAAGCAGCTCTGGTTGAAAATAAGCCATGTGGCAGGCCTGCACTAGCCCAGGTCCATACCTGGAGGCATCTCAGCATGTGCTTACAAATACCAGTGTGGATATTAGAGACACAGAGATCTATGGAAGGAAACGTGTGGCTGCCATTCCCCTCTTAACCCATCAGCTCTCTCCTCATCACTGTTGTTAACAGCCTCTGGGAAATGCCTCTGCCCTGGGGACTGGGCTTCCTGCCTGGGCTCCTCATGCTGCAGACACAGCTGATATGCCAAGCCAGTGGGCAACACCACAGTTAGGCTGTAACTCTGGGGACTGTGTTGCCTCTGGCTGCAGAAGGCTGCTACTGGCTATTGGATTCTAGGATGCTATTCTATCACTTGAAGGGTGCTCATGGGTGTGGAGTGGTTAAAATATTTCTTAGAAATTGTGCATTTGTTTGACAGAAAAGGTAGGGTGATGAATCAGTGTTTTCCAGGATGGCTTTGAGTACCAGTTCCCAAACCTGACCAATAACCTGAATTACAGGAGAAGCTTAAATACAAATATTCAGATTCAGTGCTTCTTGGCTGGGGACTGGGAATTGTTGGCCAGCTCATTTGGGCAGTCACTGTTCTATGGAGATGGACACATCCTTGTGTAGATAAAATGATTTGAGCAGTACGAAGCAGATTCTTAGACATGGTGTCGAGCGAGATCTGGGGTCTGGAGCTCACAAACCCCTTGAGCCCGTTCACAAACCCTTCACATGCAGGTCTATGAGCTAGGTAACCAGACAAAATGGTTATTGGAGCCTTGGCTGAAGTAGGAATAGTCTTTATGCAGCATACACAACAGTAGGAGCTAAACAGTCTAAAACAGAAAATCAGAAACTCAACTGCTACTGGCAAAGTCCAAAGAAAAACTGAGCAGCTGCCAGCAGAGTAAAAACACTCTACTTTTAGATGTGAGCTCTCTCCTGGCCAGGCTCCTTCACAAACTACAGAACACACAATAGCATTTAACTAAAAAGATACATTGGTGCACATGCGCACTAACTCCACCCACACACAACTTGTTTACAAGAAATGTGCTGCTTGACCCCCACCCGGACCTGAGTGGAGGGAGCCTGACTAAATTATCCTACTTTTCCCAAACATGGTGATAGTATCTCTCAGAGATAATACACATAGTCTGCTTTATTATAAATTTAAAAATATTGAGATTTGTTTGCACAATCATGGAATATAACCCTCCTTATGTTTCACAGTTTTTGTAGCTGATTTTGTATACCTTTGACAGTTCCATATGGCTGTAACATTTCAAACGTTGCTCCCCTTAGGACCTCAATAAATTAATTTGGAACTTCGGTTACCTTGCTTGTGGCGTGTGTGGGAGGCTGGTCCATTTTCCTCTGGAGAGTCTTTTGTCCCTGAGCTTGGTGGGGGATGGACAAGGGGATAAAAAAAAACCCACTGAGACTGAGGCCAAATAAATGAGTGGTAAGAAACTGAGAGGAAAAATTAAAGATGACCAGTCAGGAGGGCGGGAAGGTGGAGGAAAAGTGAGCAAGAGGAAAGGAGACCAGGCAGAAGAGATGGGTTTCCTCTCTCATAGTTGTTACCTCACAGACCAGTTCTTTATCTGCACAAGTACTGTAAAGAAATGTGTGAGCACACAAATGGAATGCCACGCTGCCATGGGTTGAGGGGACATCTCTGTCCTGGTGGGAACCTAATGGCGAGGTTGATGAAGTGGCCACAGTGGCTGGGGCCATGGCGTCAGTCTCTGGCCTTCCACAGCAGACGCCACTCCTCATGCTCTGCCTCTGGGAGGCTGAGACACAGACACCATTTCGGTGGAAGTTAGTTCTTGAGGGGCCTTCCGCATCCCTAGCCTGGCAAGGTTCATGTCCTTACTTTATGCTCTCACAGCTGTATTCTAATCACAGCCTTTGTCACAGGTTTGTTTTTTGTAATTTTTTGAAAGGTGGGATACTACTTTCAGGTCAAATTCCTTTTTTCTCCTCTTCTCCAGTGGCTGTGTGCTCAGTGCTGGGGAGGGCTGTGCTGGGGGGTGGGGCGGGGTGGGGTGAGAATAAGCCTCGACTGCTCTCTGCCTTGAAACTCAACACCAGCAGGGGAAAAGACTCTCTGGGACAGACAAAATGTCTTGGCCAGAACATGAAAGGAAGACTTGCCCAGAGTTTGGAAAATAGTCCCTTCCAGTGGGGAGGTGGAAGCTGAGGGGAGCAGGGAGGACGAGTCTGCTGCTTTCAGGTCGGAGCTCAGGAGAGGCAATGCCTGCAGGGAAAAAGGCACATTGTGAATCTAGGGGTTGATGGAATGAAAGGAGCTTTGGAATAAATAATTCAGAGCTTGCACCAGCCTTCTCAGACAGCAGAGGAGCGCTCTGCAGCTGGTATGGAGGCCCTTCTATTGTAAGCCAGGCTCCAAGAGTCTTTAAGGATGTGTTGGCAGGATCAGGCTAACAGCTTGGACTGAGATCAGATGGTGCTGCCTCTGAAACAAGTGAATGCTCTCTCATAGATGTATTAGTTTGCTGGGGGTGCCATAACAAAGAACCACAAATTGGATGGCTTAAACAGCAGAAATGTATTGTCTCAGTTCTGGAGGCTGAAAGTCAAGGTGTTGCCAGGGTTGGTTCTTCTGAGGGCAGTGAGAGAATCTGTTCTGTGCCTCTCTCTTAGCTGCTGAAGGTGTGCTGGCAATCACTGGCATTCTGTGGCTTCTGCTACATCACTCTGGTGTTACCGGCACCATGCTTTAACCAACTGAGCTAACTGCCCAGCCAAATTTCACTTTTTGTAAGGACACCAGTTGTATTGGATTAGTGTTACACTTCCCTCTGTGCAACTGAGATGTAGAAAGGAAGAATCACTCAAAGTAACATGAATAAGGCCTAGAGAGACTGCAGCCCATCAGGGGAGAAGCCACGATTCAAAATCAGCCTTTCTTTTTATTGACAAGACAAGGAAATTTCACAAGAAAAATCAGTTGATTCAATCATCCAAGAAGGACATAAAAACAGGCAGTGTTATAGAAGTGAACTATGGCTAAGTATAGCTTTAAGCAACTAAAACTAGTAATAGTAAGTTAACAATGTGACATTCCAGAATGCAATTTGTAAAAAGCTTAGTTGATCCACCAAACAAACAGCTTGTCCTTAGCAAACCTTTTCTTTTCCACATACTTCCTACAGTGATTTTCTTAGCGTATTTAAACAGCATTCAAGCGGTTTCCTCAACATATCTTAAGAACAATCAGTAGGTTAAATAGTCAATAGTCCTTCAAGCTGGAATCAAACCAGTGACTTAAAACAGTCAAAGTACACAATCCCATCCCTAAACAGTGATTGGAGTTGATTAGATGGCATTTCCCAAGCTACCTGTGGACCTTTGTCCTCTTCTCAAGAGCTTTTTAGCTCCATTCATGCATTTACCTAAAGATCCTATTCTAAGATCAAAGGAGAATCAAGATTTCTAACCCACTACAGATTAGGACCCACCCTAATGACCTCATCTTAATTTGATTACCTCTGTGAGGACTTTATCTCCAAATATGGTTCAAATAATTCTCCAAATTCTCCAAAATCTTTCATCCATAAGAGCCAGTAAACTTATTAGCCAGATGCAATTCTCCCTGCTGCTGAAGAACCACTTTCATTTTCAGTTAAAGGAACAAGATGTCAGTGAATAGAGCAGCTTGCATTAGCATCTGACTGCCTGAGAGAATGATGTTTTCAAGGATCAGGGAGAAATTGAGGTAAAGGATGAATGCAGAACTTTCTCTGTAGCGAAATTAGGGTTTCCTCAGAATAGGGAGAGAGGATTAGTCAAAAGACTTGAAAGAGTGGGCTGTGTGGAAAGGAGAGGAAATTAAAGAGAAGACAGGAGAGTGAAAGGGTTTGGAAGAGAGGGAATAGCCACAGGGGCTATGTCCTCTGAGTCCCTGCATGCTATGATGGAAGTGCTTAGTTAGGTAATGTTATAACCTCTCTTCACCCTAGCTCTTTGTAATTTTGCTTTTAGGAGATGTGCTGATCCTTTGGTAAAGTACTTTGTGTACCTCTTTCCCAGTCCTGTGTGCTGGTCAGGGAAAGACTAAAGGCAGGAGGTCTGCAGGGACTACTTGCAATCGTCTTCACAGAGCCCACAGGATACAGGCTCGCTCCCCCATCTTCCTCTTCTTAGCTGGAATCACCACGAGTTATTGCCATAGTGGAGAGAGCCACTAGCCACTAGTGCAAAGCAGAGACAGACTGAACCTCCATGGAGATCATAAACCACCTTTCAAGACAGAAAAGGAGGTGTCCTGCTTAGAGATAAGTCTTGAAAACTATCCATAAGTGAATGTTCAAACATTCTGTTAATTCCATTGAGGACCAAATAATAGCCTTTCTCCAAGATGAGACAATTTTGAAACTTTGGGATTTTGACTTCAAACGAAGTCAAAGATTCAAACCTTTTGAAATTTGTCATTCTTTCTGTAAGGACAGAAAATGAGGTTAGAAAGTTTTAAAAAGATTTATGACAAAAAATTCTAGACATCAAAAGCTTTCATGAAACAACATTTTGAAGACAAATGTAAGTGAACTGGAAGGTTTTAGTTTGAAAAAATTTTTCATTTCAAAAATTAAATGGAAAAAACTTTGAAATGCACGAGAGAAAGTACTGTAGGTTAGAATAGATGAAAAATGTTTCAAATGTACTTTGCATTTGTACATCTTATATTTTTCCCCATCATTATATTTTCTAAGAGTCACCATTTGCTTTATTATTTTTTCTTTGATTTGAAATAAAATAACTTGTGTTTGCTGTATGTAATGAATGTATGCATGCATATATTTATATGTATTTTTAAGCTGGAACTCATCAAGAACTTTGAAAATATTTAGTCATTTTCTCTTTGCATTTGGCCACTGTACAAATAGTACAGAGTGAGTTCACAATCGGTACCTTTACTTTCAAGAATCAAAAAATCTAAAACATGCAAAACACATAGAAACATAATACAACATAAAATACAAAGAGTTGAAATAAAACTATAAACATGTTCTACCCCCTTTTCTGACCTGCAGATCAAAGGCTACTCAGTAGAGAAGAATTTCTTGAGGGGAAGAATTGTGTTTACTCATTTTCGTATTCCTGGCCCCTAGCACAGTGCTTGGAATGAAGAGGCCTTCTGAAAATATTTATTGATTGAATCAAAACTCTTGGTAGTATGGGAGACCAGAATATACCACCCCAAAATATGCCACTTTAGCACAAAGATTATTTTGAGCTGAAGGCAATTAAGAATCAGATGCAGGAAAGTTCTCTGCTCTCCCTGTACTTTCCTGAAAGTAGGACATAGATTTACAAAGACAAAAGATACGTTGTTCTCCCCTTCTCTTCCCCATCTCCCACCACCACTAGGGAAAACAAAGATTATCTACTGAAGACAATTTTAGACCCTTATGGGCCTGGAGATGGCACCAGAAGGATCTACTTTTACAAGCTTTACTAATTACCTTTTATCTGCCATTTGTTTGCCTTCCTACAAGTTGCTGCCCCTAGAGACTTATGTCCTTTTCCTTTGCCTTGTCACTTCTCTAAAAATTTGCTGTTCTTTGTTGAAGATGCTATATAAGCTGGAATTCAAAGCCACCTCTCTGAGTGTTACTCATTCTCTGGGTATCTCCCATCTATATATGAAATATACATCTTAATAAACTTCTGTTTGTTTTTCTCTTGTTAATCTTTCTTTTGTTGCAGGAATCTGTTCCAACTAAGAACTCATGAGGGTTGAGTAAAAAATTATTTTTCCTCCCCTAGTTCCTCTGCACAAGATGGGCATCAGAGGCAGTTTGTGTTTAGCTGTGCTTCTCCTGATCAGAGGTTGAGTTGGGACACCTGGCTCCATTAGTGTTGGTTTCAGAATTTGGGATAAAGAATGAAGTCTCCTTTCTTTTCTTAGGAAATAATTTCTTTCTTTGTACAGAGAATGAGAAATGAGCACATTCATATTAAGAGTAATAAGTGCAACCCCCAGGCAAGGTTCATGGTGATGATTGAATAAAGGGAAGGGACCCAGTAAAATCGAGAGTGCCTTCAACAAGAATGGTGCTGAGAATAGCAGAAGAGGGGACTTTTGTACCTTTGTAAAACTAATTACTATTTATCAAAGTCTTAATAAATTTAATAAATATGAACTAATTTTCATCAATCAATCAAATACTTCATGCCACATAATCTTTCTACTCTACCTATTGAAAATACAATTCCTTCTTCCATACTTTAAAAATTTTACATCTTAGCTGGATTCATGGAGAAGTGTCAAGCTAGGGCTGGGACTTGGCTCACAGACCTCTCAAGCCCATTGTCCAGACTGGGTCACAAACCTTTCACACTCCAGGTTTGGTCTCCAGGCCCCTCACATGCCAGGAATGGTCAGGGCCCCTCAGATGTTCAGAATCTTGCTGAGCATTTGATGTAAATATGCATGTGCACCCAGGTGTTCCTTGGTTGTTATCTAATGTAATCGTGCATGTGCACCCAGGTGTCCTGGATTATGGACTTATGTATAAAGGACTAGTGGCCCTGATCCACGCCACCCACTACCCCCGAGGAATGCCCCCAAGGGGCCATGGAGGGGCCACAACTGCTGCTGGAGACTGTTGCTGTTGCTGCTGCCAGTGTCCCCGGGACCCTCCAAGAGGCTGCCACGGCCAGATCTGTAAGCTGCTGGAGGCTGCTGTAAGCTGCTGCTGCTTTTCTATTAGGGTGTAACACACTTCAGCACCCTTCCAGAGCTGAGACCAGAATCCTACAGGTATGTGGAATTGGTCTTGTCTCTGCCATGAACCCCATCCTAGCCCCTCCTGGGTTGTATGTATGTCTAACTCAAACGGCTTAGTGGGATCTGACACTTATAAAGCCTGTACTTTCTGTATTGCCCTTTTTGTAGCCTGATAAACCTGTTCTACTCCCTCAGTCCAATCCCAGAGGGCTCCTTTCTTTGTCAATGCATATAGAGGGTGTGCCATTTGGGCCATATGGGGTACAAAATCTCTCCAATACCCCAAAAGTCCCAAATATGTCTGTAGCTGAGCTGCAGTTGTGGGTCAAAGGTATGCCTGTATCTTATCTATAATAGCTTCTGGGATGACTCTCATCTTACTGGACCAGACCACTGCACAAAGCATGTGCAAAGTCCAGTACATAATGACAAGTCCCCAGCTGAGTTGTCAGCTGATCCAAGTCATGAACTGAAGCATAGCTGCATGCAAAGGAGGCACTACTTTGTTTAGTTCTTGATAATCTATAGTCTTTCTCTAGGTAGCCATCAAGCTTTTTCACTGGCCATACCAGAGCATTAAATGGGCTATGAGCTGGATGAATAATGCCACCTTTCTCTAATTCCAATATAGTGGCACTTATCGCTGCATGTCCTCCTGGTAGGTGATACTGCTTTACATTAACCACACATCTTGGCTTGGGTAACACTTGTGGGTCATATTTAGCATATCCTTGTAACACAAGCTTTACTGTCCATATTCACAGCTGAAACTATCCAACTGAAACTCTCCAACTGTTGTTTGCAGATGCAAACCATAAAGTACATCCATACCCAAGAGGTATTCAGCTACGGGGGATATATATACAGTGTATACTCGAGGGGGTAATCTTTCTATGCCCAATGGCAATGACACAGCTTTGACCTCAGTAGTATGTCCCCCATAGCCATCTGTATGAACTGTGGCTCCTGGAAATTTATCTGGATTTGCATATATCGGGCTACATTCTGCACCTGTATCCACCAACGCCAAAACATGCTGCACATTTATCCTCGACCAATATATTGCTAGTTCAACATGAGGCCTCTGGTCCTTGCCTGCCCCCAAAAGGCAAGTACCTTGGCCTGTTCCCTAATCGAAATGGAACAGTTCATCTGCCTCCTCAGGAGCAACCAAAAAGTCCTTTAAATCCACTGAGCGTACCTTGCTACCTGTTTCTGGATGTTTGGTGAAATGCTGTTCAGGGCGCACTTGCTGCCACAAGACAAACAGAACTGTGTTTGGCTTCTGGTCAATTTTCTTTTTATCAACCCATGCTGCAAGCAAGTCAAGCCACATCTGCTTACGACTAGTCTTGCTTGGTCCCTTTGGGATAAAATCCCGAGTATTTCTTAGGGGTTTGCTCTTAGCCACCTTTCAGACCCCTTTTGCTTTTCTCCTATCCTCTACTTCACCCAGGCTGGCTATCATGGTTGTTACCTCACGTATAGGATGACAAATGTATGGGGCCAGTATGGCCATCAGTGACCCAAAGGACATTGATGGGGCATTCTGCAGCACTATGTCTCTCACGCTGCCTGTAAAATTTTCATCATCTGGGCCACGAGTGTTCAGATTAAACATGGACTGCCGCATCCCCAGCTCTCAAATGATTTGGACCAATTCAGCATATGTTTGCCATTTACTAACAATCTTGGACAGTTCTCCAGCATTTGCCCACGCGGTTCAGGCAGCTGCATTCACCCAGTCCATCAAGGAGTGATTACCTGGCCCTTGTGCATATCAGCGGCTATTCTGTAGCTGCTGCCTCAGGGATGGGTGTAGGGTAATAGAGGCCAACTTCTCCATCTCCTCAACAGAGCACATCACACTATCCACCCCTAGGTCCCATAGCCACAACAGCCAAGCAGCCAAGTCTCCCCACGTTTCTGCCTGAACTGTCTCCCCAAGCCAACCAGTTCAACCTGGATATACGGGAAATAGGTGGTGAAGCGGGTCACCTATAGATTGCCCACCAGTTGTCTGTCTGGTCCCATAGGCTGCTCATGTTTCAATTTCTTGTGCACAACAGGTTGTGCCTGGAGACACATGGTTTCCCCCAACTCACCACTGGGTTGGTTGTCTTCCCTGGTGTGAGAAGCAGAAGTGGCCAGTCGCTGCACATCATCCTCCAGGATAATCATCCTTGCTTCCAACAACTCTGCTTTCTGCCACAAATCGTGATCAGTTTGCAACATAGTGAGCAGTAGCCAGGCTCCGATCAGCACAAAAGTGGCTACTGGGCACCACGTGCTCAAGGACAGCCCACATTTTCTCCTTCTTCCAAGGGTTTTCATCTCCTGTACCTGTTCAGAATCTTGTCGCAGACTATACCAATTGTTGGGCTCTTTTACCTGCCTGTAATCCTGCACCAACTATACCAATTGTCAAGCTAGGGCTGGGTCTTGGCTCACAGACCCCTCAAGCCTGTTGTCCAGACTTGGTCCAAACCCTTCACATGCTAGGCTGGGTCCCCAGGCCCCTCACATGCTGGTCTATGAGCTAGGTAACTGGCAGGCAGCTCCTTGGAAGCTGTAGGTTGGAGAGCGTGGTTGCGCACGGTGGCTGCCTGAGGCAGATACAAGCCAAGCCACGGCGCTGTGCATGCACACTAACTTCACCCACACACAATTCATTTACAAAGAATGTGCCACACCACCCCCAATTGGACCTATGGTGAGGGGGCCTGATTAAATTATTCTATTTTTCCAACAAGAAGCCATTTTATATATCTGTTTTAAAGGCTTATGATGTCCTGTTTAAATACTGTTTTAAAACAAACTTGAGTTATACCTGCAAATTCTTGTACTACAGCTAAAGCAAAATAGGAGAGTGATTAAGAGCAAGAGCTCTGGAGACACTTCTGGGTTCCAACTCTGTTATTAACTAGCTGTGTGACTTTAAGCAACTTCTTTACCTCTCTGATACTCAGTTTTTTCACTTATTAAATGGAAATGATAATAGTACTTTATAAATTTATACATTGAGTTTGTGTATATGCAAACACTTATCACACTTCTGACATATAGTAAATGATCAATAAATTGTCATTGCTCATTATTATGAAACAAATTGAAGTATGAAAAATTTGAGAAGTTTGGTACAACATTTAAATTTTAACTATTGAACAAAAGATCAGTGAGAATGCATGAGTAGGATCAAGAAATTTGCTCACAATTGTTTGTTGCACTGTGTTAGGTGCTGTGAGGGACGAAAGAATGCAAAAGAAGCATAAGGAGTGACCTTAAATAATAACCCTAATGATTGTGAGTATAACTTATTGAGAAACTGCCATGTTTGAAATGGCCAAGGAAACAAAATGAATACATATGAAATAATTTGAGAAAAATAATATATTCATTCTGTGGTTTGTTGAGAACTAGAATTAATAAAATCCATGCAGGCTAGAGTAACTTGGGAACATTTCAAAGAAGAATTGACCTCAAAGAATAATGTCTTTTATTTTGTGTAAAAAAAGGGAGAGAGAAACCTGGCAGTTAGTGATGGTCAGTGGCCAGTAGGAAAGGAATAATTAAGCAAAGCCATGGAAACTGAAATGTGGGGCATCAGTGACTGGAAAAGCAGGGTGAATGCTTTCTGTTTTTTAAAGAAACATTCGGTGAGTTGTAACTTGCTTCATTTAGTCCTCACAGAACCCTGTAAGGCAGGTATTATTTGCATATTTTACAGACTGCAGAAGGCCTCAGAGGTTGGGGAGCTTGGAACTGATATTAAAGAAAGTAGAAACCTTCTACAGATCTTGGGCAGGAAAGTGGTGTTTTAAGGAGGAAAGACAGCCCAGGTTTCGGTAATTGGCCACAATAATCAACCACATTGCAAAATTTTTTAAAAAGAAAAAGAAAAAAAATGAAAAAAACAATTGCAAATGTGGATCTATGCGTAGATTAGAGAATAGGGCTAGAGATAAAGACTTACAAAATAGTCATCTGGGAATGGTTGGACGCACAATAGTAAATTTAGAATGGTCTTAAAATTCACCTGGTTAAGGGACAGAAGACAAAGAGCAACTAAGGAGAGAGAAACAGACCAGACAGAAAGAGCAGAGTCACCAAGACACAGAGAAGGAACATGTCAGTGAGTTGGGGCTGTAGCAAGAGGCGCAGCTATTGAAGACAGGGCATTTGCATGGTCTGTAGACATTAAAACAGCCTACGGAGAAAACTCAAGAGACTTGGCTGAAAACCTCTTAGGATGGATAGAGACATCAGTAAACTAGTTACGAACAAAATGAATGTATAAAAATCAATCATTTTCATTTAAATCTGCTAAAACAAATTAGAAAGCAAAATGAGAAATTGATCAAAAAGCAATATGAAATATAAACACCTAGAAATAGCTTTCATAAGAATTATGGCAAAACAGCAACACTTCAATGACACACTTAAAATAAGATTTGAATTAAAGACTATTGTGAATATGTCAGTTTCTTCTAAATTAATTGGTAAGTGGAATGCCATTCCAAGCAAAATCCCAGGAGAAATTTTTTTTTGAGAAATATGACAAAATGATTCTAAATATCATTGAATAGATGAGTGAATACCTAAGAAATTCAAGAAATAGAAGAGTTATAAGGGGGAAACTATTAAAAATAAGATGTCCTACAAGGCTACAATAATCAAATAGTTTGGTGCCGGCATTAGTATTGACAGATGAATCAATATATTTATATGAAATTCACCCGGCTATTGAATTCCTTGAGCACACACATCTCATTATGGGGATCCCAAATGTTTTCAGCCAACACCAATTCCCTGTCAAAATCACAGATTCTTCATACTGTCTAGGAAGGCTTAAAGTTTCTTAGAAGTCAGTGCTGTTTTCAGAGTTTCCTGCTCTTTGGTCCACATGGCCTCTGGCCGTTGTTCTATGTGCTTTTCAGACTCTGTTTACCTATTCCTTCTGGTGAATAGCTGATCTTTACTTCCTAACTAGCCGTGTGCCAGTTATCTCCTTACCTCAGCTCACCAAGTCTTTCAGCAGAACCCCTGTGCCTGGCCTTGATGACCTCTCCTGATTCTCTTAGATCACAGACTAAATCTCACCCATCCATACTTTTCTCCCTTGCTCCCAGGCTGCTAAGTTCTGCTGAGGCCTGTTACAAAGGGGACATGATTTGGACCAATCTGTGGAATAAGTTCTTTGAGAGTAAGAAATTACTCTATCCGTCTTCCACTTATCTCCTCTAGATAAAACAATTTGTCTGATAAGAATTGTCATGTAAATGGCAAAGAATACTTTATTGTTTCTACAAATAGGAGAGAAACCAGAAGCGCACGTTTCTGTACACACTCTATGTGTAGCCTGTTTTCTGAGTAAATCAATTGGGCCTCTCTGTAGACATGTTTTAATTGCTCTCTTTCCACGTAACTGTTCTGTGCCTTGAAATTCAATTATTCTTTTGCTACAGAAAGCTTTTAAATAACTGAGGTTGAGATTGTCTATATTTTTCTATTTGTCTCTTTTTTCTTTATATAATTGAGAGAAAATTCTTGATTTGATCTTGATTCAGTATTAAGTTTGGGAAACTTGATAAACAGACTGTTTCTAACTCAGTGGCATTTCTAATGGGAGAGAATATTTAGAATAGACTAGAACTGGGTAAATTAGGAAGGACTTATGTCAAGAACGGCACTTATAAATTATTCTTTGTATTACAATTAGGATGAATGAGTTCTAATGTTCTATTGCACAGTAGGGTGACTATGGTTAACAGTTAAGTTTTGTATATTATATAATAGCTAGAGGAGAGGCTTTTGAATATTTTTACCACAAAGCGATAATAAATGCATGAGATTAACTACCTTAACCCTATCGTTATGCAATATATGTCAAAACATCAGATTGTATGCCATAAGCATGTACAATTACAATGTGTCAATTTAAATAAATAAGTTATCCTTTGTTAAAACATCTGAAAAACAAGCTTTGAAAATTTATTTTAAAAAAGGAAATGTATATTTGTCTTTTCCTATGATTCACCTTTTTTCTTACTACTTTTTTTCACTGAAGAAATGAAAATCTCAAAGATGCCCCACAATATAATATTAAGAATGCAGTGCAAACGAGTCCTTGGCTAACATTTCAGAGAGTCATTTCCAAAGAATTCAAGTAATACTCTCTTTAGCAACCATACCTGTTATAAAGGGAATTTGAAATCCTAATTCCCGAAGTTGTTCTCTTAGGAGCAGATTTGTCACAGGGTGATTTTTCAGGGAAATTTTCTCCCACAAAACCTCACTTAAAATAGGATAAATGAAGAGGAAACCCCATTTATCAATGGTGCACATTTGTGGAGACCGGGGTCCCAACATAGAGAATCTTAAATTGGCAAAGACAATGATGTTCAACTGCAGAAAGATCTCATGCCTTCAGGAACTAAAACTGGTAAGTAGTTCTGTGCTTTCAGTTTCTCCAGGGGAAAATGACATGATGAGGAGAAGGGGAATCTAGTAAAGTGCATGTCAATAGAAACTGAAATTCTATTTTTCTGTGGGTGTCTGTGAGTTAATGCTGTGCTGTAAAGGACATTTTAGAGTTTTTCATCTTTCTTAATGAACTTATTTTCAAAATAAATACCATAGAGGCATTTCTTGTGACTCAAGTCATTTGGATTATGAAAATAGCAAAGGTAATATCCGTGCCCTTTCTTCAGTTTTGAAGTGTTGGGTATCTGTTGTGAAGAGTGAAAGAATAAAGCCAAGAGTCACATCCTCTGGAGTGACAGTTTCATTAATGAGAATCCCTAAGTCTGAATCTCCCTGGCAACAGCACGAGAAATTTACTTATCTTAATGCACCCACTCATGCACGCATTTCCTTTACAATTATTATTTGAAAATATGAATAACATTTTACATTAAAAACTCTTTAGAATGTATTTGGGACACATCTGCCATACTTATTCCTATGGCATTTACAAGCTGTAGGCCCCAGGCATATAATATAAATAAATAAAATAATCAAGAAAGGGAGGTGATGGTGTGCTGGGACCTGTGGTGAATAGTACACGGTGAGTGTCACCTGATGAGGCTCCACTGTTGGCATCTGTTGCCACATGGGAATGAGAGCACATTGTTTGCTAGTGACACCCCAACTTTGTTTTGTTTTTTAATTTTTATTGAATCATAATTGATTATACATATTTTGGGGGTTCAACATTGAGATACGTTGATCAGATCAATAGTACTTGCATATATATTGTTACAAGTTGTACTTTCTCTTTATGCCCCTTGTCCAATTTCTCCTTATTCCCCTCTCCCCCATCCCACCACTGATAACCCTAGATTTCTTCTCTCCTTCTGAAAGAGTAATGGCTACTCTTTGTTGATTTGTTTCCTACATGATCTGTACAATGCTGAGAGGTATGTTCAGGTCCCCCAATATTATCATAGAGCAAATGCTTCTTGTCTCTCTGGAACGAGCTTTGTGGAGAGAGACATCCTCTTCTTTTCTTTGGTCTGTGCTGGTGACTTTCCTTGCGTCAATGCACTCCAGTGGCCAGCGGACCATCTGCACAATGGTTGGGACACCCCAACTTTGGATTTAATGTAAAATCTATTGAGTTTATAAGGATAGCAACTAATGAAAACTTTTTTTAAAAAAAGAAATTTGGTAGGCCAATATTCTGGAAGCTAAAGAAATCACATCTGCAGGCAGGATCCCAAACATAAGCTATCAGTTTTCCTCATAAATATGGGCTGTCCACACTTGGCCTCTATAAGCAGAGGCCTTTAAGTTGGAACATTTCCTAGAGAAAAACATTTAATGATGACAACATCAGAAAGGGTTTGATGAAGCAAATGTTATATATGAACCTTGTTTAGATCCTAATTTAAACAAACCACCCACAAAAAAAAAATTAATGGGGAAATTTGAATTTAGAAAGGATATTGGACGATACCAAGGAATTATTGATTTTGTTAGTTCTAATAATAAAATGGTTGTAACATTAGAACATTTTCATATTTTTAGGGGGTTTCAAGATGGCGGCGGCTACGGCGGCTGGCGCGGAGTAGCTGAGGTGGAAAAGGTGGCCACTGGGCCTCAGGCAGTCGGGAAACTTGTGGACCTTCCTCTGGCCATCTCTTAAGGGAGGACTGCTGCTGCTGGCTGGTCGTGGGGGCTCAACGCCACTTTGCCCCCGGCAGGAGAGGCTGCCTCATTTACAGGCAACAGCTTTGAAGTGTGGAGCAGGAAAAGAACTGATTCTTAGCTGCAAAAGCGAGTCTTGAAACAGGGAACACGGCGCCAGGGCTGCTGTGGATGCAGCCAGGATCCTGGAGGCTGGGGCCGCACTGAAGGCGGCCAGCTGCCCTATTCAGGATTCGAGGTTTCAGGCCAGCATTAAAGACGATTCCTGGGAGCACCCGAGCGGCGCCGCGACTGAACAGCCCGAGGCGGCAGCGCCGAGAACACGGAAGGCAACAAACCAGAGACAGAGCGAGCGCCCGACCTGGCACAGCACTGTGAGTGATCCCTGGCACAGCTCTGTTCGGGGGGTGGATGCCCACGCGGCTCCCGCCTGCACCACCAGGCCACTCACTGCCCCGGCGCTGCCTCCATTTTCCCAGGTGCGGGCAGCTCCGCCCTGCTCGGCCATCACTGAGCCCATTTGCTTGGCCTGGCGCAGGGCTTTCCGGACCCTGCGGGCCGGCCTCCTCTCCCACTCCCTCCGCGGTTCTCTGGCGGGGCTGGGGGTGTGGGGCATCCCGACCAGTGTTGGGAGGACTAGGAAGTACGGGCGGGCCGACTGTCACTCCACCACACCCTGGACTCCGGCCCCGGTAAACTTCCTGTTACTGGGAGGCAGATACCATCTCTGTGACCACCAGTTTGGAAAAAAGCCTAACGAATTTCTGGTTGGGAATAGTGTGGCAGGAGAGTTCCCAGGTCCGCTTGAACCTGCCGGAGAGCAGGCTGCAGGCAGGCACTAGACTCGGTTTATACCGGGGGATACAAAGGTGAACAAGACCCGAGAAAGATCTACACAGTGCTACAAAGGCACCCAGAGAGACCGGTCGTCTGTGCCTAGCAGAAACCTGGTAGACTTCCTGGGCGAGGCGGTGCCGAGCAGGGTCTTGAAGGCCCAGCTGATAGACGACGGGTGCAGAAGACACACCCCAGCCCAGCACAGTGTGCACAGAGGGGGGAGACGTGCGGCCAGGGAGGCGGAGACTCGACAGAAACCACACACCCGGTGGGGTCGCCACTGCACGATCTAACAGCCTGGGCCAGAGCACACGGAACGGGGAGAAGTCCTGTACAGAAAGTGAAAGCTCAACAGAGATCACACACCCTGTGGTACGTGATCCACCAGCCCAGCAGAGTACAAGCTGACCAGAAAGGTGGATCCCCGGAGAAGCCCAAGACCCGAGGCAACCACACACACAAGACACTAGAGGCCAACTGAGCAGTCACGGCGGGAGCCATACCAAATTGGCAACCACAGCAACATCCTAGTTAGTCATTAGTCTCAAACCGGTGGACTGTGAAACCCCCTGCCACAATGAATAAACACCAAAAAAAAGACACCAGAAATACAAAAAATCAAGAAAGTACACCACCAAAAGTTAATAAATCTCATACTCTAGATCCTATAGAACAAGAAGCCCTTGAAATAACTGACAAGGAATTTCGAGTGATAATTCTAAGGAAACTGAATGAGATACAAGAAAACTCAGCTAGACATCATGATGAAATGAGGAAAAGTATACAGGATCTGAAAGAGGAAATATACAAGGAAATCAATGTCCTGAAAAAAAATGTAGCAGAACTTGCTGAACTGAAGAAGTTATTCAGCGAAATAAAAAACACAACGGAGAGTTTAACCAGCAGGCTTGTCGAAGTTGAAGAGAGAACCTCTGAACTTGAAGATGGGCTGTTTGAAATAACACAAGCAGACAAAAAGAAAGAAAAAAGAATCAAGGACATGGAAGAAAATCTGAGAGAGATATCAGACAACCTCAAGCGCTCAAATATCCGAGTCATGGGTATTCCAGAAGGGGAGGAAAATGGAGATTCCATTGAAAACATATTCAACAAAATAGTGGCAGAAAACTTCCCAGGTATAGGAAAAATCACAGATCTTCAGATCCAGGAAGCTCAACGATCTCCAAATGTATTCAACCCAAAAAGGCCTTCTCCAAGACATGTCATAGTCAAATTGGCAAAACTCAGAGACAAAGAGAGAATCTTAAAAGCTGCAAGAGAGAAGCGTCAAATCACCTATAAGGGAGCCCCAATCAGGTTAACATCAGACTTTTCATCACAAACCCTAAAAGCTAGAAAGGAATGGGATGATATTTTCAAAATACTAAAAGACAAAGATTGCCAGCCAAGAATACTCTACCCTGCAAGGCTATCCTTCCGAAATGAGGGGCAAATAGTATATTTCTCAGACAAACAAAAACTGCGGGAGTTCACTACCACAAGACCACCCTTACAAGAAATCCTCAAGGGAGTACTGGGTTTGGTTCCTGAAAAATAACTACCACTGCCATAAAAACCTAAGAAAAATCTAAACCCGCTAGTACAATAAAAATGGCATTCATGAAGAGAAAACAAGCTAACAAAAACACTATCTACAACCTAAGGAACCAACAAACAAAGAAACCAAACAGTAAATCAGAAAGCAAGGAACAAAAGACACCTAAGACAACCAAACAACCAATAAAATGCTAGGAATAAATCAACACCTTTCAATAACAACTCTTAATGTTAAAGGCTTAAATTCCCCAATTAAAAGACACAGACTGGCTGACTGGATCAAAAAGCAGGACCCAACTATATGCTGCCTACAAGAGACCCACCTCACCCATAAAGATTCACACAGACTAAGAGTGAAAGGATGGAAAAAGATTTACCATGGAAACAGAAAAGAAAAACGAGCTGGAGTGGCTATTCTTATATCTGACAAAATAGACTTTAAACTAAAAACCATAAAAAGAGACAATGAGGGACACTACTTAATGATAAAAGGACTGATCCATCAAGAAGACATAACAATCATAAATATGTACGCACCCAATGTTGGAGCAGCCAGATTTATAAAACAAACTCTATTAGACCTAAAGAAGGAAATAGACACTAATACCATAATCGCAGGGGACCTGAACACTCCACTGTCAATATTAGACAGATCATCTAGGCCAAGAATCAGTAGAGAAACACAAGATCTAAACAAGACTCTAGACCAATTGGAATTGGCAGATATCTACAGAACATTCCACCCAACAATCTCAGAATATTCATTCTTCTCATCAGCACATGGATCATTCTCCAGGATAGATCACATATTAGGTCACAAATCAAGTCTCAATAAATTCAAAAAAATTGGAATTATCCCATGTATCTTCTCAGACCACAATGGATTAAAACTAGAAATTAATAACAAACGAAACTCTGGAAACTATACAAACACATGGAAATTAAACAGCATTCTACTTAATGACATATGGGTCCAAGAAGAAATCAAGCAGGAAATCAAAAAGTTTATTGAAACTAATGAAAACAATGATACATCATACCAAAACCTGTGGGATACTGCAAAAGCAGTATTGAGGGGAAAATTTATTGCATTAAATGCTCACTTCAGAAGAATGGAAAGATGGCAAGTGAACAACCTAACACTTCACCTTAAAGAACTAGAAAAACAAGAACAATCCAATCCTAAAGTTAGCAGACGGAAAGAAATCATTAAGATCAGAGCAGAACTGAATGAAATTGAAAACCAAAAAACAATTCAAAAGATCAACGAATCAAAAAGTTGGTTTTTTGAAAAGATAAATAAAATTGACAAACCATTAGCATGGCTAACAAAAAAAAGAAGAGAGAAGACTCAAATAACAAAAATTAGAAATGAAAAAGGCGATATTACAACTGATTCATCTGAAATACAAGGAATCATTCGAGACTACTATAAACAACTATACGCCAACAAATTTGAAAATCTGGAGGAAATGGATAAATTTCTGGACACACACAAGCTCCCAAAACTGAACCGTGAAGACGTAGAAAATCTGAACAGACCAATAACAATAAAGGAGATTGAAGCTGTTATCAGAAGGCTCCCAACAAAGAAAAGCCCAGGACCAGATGGATTCACAGCAGAATTTTACCAAACATTCAAAGAGGAATTGACACCGATTCTTTACAAACTATTCCAAAAGATTGAAACGGACGCAAATCTCCCAAACTCATTCTATGAAGCAAACATCATCCTGATACCAAAACCAGGTAAAGATATAACCAAAAAAGAAAACTACAGGCCGATATCCTTGATGAATATAGATGCAAAAATCCTCACTAAAATACTAGCAAACAGAATACAGCAACACATACGAAAAATTATTCATCACGATCAAGTGGGATTCATCCCAGGGATGCAAGGTTGGTTCAACATACGCAAATCAATAAATGTGATACACCATATTAATAAACTCAAACACAAGGACCATATGATCATCTCTATAGATGCTGAAAAAGCATTTGATAAAGTTCAGCACTCATTCATGACAAAGACCCTCTATAAGTTAGGTATAGAGGGAAAGTATCTCAACATAATTAAAGCCATATATGCCAAACCCACTGCCAATATCATCCTGAATGGGGAAAAGCTGAAAGCTTTTCCTTTAAGAACAGGCACTAGACAAGGATGCCCACTCTCACCACTCCTATTCAACATAGTGTTGGAAGTACTAGCCAGAGCAATCAGAGAAGAGAAGGAAATAAAGGGCATCCACATTGGAAAAGATGAAGTCAAACTGTCCCTGTTTGCGGATGACATGATCCTATATATCGAACAGCCTAAAACCTCTACAAAAAAACTGTTGGAATTGATAAATGATTTCAGCACAGTAGCGGGATACAAAATCAACACACAAAAATCAGTAGCATTTCTTTTCTCCAATAGTGAACATGCAGAAGGAGAAATCAAGAAAGCCTGCCCATTTACAATAGCCACCAAAAAAATAAAATACTTAGGAATTGAGTTAACCAAGGATGTGAAAAATCTCTATAATGAGAACTACAAACCACTGCTGAGAGAAATTAGAGAGGATACAAGAAGATGGAAAGATATTCCATGCTCTTGGATTGGAAGAATCAACATAGTGAAAATGTCCATACTACCCAAAGTGATATACAAATTCAATGCAATCCCCATCAAAATTCCAAAGACATTTTTCTCAGAAATGGAAAAAACTATTCAGACATTTATATGGAACAATAAAAGACCACGAATAGCCAAAGCAATGCTCAGCAAAAAAATAAAGCTGGAGGCATAACACTACCTGACTTTAAGCTATACTACAAAGCTATAATAACCAAAACAGTATGGTACTGGCATAAAAACAGACACACTGACCAATGGAATAGAATAGAGAATCCAGAAATCAACCCACACACTTACTGCCATCTGATCTTTGACAAAGGCACCAAGCCTATTCACTGGGGAAGGGACTGCCTCTTCAGCAAATGGTGCTGGGATAACTGGATATCGATATGCAGGAGAATGAAACTAGATCCATACCTCTCACCGTATACTAAAATCAACTCAAAATGGATTAAGGATTTAAATATACACCCTGAGACAATAAAACTTCTTAAAGAAAACATAGGAGAAACACTTCAGGAAATAGGACTGGGCACAGACTTCATAAATACGACCCCAAAAGCACGGGCAACCAAAGGAAAAATAAACAAATGGGATTATATCAAACTAAAAAGCTTCTGCACAGCAAAAGAAACAATTAAAAGAGTTAAAAGACAACCAACAGAGTGGGAGAAAATATTTGCAAAATATACATCTGACAAAGGATTAATATCCAGAATATATAAGGAACTCAAACAACTTTACAAGAAGAAAACAAGCAACCCAATTAAAAAATGGGCAAAAGAGCTAAGTAGGCATTTCTCTAAGGAAGATATCCAAATGGCCAACAGACATATGAAAAAATGCTCAACATCACTCAGCATCCGGGAAATGCAAATCAAAACCACATTGAGATACCATCTCACCCCAGTTAGGATGGCTAAAATCCAAAAGACTATGAACGATAAATGCTGGCGAGGCTGCGGAGAAAAAGGAACTCTCATACATTGTTGGTGGGACTGCAAAATGGTGCAGCCTCTATGGAAAATGGTATGGAGGTTCCTTAAACAATTGCAAATAGATCTACCATACGACCCAGCCATCCTACTGTTGGGAATATACCCAGAGGAATGGAAATCATCAAGTCGAAGGTATACCTGTTCCCCAATGTTCATCGCAGCACTCTTTACTATAGCCAAGAGTTGGAACCAGCCCAAATGCCCATCATCAGATGAGTGGATACGGAAAATGTGGTACATCTACACAATGGAATACTACTCAGCTATTAAAACGAATGAAATACTGCCATTTGCAACAACATGGATGGACCTTGAGAGAATTATATTAAGTGAAACAAGTCAGGCACAGAAAGAGAAATACCACATGTTCTCACTTATTGGAGGGAGCTAAAAATTAATATATAAATTCACACACACACATACACACACACACACACAAACCGGGGGGGGGGGGAAGAAGATATAACAACCACAATTATTTGGAGTTGATACAACAAGCAAACAGAAAGGACATTGTTGTGGGGGAGGGGGGGAGGGAGAAGGGAGGGAGGTTTTGGTGATGGGGAGCAATAATCAGCTACAATGTATTTCGACATAATAAAATTAAAAAAAAAAAAAAAAAGAACATTTTCATATTTTTAGAGATATGTACTCTGGGTTTTATGGGTTAAATGAACTGATGTCTCAGATTTACTTTAAAATGATTTGGAAAGAAATCAAAACAGGATATATGAGGGAAAAAAGGCATTTGATGGAATGGTAACACGTGCTATTTTCTTCAGTGCATCTATGGTGATAATGACACCTTCTCAATCTCCTTTCTAACCTTCTTCTCATCTTCGCTTTTATTTCATGTCTATTGATGCCTTGAGCACATATGTCTTCTTAAAGGGATTCTGAATGTTCTCAACTAAGACCAGTGGTTTGTCAAAATCACTGATCCCACAAATTGTCAAGGGAGTTGCCAGGAACTGTGCACAGTGAACTGGAAGGCGAAGGGTTGGAAACAGGTAGAAAGACAAACAAGGTGCAAGCCTTGTTGTGCAGGACTTTGTTGTCTAGTGGGAAGACAGATGCAAAGCAAAGAACCGTGGTACAGTGTAAAGAGCTGTATTAATTGGATGCTTTAGTTTGGTCGGTGTATTAGTTTGCTAGGTCTGCTGTAACAAAGTACTACAAACTGGTGGCTTGAAACAACAGACATTTATTCTCACAGTGTGGAGGCCAGAAGTCCAGCATCAAGGTGTCAGCCTTGTTGGTTCCTTCTGGAAGCTTTGAAGGAGAATGTATTTCATGTCTCTCAACTCCATTACATCTGTAAAGGCCTTAGTTCCAAATAAGGTCACATTTGCAGGTACTGGGAGTTAGGATTTGAACATATATTTTGGGAGGATCCATTTCAACCCACAAGAGGCAGGCAGAGAGCACGATGGTGGTGCAAGAGAAACGAGCAACTACTATCCTCGGTGAGGAGGGAAGGTTTTTCAGGAAAACGTGATGCAAGAGCCAGATCTAAAAAGATTAAGTAGGTGTTTTCCACATAAAGAACAAGAGAAGATCATTTCGGACAGGTATCACAGCACATGCAAAAACAGAGATGCATTAGGGAAATGACGACAGGAAGTTTTGTGTAGTGAAGCATAAGCCGAGTAGCGCGTTGGTCCTCTGGGGAAAGATTGGAAATGGAGGTTTATAAAGGGCTTTTCCTAGGCATGCTCAGGGATTGGTCTTTATCCTGAGGAAAATGGGAATCTGCCAAGGCTTCGATGCAGGAAATGTGTGCAATCAGATTTGCGTTTTAGGGAGATGCCTTGTGCTACTGTGAGGATGGATCAGAGGACGCAGAGAGCAGTTTAGGGAGGTCACTGGGTTCCGTGCTATTGTAATAGTTCAGGTGAGAGGATAAGAGCACAGGCTAAGGATGTTGGAGGCAGGGTACGTTGGGCTTAAATAAGAAGGAGTGAAGATTTGCTGAATTTCTAGATTAGAAAACTGAGTAAATGATAAGGTTACTGTTTTTGGCAGAGGCAGAGAAAGTAGGGCTTTTGGTGAGAAGATGATCAGTCAGTTTTGACCATGCTGAATTTGAGGTGCTAGTGGACATCCAAGTGGAGTTATCAGGTATAAAGCTGTAAAAAGGTTTGGAACCGTAGTTCGGAAATAATTGTGAATTGCCCTGAGGGCATTATATTGATGATAAAGAGCTCGGACGGGTCTGCTAGAGTCTAGTGTAATTGCATAATGTTTATAGGATTATTTCTGGCTTTCCCATCTGATCTTTTGTCTGTGTGCAAATTTTGCCAGGGGAAGTGAGAAAGTGGTTCAATTGGCCCGGCCCCATGGCTCACTCGGGAGAGTGCGGCGCTGGTAGCGCCAAGGCCGCGGGTTCGGATCCTATATAGGGATGGCCGGTGTGCTCACTGGCTGAGCGTGGTGCAGACCACACTGTGCCGAGGGTTGTGATACCCTTACCAGTCAAAAGAAAAAAAAAAAAGAAAGAAAGTGGTTCAATTTACAGGAATGACACGTGTTTATCGAGAATCCTCTGTGGAAATGAACACTGTTTTAAAATGGGGGCTCGCCAAGCCCTATCACTAGGTTGAGGACCTAACATTGGCTTCTGTGGCTCATGAACAGAGTGTCGTCTTAAAAAATAACCAAAAACCAAAAAAAAACTTGGTCTGTGTTGCACTCCCTGGAACATATAAACAGAGCTTTACATGTTGTAGTCCTTTGAGGAATTTCCCTGCAGTGCTGTAGGAGTGTTAAGATGAGAGGCATGCATAAAATTCTTTCCTAAATGACACAATAATACAACATTTTCCACATGAGACTTAATCTGTGCACTTTCTAATAATATCATTAAAGGAATTTTCGATATATGACAAAACATCATTGGTTTGGAATGTAAAGGATGGTTTTCTACTCTTGAAATCACACGTGGAGGAGCCCTAGAGAGCTCAGCTAAGTCCAATATTTTCAAACCAAGCTCTGGGGAAGCTAATGTTCTCCAGGGGTATGTCTGGTGGGTTAGGTTGATTTCTCTTCCACCAGGGGTAATTTAGTTATCCTTTGTTCATTCTCCAAATTCTTTCCTCCATACATAGGAAAAATCTGTTATTTATGGATTCATATATTCATTTGTTCCTCTTCTCCTGTACCATGCGTGCCCTTCAGCTCTTCTTTATGCCTCCAGCCAGTTGCTTCTGCAATTACCTGCAATTTGTTTTGGGGCAGACATAAAGTTCTCATTAAAAGAGAGGTTATTAGACAAAAAGTGAGGAGTTTCAAGATGGCGGCGGCTGCGGTGGCTGCGGCGGCTGGCGCGGAGTAGCTGAGGTGGAAAAGGCGGCCACTGGGCCTCAGGCAGCCGGGAAACTTGTGGACCTTCCTCTGGCCATCTCTTAAGGGAGGACTGCTGCTGCTGGCCGGTCGTGGGGGCTCAACGCCACTTTGCCCCCGACAGGAGAGGCTGCCTCATTTACAGGCAACAGCTTTGAAGTGTGGAGCAGGAAAAGAACTGTTTCTTAGCTGCAAAAGTGAGTCTCGAAACAGGGAACACGGCGCCAGGGCTGCTGTGGATGCAGCCAGGATCCTGGAGGCTGGGGCCGCACTGAAGGCGGCCAGCTGCCCTATTCAGGATTCGAGGTTTCAGGCCGGCATTAAAGAAGATTCCTGGGAGCGCCCGAGCCGCGCCGCAACTGAACAGCCTGAGGGGGCAGCGCCGAGAACACGGAAGGCAACAAACCAGAGACAGAGCGAGCGCCCGACCTGGCACAGCACTGTGAGTGATCCCTGGCACAGCTCTGTTCGGGGGGTGGATGCCCACGCGGCTCCCCGCCTGCACCACCAGGCCACTCACTGCCCCGGTGCTGCCTCCATTTTCCCAGGTGCGGGCAGCTCCGCCCTGCTCGGCCATCACTGAGCCCATTTGCTTGGCCTGGCGCGGGGCTTTCCGGACCCTGCGGGCTGACCTCCTCTCCCACTCCCTCCACAGTTCTCTGGCAGGGCTGGGGGTGTGGGGCGTCCCGACCAGTTTTGGGAGGGCTAGGAAGTACGGGCGGGCCGACTGTCACTCCACCACACCCTGGACTCCGCCCCGGTAAACTTCCTGTTACTGGGAGGCAGATACCATCTCTGCGACCACCAGTTTGGAAAAAAGCCTAACGAATTTCTGGTTGGGAATAGTGTGGTAGGAGAGTTCCCAGGTCTGCTTGAACCTGCCGGAGAGCAGGCTGCAGGCGGGCACTAGACTCCGTTTATACCGGGGGGATACAAAGGTGAACAAGACCCGAGAAAGATCTACACAGTGCTACAAAGGCACCCAGAGAGACTGGTCGTCTGTGCCTAGCAGAAACCTGGTAGACTTCCTGGGCGAGGCGGTGCTGAGCAGGGTCTTAAAGGCCCAGCTGATAGACGAGGGGTGCAGAAGACACGCCCCAACCCAGCACAGTGTGCACAGAGGAGGGAGACGTGCGGCCAGGGAGGCGGAGACTCGACAGAAACCACACACCCAGTGGGGTCGCCACTGCACGATCTAACAGCCTGGGCCAGAGCACACTGAACGGGGAGAAGTCCTGTACAGAAAGTGAAAGCTCAACAGAGATCACACACCCTGTGGTACGTGATCCACCAGCCCAGCAGAGTACAAGCTGACCAGAAAGGTGGATCCCCGGAGAAGCCCAAGACCCGAGGCAACCACACACACAAGACACTAGAGGCCAACTGAGCAGTCACGGCGGGAGCCATACCAAATTGACAACCACAGCAACATCCTAGTTAGTCATTAGTCTTAAACCGGTGGACTGTGAAACCCCCTGCCACAATGAATAAACACCAAAAAAAAGACACCAGAAATACAAAAAATCAAGAAAGTACACCACCAAAAGTTAATAAATCTCATACTCTAGATCCTATAGAACAAGAAGCCCTTGAAATAACTGACAAGGAATTTCGAGTGATAATTCTAAGGAAACTGAATGAGATACAAGAAAACTCAGCTAGACATCCTGATGAAATGAGGAAAAGTATACAGGATCTGAAAGAGGAAATATACAAGGAAATCAATGTCCTGAAAAAAAATGTAGCAGAACTTGCTGAACTGAAGAAGTTATTCAGCGAAATAAAAAACACAACGGAGAGTTTAACCAGCAGGCTTGTCGAAGTTGAAGAGAGAACCTCTGAACTTGAAGATGGGCTGTTTGAAATAACACAAGCAGACAAAAAGAAAGAAAAAAGAATCAAGGACATGGAAGAAAATCTGAGAGAGATATCAGACAACCTCAAGCGCTCAAATATCCGAGTCATGGGTATTCCAGAAGGGGAGGAAAATGGAGATTCCATTGAAAACATATTCAACAAAATAGTGGCAGAAAACCTCCCAGGTATAGGAAAAATCACAGATCTTCAGATCCAGGAAGCTCAACGATCTCCAAACGTATTCAACCCAAAAAGGCCTTCTCCAAGACATGTCATAGTCAAATTGGCAAAACTCAGAGACAAAGAGAGAATCTTAAAAGCTGCAAGAGAGAAGCGTCAAATCACCTATAAGGGAGCCCCAATCAGGTTAACATCAGACTTTTCATCACAAACCCTAAAAGCTAGAAAGGAATGGGATGATATTTTCAAAATACTAAAAGACAAAGATTGCCAGCCAAGAATACTCTACCCTGCAAGGCTATCCTTCCAAAATGAGGGGCAAATAGTATATTTCTCAGACAAACAAAAACTGCGGGAGTTCACTACCACAAGACCACCCTTACAAGAAATCCTCAAGGGAGTACTGGGTTTGGTTCCTGAAAAATAACTACCACTGCCATAAAAACCTAAGAAAAATCTAAACCCGCTAGTACAAAAAAAATGGCATTCATGAAGAGAAAACAAGCTAACAAAAACACTATCTACAACCTAAGGAACCAACAAACAAAGAAACCAAACAGTAAATCAGAAAGCAAGGAACAAAAGACACCTAAGACAACCAAACAACCAAACAACCAATAAAATGCTAAGAATAAATCAACACCTTTCAATAACAACTCTTAATGTTAAAGGCTTAAATTCCCCAATTAAAAGACACAGACTGGCTGACTGGATCAAAAAGCAGGACCCAACTATATGCTGCCTACAAGAGACCCACCTCACCCATAAAGATTCACACAGACTAAGAGTAAAAGGATGGAAAAAGATTTACCATGCAAACAGAAAAGAAAAACGAGCTGGAGTGGCTATTCTTATATCTGACAAAATAGACTTTAAACTAAAAACCATAAAAAGAGACAATGAGGGACACTACTTAATGATAAAAGGACTGATCCATCAAGAAGACATAACAATCATAAATATGTACGCACCCAATGTTGGAGCAGCCAGATTTATAAAACAAACTCTATTAGACCTAAAGAAGGAAATAGACACTAATACCATAATCGCAGGGGACCTGAACACTCCACTGTCAATATTAGACAGATCATCTAGGCAAAGAATCAGTAGAGAAACACAAGATCTAAACAAGACTCTAGACCAGTTGGAATTGGCAGATATCTACAGAACATTCCACCCAACAATCTCAGAATATTCATTCTTCTCATCAGCACATGGATCATTCTCCAAGATAGATCACATATTAGGTCACAAATCAAGTCTCAATAAATTCAAAAAAATTGGAATTATCCCATGTATCTTCTCAGACCACAATGGATTAAAACTAGAAATTAATAACAAACGAAACTCTGGAAACTATACAAACACATGGAAATTAAACAGCATTCTACTTAATGACATATGGGTCCAAGAAGAAATCAAGCAGGAAATCAAAAAGTTTATTGAAACTAATGAAAACAATGATACATCATACCAAAACCTGTGGGATACTGCAAAAGCAGTATTGAGGGGAAAATTTATTGCATTAAATGCTCACTTCAGAAGAATGGAAAGATGGCAAGTGAACAACCTAACACTTCACCTTAAAGAACTAGAAAAACAAGAACAATCCAATCCTAAAGTTAGCAGACGGAAAGAAATCATTAAGATCAGAGCAGAACTGAATGAAATTGAAAACCAAAAAACAATTCAAAAGATCAACGAATCAAAAAGTTGGTTTTTTGAAAAGATAAATAAAATTGACAAACCATTAGCATGGCTAACAAAAAAAAGAAGAGAGAAGACTCAAATAACAAAAATTAGAAATGAAAAAGGCGATATTACAACTGATTCATCTGAAATACAAGGAATCATTCGAGACTACTATAAACAACTATACGCCAACAAATTTGAAAATCTGGAGGAAATGGATAAATTTCTGGACACACACAAGCTCCCAAAACTGAACCGTGAAGACGTAGAAAATTTGAACAGACCAATAACAATAAAGGAGATTGAAGCTGTTATCAGAAGGCTCCCAACAAAGAAAAGCCCAGGACCAGATGGATTCACAGCAGAATTTTACCAAACATTCAAAGAGGAATTGACACCGATTCTTTACAAACTATTCCAAAAGATTGAAACGGACGCAAATCTCCCAAACTCATTCTATGAAGCAAACATCATCCTGATACCAAAACCAGGTAAAGATATAACCAAAAAAGAAAACTACAGGCCGATATCCTTGATGAATATAGATGCAAAAATCCTCACTAAAATACTAGCAAACAGAATACAGCAACACATACGAAAAATTATTCATCACGATCAAGTGGGATTCATCCCAGGGATGCAAGGTTGGTTCAACATACGCAAATCAATAAATGTGATACACCATATTAATAAACTCAAACACAAGGACCATATGATCATCTCTATAGATGCTGAAAAAGCATTTGATAAAGTTCAGCACTCATTCATGACAAAGACCCTCTATAAGTTAGGTATAGAGGGAAAGTATCTCAACATAATTAAAGCCATATATGCCAAACCCACTGCCAATATCATCCTGAATGGGGAAAAGCTGAAAGCTTTTCCTTTAAGAACAGGCACTAGACAAGGATGCCCACTCTCACCACTCCTATTCAACATAGTGTTGGAAGTACTAGCCAGAGCAATCAGAGAAGAGAAGGAAATAAAGGGCATCCAGATTGGAAAAGATGAAGTCAAACTGTCCCTGTTTGCAGATGACATGATCCTATATATCGAACAGCCTAAAACCTCTACAAAAAAACTGTTGGAATTGATAAATGATTTCAGCACAGTAGCAGGATACAAAATCAACACACAAAAATCAGTAGCATTTCTTTTCTCCAATAGTGAACATGCAGAAGGAGAAATCAAGAAAGCCTGCCCATTTACAATAGCCACCAAAAAAATAAAATACTTAGGAATTGAGTTAACCAAGGATGTGAAAAATCTCTATAATGAGAACTACAAACCACTGCTGAGAGAAATTAGAGAGGATACAAGAAGATGGAAAGATATTCCATGCTCTTGGATTGGAAGAATCAACATAGTGAAAATGTCCATACTACCCAAAGTGATATACAAATTCAATGCAATCCCCATCAAAATTCCAAAGACATTTTTCTCAGAAATGGAAAAAACTATTCAGACATTTATATGGAACAATAAAAGACCACGAATAGCCAAAGCAATGCTCAGCAAAAAAAATAAAGCTGGAGGCATAACACTACCTGACTTTAAGCTATACTACAAAGCTATAATAACCAAAACAGTATGGTACTGGCATAAAAACAGACACACTGACCAATGGAATAGAATAGAGAATCCAGAAATCAACCCTCACACTTACTGCCATCTGATCTTTGACAAAGGCACCAAGCGTATTCACTGGGGAAGGGACTGCCTCTTCAGCAAGTGGTGCTGGGATAACTGGATATCGTTATGCAGGAGAATGAAACTAGATCCATACCTCTCACCATATACTAAAATCAACTCAAAATGGATTAAGGATTTAAATATACACCCTGAGACAATAAAACTTCTTAAAGAAAACATAGGAGAAACACTTCAGGAAATAGGACTGGGCACAGACTTCATGAATACGACCCCAAAAGCACGGGCAACCAAAGGAAAAATAAACAAATGGGATTATATCAAACTAAAAAGCTTCTGCACAGCAAAAGAAACAATTAAAAGAGTTAAAAGACAACCAACAGAGTGGGAGAAAATATTTGCAAAATATACATCTGACAAAGGATTAATATCCAGAATATATAAGGAACTCAAACAACTTTACAAGAAGAAAACAAGCAACCCAATTAAAAAATGGGCAAAAGAGCTAAGTAGGCATTTCTCTAAGGAAGATATCCAAATGGCCAACAGACATATGAAAAAATGCTCAACATCACTCAGCATCCGGGAAATGCAAATCAAAACCACATTGAGATACCATCTAACCCCAGTTAGGATGGCTAAAATCCAAAAGACTATGAACGATAAATGCTGGCGAGGCTGCGGAGAAAAAGGAACTCTCATACATTGTTGGTGGGACTGCAAAATGGTGCAGCCTCTATGGAAAATGGTATGGAGGTTCCTTAAACAATTGCAAATAGATCTACCATACGACCCAGCCATCCCACTGTTGGGAATATACCCAGAGGAATGGAAATCATCAAGTCGAAGGTATACCTGTTCCCCAATGTTCATCGCAGCACTCTTTACAATAGCCAAGAGTTGGAACCAGCCCAAATGCCCATCATCAGATGAGTGGATACGGAAAATGTGGTACATCTACACAATGGAATACTACTCAGCTATTAAAACGAATGAAATACTGCCATTTGCAACAACATGGATGGACCTCGAGGGAATTATATTAAGTGAAACAAGTCAGGCACAGAAAGAGAAATACCACATGTTCTCACTTATTGGTGGGAGCTAAAAATTAATATATAAATTCACACACACACATACACACATACACACACAAACCGGGGGGGGAGGGAAGAAGATATAACAACCACAATTATTTGAAGTTGATACAACAAACAAACAGAAAGGACATGGTTGGGGGGGAGGGGGGGAGGGAGAAGGGAGGGAGGTTTTGGTGATGGGGAGCATTAATCAGCTACAATGTATATCGACAAAATAAAATTTAAAAAAAAAAAAAAAAAAAGAAATTAAAAAAAAAAAAAAAAAAGAGAGGTTATTAAATACTAAAGGTAGCTGTTGAAGGCAATCAATAGATGCTTGAAGCTGTCTCCCTAATGTGATGATAGGAATTTAAGAAAAGCTTTGATAAAGGTAGAACTTGGAAGAGAAAGTGGGCAGTTTAGTGCTCTAATGTTTGCTAGGGAGTTCCAGTCAACATGGCAGAAAAGATGGTCCCCAGATCACTCTCTCCCACAAATCAACCAATTTACAACTATAAAAATGTAACATCAGCCAAGCTAGGGTTGCTGGAGCTAGAAGGGGAAGAGGAGGAGAGACCTATGGAGTTCATGAAGGCAGGAGAAACCATGATGAGAGAGAAAGAAAAAAAAAAAACTGCTCTGAGCGTTTCAGGCAGCAGCTGCTTTAAGGCTGGAACTGCTGAGTGCATGGAGCAGGAGGTGGCAGAAGCCATAGCTGTGCCCTTCAGATGGAGTTACTGGGAGGCAGCAGGGGAGAAGAGTGCCTTGGTGGCCCCAGGACAACAAGACCACTAATAGGGTTCCCATGGACCCATGCAGGAGCAAGGAGCCAGAACAGCTGTAGAAGGGGAGCCATTCAGAGGCCGGTGAGTCATTGCAAGGGACCAGTGCAGGGCCCACCTCATGGGAAGTGTTTGGAGCACAAGCAGTGGGGGAGAAGGGCCCACTGGGAAAACACTGGGATACAGCAAGGACAGCTGACCCACCCCCCAATCAGCGCAGGACCACTCAGAAGAGACTGGTCAGCAATATAGAATTGCATGGGGTGCAGTTTGATGAAAAAACTCAGGCCCAGATCAGAGTTTCTACACAACTCAGGTGCATTGGGTCTCTGGAGAGCTGGAAGTACCTATAAGGTCAACCATTAAACCCTGAGCTGCATAAAAAGCCTTCCCTAGGGAATCAGCAGCAAAGCAGCAATTTAACTCAACCACACAGCTCAAGTACTGGTTCCCACAGGAAGATCCCCCATTTTAGAAGTAAGCAAAGGATAACAAACTAGTTCCAGCCCAGGCATACCACCAGTGCCTTGGGGCCTGCCAGGGGACATGAGGTATGGATCCGGGGACTGGACCCCACTCCCACATCCAGGCACACTGCACAAGCGCCTTGGTGCCCGCCCATGGACCTGAGGCATGGAAAAGGGGACTGGACCACTCTCTCACAACCAGGCACAGCACACCAGTCCCTCAGGGCCCACCCAGGGACCCAAGGCATGCAGAAGAGGACTGGCCCCCCTCCCACAACCAGGCACACTGCACCAGCACCTTTGGGTCTTCCCGGGGACCCAAAGCAGGAGCTGGGGACCGGACCACCCCCCCACAACCAGGCACACCACACCAGTGCCTCAGGGCACACCTGCGAACCCGAGGCATGGAGAAAGGGACTAGACCCTGCTCCCACAACCAAGCACACCATGCCAGTGCCATGGGGCCTACCTGGGTACCTGAGGCATGGAGAAGAGGACCGGACCCCCCTCTCACAACCAGGCACACCATGTCAGCACCGCAGTGCCCACCTTGGGACCTGAAGTATGGAGCCGGGAACCAGATTCCCCTCCCAGAACCAGAAACACCCCACCAGCACCTTGGGTCCCACCCGGGGACCCAAGGTATGGAGTCAGGGACTGGACCCCCTCCCACAACCTGGCACACCACACCAGTACCTCAGAGCCCACCTGGGAACCCAAGGCATGGATCTTGGGACCAGACACTCCCACGCCAAGGAGCATGCCAAAAACATCACCTCCACGTGGGTGGCCCACCACAGCCACCACCATAACCATGGCTGGCGTAAAAGTGGCCAGACACCACAACCACCATGCAGATGGTCCACCAGCCACTGGAGTGCATTGACACAAGGAGAGTCACCAGCAGAGACTGAAGAAAAGAAAAGTATATCTTTCTCCACAAAGCCCATTTCAGAGTGACAGAAGAAGCATCTGCTCTGTGATAATATTAGGGGACGTGACCACACCTCTCAGCATTGGACAGATCATCTAGGCAACAAATCAACAGAGCAACCACTATTCTTTTAGGAGAGAAGAAATCTAGGGCAATTGGGGCGGGGGAAGGAGGAGGGGAGGGGGAGATTGGACAAGGGGCATAAAGAATAATTATGATTTGTAACAATATGCATGCTAGTGATATTGATTTGATCAACATATCTCAATGTTGAACACCAAAAATATGTATAATCAGCTTTGATTCAATGAAAATAATAATAATAATAATAATAATAATAATAATAATGTTTGCTAGATGATGTACAACACATATATGTTGAGTAAATTTTGATTATTAAAAGTACTGGCAGGCTTGTCTATTGCTAAAAGCTTTTATATCTAACAAGTTCTAGAATGTGAAACATAACTTGTCTTTGTAATATAAAGTTGGAATTTTGACAAAAACAGCCATCTGGACAACATGCTCCTGAGTGTGACTACATGAGACACAGGTGACAAAAATGAAAGGACATCCATCCATGTTTTTGTATTAAGCCCTGCTATGGTTTGGATGTTTGCCCCTCCAAAATTCATGTTGAAATCTGATCCCCAATGTGGCAGTGTTGGGCGGTGTGACCTAGTAGGAGGTATTTGGGTCATGGAGGCAGATTCTCTTGAATAGATTCATGTCCTCCCTCGGGAGTCAGTGAGTTCTCTCTCTGTTAATTCCCGCAAGAGTTGGTTGTTAAAAAGAGCCTGGCACCTCCCCTCCCTCTCTCTTGCATCTTTCGCTTTGTGATCTCTACGCACACTTTGGCTCCCCTTCCCATTTCTGCCATGAGTGGAAGCAGCCTGAGGCCCTCACCAGGTGCAGCTGCCCAGTTGTGTATGTCCCTGCCTCTAGAATCATAAGCCAAATAAATCTCTTTTCTTTATAAATCACCCAGTCTCCAGTATTCTGTGCTAGCAACACAACATGGACTAAGACAAACACCTTTCTTTTCAAATAAAAATATTATCCTCCTTGACTGATATTATGTTTTTTAAAATCACTCCTCTTATTAGGTTTATATGTTTCAGATCAATTACTCCCAGGTAGAAACATTTGGTGATTGAATTTCTATTACTCCTGCTGTCCCTTCTGCAAGAAATGACTTCAGAGAACTTCATTTTGATTCAGTTTCGCTGTGGGTATTTTTGACTCTTTCCTTCAGGTGGAATAGGTCATCACTTGCCCTTGGGCATTTTCACATATTCTGCCCTATTTCTAGGGTCTCAGATTAGAAGTGAGGCTATGCTGTAGTGTAAAAAACAAGGGTGTTGGAGTCCTGGCCCTGCTACCTTCTATCTATTGTGCAGAAAAGTAAATTTTTCCAAACTCCTATTACTGTCTGTAACATGGAGTATAACGACCCCATACCCCATAAGTGTCTGTTACTTCATAGGTAACTTCTCAACAAATACTAGTTTCTACCCCCTGACACTCCCAAGTATTGATATTTGCTATGGCATGTCAGTGAAGAGTCTTTAAAGGTAATTTTTTAGGCTAAGGCTTAAAATTCCCACAAACTGCTTCTGTTTGTACCCAGAGATTGCTTTAGTGCTTCATCGTTGAAAGAGTATGTTCATCTCTTGATGAAATTCGGGGACCTTCCTTGTACCCCACCCTTTCCCCCTGCTCTTACCATTTCTACAAAAACAGCAGAAGCAATGGAAAGAAGCTTCATTCCGTAAGGAGAAGACGAGTTACACAAGTTCAAGAACTCTGACAAGGCCACATTTCCTAAGGCAGAGACTTCAAAGAGGCTCAAAGTCATATGTGGGTATAATGTTGCTTCTGTCTGTTCGTGTCCTTCAGTCTGGAAGGGTAAAGGACAAATGGGGAGGGATTTCTCCTCTCTGATCAAATTCCCTGCCTGACCTCTGAACTTGGTCTAAAAAGGTCTGGAGCAGATCGGGTAAAGAACTTCATCAATTGCTCTTTCTTTAAGCCAAAATCATTTAGACAGAAGACTTGTGTTTGGAGAGAACCACAAGATATGGAAAGCTGGCAGAGCAGACTCTCTGAAACAGAGGGAATAAATCTACTCCCCCTTTAACATGACAGCCCCACTGATGTCGTCCCTTAGTCTAGTGAGTCTCTTCTCTGGGAATAAATGCTCATTTCATGCCTACTTGTGCAGATCCACCAAGACCTGGTTGTCTTCCCCTAGAACAGCAGTTTACATCCTTGCATACAAATGTAATCACAAAGAGAGCTTTATGAAACCCTGATACCCAGACTGCACACGCACCCACCAAATTATCATCTCTGCTGGTGAGAACCTGGCCTGAGTATTTTTTAAAGATTCCAGTTGATTCCAATGTGCAGTCAAGATTGAGAAGCACTGCTACAAAGACCATATAGCTTGCCAATATCCTCCTTAAACTTTATCACCTGAAGTGGGTACAGCAAATAAGCGGAACAGTACATAAAGTAGAAAAGCTATTATTTTCTTTAATTTGAATCTCATGCTTTTCAAAATGCAGCCCAAGATTGCATAAGTTTTAAAAATTTTAGCATGTAACTGGATGATACACAAAAAGAAAAGGTAACATGTTTTGAAGCATAATAATGAAAAGAACACCAGTGAATTCACACCCTAAGAATTAGGCTATTACCAGTTCCACTGAAGCTAACTAAATATGTTTCTTCTTAATCCAGGCTCTTTATTCCCTAGTGGATTTGATGGTTATAATTTCTTTGCTTTTTTAAAATATAGCTGTACCACATAGGTATGTATACCTAAACAATATGGTTTGTTTCTTTTGAGTTTTATAAAGAGAACATACTGCATATAGTAGTTTTGGTTTTTTTCTTACCAATATTATGTTACTAAGAATTACTTAGAATTTGCATGTAGCTGAAATTCATTCAATCACTACTGTATGAGAATTCATTTTTCCTGTCTGTAGACTTAACTGGACATAGACCTAGACATAATTTTCCTGTCTTTAGATATTTTATTTTCTCCAATTCTTTTGATATTATCAGCAATAATACTATCAACATTTTTGGATATATATCCTGGTCCAATTTCCTCCCTATGGCATGGGGCAGATACTACGGACTGGTTTGCTTAAGTTCCATTCCATCCTTCTTTTAGGGTGCCTTTTTCTTTGAAAGAGATTGGAAAGCAAACAATTATATTTCCTAGATTTCTTTGCAGCCAGAGTTCTGGGACGGGTTTCTCAGTCAGATGTATTCACAGATGACTTCAATTCAGAACTGAAGTAAGTAGAGAGATCTGTTGTATTGGTGACTCTTAGCAGAGGCCATACAATTCTGGAGGTAGAAGCTTTTCAACTTGGCATGGGGTTTACTTACAGTAACAGAGGTGGCATGGTTCTAGAGCTAGCTGGCTGCTGTAGTGACAGCTCCCTGATTTATCTGAAGGGTGGTTTCCTGCTGTGTCAGTTCAGTTTTCTGATGTGACCTTTGGACCCATTCTGGAAGCTGAGCCTACAGTCTGTTTCTTCTGTTAGCCCAGTGATCATATAAGCCATTTATTAGCCTGTAATCAATCCTTTGAGTTTAAACAATTTCAATGTGAACTTTGAGCTTAAACAATTTCAGTGTAAACTTAACTTTCTCTATTGGAAACCTAACAATGAAATAAGCAATACCAAGAATGATGTAGGCTACAAACTCTTAAAGAAATGTAAATACAGAACTGATTTTCTAACCTGGTTGTATTTTAAGGCAGTGAGGGTACCACTAGAATCAGAGAGTGGGAAGCTGGAAATTATAGTATACAGTGGTAAAACAAATACTTGAACACCTGGAATGAAGTGTGCATTGAAAAAATGTTATTTGTTAGAATCAACAGTTTCTGAGATGAACCAGTGTGACATGGATGAGTAGTACAAGAACTGCGGAGTGGGCTGCATATTTCTAAGTGCCCTAGAGAACTTATGCAAATGACCAGGCCAAGGTTTTTAATTTGAGGCATGATCAGAGAACTAGAGAGCCTCCACTGTTGCACTAAAAGGATCTCTTGTCCTTTTTAGCTCCAGAGCAGGCACATTCCATGAGTCAGATGCAAAACCCGATCTTGCAGTTTGCTGAATTAATGTGTAGGTTTAATTCATAATTTGCAACGTGAAAGTTATGACATCAAATAGGAAAGGGTAAGATCCCAAGAGTTGGAAGATGGACATTTTGGAAATTCAGATTTGGCGTGAGTACCCCAAACTTCCCAATCCCACCAAGTCTCCCTTATGAGCAGAGATAAACCATCCTCCCTGTCTGCTAAGTTGTCCCTAAAGAACTTTAATGACTTCACCTAAGCTGGCTGCCTTACAACGAGATGCCAGTTCCAGGTCCTACCCTCCCTGTCCCTCCTTGTTACCAACTGACCTGTAACTGGAATCCAAGTCTGGCATGCTTCAGGGACAAATACAAAATCTACCCCTTGAGGAAAAGACTTAGACTGAAAAAGAACTGCAGGGTTTTTTTCCCCCTAATGTATGCAGACAGAAACCTGGAGGGTATATATGAAAATGTATTTTAAAAACTATATTCACTATGGTGAACAGAAGTCTGCCTTGACTCAGCAGCATATAAATGTCATGGCCTTTACTGAGTGATTCACATACCCAGGGATCCTAGAATAAAGGTCAAGTGTGATAAAAAGGTCTTTGTGATAATATCCCAAACACATAATGTAAATCGTCATTTTAGCCTTTCCAAAAGAGACCTGAGGACATTTATTGATGTAGCTACATCCTGGGGAAAGGGAAATAACTAGAAATTTGGGAGCTTACTGGTTCTAAGTTGCTAATAATCTTTGAGAATTATCAGAGTACCTAGAATACCACTGTGGTCCATCAGCAATGGGAACTTGGGTGAGTCAGGTGATGAAAATTTTAGATTTGTTATTTTTCATAGAGGTCCCAGTAGGTCTGTGATGCTATTGTAGTTTCCATATTTCCAGAATATATGGCTGGATTAGACATATGTGGCCCCTATGAAATTACCCTCACTTATCAAACTAATAAAACAATTCTCCAACCCAGGAAAATTTACAGGAACAAAACAAAACAAAACAAAACAAAACCAAAACCAAACAAACAGAAAAAAAAAAAAAAAGGAAGGAAGCAGAGGTGGTTATTTTTGTCACATATTCATTTAGTTTTCTTTGTGTAGGATACATATGTATCCTGGAAAAATATAGTGGATTCGTATCAACTAAATCATGAGATAACTAAAATTTCATCAGCTGAGGTCTTCTACTACAACAGATCAATATAACTCCTGGCACTGCAGGCAACTATTAATATAGCAGAGCTTCTTGTTTCTTTTTCCTCTATTTTAATAAAAAGTGAACACTGGAAGCATTTTGCTTTTTCTTGGCAAGGACAGCCATGTATTTTCAATGTCTTCCTAAGGGCTATGTCAAATCTCAGTTCTCAGTCATTTGGTCTGCTAGCTGCTGTTTATCTCTGTATCCCAAAGAACATTGTTATGGTCCAGTGTATTGATGACATCATGCTGATTGGACTTGGTGATTGGGAAGTAGAAAGTGTCTTATATGCCTTAGTGAGACAATTACCAGCATGAGAATAGACTCAAAAATTTAGCAGTCTTCCACATCAGGAAATTTTCTGGATATTCAGTATTCTGGGGTAAGTTGCGATATCCTCTCCAAAATGAAAGACGAATTGCTGCCTCTTAAATTCCTTGTCACTAAGAGGGAAGTCTAAAGCTTTTTGGTTCTCTTTGGATTTCTTAGGCAATGTCTACCACATTTGGGTATATTGCTCAACTAATTATGACATATGAGATTTCCAGCCTTGAATGACACTTAGCACAAGAGAAGGCTCTTCAAGCTATGTGTTGCTGTGGAGGAAACTCTGCCACTTGACCTTGATGATCTAGTGTTTCCCATGGTCTTTGTAATCCCTGTGGCAGATCACAATGCTTTATTGGGTCTGGACATGCCCTAAGAGAAGAATCACAGTGAAGGTCCCTAGGGTTTTGGAGAAAGATAATGCCCTGTCAAAGAAACATTTTCTTTTTGAGAAACAGCTTGTGGTTTGCTATAAGCCAGAACTTCTCATCATGAGCAAGTAATCGTGTGAATTGAACTGCCCATCACAATAACAAAATTGATAAATTCCTAGCAGGATGATTGACTGATTAAGAGAGAGAGAGAGAGACAGACAGACAGACAGATAGACAGAGAGAACTCAATACTAGGAATGAAAGGAGGGACTGGGGGAGAGGTGGTAGACTAATGTAAACAAAACTATGCTTTCTACCTTAAGCAAATAATGTATTTCCTCAATTTTAATATGCACTTAAAAATATATATTAACATCTCTGAAGTGGGAATGTATCTCACACTCAATGGTATCTTAGTTTCACTGAAATATACTACTTCATTTGTATTGAGTTTCACTCAGAAACCCAGGAGATGTTTTGTATATACAGACCTGGCTTTTTGTTATGGGCAATACTCAGTGTTTAAAAATGTTTAATTAAGACAAAGAAATTATCTGACATACATTCTGCACAGCTATATCATGGTGTATTAGTCTGTTTTCTGTCACTTATAACAAAATAACTGAAACTGGGTAATTTATGAAGAAATACATTAAAAAACATTTTTTTTACAGTTTTGGAGGGTGGGAAGTCCACGGTCCAGGGGGCACGTCTGTGAGGGCCTTCTTCTTGGTGAGAACTTTCTACAGGGTCCTGTGGTGACCAGGTACTCACATGACGAGCACGGCATGAGCAAGAGAGCTTGTTAGTGTGCTCACTTGCTCTCCTTATAAAGCCACCAGTTCACACCCATGATAACCCATTAATTCATTAGCCCATTGGTGGATTAATTCATTCATGAGGGCAGGGCCATCATGATCCAATCACCTCCTAAAGGACCCACCTTGCAACACTGGCACATTGGGGATCAGTCTTCCTCATGAGCTTTGGGGAGGACAAACATTCAACCCATATCACATGGTAAACTTAAGTCTCACAAAGTCCCGCAGGAAAAATTTTTATTTTATTTTTGAATGCATGTTATGTGTTTACTTGCCTTCATTGTTGGTTTTTAGGTTAAAACTGAATTTAGTTGGCATTTCTAAGGCTATAGGGAAGGAAAACGTCTAGCAGTCTTGTTTGGAATTTAAAAGAATACACGTAGGTAATGCAGCAGGAAATTGAGAAAGTTATGAAGAGGTAAACAAGATTTTAGTTATTGTACAAAGTGTTTAATTTCCCTCTCTTTAGAGGGAAACAGTGATGAACAGTGATGTTTCTATAAATGATACTTCTCTATTACATAATTTATTTGAGGAAATTTGTCAGAAAGTCTGCCAAAAGATTTATTTAAAACAGTGGGGGCAGCAAGATAAATTTACACATACAGCTGGAATAGGAGTGCGGCCAGATATTCTAATCTTGATAAACTTCTAGTGCTACTTTGAAAAATCTCTTTTGATTGAAAAATGCTGCAGGCTAGGAGGAGATTAGTGTTCTTGGAACATGATTTGAAATGTTATTGTCAGAGCTGACTTATTTTTCCAGTGTTATCAGTGCCACTTAATAAAAGCAAAATAACTGTACTTCACGTTCCTGCAGCACAGAAAAACCGAAAAGTAAAGGGAAGCTATTTAAAAATGAATTGCATCATATGTTAAACTATTGTATGAGGGCTTGGAAAGAGCAATTTAGAAATACTAATGTTTTCTTCTTCACTCTCTTTTGCAACTTGGTTTGAAGGCAATGTTTTATATATGTATATACACACACAGAGAATGAATCTTACTTAAGAATATATTTATTAAATTAATCAGATACTTAAAGGTAGAAAATAGATTATATAAAATAATAAATGTAATGCATTTATAATAAAAAATGCATATTAACTAAATTGATTTTTTTCAGGAAGAGAGCTGAGAATAATAGATGAAAAGCCTTGACAGGAAGAAGTTCTAAAATAAAAGGCTATATTGTAGAATATAAATATTTAAGCACCATTCTCTCTTTCTATACTTCAGGTTGTTTTAACCAAAATATGGATCTGAATTTAGACAGCCTGGCTTGAATCTGGTTCTACCTGTGTGTTTTGGGCAAATTATCTTACTTATATATGCCTTTGTTTTCCAATCTACAATGTAGGAATGATAATAATAGTTCCTTGTTAAGCTTTTTAGCTTTTTAGGATAATTAAAAGTTAATACATATGAACTATTTAATTATAACTTTGAGATGTCAATCGTTGATATATGTTGATGTTAAGATACAGGAATAGGCCTTTATAAACAAACATGAAGGGTGGAGAAAAAATAATCAAATCACACAGGGCTCTACAAGAAACAGAATCATGCAATATTTAAGCTAAAAAGAAACTGAGAGTCATCTAATAGACCCCCTTATTTTACAGATGACAAAATAGATGATTGTGGGAGAAGGAGACTTGTTCAGTATCATACAACAAATTGTTGTCACAGTAAATTCCAGAACTTTGAACCGTAAAGAACCAAATCTAACACTGACACATTTTAAATGAAGGCTGTGAATGGGTGAGGTCACCACTTGATATCTGAGATAAAAACCAAAGCTAAATTTATTGCTTACTTAAGTAAGGAAGAACTGGACTGGTTAAGGAACGGTTCATTAAGCAAAGCAAATTGCTGATTTTACATATGATTTGGAGGAAGTTTTTTGTGGTGTGTTTGTTTCAGGGCCAGGAGTGGGTTGATGTCATTCTAAGAAGCATGGTTGTGCTGCTTGCACAGGAGGGTGTGTTGGCATGAGTGTATTGATGTCACCCTTAGCATGTTCCCTGGAGTAAGGTGGCTGCTGACTGGCTGACTTTCACAGTGTGAGGCTGTCACCTATTGGTTGGCTTTCAGAGGTGTGTTCACTGAAGCAAGGTGTCATTGATTGGTTAGACAGGTTAAACCAGCTTTGCTGGTTATTTATTACCATGGCCATAGAACCCATCAGTCTTTTCCTAGGAGTGTTGGACTTCTCTTTGTTCTTGAGACAATCCTCCAGTGAAAAATTGCTCAGGATGAAGAATAAGTAACTATCCAGATGATTTCAGTTTATTGTACATAGAGGCATCATGTAAAATAAATAAATAAATAAATATACAGAGAAAAAGAAGGAAACCTAGAGGAAAGAAGCATGATGTTCCCTTACAAGAATCAGAGCCTAGAAAAGTCCACTTTTCTCTCCTTTAAATGGATCCATTAATCAGGAGAAAGTAAATGGAGCATCTTTTTTTCTCTGTTGAAGAGCTTGAAAATCATAAATACTCTATGAATGAGCCTTTCTGATCTTGGTGTGGAGTGCACACTAACATTTATTGAAAACCTATGATGTACAGGAGTCTTACCATATATTATTTAATTTAATCATAAAATCCCATGAGATGTGTATTATCACTCTATTAATTAGAAGAGGAATTGAGGCTCAGAGAAGTTAAGTTACTTGCTTAGGGTGAGTTAGGAAGAGTGGGCATTGCACACTCCAGTTTATTGGCCTCCAAACCCACGGTCTTTCTGTACTATATTGACTCCTGAAAAATAATTGGTGCTTTAAGTAACTTGACTAAGATTTTCTTTGCTTTGTGGTTGAAAATATGAAATAAGAATTTTAAATATAGCATTTCCAAAATAAAAGGTTTATTTAAAGAAAAGTATCCTATGTAGAGGAATTAACAAGACTAATGCTCGGGTGACTGAAAATGAGGGTACAAGATGCTATCTACGGGGTTGAGGTCAGGATCATAAGTGAGAAGAAACAGGACCCTGGGGGCAAGCACCAGAGGAGAGTTGCCTGGGGGTGGGCAGACAACACAGAAGATGCAAGGGCTTGTTCTGCTGGTCTCCTACTTTATTTACTTACTTGCGTATCCTTCAGTATCTACCATAGAGTAGATTTTGAGTAAATCCTTGTTAAGTGAATGAATAAATTATGGCAAGATTAGAGCCTGGCTCCTTTTCTAGAACTTTGCATCCCAAGTTCTCATGGAAGATGTCTTAGTCTTCTCAGGCTGCCATAACGAAATACCATGGTTGGGGTGGCTTAAACAACACAATTTATTTTCTCACAGTTCTGGAGGATGGGAAGTCCAAGATCAAGATGCTGATCAATTCAGTTCCTGGTAAGGCCTCTCTTTCTGACTTGTAGATGGACATCTTCTTTCTGTGTCCTCACACCATAGAAAGAGAGGGAAGGAACTCCAGGTGTCTTTTCTTATAAGGTCACTAATCTTATTAGATCAGAGCCCTATCCTAATGACCTCATTTAACCTTATTTATTTATTTTTTATTGAAAAATAATTGATTATATATTTGTGAGGTACAGAGGTGACTATCAGTATTTGTGCACAATATGTGATGATCAAATCAGGATAGTTGGCATATTGGTCATTACAAAATGTATTCATTCTTTGTGTCCATTAACCAAGTTCTCCCTAACCCTTCTCCCCCTCCTCCTTTTCATTTAACCTTAATCACTTCCTCATTCCAAATATAGCCATCCTGGGGGTTAGGGCTTCAACACATGAATTTTGGGGGACACATGCTTTCAGTTCATAACAGAAGACTTGGAAGAAAGTTCGACTTGTTTACTCTTTGTGTCAAGCATATCTAACATCCTGGTCATTCAGCACTGAAAAATACAAGCTGTGTCTGTTCTAGCTGCTTGGTATAATGAGAGCAGAGCACCCCAGGGAAACCTGGGGTATGGAAACCCCAGGGACATACTCATGGCTGCTTCCAGGACTCCCTAGAGTGGCAGCCCCACATATATCACCATGGGTTGAGCCCTTTTCTGAAAACATTATCAGTACATGGAGCTGTAAGTGTTCTTTATTATCTTATTTATTTGGATTGGATTTTTAGGTTATATATGTCTTTCAGTATTACATAGCACATAGTTTTGTCAAGGGTATGGATAAAGAAGAGAATGAAATAATGTTCAATTACAATGAATTTATCTTTTATCTTAAGTAATTAATTGCTTTTAGTCTTTCTTTACAGATTAAAGATAAAAATCCTAGATTATTCCCTGCTAAGGATTAACAATAATCAGAGATTTGGAAAGAAAAGCAGAAGATTACAGTAAATTTCTATTTTGTGTTTCCATCTCCTTTTTAAAAATGTCCATCCTAGAGAGAGCCAGCTGTTTCTTTTAACGGGCTTTTGTGAGATGATACTTTTAGTGAAAGGGGTATGTAAGCATAGATGAGATTATAGAAGCATTTGTAGGATCCTTTTATGTGGTAAATGGGCAGCTTTGCAATTCCTTAAAGTTATAACTCATTAATTATGAATATAATCATTTAAACCGATACCTGCCAGAGAAGATTCTTGTCTTAGTCCATTTGTGCTGCTATAACAGAGTACCTGAGATTGGATAATTTATAAAAAACAGAAATTTATTTTCCCACAGTTCTGGAGATTGGGGAATCTAAGGTCAAGATGCTGGCAGTTTGGTGTATGGTAAAGCCATCTCCTCTTCCAAGATGGTTTGTGCTGCATCCTCCAGAGAGGAGGAAGGCTGGATGCTCACACATCAGAAGGCAAAGAGCCAAGAGAGAGAAAGGGGCTGAACTTGTCCTTTTATAATAGCATTAATTTCATTCATGAGGACAGAGCCTTCATGGCCTAATCACTGTTTAAAGATTCCCACCTCAGTACTGTTACTATGGTAATTAAATTTCAACATGAGTTTTGGAGGAGACAAACAAATCAAACCATAGCAGTTCTCACACAGGGGCAATGATTCCTTAAACAGATTGTTAGTAAGAAAATCTGGCATGTAGTCAGCTAATAGATTATTGTATGATTATTGACAGGGTAATTGCCTTCCTGTGTCTCTTCAGTTTCCTAATCTGTAAATGGGGGGTGGGGGGCTGGAATGTGTGGTGCTTGCTGGCTTTTTGATCCCACGACATGACTAGGAGTTAGAGGGGGCTTAAAAACAAAATGAAACAACAAAACAAAACAAACTTCCTTGACTTAATGGCTCCATGGCTTCTTCCTGCTGCATTTCTCTGCTCCCCTGCATGGTAGTGCTTCAAGAGAGAGTGGTCTAGGGGGTGGTCTCCCTCTACTGAAGGTGCTCGTGGTTTCCAGTGATGGCCATATTGACAGGTCCCGTAGATACCCTGCTGTCTCATAGCTGCACTCGATCACGCCCATTTTCTTTAAACATCCTCTTCCCTTGGCTTCTTCGGAGCTGCACTGTCCTTCCTTCCTGGATTTTCTGCTACTCACTAGGATTCCTTCCTCTCTGTCTTTGATATGGTTCTTGTTGGTTCTTCCTTTTCTGACCAACCTTCAAGAGTTGGAGCACCCCAGGGCTCAGACCTAGTTCTACTCTTTACTCTCTACACTCTGCTCTTAGGAGGGGCTCATCTAGTCTCATGGCTTTAAATGCTATATATATGTTAATGGATTTCAAAATATACCCCGATTGTTGACTTCTCCTCTTAATTCCAAATACATGGCTGTCAGACATTTCCAAACTCAATACAGCCAAAATAGACATTGTGATTTTCTACGTTTGAATTTTTCCCTTTCTCAGTATTCCCCAACTCAGTGAGTGGCACTGTTTTCTACCCAGTTGTTGAAGCTGGAATTTAAAACCTATCTTTAATTCCTCTGTGTCTCTCACACTCCAGATATAATTTGTTTCAGCTATCTACTGCTGTATAACAAACTACAACAAAAGGTAGTGGCTTAAAAAATAGTAATTTATTATTTCTCACAGTTCTGTGGGTTGGTTGGGAGGTCCTTTTGCTGAATTCACCTGTGCTCACTTATGTGGCTAATTTAGCTGACAGGATGGCTAGGCTGGGAGGACCAAAAAGGCCTCATTCACATACACAGCAGTTGGTGTTGGCTGACAGCTGGAGTGCCTTGGTTCTTTTCCACATAACCCCTCATCCTGTAGTAAGCTAGACAGGCTTTCTTATATTGAAGTCTCATGGCAACATTTTAAGATTGCAGAACCAGAGGTTGCAACATCTAAGTCCAAGTCTTGAAATTTGCACAAAGCTACTTCCTCTCCATTCTATTGGCCAGAGCAAGTCATGAGGCCAGTTCAGATTCAAGGGGGTGAATAAATAGGCTGCGAGGAACAGAAATTAACCTTGCAAAGGGACATGTATACCCTGCAAAGGGGCATGTATACCGGAATGGAAGAAATTTGTGGTCATTAAATTATCACATAATTCATCTACATATCTTTTGAGATCTAATTCTGAAATATATCCTGAATATAACCACTTCTTCCTGCCCTTTTTACTCAGCCTTTCCAAGCCAGCATTATCTGGTCTGCTGCAATACCTCTTACCAGCTCACCTTGCTTCACTCTTACAATCTGCCCTCTTCTCACCTCACCATACGTGTACACACACATGCACATGCACACGCGCGCGCACGCGCGCACACACACACACACACACACACACACACACACACACGCTCTCATGTAGCAGCCAGAATAATCTATTAAAATGCATCTCAGATCATGTAGCTGTGAAAACCCTTCCAATGGCTTTTCAGTATCGTTAGCATGATACCTGAAGTCTGTATACCAACCCAGGAAGCTCTCCACAATTCAACTCCCCTTTATCTTTCTGCCTTCATCTTCTATCATTCTCCTTGATCATGATGATCCTGGCTAAATAACTGAGCTCAAATTCAGTGAGAAAGGCATGCTCCCCTTTCCTGTTTTTTTTTTTTTTTAATCTTTGAACATGTCAAAATCTTTTTTACCCTTGAGCCCTTGGCTTGAAAGTTCTGGACCCAGACACTCCCTTGGCTGACTCTGCTCTTCATTCAGATCTCATTCAGTTCAAATATCAGTTATGTAGAGAGCCCTTTCTTGGCTCTATCAAACATTTATTTTCTCCAGCCAGCCACTCTCTTATGGTACATGTTTTGTTTTCTTTGAACTTCTTTTCACCATCTATAATTAACCTGTACTTTTGTTAATATCCTTGGTTATTTTGGTTCCTCTTCACTAACAAATTATAAGTTCTGCAAGAGCAGCCTGGAGATTGGGGAATCTAAGGTCAAGGTGCTGAAAGTTTGGTGTCTGGTAAAGCCATCTCCTCTTCCAAGATGGTTTGTGCTGCATCCTCCAGAGGGGAGGAAGGCTGGATGCTCACGTGTCAGAAGGCAAAAGGCCAAGAACTATGTTTTTTGACCCTTATATATCAAGCATCTTGAACTGTGCTTGGCACATAGTAAAACTTCAATAAATACTTATGCAGTGAATGAATGAATGAATTAGTGCTAGGTAATAATTACATCTCTGCATTCCAGAATCAAAGTCATTTTCTCTGTTCTCAGTGGAGACAGCCCAGTCTAAGGCGTGCAGTTGGGTGGAGATCTGGTTCTCCCCATTATTTTTCAAGCACACTCAAAGCCAGTTCTCCTCTCTATGACTTTTGATTTGTATTGTACAAAACTAAATATGAAGTTCTCATTTCCCTATTTCAAAGGAATGAAGTAAGGGTAAAATAAAATAATTTTTGCAAGCCTCTCAGACAAAACTCACTGTAAACCAGACACTACGTAAGTACTTTGCATCTGTTCAGCCATGATTAGTCGGAAAAATGTTTTAGAGCCTGACACATTGTCTGGGAGAGCATGGATTATGATTACTGGGTTACCCTGGATGAAATAAATTGGTTAATAGGCACAAATATTACATTATGTTAAGTGTCCTAACAGTCCTCTGTCCTTTAGATCATTGCCAAATGTTATTGGCAACATAGCCACTTTACCATATAATTAGGAACATTGCAATTAAAAATGAGACATTGTGTTTAGACATTACTTGAAATTTATTAAATTTTTTAAAAGGCTCATCTTTATTTTAAAAAGTCAACATAGTGCTTCTGTTTATGATTGAACTAAGAATGTATTACTATAATAATACTAGAAGTCTATATGCCAGTCACTGTGCAAAACATCTTATATATTATCTTACTTTTACCCTCAATAACTCTTTAAAGTAGGTGCTATTATTATTCCCATTTTAACAGAAGATAACTGAGGCTTCAACTGGTAAATTAACTTGCCCAGAGTCACAGTGCATAGCAGAGTTGGGGTTTAAACCCAAATTGATCTGACTCACTGGATCAGAGGCCACAGTGCCTAATGACTACAGGGTTCAGACAGAGAACATGAATATATGAAGACTTTGTGTGTAATATAAATGAAATAACAAATATTGTGGCCAAATCAGAGGACACAAGGCACTGTCAAAGGCATTCCAATTTAAATCAAACAACAGTAACAACAACAACAAAACGCAACACAACAGAACACAGGCCACCATTTGGAAACCGTGTGAACTAGAAACTCCATAAGGTCAGTGTCCTTCTTTGCTCACCATTTTATATCCTCAGTAACAACCACAATGCCAGTAGGTAGGTGCTCAATAAACATCTGTGGAGTGAATAACTTCACTGACCCACTTTAGTTAATAAAACTAAATTTTGAACTAGAGGAAAAAAATAACTTCAGAGCCTGTACCTCTACTCTTAAATATTATCCTCTATTGCTTATTCATTTTAGGAATAATTCCATTACTTCAGTTTATGAGAAATGCCTTTGCTACTGATTTGGGGGATAAATTGTCTGTCATTACATCTTTCTGTGAATTCTAGCTATTTGTAAGATAACAAAAATAATCCTGAAAACTGCTTTTAGGTCATGATAAGGGGAGTACTCAATTGTACTATTATTTAACTAGTTACAGATGCAAGATACCCTTCAAGCAGAGACAGAAGCCTGTATTTTATGTCATGCAAACATTTTAGCCTTTTTAAAAATTCATTTTTTAAAAGGAAAAATCCTAAAATAAAGATAATCTATTGATTTTTGCAAAGAAACCAGTTTTTGATTATTGAAGTTAGACTTAATTTAAATTAAATGATTTATGCCACTTGCTAAAAAGAACCAATTTAATAATTTCTAATAAAAATGTATTAGTGGTTTCTATTATAGGAGATTAAATATTCTTTACAGCTTACTGCCAGGTGTTTCATTTTTAAAAGGTATATATATTTAAAAATAGTGTTTGTTTAGATTTTCCAAATACATTTGCAGCAGCAATGATTTAGATACTAAGTACCTACAATATAACATCCTGTGCAGGCCAAGATGTGAAATTTAAAATATCAGTGATGTAGCTAATGTAATCTTTTATTCTTCTTCATAATAATTGAGTCAAAAGAAAAGAAAAATTCTGTAAATTTTCTAATTCCACAATTAATTTTCAAGTTCAAATGAATAACTCCAATGTGAGAAAAGTTTGCTTATATAAAAGCAAAAGAAGAAATTGTTGAATGCTGTATTATTGTTTTAGTTGACTTCAGTGAGTTCACGTACTTATTTGACTTCTAGAAGAGTACTTCAAAACTTAAGTAGTATATTCATCCATCTTGAATGACTTATCCTTAACCTTGAGTATTCTAAATGATATTACGATAGGATGAAAATGTCATTTTTAACTATTTTTTCTTAGCCCAAAGAATTTACTCTGGCACTGAGTACTAAGAATACCAACAAGAAAAACTAAGTTGGAAAAAGGGGTTGATATAAATACTTTAAAGATTACATGACTAAATTATCTCTAATGCTGCATAATTATGTATATGAATATCTTTTCCATAGCACTATGTAGAATTTATATCTCAAATTAATAAAAAGGTCTTTTAATCCAAATAATTAAAAGAAAGATATAATTGCAATTTAAAGTTTTAATTTCTGATTGTGGTTCAACAAGTCCCATGGGATTCCCGTTCACCAGGGGGATTCCCTGACCTATGTGGGTCAGAGTGCTTGCTGCTATAGGATCACCAATCATACCCACAAGACAGAACTTAAAGGAAAGGTTTTTTATTTTGGAAAACATTGATCAGGAGACAGAGAGTAAAGTCCCAACTGCCTCCCCAATTGACTGAGGGTTAGGGTATTGGGTGAAACAGGGTGCTTTGAGAGATGTATATAGGATGTAGGACATCTTTAAGTGGGATGTCTGTTTTGTGAGACAGGATGCATTAAGAGAAGTATTGGGATGTATCAGGCAAGTCAGGATGTCTGCTTTTGATACAATCTTGGTTAATCATTAAGGGTGAGCTATAAAGGGAAAACAGTTAGTTGTGTAGTGTTTACGCAACTAATAGCTTAAGCTCATGGTTAACCCACTCCCCATACCTCACCCCACAAATACATATTTGAAGGATACCTGAACAAACAAACAAACAAACAAAACAACAAGAAGGGCTTCAGATTAAGATGGAAGATTAAACACATGAATTTAATTTTAATTTAATGGTTCCTAGAACTCCATTACAGCTACTGAAAGTAATTTTTAAGAGACATTCACTGATAAGAAGGGAGTAACAGGAAAGGAGAAAATTACAATAAGTTTTGGGGTATTAAAAAGCAGATATACAAATAATAACTGATTTAGCAGACCCAGGAAACACAAAATCATATTAACTGCAGATATAACTTAGAACTAAACTAAGGTAGAAGAATTCTCAAAATGTACAGGACAGTAGTAGCAGGTACTTCTGAAACTAGAGGTTGGTTTGGGGTCTGGAATAAAGAGTCCTGTGTGAAAGCTATTAAGAGGAACCTCGATCCCTAGATTCCTTCACCCACTACACACTGCTAGCAACTGCCCTTCTCCTGCCCTGGCAGAAGTCTGGAATTTTATTCTAGGCAGAGGGTAAAAAAGGATGGTCTCGAAATGGAGGAGGTAAGTATTTTATGCACACAAAAAAGGATTAAATTACCTGAATACAGTGATACTCCACTCCCAGAGAGTTGGCAGCCAAATTCTTACACTCTGGGAAAGAGAAGGAAGACTCCTCTCTGGGAAAATTGACCAGCCCAAGAAGGAAAGATTCAATAATATTGACACTGGAGATTTTTCCCAGAAATCTCCCAAAATATTACTTTACAATAACACTCCAACTCTATGAACCCTATGCATGTGCTCAGAGATTCCAATCAGCATTTTACTCCTGCACTCTTTATCATAAACTGATGGTCAGGGAGTACCAGAATCCTAGGGAAGGCTTTTAACATGGAAGATAAAAACCAAAACAAGCAAACAAATAAATTTTAAAAAGTAAATAATAATAGAATGGAATAACCAAGAAAAATTCAGAGAACAAAAAGAACTCTTGGAAATTAAAAACATTATGGAAGAAATAAAAACTCAATAAAAGGTTGGAGGACAATGTTGAGGTCATCTTTAAGAAATGAGAAGAAAAATAGGAAATCGGGCATATAAGATAAGAAAAGTAGAGACTCATCTAGAAAGTCTAACATATGAATAATAGAGGTTACAGAAAAAGAGAACAGAAAAAATAATGGGTGAAATCATTAACAAACTAATTTGAGAAGAGTCCTCCCAAATCTGAAAGAAGTGAATTACCAGAGTGAAAGGGTCCACTGAAAACCCAGAAAAGTAGGTAAAAAGTGGCCCCATCAAGGCTCATGGTTGTAAAATATCAGAACTGTGAGGACAAAACAGAAGATTACACTAATTTCCAGAGAAAGAAACAAATCACACACAAAAGATCAGGAATCAGAATGATTTAGAAAAACTGGAGGCAAGGAGGCAACATTCTGAAAAGATATTATGTCCAAGAAAGGATTTTATAACTAGCCAAACTACAATATCAATATGAGGATAAAATAAAGACATTTTCATATATTCAACTTCTCAAAGAAATGGACCTTTCCTGTACCCTTTATTAAGAAGCTAGAGGAGGATTTAAATAAGAGGGTAAACCAAGAAAAGGGGATATAGTAAATAGGCATCCTGGCTTTGGAAAGAGACAAAAAGAATTTCCAGGAGAATCCGGATGGAAGATCTCCTGTGGACAGCTGTGGACCAGACGTAGAGAACAACTGGTCCATGTTGGAAAAGGTGACTCAAAAGATGGGTATGGTCCCTCATTTACTCACCAACTGCAAGTACATACTGAGTCCCTGCTACGTGCCAGATGCTCTTCTAGGCACCTAGCATACATCACTGAACAAAGCAGAGAAAGATAATACGTCCTCATAAAGCTTATGTTCTATTGTGAGGGAGTGGAAAACAATCAGTAAACAATAAACAGACATATTATACAATGTGTTAGATGGTATTTGGTGCTCTGGAAAAGTAAAAAAATAGCAAACACTAAAAGAGGATTGAGTGAGTCAGGGGCAGGAAGTAGGGGCAGTTTGTAATGTTACATAGGCTAGTCTGGGTGGAAATAGTCAGAGCAATGCCTTAAGGTGGGAGTGGGTCTAGTATCCCAGTATGTTAAAGGAACTGCAAAAAAGCCACTGAGTATAGCATGTGAGCTGTAAGCATTTTGAGAATGTCAGAGAAGCAAAAGAAGGAGAACCTGTGGGTTAGGGGAATTTGGCTTTTACTCTATGTGAAATGAGAAGACTTTTTGAAAGCTTCTGGGCAGAGATGTCACATGACATGACTTAAATTTTATTTTATTTTATTTTTTTGGTGGCCAGCCTGCATGGGGATCAAAACACTTAACCTTGGTGTTATCAGCACCGTGCTCTAACCACCTGAGCCAACTGGCCATCCCTGACTTAAATTTTAAAAAGACCACTGTTGAAAACAGTTTCTAGTGGCACAAAGGTTTGGATTTCCTAATGAATTGGATGTTGCATGTGAGAGAAAAGAGTTAGGGATGAGTCCAGAATTTTGGCATGAACACGTGGAAGGATGGGGCTGAATTTGGAAAAGATTTTTGGGGATGAGGGAAAGGTTAGAAATTTATCCTGGACATTTCAGTTTCATGTCCATCAGTAATCTCAGTGGAAATGTCAAAAAGCCTATGAGTCAGGAGTCTGAGAAAGAGGTCGACCTGGAGATGAACTGATTGAGTGCTATCATCATTAACATCCCCACGGCTATTGTATTATCTTTTTAAGCAGAGAACAAAAGATCAGATAATCTTGATCCCATTTTTAATCTGTGCTAGGCACGTCCTGACCTTGGTGGTGACATTTCTACTCTCCTTTTCATGTCCCACTGCCTGGATCAGCTGAGGAAAGGACACTCATCTCACCACACAAAAACGTTCTGTCCCGAACTTCTCCTGGGAACGGGTGTTTGGCATGGTAAGCCTAGGAGAAAAAAAAAGGAGAGCAATCTACACTTTTTGTTTATCTGAATGTCAGAAGTATAACTATTTTATAATATAGTTCTGCCATGTAACCCAACTGCAGGAGCCCAGTGATTCCTAGGACTCACTCATGTACTCATATTGTCCTTTGGATTCCCCAGAAAGGACTGATGCATTCCCAGTGAAGAAGAAAAGTTTGAAGCTAGCAGAGTTGTTTCCTGAGGTTTAATAAAAGAAATGGTCTCCATAACATACAAGTGAAAGGTGAAGCAGCAAGTGCGGATGTAGAAGTTGCAGCAAGTCTATCCAAAAGTTCTAGCTAAGGTAATTGAGAAGGTGACTACATAAACAACTGATTTTTAATGTAGAAAAAACAGCCTTCTATTGGAAGAAGATGCCATGTAGGTCTTTCATAGTTAGAGAGAAGTCAATGCCTGGCTTCAAAGCTTCAAAAGACATGCTGACTCTCTCACTAGGGGCTAATGCAGCTGGTGGCTTGAAGTTGAAGCCAGTGCTCACTTGCATTCTGAAAATCTTAGTGCTCTTAAGAGTTATGCTAAATCTACTCTGCCTTTGGAAGCATGGGTGACAGCCTATCTCTTTACAGCATGCTTTACTGAATATTTTAAGTCCATCATTGAGATATACTGCTCAGAAAAAAAAAATTTCTTTAGAAATATTACTGCTCATTGACAATGTACCTGGTAACCCAAGAGCTCTGGTAGAGATGTGCAAAGAGATTCATGTTTTCATGCCTGCTAACACAACACCCATTCTGCAGTGCAAGGATTAAGGAGTCATTTTTACTTTCAAGTCTCATTATGTACATCTCATAATGCCATAGCTGCCATAGATAGTGATTTACTGGGCAAAGTAAATTGAAAATCTTCTGAAAGTGATTCATCATTCTAGATACCATCAAGAACATTTGTGATTCTTGAGAGGAAGTCAAAATATCAATATTAACAGAAGTTTGATTCCAACCCTCATGGATGACTTTGAGGGGTTCAAGACTCCAGTGGAGGAAGTAACAGCACATGTAGTGGAAATAGTAAGAAAACTAGAACTAGAAGTGGAGTCTGAAGATGGACAGAATTGCTACAATCTCCTGATAGAATTTAATTAATGAGGAGTTGCTTCTTGTGGATGAGCAAACAAAGTGATTTCTTATGATGGAATCTACTCCTGGTGAAGATCTGTAAACACTGTTAACATGACAACAAGGGATTTAGAATATTACCATAATCTCTAGTTGATAAAGCAATGCCACAGTTTGAGAGAATTGACTCCAATTTTGAAAGAAGTTCCATGATTAAAATGCTATTGAGCAGCTACCAAGAAATTGTATGCTACAGAGAAAGGAAGAGTCAATCAATGCAGCAAGCTTTATTTCTGTCTTATTTTAAGAAATTGCCACATTCACCCCAGCCTTTAACAACCACCACCCTGATCAGTCAGCAGCCATCAACATCTAGGCAAGACCTTCCATCAGCAAAAAGATTACTACTTAAGGAAGGCTCAGATGATTGTTAGCATTTTTTAGCAATAAGGTATTTTAAAATTAGGTATGTAAATGTTTTTTAGACATAATGCTATTGTATACTTAATAGACTACAGTGTAAACATAACTTTCATATGCACTGAGAAACCAAAAACTTGGTGAGATATGCTTTATTGTGATATTTGCTTTATTGCAGTGGTCTGGAACCAAACCCACAATATCTCTGAGGTATGCCTGTAAATCGATATCTGTATCTATATCTATTTATCTATTTATAGATATAGATATAGAAGGACCTAGAACAAATTTGAGGAAGTCTCCTTTAATATAAAGCAAAAGACTGAAAGATGGAAAATATGAAAAAAATTGAGAAACATAGATGATCAACCTAAGAAGCCTAATATGTTAAATCAATTATACAAAACTGGTTGGAAGAACAAACAAGAAAAATAGTAGAAGAAGATTCATGTAATTTAAAAAATTACTTGAGGTTTCTCTGTTGAAAAGGTTCACCAAATGCTGAACAGGGTGAATAAAAAAATCACTTTTCCTAGACATAACCTTATAAATTTCAGAACACCAAGGAAAATAATAAGAATTTGAATATTTCCAGAAAAATGAACAGAGTGGTTTTTTTTATTTTTTGCATAAAGTTTTACATCAGCAACCCAGGATACTTTATAATAATGAACCAATGCTTTCAAAGGCCTGATGAAAACTACTTTTGAATCTATAATTTTATGCCAAACTCTAAAGGTTTTCCCTGGAATTATTTACCTATAGAGTGTGGTAATGGAGTCCTAACAAAGTTTTAGTCCCATTGGATGTGAAGGAAAAGGTTGGAGTTTGGAACCATCAAGGTTCTATGGCTTGAGGAACAAAATCCCAAAGAGGATAGAACCACAGGGCAGTGAGCCCCCAAATACACTCATATGTGTAATCGTCTCTCAAGGCATTTGCCAGTACCTAAATTGTGCATGTGAGGGACATAATTCCAAGAAACTGCAGGGGAAAGCAGTAGCTGGGAGGCTAAAGACCCGAGTGAAGATTTCAGCAGCCACATGGGCTGTGGAGAGAGGAACCTAGATGGAATAGAATTGGTAAAAACCTTATGCTTTTATTTGATCCAGAGAAGACCTCCTTGCTGGAGGTAGGGCATGTATTAGTTTACTGTGGATCCCATAACAAATTACCATTAACTGAGTGATTTAAAACAACAGAGATTTATTCTTCCATAGTCCTGGAGGCCAGAAATCTGAAATCACAGTGTCAACAGGGCCATACTCTCTCTGATCCTTCCTTACCTTTTCCTGCTCTGGTGGTTGCTGGCTGTCCTTGGTGTTCCTTGCAGATACATCCCTATACTCTTTGCCTCTGTTACATGGTTTTCTCTCTGTGTCTGTGTCTTCACGTGGCCTTTGATAAGGACATAAGCCTCTGCATTTAGAGCTCACCCTAATCTACTATAATCTCATCTTAATTCATATTTTCAACGACCCTATTTCCAAATAAGCACACATTCTGATGTTGTGGGTAGACATGACTTTTAGGTGCGGGCAACTATTCAACCCAGTATAGGCACAACTGAAATATACCAGCCCTAACAAAGCAAAAAATCAGCCCTTAACACGATTAGAGGGACCTGCTTGTACTCTCTCTGTGCCTAACAGTAGAAAACTTAGTTCAGTTAATGTGCTTTTTAGATATATTACATCTGGTATCCATTCAAAAAGTACAATGTATACTTAAAAAGAAATAGAATCAAAAATCGTTAACCAAGAAACCAAACATAAGTGATTCAGATATTAAAGTAATCATGCATGGTTAAAATAACCATGATTCATATGTTCAAAAGAAGTAAAAAAAAAAAAAATTGGAAAGTTCCACAGAGACTTAGAGTCTACAAAAAAGAGTAAATGGAAATAAGATAATTAAAACTTTAATAACAGATATTAATAATCAATACATAATTTAATAATGTGAAGTTCATTTAATAATGAATTTAATAACAGATTACACAAAGCAGAAAAGAGGTTTAGTGAACTTGAAGAGGGGCCAGTAGAAGAAATCTAGATTGAAGAACAGAGGGTAAAAAAGGATAAATAATTTAGAAAAGAACACAACAGACCTGTGAAAAACACATAGCTAAGTAAAGCCTCTGAGAAAGAGGAGGAAGAAAACAGGACAGAGCAAAATTTGAGAGGAATAGTCTTAGTATTTTCCAGATAAATAAATTATCAAACCTCAATGAAGGAAGTTCTGTAAATCACAAGTAGGATGAATTCTGTAGACATGTCATTGTCAAACTTTTAAAAACAAAAGACAAAGAAAATGTGAAGCTAAAGGGAAAAAATGATGCTCTCAAAGGAGCAACAGTAAGATGTCAGCTAAATTTTAAACAGAAACAATAAAGCCAGAATATAATAAGTTGAGCTCTTCAATGTGCTGAAAATAACTGCCAACTTAAAATTCTATTCTTGGTAAAAAAAATACCTTTCTTCTTTCTTTCTTTTCTTTTTTGTCTTTTTGTGACCGGTAAGGGGATTGCAACCCTTGGCTTGGTGTCGCCCGCACCGCGCTCAGCCAGTGAGCGCACCAGCCATTCCTATATAGGATCTGAACCTGCGGCGGGAGCGCCACTGTGCTTCCAAGCGCTGCAGCGCCACTGTGCTTCCAAGCGCTGCACTCTCCCGAGTGCGCCACGGGGCCAGCCCAAAAATACCTTTCAAAACTGAAGTACAGGTAAAGAAAAAAATTGTTGCCAGCAGACCTGCCCTATAAGGAACTTCTGTAGGCAGAAGGACAATTGTATCAGATGGAACCATAGAAATTCAGGAAAGAAAAGAGAACAACAGAAAGGGTAAATGTTTTTGTAAATACAAATAATTCCCAATCACTTAAAACAAGAATAATAGTGTCTTGTGGAGTTTAGTATATATGTAGAAGTAAAACATTTAAGAATAGCACAGAAAAGCAGGAGATTGGTAAATGGAGTTAAACTTTTAAGGTTCTTGCACTGTTTAGGAAATGATAAAAACTACTTACTAAATTAAGGTTCAAAATAAAAGAATGAGGATGCATATTGCAATCACTAAGGTAATAACAGAAAGACTACTTTAAAGACTGTGTAACCAATGAGCTAACGGAATTTTAAGTGAGCTAATTATTTAATTTTCATTGTAGGAAGTCAATAGATATGGTTTAAAGTTGATATCAATAAGCAGAAATACAAGTAACATTTTTAGAGTTATTTAGTATCTGCCAGAAAAATTAAAAACAGAAAATGTTTATTTCAAGGACTTTGAACATCCTGTTCAGTTTTGTGGTAGTCAGCTTTTCGTTTACTGCTTGTTAATTGTCTGCGCTACAGGATTGTGCAATAGGATTTATGTCGTCCTAAGTGGTTGACTTTCTCCTTTTTTCATAGTAGTGTTCTCTGTTTAGCCACTGGCTCTAGCATTAGGTTAAGTTGGTTCATGAAGTTCAAACATCTAGAAAATTGAGAGAGTCAGTTATGAATTGTGTGCCTGCAAAGCCCACTGCTCTAGTTATGACTGTTTCTTTTTGATGGCTTACTTTTTGTTTGGAAAATTTCATAGGAGCGGTCTTCAAAAAGTTCATGGAAGGGTTTATATTATCTTTTAATTCCATTTCCCACGGACTTTTGAAGGACCCTCCCTCATACAGAAGAGAGACTAGTATAATGAGCTTCAATGGTCACCAGTAAACGAACGATCTTGTTTCAGCTGTATCCCTACACACAAATTTTCTAAAGTATTTTGAAGCAAATTTAAGACATGATATAATTTTATCTATAGATATGAATTGTTTTTAAAAACCTAAATATTAATTTCTTAATTGTCAAGTAACCAGTCAGTGTTTATACTTTCCAAATTGTCTTAAAAGTATATGTATGTATGAATATACACAATTTTTATTTGTCAAGTAAAATAAATAATTAAAAAATATATGTATGTATGTAGTGTATGTTTGTATGTATGTATGTACGTATATGTGTCTATGTTTGAATTGAGACTCAAATAAGGTTCATGTATAGTGATTTGTTAATATGTATCTTAAGTTTCTTTTAATCCATATGTTTTTTCTTCTTCTATTTTCCTTTTCTTTCAATTTGTTGTTATTGTTGTTGAAGAAACTAAATTTTTGTTCTGAGAAGTTCTCCATGGTTTACAGTGTGTCAATTGCATCTCCTTGGTGTAGTTGAAAATATTTCTCCATTCCTTGAATTTCTGTAAACTGGTGGTTAGATCTAGAGGCCTGATCAGATTTAGGTTCCATTTCTTGTTCTTTTTGCAAGGTGGTGTTCTTCAGAAAGTATATAGTGTCTTTATCACTCTTTGTGTGGTTATCAGTCACTGATGATCATTGCTTAGATTCATTAATTCATTAGCGGTTGAAAAATGGTAATGGTTATAATTTTGTTATTTCATCTTTATCAGCTGGAAGAGAAACTTTCATTAACTTTTTGGTTAACTCTGACATGCAGACTGTATGTGTATGAAATGCTTGATTTTTTCCCTTTATACACCTGTTTTCAAAGCAACGAGGTGATTTTCTACTATATTTAAATTTTTATATTAATTTTAAAAATACTTGATATGTTTCATTGCATCACAGTTTTAATTCTTATTGATGCTTAAATCGTTCATCTTTATCCAGTGGAAACTTTTTCCGATTGGCTCCTGAGTCTGATATGAGCCTACCAGTCTTAGCACTTTTCTTGTTGTTCCAGGCTCATCTTGTGCCTTCCCTGCCTAGACTTAGAATCAGCCATTTCTTCAAGAAGCTTTAGTTTCTTTTAGTGGGAATAGGATCTAGATGCTATAATCTAGGTGTCAAGGGAAGGCAGCCACTTTTAGTTAATGGGCTTAAATATGAATGAGCATGATCTAGTACAAAAAGGAGGGTGCTTTGGAATCAGGCAGACTCAGATTCAAATTCTGACTCTGGCCCTTATGCCTAGACAAATTTAGCCAAATTACTACCTCCCTGGCTCTCATTTACTTCTCTTTAAAATTGATTGATTGTAGGATGAGTGTATAATTTATTGTCCAGTTCATAATACCTTTCAGAGTGAAAAGGGTGCTTTTATAAATTGCACTGGAACACTATGTATAAATTGGGAAAACTAGGCCATACAGTCATCTTAGTTCTAGGGTATTGTAATGATTAGAGATAGTACATATAAAGACCCAAGCCTAGCTTTGGCCAAAGTAGACACTGAATCATTGTAAGTAGTATTGTTAGTGCTCACTTTCCTCTATCCAGCTTTCCTACCCCAGACTTAGATTCTGACATTTAATATCCTTTAATTCAATGACACTAATGTCAGGGAAGATGATACTTCTCGCTGTGACTTCTCCCAAATCCTTCTGTTGAGAAACACTAGGATTAGCATGAGTAGCAGATACTGTCAAGACTCTGCCCATATTCCTTAGACCCTCTCATTTCAGTGTGGTCCAGATAACTTCCATCTGCCGTTATATTCATTTCTGCTTCATGTGTGAGATAAGCTAAAAGTGCTGGGAAATCAATCTGATTTTCTGAAATTGATATATAAATATCCCACCCCCTTGCTTCTCTGATGGGATAGTTCTTTGGTGTATGTTTCCAAGAGCTTCCCCACGGGATTCAGCTCCAGTCACCCACTGCAGTGGTTGTCTTAATCATGCATCATTTATTGGCTGCCTTCTTTCACTCCACTCCCACTGTTCTACGCACTTCTCAAATTCACTGAGAATTTCCTCAGTGTCTGCTTCTGGGAAAACCCAAGTACAGACACAGAGATGTATGTTAATATTGTGTGTTGTCATGGGTAGAAAAGGGATTGTGTTTTTGGTCATTTTAGCTCTACCTCACTGGAGGCAAAAGAAAGGTAGATGCTGGAAATTTTGCACTCTCAAAGAACTTTGAACACTTTACATATTGATGTCTTAGATTTCTCATCAAAGCAATTAAACTAAAGTTTATGGTATCTCCAGTAGCACTTCTGACACAGTATGGATCTTTCTATAAGGTAGTGTTGGTATCATGATGGGTGAGGAGAAGCAGGGACAGTGGAAATGGGTCAACAATATTATTGATAGGATTTCTCTTTGCATCACTTTTCCTGCAGGAAAAGTGCTAACTTTGATAACTATCAGGAATTAATGATCTGTAGACTCTAGAGTCAACTGTGTATTTTGCAAATACAAAGTGCAGCAAAATAATCAATAGATGGAAAAGTGAACTACTGATGCAGATGCAACACTCACATACACATAAACACAGAGCCTCAAAACAACAACAGCAACAACGACAAACGTTCCATACCCAAACTGAGATTCCTGACAGAAAGAGCAGAGGAGGATAAACTTTTCTGAGGAGCAATGAATAAGGATTTGGTATTTGAATTCTTTAGTACTTGTGCTTTCTTTTATCAGCTGGCCAGTACAAGCATCCGAACCCATGACCCTTGGTATCACAAGGCTGCACTTTATTTATTTATTTATTTATTTGTCTTTTTTGTGACCCGCCGCACGGTGCTCAGCCAGTGAGCGCACCGGCCATCCCTATATAGGATCTGAACCCGCGGTGGGAGTGCTGTAGCACTCCCAGCGCCGAACTCTCCCGAGTGCGCCACGGGGTCGGCCCTGTACTTGTGCTTTCTCTACGAGGCCATCAAGACTAACTTCATCAGGTCTCACAGCCCTGTTGTCTTAGTCATTACTGCAAGTCCAAGGCTTTTGGGTCACCTGCCACCCCTGGCTCTTGTCCCACCCTGTGGTTGTGATCCACTCCTCTCAATGTACCCCACCAATTCTTTCATTGAATCCCCTGGAATTTAAATGAACTTCCTTATCTTCTCAACTTTTTCTCTGAATGCTTATTTATTTATTTACTTTGCCAATAAATCCTTGCTCTCACCCGAGGGCCCAACTCTCCTAAAATCCTCATAATTAGAGTTTTTTAAATAGATTTGTTGAGAAATAATTGTTATATAACAAGTTGCACATGCTTAAAGTGTCTAATTTTTGTCAGTTTATGTATATGTATACACCCATAAAACCATCATCACATGATAATGAGCATATTCATTTTCCCAATAACTTTCCTCACATCCCTTTATAGTCCTATTCTTCCACTCTAGAAGTTTTTTTTTTATACTTTTTACACTTTTTTATGTCTTGCTTAAATGTCCCAAGTCATAGATCCTTCTTCATCACTCAAAACCCACTGCCTTTAAACCCACACTTCTGGCTTTCTCTTCTTTTTGTTACATGTCAACTTTCTTTCCACTCCACTTACTCACTTTATTTCCACCATTACACCCAACCTCATGCATGGGGACATCCAACATCTTTTGGATGACCAGCCAACACTGGCTTCTGAGTTCCTCAGCCTCCTCACCTCCTATGTTCTCTTCCTTAGCCAGCAAATTTCATGGTCCCACCTCAGCCTTTATCATCACCCTTAACAGTACCATCTCCAAAGTGTTGATTTTAGGCATCCTCCTCTCTGACCACAACCTCCTCTCCTTACAGCTCACTTATCCTCAAGTGTTTGAAATGCTGTTAGCCGACTTCAATAACTACTCACATTTCACAGTCACCCACCTCCTCTCCGTGTCTTACATTCAGGCTAATTCCCAGGTGTGGCTTGCTATTCTAGTAAATGCACGACGTTTATTTTCTAGGTTTATTGCTCTTAATTAAAATTAGTAACTCCTGAACTACTTGTTCCTTATGGTTCTTATTTTAAATGACACTAGGCAGATACTCTAGGAAAAATTCATCCTTAGTTAAACCTGAGTATCTGCCTTCTCTGTGCCTGAGTAGCTGAAAATTCTTGGAGAAGATTATGCAATTCTTTTCACTTTGAATAAGGCCCACAAATCTAAGTGGGCATTTAACACTGTCTTTTTTTTTTTTTTTTTTTGTCTTTTTCGTGACCTGCACTCAGCCAGTGAGTGCACCGGCCATTCCTGTATAGGATCCGAACCTGCGGCGGGAGCGTCGCTGCGCTCCCAGCGCCGCACTCTCCCGAGTGCGCCACGAGCCCGGCCCTAACACTGTCTTTTAATCTTGCTGCACTTCCTTAGTTCATTTAGCTTCCCATTTTTTTTTTCGAGTTGAATATTCTGTACCTTCTCCTCTACCCTCACACCTCTAAATGACCTCTACTCTCCCCATCACTCTTAGTTGATGGGTCTTTCTGCCATGTCTTTGAAGAAAGCAGAAGTATGCAGAGGGCGCTCCTATGTTGCCCCATCACTAAATCTGTGTGTCTCCACAAGTCTAACTCAGTTTTTGTTTTTCTCCTTTGAAAATGAAATAACTGTCCCTCCTTCTTTCACAACCAATCCTTCCATTTCTGCTTGGGATTTCATCCCCTTTCATCTGCTCATGAACTTCTCTCCTGAAATTATTTTCCTCACGCCTTCATTAAAGTTTCTCCTTCCCTATTAAATATTTACATTCAGCTATAAACTTGCTCTAGAGTCTGTTGTTAAAAATTTATCTCTTGACCTCAAATACCCTGACTACTACTGCTCCATTTTTCCTCACTCTTGTTGCTGTTTCTCTCTCTCTCTCTCTCTCTCTCTCTCTCTCTCTATATATATATATATATATATACTGCCTTTCCTCCTATATCTTCTGTTTCCATTTAGAACACAGAGCCACAAAATGAATTAAACAGGGAAGTTTAATATAAAGAACTATGAAATGACAATAAGAGTAACTATAAGATCTACAAAAAGTCCATATGGTATCCTAGGGCTAAGGGACAGTGTTGTAGTCCACTCAGGCTACTTACTGTAACAAAAATACCAGAGGCTGGGTGGCTTATAAACAGAAGTTTATTTCTCACAGTTCTGGAGGCTAGGAAGCCCATGATGAGGTTGCTGGCAGATTCAGTGCCTGATGAGAGCCAGCTTCCTGGTTCATAGACAGCTGTCTTCTCACTGTTTCTTTACAGGGCAGAAGGGCAAAGGGTCTCTCTGGGTCCTCATTTATGAGGGTCCTGCCTTCATGACCTAATCACCTTCCAAAAGCCCCACCTCCTCATTCCATTACATTGAGGTTTAGAATTTTAACATACAAAATTTTGGAGGACATGAACATTTAGACCATAGCAGAGAGTGTCCAAAGAAGGATAAACTTATAAGGGCAGCTCTGGCTCCAAGGCAGACTCAGGAGGTTCAGACTTTGTTGGGGAAGGACAGGTTGCAGCCCACTGAATGATGGAGACATTCACTGGTTTTTCTGAAAGCTGGCCTCACAAACATACAGGCAGAATGAGGGTGCCGGAGCGACAAGCGGCCAGACCATATGTCCTATCAAGAGAATGTTCATGTCAAGAGGGCTACAAAAAGGTTATCTCCAGGTCAGGATGGAGCTGCAAGGTCACCAAGGGATCATGTGTTTAGGACACATGACTTAGCAGATCACCATTAGGATGTCCTCATACCTACACCATCACCAAAGGTGCAGTAGGGGAGACTCTTACTCCTGCAATGTGCCTCCAGTGTCCTTTGCTGAAAAAGCTTAACATCATATTCACTGTAAAGAAGAGTTTAGAGGATTTCTGTCCATTATTGCAGAACAAATTATTATTGCAGGTCTTGGTATACTTTTAAAAATTTGAGAACTGATATCTTTTCTCAATTCTGGAAAATTGTCATTCCTTATTTCTTTGAATATTGCCTTTTCTCCATTATCTTTATTCTGTTTTTTTTGTGTGTGTGTGTGACTGGTAAGGGGATCACAACCCTTGGCTTGGTGTCATCCACACTGCACTCTGCCAGTGAGCGCACTGGCCATCCCTATATAGGATCCAAACCCGCAGTGGGCTGCTGCGCTCCCAGCACCGCACTCTCTCGAGTGAGCCACGGGGTCACCCCTTTATTCTGTTTTTGACACATTACCTTTCTATCTTCCCCATATTTTCCATTTCATTTTCTGTCTGGGCTACCACAGGCAGAATAGCATAGAGTTAAAAGAATAGACTTCAAACCTGGATTACCTGCATTCGAATTCTGGTTTTACCGCTGCATCAATTTCACAGGATTAGATACATGAAAGGACTTAGCAAGACTCCACAGGGCATATTCACATAAAACTTTCATAAAGGTAAGACAAGGCAAACAGAAGAAAGATAGAACAGACAATTATAGAGAGTGGTTGTGTCATTTTACTTCCCCACCAGTGGTAGATGAGAGTTTCAGTTGCTCCACGTTCTTGCCACCATTAGGGAAATGAGTGGGGAAAATGGAAGTGAGGCAGAGAAAGAGGGAGAACACACACAGGGAGTGTTACTGAGCTAGCTGCTGCTTGGTAGCAAATGCAATTGAATGCTTGCTCTCAAGTGACCTTCCTCCTAGAAACCATATGCAATACTCCATCTCAGGACAGTTTGTGCAGGGGGAAGAAGGGAAAAGAATATGTTCGCTATCTCCCACGTCTTCTGGGTCAAAGTTTGCGAAGTGGGAATTAAGTCCCATTCAGCATTGTCTGTGCTTGCATGAAAACTGAATGCGTTCTCTTCCAACAGGAGCAGGAAAGTGCCAGGGTGGCAGGCAAGGGACTCACAGCACAGCCATGAAGTGAGATGTTGTCAGGCTGTGCTGGAGTGAAGTTGCCATGGTGATGGCTGGTTGGATGCAAGTGACCCAGAACCCCAGAGACAGTTCATGTGTAAGAGGTGTCTTGCTGGCACTTATATTTCTGAGTTTCTAAAGTTGATAAATCAATTTTCCAAGCATACCAGACTTTCTAGAAGGCATAATTATGCTCTCTACACAAGATCCTGCTATTTATTTATTCACAGTTTTATTCATTTATTCAACACATATTTATTCAGTCACTAGCATGTGCCAGGCACTGTTCTGGGTTCTTGGGACCAAATGGACAAAGATCCCACTGTTATTAATGTCCTCTCCAGTGGGAGAAAGAAAGACAATAAAAGTAAAATATAATAAAAGTTTAATATCAGAAAGTGATGAGTGCTTTGTAGAAAATAAGTGAAGGGAAGAGGTAGTGAGTGTTCAGAGGAAGGCTGTGGAGAGCATGGGAAAGATGTCACTTGAGAAGGCAGTCATATTTGAGCAAACGATTTAATGACAAGAAAAAAACCTGTTGGGTGGTAACCTAGGAAAAGAGCAATCTAGGCAGAGGCAGAGGCCCTGAGGAGTGAGCACGCTTGATCAGGGTGTCTGGAGACAGGATAAATTTGGAAAGGGAGGTGGGTCCCAGATTGTGTATGAATTTATAGGCCACTTTAATGAGTTTGGACATTATTCTTAGTACAATGAAAAACCATTGGAGACTTGATGCAGAAAATGACATGAAGTGATTTGTGTTTTTGTTGTGGCTTTAATTTTAATCATCCTGGCTACTCTTTAAAGAATAAAGAACAGGGGGTTAAGAATAGAAAAAAGAGCTAGCCCCAAACTTATGCTGACTGGTCAGATTCTGATTCAATCAGGTAAACTAGTGTGGAGAGAGTGTGAGAGAAAATGTTGGACAGTGGGATCCACCAGGAGTAGATTGGCACAGATTTATATAAGCGAGGGATTTGGATAGAAAGATAGCCATGGGGAAGTTATGATGGATCTAGAGAGAGAGAGAGCAGAGAGAAGATGGCACAGTGTTGGTCTCAGAGACTGCTTCCAGACCCATCTTTTCAAATTTGGTCTCAACTCGAGACAGAGCGGGGAGGGACAGGGGCTTTAGGAACATTCTGTGATATACTGGGATACAAACATCATTGTTTGATGCTCAGGGAACAGAATGTGATGTTGGGAAGTGAATATTCTCTTTGCTTCCTTGATGGGCAAAGTTTGAGTTCAGTGCTTTGACAATCAGAGGAAACTAGGAACCAGTCCTCACAGAGGCTGAGTAATGCCTGGGGGACCACAGTGAATGAAAAGACGGGAAGCGGAATAGATAGAAGCTTTAGGGGATGCCAGACACATGACTGAATTTATTTCTGAGCATGAGTCACTGTTGGGTATGTGCAGAATACCTGGTGAGGCACGAAGGGGCCTGCAGTAGCTGTATTAGAAGATGGGAGAAGCACCTGGGTGTTTGGCTGTGGTGGGGGACTCCAAGTGGGTTTAGAAATCCACATGATTACTAACATGGCAAAGCTGGGAAGCCCTTCAATGACTCCTCACAGCACTTGAGATAAAGACAAGGTCTCAATCCTGCATTACAGAGACCTACTTATCCTCTCTCCTCCTGCCTCTCTCAAACCATATATATCAGCCACACGACATCTCTTCCAGTCCTTTGAATGCATCTTGCTCTCTTCTACCAGCTGGCCTTTGTGAATGCTATTCCTTCTGCCTGGACACTTCCCATTTCTGCCTTGGCTTGGGTATTTCCTACTCACTGTTAAAGCTCCCCTTGTTGGACAATTTCCCCAGAATGAGTTTACCAGCACCATACAATGGGTTATGCACTCCTCATCTATACTTCCAAGGCACCTCCAAATACCTACTATATGGGAACTGGATACTACTTATTTAGTTTAACCCCTAGTAGATTTGAAATTTCATAAGAGCAGGGATTAAATCTGTGGCTTCTTCACCTTTGTATCTCTAGTCTCTAGCATAGTTCCTGGCACTGACCGGATGCTCAAAAATATTTACTGAAGGAAGGGACAGTATTAAAGATGACTCGATAAACAACAAAATCCCTCTACCATCACCTTTGATCTTACTCTCAGTGGTCTCTCTGTTGAAGTTAACAGAAGGCATTGTGGTATCTGCCCTGTTCAGAGAAAAACTATTTTAAGGCTTTATTGTTCGTTCTTCAGGCAATATTTCTTGAGCATTTTGTTTGTGGAGGCTGCTCTATATAATGGAAGGTTAAATAAAACAGCTCCTGCCCTCAAGTAGTTAGGAGTTTAGTTGAAGAGAGGAACATATAAAAAAGTAATTTCAAATGACTAAGTGTGGGAGGGACAGAAAGTAAAATATGAACTGTGTCTTCAAAGAAAAAAAGGATTCTTCAGTTTGAGAAGGGTCTTTTCTCCATCTCTATAAATCTGCAATTCATCTTAGGCTCTTTCTTTCTGGAGTAGCATTAGAAAAGTTGTGTGCATCTCCCTTGGGGATTGTCACTTTATTTATTTATTTTTTGGCCTTTTTTTTCTTTTTCTATGCTCTGACTCTCCCTTAGCTCAGGGCGACTAAACACTGATAAACAATGCTCCAATCCCTCTTCAAGCCTCTTCTCTCACAAGGTTGCTGTGTAAAACCCCTTGTTCCAACCATATTTGAAGTCAACCATTTGGGATATTTGACTTACATACCATTCCCTGACATTCACATTCACTCCCAAAGTTTAGAGGTCCATTCAAAAGATGGGTTGCATTAAATTAAAATAGAAAACACATCCACAAAGATGGATAAAAAAAAAAAAAAGGCTGTGGAGAAATTGGATCCCTCAGAATTGACTGCTGAGATGGCAAAATGATGCAGCCATTTTGGAAAGCAATTTGACAGCTCCTTAAAATGTTAAACATAGAGTTACCATATAACCTAGCAATTCACCTCTTTGGTATATACCCCAAGGGAACTGAAAACGTATGTTCACACAAAAACCTGTACATGAATGTTTATAGCAGCATTATTCATAATAACCATAAAATGGAAACAACCCAAAAGATGTATAGACAACATGTGGTATATCCATATAATGAAATACTGTTCAGCAATAAAAAGGAATTAACTACTAATACCTGCTACAGCATGGATAAACCTTGAGAACATTATGCTAAATGAAAGAAGTCAGTCACAAATGACCATGTATGGTATGATTCCCTTTACATGAAACATCCACAATAGGAAAGTCTAGAGTCAGAAAGAAGATTAGTGGTTGCCAGCGGTTTGGGAAGGAGATGTGGGAGGTTAATGATTACGGGGTTTCTTTTTAGAGCAATACATGCTCTGAAATTAGAAAGTGATGATGGTTTCACAATGATGAATATACTAAAAGCCACTGAATTATATACTTTAAAAGGGTAAGTTTTATGACATGTGAATTATATCTCAATAAAGCTGTTTTTTAAAAAAATGTGGACATCAAGACTTGGAACGTTAGTGCAGTGTGCCTTGGCAGATTTGAATAATGTTACTTCCCTACCCAACTAAATAACTGTGGCTTCAGACTCCATGAAAGTAGGATTCTAGAACACCAGGTACTTGACTCCATTTAAAAATGTAATGTTTTGTTATTGCTTATAAAAATAATTTGACTCCAGTGAAATGGGTGAAAAAGATAAAGGAAAAATCTGTGTAATTCCACTATCAAAACTGATCCATTTAATCTTCAGAAAATTTAAAATGAAGTTTGTGGTTTAGTATAGAAAAAAAGTTTCAACAGTCATAGCTATTTCATAGCTTCCCCAAATACACTCTAATAGTCACCCTAGATTATATTTATTTATTAAAAAAATGCAACAACCCTTCTAAAAGTAAGACTTCTTGATGGGGGGTGATTAACGCATTTAGAAAGCACATGTGGAAATATGGCAAAACAACATGTGGAAATATGGCCATCTACACATGGGCTCAACATGTACTAACAGGAGAAAATTGGGTATTTAAAGCCACGCAACATGGAAAGTTTTGCTCATTACAAGGCAAGACAGCTGATGGGAGGAAGCAGCAGCTGCTGCCAATTATTCTACAAACGTGTTCTACAGTTTAGTAGAATGGATCAATAACAAACTTTAGTTTATTGAATTGCGTCAGGAACAAAGTCGAGTGACTGATGCACCATGATCCCAGAGAAGAAAATCACAGGACTGGCGCTCTTAGGGGCTTCTTATTATTTCTCCTCAAATTATTCTTGTATTATGCCCTTGGGACCAATGTTCACAGATAGCTTTCTATGTGACAGTACTAAAACTCACATTGAAGTAAACATATTAATAAGCAATAAAACTAAGCAAGTAGAGGCGAAGAGAGTTCAAGGCAACAGTAAAAGTAAGGTAGAGAATCACAGAGTTAAAATTCTATTTTGCATATTGTTATCATTATCAAACATAATGTAATGAAAATATATTTGCAAAGCACTACATTAGGAATTTCTTAAAGTATAGCCATAATTATGTGCCTTTGGAGATGAGGAGGAGTCAGGAATAATTACGTTTGGCAGGCATACAGGCACTTGTTCTTGTCACCACTACTGATCTCCCAAAAGTGCTGACTTCTGAGGTGGTTCTCTGAACAGGCTGAGGTTGCTAAGCTGTATTTACTGCTGGTTCTAAAGATGCTTTGAGGGCCCTCTTGATTCCTCAGCTTTCTCTAAATGAGCAACTAAAGTGTGGGCTCAGCAGCAACTAAGCTGACTGTCTTGGAAATGTCAGCTGATAACTCAGCATCTGTTCTCACGAGCTTCTAGTACGGCTCCCTATACTGCAAGGGCTGGAAAGCTATAATCCATACTTATAATTAAAAGCCAGGGTTCATGATTGAGTTTCATAGTTAAAAGCACTCAAGTTTGATTTGGAAGGTGGAAGGAAGGCAGAGGCCTCTTCCTGCTGACTTTTGTTTGGCAGTTCTCTGCTGGCAAGCACAGCATGAAGATATGGGTTTTCCTGAAGTCGTATTGGAGTGCCCACACAGCAACTTTGTGGTTGTCAAGAGACGGTTGTTTTAAAACAAGTTTTATCACTGGATCACAGCTATGGTCGTGCTTTTTCAAGCTCAATTTTTCCACTGACAGCCTCCTACTAGTTTACCTGTGGCAGAGGTAGCAGCTCCACAGGTGAGTCATTTTTGTCGTGTTCTGTGGGAGTCATTCCTGGAAGCTTGGAGTCAGAGACCAGAGTTTGTTCTTACAAACAATTTTGTAAGCACCTCATTCCCATTATTAAATCCCTTTCTGTTTAAAATACTTAGATGGGTTTTGAGTTGTTGTACTAAGTGACCAAGAGAAGTCATTAATTTTATAGATGGGGCAGTTTAGTAATTGCTCACCATCACCCAACTGGGATCCAGATTTTTGTCTCCAAGTCTAATCTACATGGTCTCTTCATAATACAGAAACTCAACCTAATTTCAAACATCTTGGAAATATAAAGTAGATTTCCCCAATGCTCAATGAAACAATTATTGCTTGAATAAAGTTTCATTTTTCTTTGTTTTAGAAACCCATAAAATTCAAATTCATAAAGCAGAAAACATGTGGAGGAAAGAAATTACAACCAGAAAAAACAAAATGGATTTTGTAAGATTTAATGTAAATATAATACCTCCTAATTTGCATGCAAATCTCTTAAACGTGGAATTAATGTGAAACTTTTCTAAACATAATTCTAGTTTTCCTCAGCATAGAGACCTGAATGCTTGGATTTACAGTGGTTCTCCTTAATATAATCTTATAGTCCTTGAGTAAAATCTAGAATTCATGGAGTTAGATGAGAAAAAATAGGAAACAAAACAAGTCAGGATTTTTTCTAATTTTCAAAAAGGTCGTAGTAGAAGAATGCGACAGATTAATCAGCTTAATGTATATCATACTAGATTCTAGGACTAATTATTAAACAGATATTTTGGGCTTTTAGCAACAAATGAGTAAAATATTTTACTAATTAAGATGTGTTTATTAACAAAATGTAATGACAAGTGAACCTCTAATAATCTTTCTTAGAGTTTCTAGATTAGTAAACAAGGGCAAAACCATAGGCAAATGTGAAAATGTGTGAATTAGTAATAACTTTAGCAAATAAGTGAGAAAACTGCAAAGGTTACTTCAGTTTATCATAAAATTGCCTTGAGAAATGTAAATGTTACTACAATTGTACATAATACAATGCCTAGGGAATGAGAGACCCCTGAAAGCGAGTTGTAAATCTGCTGCATATTGAGTAACATGTCTGAGTAAGTTGGAATAGTATTTAATGTAGCACCATGAAAAGTTCAAAACGCAGGTAGATTTTTTTCACCCACAAAATTAGAAGTTTAAGATAATTTATTTCTTTATAATCCTATGGTATAATATAACATGTTAGTGTCTAACACGGAGGAGTTGAACATACCCTCCACCACTGCCGCTGTTCCTCCTTCCCATTTATGCTTCTCTTCATTGCAGGTTGGCACCTGGCCCCCCTCTACAGAAATTTTTTTCACCTGTGTTACATGACCTCCTTCTTTCTAAACTGGTGAATACTTTTAGATAGTTATTAATTCATTTAGTTTTTTAAAAAATCTTTATTGAATCAAAATTGATTATACATATTTTTGGGGTTCAACATTGAGATATGTTGATCAAATCAATATTACTACCATATATATTGTTACAAATCATACTTATTCTTTATGCCCCTTGTCTAATCTCTCCTCATCCCCCTCTCCCTCCCCCCTCTATTTACCCTAGATTTCTTCTCTCCTTCTGAAAGAGTAATGGTTACTCTGTTGGTTTGTTGCCTAGATGATCTGTCCAATGCTGAGAGGTGTGATCAGGTCCCCCAATATTATTGTAGAGCAGATGCTTCTTCTATCACTCTGAAATGGGCTTTGTAGAGAGAGACACCCTCTTTTTTTCTTTACCTCTGCTGGTGACTCTCCTTATGTCAATGTACTCCAGTGGCTGGCGGACCATTTGCGTGGTGGTTGTGGCATCTAGCCACTTTCGCAGCAGCCATGGTTATTGTGGTGGCTGTGGCAGGCCACCCACATGGCGGTGATGTTTTTGGCATGCTCCCTGGCTCTGGTGGTGTGCCTGGTTGTGTGTGGGGGGTCCAGTCCCCGGCTCCATACCTCGGGCCCTTGGGCAGGCCCCAAGGCACTGGTGTGGTGTGCCTGGTTGTGGGAGGAGGGTCCAGTCCCCAGCTCCAAGCCTTGGGTCCCCAAGAAATTCATTTCGTTTTTGACAGCATATTATGCTTCTGACAATTCCATTCCTTTCTCTCTTACCTACTGTTGCTCTTCCTCCTCCTCCTTTTTAGAGTTAACTCTATAACTTTATGAAAATGATTTCATAAATGAGAAATGTAGAGAAGGAGGTTACACACAACCAATACATAAAAGTATGAAGATGAAAGTAAAATAATAATTCCCAAATCTGACCAATATATATATACTTTAGGAACATTCAATGACCATCATTTTAGACTTCTGTGAGAAGACACATAAATACACACACATACAGAGTAGTTCATTTAAGAAAAAAGTATAATTCATATTATGTTGTTTTTACTAAAAAGTATTAAATTTTTTGTTACTTACATAGGAAGAAAGAAAACTCAAGGAACTGATAAACTTTAGATAGTTTCTGACCATAAGCGATTGTAACATCTTTCTTAAGTATTGAAGTATCTTTCTTGTTAAGGAAAAATGATTAATAGAAAACTTCGAGGCTTGAGTAATATTTTTAAACTACACTACTCAACTTTAGGTTGTGTCTGTTGATCTTGCATATATATCCACACATATGTTACATAAATAATGATTCAAAGAAGCACAAGAAATGTTCAAACACTTTTCTATAGTTTTTCTCCTTAATTTCACTGAGAAAAGCATGATCTCTTGGTAAATAAAAGTTTGAGGAAGAGTTACAAGAGTATGAAATAGAGATTATAAAACACCAGAAGGAAATAAAAGGTAAGCTGCTCAAAAACAGGGAAAGAAAAACAACAAGAATATAGAAATGAATGCCACATTAAAGACAATATAAAAGTCAGGTTCATGAAAGACAGGCTTCAGGAAATCTTGCAAAATGAAATGGAAAAATGATACAAAATTACTAAAAAGAAGATTTTTGACATGGAAAATAACTTGTATTTATTCTAAATGATCTAAAGTAGGTACAGGCAAACTCTTTCTACAGAAGCAGAGAGTAAATATTTTAAGCTTTGTGAGATAGGTGGCCTCTGCTGTAACTACTCAACATTGCAATTGTAGAGTGAAAGCATCCATTGATACCATGTAAACAAATGGGACCATAAAACTGTATTTAATAAAAACAGGTGGTAGGCTGCATATGTCTCATTGGCCATTGTTTGCTGATCCCTGAAAGATTAAAAGATAAAAAGTAATTTTATTCAAAGTGTACAAAAAGAAAAATTTAAACTAAAAGGAACAAAGAAATAGAACAATTTTAATTTGGGGGAGTTTGTTATAAGAATTGTCTTTTTTAAACAATTGTCTTCTAAAATAGCTGAAATTATTTATAAAAAGGCAAAAGTGCAAGTCTTACTTAATGAATATCAATACCTTAAATTAAAATTATAAACATAAAGCTGAAATTTTAAATCTCAATAGTTTTTTTTAAAAAATAAGAGTATTCAGTTCTACTATCCAATATCCATTTAGATGTAAGAAGAATCTGTTAGTACGTTTTACACCATGTTAAGTCTGTATCTACATAGTTACAAACACAAAAGTAAAATGATTTGTTCAATATCGCAAAATGTTCCTCAGCCAATATGTGCCCATGTTAAGAATACTGTGCTAATTTAATGTGTACCTCCAAAACCATGAATTGGGTTATGAAGAGACGCAAGAGAATGGTCACTTGGCACTGTCCCATCCTTTATTACAGAATAATTTATTATAATCTAGCTCTTAGGAAGAAAGAGTAATTGACAAGTTAATTGCTGTCTTCTCTCTTACCTAGGAACTTTTGCTTCTTACATTCTTCCGTACTTAGAAGCAAAAGTCAGACGCTTAGCACAGCTGCTACACAACCCATAAACCTTCCCAGTCTTTGGACATAGCCACCCTTTGTTTTAAGGGTATAAAGCACAAGAGGTAAAGAAGCATTTCCCCTTATGGGGCATGACCATAGTTAGTCATGAGAGTCTATGTTAGGCTGCCTTGTGCCCAGCCTGAGTGCTGAATCCTGAGTGACAGAGGAGCCCATGTGTTCTTCAATAAATCGGTTTGTGTGTTTGTGTGTCTAATATCTAGATCTATACAAGTCACAGGGCCTGGAGCAATGGCCTCTCTTGTCTGGATCTAAGGGTAGGACTTGCTTCCAAGAATGATTTGATCTTCAGTCTAACGCTCTCCCCACTGAGCTATTTCAGCCATGCTACCAAGAATGATTTGTTCTCTAGATTACCTCATAATCCTTTCACTTCTCTTATCACAGCACTTTTTGTCCCACTTTAATTGTTGATTTGCATCTATACTCCACCCACCAATCAAAATTTCCCGAAGCTCATTGCTGGGTCATTGCTGGGTCTTGGATGACTAATACATCACTTGGCACATAGGAGGGGTGCAGGACACATGTAAACAGAAAGAGCTTCAAGATTCCACTTCACTCAACATCTTAGCATCATTTAAAACAAAAGCCACAATAAAGCAGTGGTTCGGGAGTTACTAATTATAATTGAAAGTTTAGAGGTTGCTATAGATGTTGCTCATATGTTCTGGAAAATAAACCTCCTGTATTTCCTAGGATGGCAAACCACATCTGGGAGTTAGCCTGAGTGTGTGACAAAGGGAGAAGGTGGTTACTGAAGTTGGCTGATGACATTTCAAACACCTGAGGCATTTTTCAGACTGAAAATTGATTCACAGTAAAATGAGGCTTTGCATGACAAGTTGTCAAGCTTCAATCAAAGCATTGGATGTAAAGTCAGAAATCCAAAGCAAAAATAATAATAGCCAATATTTATTGAATGCTTGTACAAGTATATGCTGAGTACTATTATATGCCTTTACATCTATAAATGTAATGAGGAAACTATTACTATTTTCCTCTTTGTTTTATTTATAAGGAAACCGAACAACAGAGGTGTTATATAATTTCTATAGAGTCATACTTATTAAGTGATGGATGGAGAATCTGAATATATGCAGTTTGACTCGAGTCTCTGTACTCAATTACCAAAAATACTAAAATCCTGGCAGCAAAAGACCTACATAGCAAATATGATTATGATATATAAAACAAGACAAAACAAAACAAAACACTAAGACAGACAATAAGTCCATGGCAGGGTGAAAATTTAATGTTATAGTCATCCTCATATTTACCTAGGAGAATTGATCATCTCTAGTCTATGGTAACTATACTAAATAATAAGATCTAAAAATATTACTGTAAAGTTTATGAAATATGAGAGCTTTAAAATTTAAATTGATACATGTGTTTACTGCCAATCTACTTTAAAACTTCTTTTCTACAGACTCATGATAAAAAACTGAATTTGCTTTTGTTTTTGCAAGTAACTTGTTTTTAATGCACAATAAATATATATTTAATGGAAAAAATTAGAAAATATAAATGACTAGAAAGAAGAAAATAAAAGTGACTTATATTGATGATATACAGTCAACACAAACCCTATCAAAATTTCAATGGAATTTTTCACAGAAACAGAAAAAGAAAATCGTAAAATTTGTTTGGAACCACAAAAGACCCTGAATAGCCAAATCCATCCTGAGAAAGAAGAACAAAGTTGGAAGCATCATGTTTTAGTCCATTTCTGTTGCTTATAACAGAATACCTGAAACTGACTAATTTATAAAGAAATGAGATTTATTTCTTACAGTTTTGGAGGCTGGGAAGTCCATGGCCCAGGGGGTACATCTAGGGAGGGCCTTCTTCTGGGTAGGAACTCTCTGCAGGGTCCTGTGGTGATGCAGCGTATCACATGGTGAGAAAATGGCAAAAGCAGGTGAGCTAACCTTCTCACTTGCTTTTCTTATAAAGCTGTCAGAACCAAGTCCATGACAACCCATTAAATTATCAACCCAATAATCCATGAATGAATCAATCCATACACGAGGGCAAAGTCCTTGCAATCCAATCACCTCTTAAAGGCCCCACCTTCCACCCCCCATATTGGAGGTTAAGTTCCAACATAAGCTTGGGGGAATGTTTAAACTACAGCACACCACATTTCTAATTTCAAGTTATATTACAAAGATATAGTAATCAAAACAAATCAAAAGTTGCATTAAAAAAGACACAAAAACCAATGGAACCCAATAGAGAGCCCAGAAATAAGCCCAAGCATATATGGCTGACTAATTTTCAATAAGGATGTCAAGAATACATAATAGGGAAAGGATAGTCTCTTTAATAAATGGTGTTGAGAAAACTGGATATCCACATGCAAAAGCATAAAATTGGACCCTTATCTTATACAATACATGAAAACCAACTTGAAATGTATTAAAGGATCTAAATCTGTAAAACTCCTAGAAGAAAACATAACAGAAAAGCTCTATGACATTGTCGTTGGCAATGATTTAGTGGATATGACACCAAGATCTCAGGCAACAAAAGTAAAAATAAAGAAGTAGGACCATACCAAAATAAAAACCTTCTGCATGGTAAAAGGAAACAATCAAAAAAATGAAAAGGCAACCTACATATTGGGAGAACATGTTTGCAAACCACACATCTAATAAAGGATTAGTATCCAAAATATATAAAGAATTCCTACAACTAACCTAAAAAACATCCTGATCAAAAAATGGGCAAAGGACCTAAGTAGGCATTTTTCTAGAGAAAACATACAAGTTGCCAACAGGTGTTCAACATCACTAATCATCAGAGAAAATCAAAACCACCATGAAATATCACCTCACATCCTTTGGGCGGTTATTATAAAAAAGATAAAAGATAAGTGTTGGTAAAGATGTGGGGAAAAAGGAAACTTTGAAGCTTTTATTGGGCTGCATGTCTTTGCCTGTGCCTACCAATAACTGTGTATATACCCAATTAATAACTGTTTACTGAAATAAAGTCTCTTTTTATCTCCAAATTTCTTTTTAAATAAATAAGATTTGTTGACAATCTGGTGTCAGAAGTGGGATAAAACGAGACCCTAATCTTCCTGCCAATGCTGTCTTGAACTATTGCATTAGCACCTACAGAGCCACTTGGCTCAGTTGTCTTCCTGGCAGCACCAGGAAGTCTCAGGTAAGTCCTCTGGGATCCAGACCTCCTACACTTTTTGGTTGAGGTCTCAGGAAACTTGAAACTGGCTAGATTTCTGAACAAAAGTCCAGACTGATCTGAAACTTTGCTGGCCAAATTGGGACGCCTCTGAAATTTCAAAACTTGTTCATTTGTGTGCAAAATTAGAACAAATGAAATACAAAACCTCCCAGAGAAAATGGGAAGTATCTGTAACTGGTATTTTGAAAGTTCTAAATGAAATTAAGAGGCTTCCATTGCTTCTGTCAGAGAAAGCAATTCCAAATTAGGTGAATGCCTTAATACATTAGAAAAAGAAATTAGCACCCGTGAAACTGAAACTAAACTTACCAAAATGCCATTGGAAGATTTCCCTTCCTTTGGCCCCTGTGCCTGCAGGATCAAAACTAAAGTGGCAAAAATGACTCTGGAAGATTCCTCTTCCTCTAACCCCCCTTGTCTGCCACCTGCCTGCCCTCTGCACCCTTTTCATCACTTCTGCTTTATCTTCTACTCCCTTCTTTATCTTCCTCTCTGTCTGAACTCTCTCTCTATTCCTCCCCTGATCTTTCCTGTACTGCCAAAAACTTATCTTCCCTAAAACCTCCCATTGTTGCTCCTTTTAAGGTGACCACTAGTGGCTGAGGTGAAAATCAAGTCACCTATATCAACTGGGTATAAATTTGAACTCAGCTCTTGTAAAGGACTTTCCAAACCCCAGAACTGTCTCACTTGAATTCTAGTGGCATTTCAGTCTGATTATTAGTGCACATCAGCCAGGGTTTTCTGGCTTGTGCCAGCTCATCCACTGGTGGAGGCTGGTGGGGAATGTCCTAGCTCAGGATTGGATAAATACTGCTGAATGGAATAACCCCCTTCAGGATTTTGAGCCATGGGCACTGTGGGCCTAGATAAGACCCAAAAACAAGCTCCCAAATTGGCCAAGGCAATTCCCACAATTTTCTTCTGCCAGGTCAATTGGAAAGCCATATAGCACTGAACTCAAAAAAAGGATGAATCTGTCCTTAATCTTTTCCACAGATTCAAAAAAACCTTTCATGAAAATTCTGTGGTCAAAGATTTAAATGATAAAACAACCAATTTGTTTAATTCTATTTTGGTACCTGGTCTTTTTGAATCCCACAAAATGTAAGACAACAAGATCTTAACTGGGTGACCTGTTTGCACCTCTGCCCTTGAGTTCAATAAAATATTTGTGTTTACTCAGAATATTTCCTGTTTAGTGCTTAAGTCAGGAAGGGCTGCCATCACAGCAGAATATTCTTTCCTTGAAAGGGATGTGGATTATGACTATGTGTTATTAATGACTCCTTCTGGAACATGTTTGCTGGTGAGGTTCGCATTTGGAATGGCAGGAAGTATAGAGTTGGGACTCAAGGTATCATCAGAATAGAATAAGTGCAGAGCCAACCACAGTAGCCTGATTCTGTGAGCAGCCCTCAGATCTTTTATCATTTCCCCAGTGTGAATACACACATACTCAGCAATCCAGCCCTGAAGACTAGCTTCCCCATGCGCCCTCCTCATCAGTCCCTTCATATTGGAAGCGAGGGGCTTAGTGCTCCTTTGGTTATGTTTTACTAAGACCTGATCATAGGAAAGAGGACTTAATTATTATCGCCTTAACTATTTTATTATCCTTAGTAAGTCAAATAAATTAGAACATTTAATGTGCTGAATTATGTTGACAAGATTGGAGGCCTTCAATTCATGGTATATTTGAGTCAAAATATATTTATATTTCCAGGCCCTAACATATTTTCAAAGACAGACAATCAGATGTTCTGTAGGAAAAGATTTTTAAAAAGTAAAATGTGTAAGGAGAAGGTTAGTCAGAGTCTAGAGGCACCTTCAGATGGTATTTTAATAAATTGTTTTGGAAAAATCCTATAGAAAACCAATATATTTGACATTCTTATAAACTTCGGATAAGTTAATTTACTCAGTATTTATGTCTTGTCTATTTTCACATGGATTTGAAGCAGATTTAAAGAACCGTGTTCCCGTATAATATTCATGAACCTTTTTAGTGACTTTTCCCACATATGTCCTGTGTTTTTCTGCTAAAAGGAAAGGCTATTGATGTATTTAATTAAAATGATGAAAAACTAAATTTGAAGTGTGCTTATTTATAAGTATTTTCTACTTATTAAGAAAAAAACCTTTGGGTCACCATAAAATGAAACATATTAAAAGACAGCTAAGGAAAATTTCAGAGGCATTAAAAAACATATGGCTATTTGGAGTAGTTAGTCCTAGATTATAATTCTTTTTCTGCTACCTGTTTCTGTTGAATTCAGAGGAATGAATTAGCTGGCATAGTCGTTAATTTTATCATATTGTTTAAAGGAGTTCTCTTTTGGGGTAATGGAGCTATTTCTTCCCTTCACTTATCTTTCTTGAGTTCTATTCTGAAAATTCTTTGACGTTCTCTAAACAAGGGTAATTTCTAAGGAAAGAGTATACCTGTCTAGATTCTCCCCCTGTTCCCACCCAAGTCCCCAGAGACTCTGATCTAGAAATACACCTTTCAGTTCCTCCTTATGACCCAAAGTCTCACTTCCCTTTGGCATAATTTTAATCCAACTTTTTTTGAATTTTTCTCTTTTTGTTTGTTTTTATTTTTATCATTAGATCGTTTTGCAGATTCCCTGTTCCTCAACTTACTTGCATCTCTTTAAATACAAATTCTAGGCTAGATAGTGTGAATGCTTTTTAGAAGGTACTAGTTTGTTCATTGCGACTCTAAGGTACTGATATTGGGAAATGTAGTCTTTGATAAAATTGATGTTGGCTGTTACCAGGTTCTTGTTGGGTCCAAGTTAAACTGATGAAAATAACAAGTTTTCATTTTTTACTTCCATTCTAAGTTTATAAAATATTTTAAACTGTATATCATCATGATCAGTTTTTCTGCTGGTATTAAAAATGCTGTCAAATTTATTAACTATAGGGGAAAAAATAAATCCATCTTAAACATCTGATGCAGAAAGTTTTTAACCTTCTTAAGTTGGAACTACCAGTTTTCTTGAAGTGCATTTACCTAAATGAAACCTTCAAGTGAATGTGTCAAAAAATGCCATGTAACTGATTGAATATTCTATTAGATGGTAAATTTTTCTTTCATGTAAAATTTCTAATAAAATTCAGCTACAGAAAAACTGCATTTATTTTTTCTTCTGTAAGCAAAACAAGTGAGTCTAAGCCTTCAAAATGATTCCTATAGGGCTTAGCTCAGACTAGAGAGTTATAAATACATCTCCACCAGGCTTTAAATGATTTTAAAATTTGCCAAGAAATATACAGTTTTAAAAGGTAGTTCATTTAGTAATTAGGATTTTTTTTTATTATTATTTGGAAGACAGGTTATTTGAAAGGCTCTCTGCCTTGTTAATACAAGATAATGTTAAACTTCAACACTTTGAAAGATATGAAGATATTTTGTCTTCCAAACATAATTTTTATTGAAAGGATTGTAGGATAATATAATTGAGCCCTTTTACAGTCACTTGTCTTCTGAGTTCCCAGGTATTAAGATAGATGTGCATAAATTGGGTTGTTTTTGTAACAGATTATTTTTGCAAGAAGGTCTATTTATTTTTTAACTCTCTTATGGTGATGCAGTATATTCCAAGAAGTAAAATAACAGTATTGTGTGAAGTCTCGGGAGTCAGATGATTGAGTTCTCAGTTTCCTCTTCTGTAAAATGGGAATAAATGTTGGATAGAAAGACAATCATAGTACATTTTAAATGCTGGAAACAGTGCCCAGTGTAAAGGAAGCATTCAATATGTGCTACATGTTATTATTATTGTTACCCAATCATTTGTATTTATAATTGCTTTTGATGTGGCAATCACTTTACCTTGTCCTAATTATGCAGGATAGTAACCAAGCCACAGAAAGGTTAGACATTGCAGTCTGTTAGAACTGGGAGTCTAGCCTAGGCTGCCCTGAGTCCACAGCACACAATATTTTTATTACATCATGTTGCTTCACTGCCCAATATATCAAACAGAACTTCTCTTTGATTTTAATGGTATAGTGAAGGCAGAATGTATATACAAACAGCCAAAGAATTATTTGGGGAAGAAATATTTCAAAATAGTATGATATAAAATGAGCATCAGATTCAATGAAAAAAATTTTAATGAAATATACAGAAATAATCAGAAAATAATAGGTACCAAAGACCTGGTTTTTAACAAATGTTAACATTTTGCCAATTGGGATTTCAGATTTTGAAAAAAAAAATTGAAATCGTTGACATCTTTGAATCCTTTTCTGATCTCATTTCTCCTTCCCTCTCCAAGGCAGCTACATATGTATGTGTGTGTGTGTGTGTGTGTGTGTGTATACATATACACACACACACACACACACACACACACACACACGGGTCTTCAAAAATTTCATGGAAGGATTCAAATTATCTTTTAATCCATTTTTCCATGAACTGTTTGAAGTATACTTGTATATATCAATAATATTTGGAACTGTTTTGTGTTTACAACTTTTCTATAAATGGTATTATGCCTATACTTCAACAATATGTTTTTTCTACACATTCTGTTTTAAAGATCTGTATTAATTTGATTAGACCCAATTTATTCACTTTAAATTTTATAAAGTATCCCATGTATAAATATACAACAATGTATGTATTCATTCTTTTATTGATGGATATTTAGATTCTTTACAACTTTTAGTTCTTGCGAACAACACTTCAATAACATGTATGAGTTATTGAGTATATTACTAGAAGTGAAATTAGAAGATAAGCTATATACATCCTTAAATATACTACATGCTGCCAAATTGAATTCAGACTGATTGTATCAGTCAGCTCTGGTAAATTACGCTGAGATAATGATAATGCCCAAATCTCATTGGCTTAAAACCCCAAATACTTATTTTTTGCTCTTGTTGAATGTAGGCTGTAGGTTAACAGTGGCTCAGCTTACATCCAAAGCTAGGCTGTGAGACTGTGGGGTTTCCTTCAAATGTTTCCTCATTCTGGCACCTAGACTGCAGGAGCAGTTTCTGTGTGGGAATCCCCATTCTTACAGTAGAGAGGAAGAGCCAGAAATGCTGAGTTGAATCACACAATTGCGTTCAAAACCCCTGATTCCATTCTGCAAGCAAAAGTGAGTCCTGTGGTCAAGACCAACATCAATGAAGCAAAGCAGCATATTCCACTCATGGGAGCAAAGAGTGGAGTGTGAGCATTTGATAATAATAGAGTCTACCTCAGTCTATGATTTTTTTTCACAAATATTCACTTCCCTTCCTTCCACAAGCCAAGTATACTTATTTCCCTGTCCAAGGAAGACAGCACAAAAGTCTTATCTACTCACAACATCAAGATTAAAGTCTACATATTGAGTTTGGATGTGGCTCCTTTTGATGGAAAGACCCATGAACTAAAAAATAAATAAATAAATGAACACAAATGACCTAACCCCCATATACAGTGGTGTAATAGAAAGAAGATAACTACAGTAACACTCCTATTTGGAAAGCAGAAAATGAGAGACATGGAGCAGTCGCTGGTTCAATGGCAGTTCTGAAATCCTGCTGGGGAAAGCTGGCCATATTTACACTTCTCCTTGGGATTAGTTGCTCTCCTTGGCATTGGCTCTGCCCTTTGGGAGATCCTTTCTTCTCTCTTGTGGTCATTTGTGAAGAGGGTATTGAGAATATATCTGCTATGGGGGCTGAGCAGCTTTCTCAAGCCTTCTTTTCTAGTTGAGGTTCCTTGGCACTTTTGGCAATAACACACTCAAAAATTTATCTGTGAAAATTTGGGGGTCTGGTGCTTTGGGTACTTTGTTTTTTGACAACTAAATTAAAATCTTTCATAGTTTTCAATGTATTAGTTTTCTATTTCTTCTTAATTCGATTTTGATAAGTTATATCTTTCTAGAAAATTAATCACTTTATGTAAGTTTTTAATGTATTAGCATAAAGATGTTTATAGCATTATATTTAAAAAATCTCTATATTTAGTTTTGTTTAATTTTTTACCCTAATAACTTGTATGTGTTATTTGTATCCTCTCTGTCTTGTGTTTTTTCGTTGGTCTTGCTGGAGGTTTTGCTCTTCTATTAATGTTTTTTAAGAAGTACTTTTGGGTTTGGTTTAGCTTCTCTATTATATGTATATATTTTTTCTATTTTATTAATAGAAAAAAATGTTCTTTATTATCAAGTTCCATTACTTTGGCTTTACTCTTTTGCTCTTTCTCTGAACTTCTTTGAGTCATTCACTTAGCTTGTTAATTTTTAGTTTTTCTTTTTCAAATAATACATGCAATTATAACTACACATTTCCTTGGAAATAATAATTTATTATTGCATCACACAAGTTTTCTTATATACTATGAATTCCTTTGCTGGCATTCAATTCTAAATATTTTGTAATTTTCAGTATGTTTCCCATGCTTAACCTGTGCTATATTGAAAAGTTTATTTAGTTTCCAACTAATAACTGTTCGGTGTTCTTTGCTTATTTACTTATAATTTTAATGAATTGTTTAGTGAGAGAATATATTCTGTATAATACTGATTCTGGGTGTTTATTGACATGTGATTTGTGGCCTCGCAAGCAGTAAATTTTTATAAATCCACATGTGTTTGAAAATAATACATGTTCACTATTGAGGACAGGATTATGTCTGTACTCATTAATTAAACTTGTTAGTAGCCTAACACTACTTTTTTTTCTCTTTGCTCTATATATGCATGAACGCTGAAAAAGCCAGTTCTTCAAGACAGATCCTGAGTGACTAACTGAGTCCAAATTATGAATGGATCTGAGCAGCCATTTGCTGACTAGAGGATACACATGTACGCTGTCTAGTGGACTCCCAATGCCCAAGTCTTTTGAAGACATAAAATCTCAACTTACTTAGCACCAACCTTAGGACATACTAAATATAATCTCACTTTTTATTTATTCACCTTTGCATGTGAAAGCAATGCTCTTGGGGTTTTTACTCAACCCGTTGGAGGACAAAATAGGCCCATAGGATATGACAGTTAACAGATCCGATGGTTCAAAGACTTTTCCCTTGCCTCAAAGCAACTGCTGCTATGTCTACCCTTGTTAAATCTACAGAAAAAAAGAGTTATAGAATCCTCTCTCATTGTCTATGTCTCTCACTCTGTTGAGTCTCTACTCAATTCCCATCACACTCAACACCTCCCTGCCAGACATCTAGCTCGCTCTGGTGTTCTCTTTCTATCCTCACCTCACCTCACTATCACCCAATGCAACTTGTTCAATCCTTCCATCTTCCTTCTTTTTCTTGACAATGATGTCCCCCATGACTGTGTAATCTTGACAGATCAACTGCTTATCTCTTGACTAGATCTCTAAGAAACCCCCTTACTCAATACTGATTATAATTTGTTTACCAATGAGTCATATTTGAGGGGAACCAAAGATAATTACCAAGCTGGATATGCTGTTGTTTCCCTTAACAAGGTTATAGAGTCTGGCCGCCCCCTGCTGATGCCAGGTCTGCTGAAGTAGAACTACATGCTTTCAAAAGGTTGTGTCTTTTAGCCGAAGATAAAACAGCCAATATCTGTACAGATAGTAAATATGCCTTTGGGGTGGCCTATGATTTTGGTATGCTCTGAAAACAGAGGGGTTTTCTTACCTCATCTGGACAAAGAATAAAAAACAAAGACCATATTTTGGTGATTCTTGAAATCATCCTAGCTCCATGAAGTCTGGCCATTATTAAAGTTCAGGGACATTCTTCTGCCCAAAATAGTGAAACACAAGGAAACAAGAGAGCTGATACTACTGCCAAACCAGCCACCTCCCCAAATATGACATCAATTCTATTAACGAAAACCTCATCTATTTCTGCCTTACCTCTGGCTCCCCAATTACATCAAAGACTGGCTAAAGCCTAGGCCATCTCCCTGGAGGATGAAAGAGGGAAATAGATTAAACAGGGTTGTACTTTTGACTTTTCTGTGGCTCTGGGTTGGCCACAATTACCATACCATACTCCGTAACAGTCTCTAAAAAGAAATTTTAACTTTCATCCATGCCATAACCCACTGGAACACTAAGATGGTGCAATGGAGAAAACAATGTTACTGGGGCCCTTCTCCTACTACTGTCTACTGGGTATATCAGCTATGTAAAATCTGTCCATAGTACAATCCATTGCATGCCTCCACGTGCCACTTCCCACTACCAAATGGCTCCTTCTAAGTACAGCAACTAGATTTTATTCAAATTTCTGCCTCACAGGGATGCAAATATGTGCTGGTTATCATTCACATGTTTTCACACTGGGTTGAAGCTTTTCTCTGTTGTCAGGCCACAGCCATGGTAGTAACTAAGGCCCTGTTAGAGAAAATTATACTCACCTAGAAGTCCCTCAAGCACTTCATAATGAGTGACCGAGGAACTCATTTCACAGGTCAAATCATTAAAAATGTTGGTAAAATCTGGTCTATCTACCAACATTTCTATTGTACTTATCATCCCCAGTCCTCTGGACTGGTAGAATGAACCAACAGAATAATAAAAACCCAATTGGCAAAAATCTGTGCAGCCCAAGGCCTTTCCTTCAGTCCTATTCAACCCTTGTTCCAATATCACAGGAAAACATAAGTTGTCTCCTTTTGAAATCATTACTGGCCACTCTATGTGCCTAGATGAATGACTTCACCAGCAAGTACTCATCAAGGGTAACCTCCTACATTATTACAAGGAGCTCATTAACATACTACAGCATAACACTAACTTTATCAAAGATTCTTTCAACAGCATGCTCCTGGGAGACAAAGAACACCCTCACAATCTTGGGCCTGGGGACCTTGTATATTGGAAAAGACATCAATTTGAAGACTCTCTCCAGCTTCACTGTAAAAGACCCTACAGATCCTTTTATTTAACTCATGTGCTGCTCAATCATAAGGTATTGACTTATGGATTTACATTTCTCTTTTAAAAAGGGCTCCTGATCCTTCTATTGAGTGGACCTCCCAACCTGTCACCAATACCAAACTTAAGTTAACTAAGTTCAGCCACCAGGATGAGAGGACGATGGCACCTGAGATAGACTGTTCTTTCTCAAGATACCAAACCTGATCCATAAGAGACCCAGGAACCACATTGCTAAAACCTTTGGACTTTTGCTTCTCTTAATTGAAGTAAGTTCTTGTGCTGCTTGTACATGCTGAAGGAATCTTGCATTTGTGTTTTCTATATAAAAATAATAATTTTAAAATCCCCTACTAGATTGATCACTATTCCTGGCATAATGGGGCCAAAACCCTCCCCTGCAACCATGTTCTTTGTGCCGTATTACTGTTTCCTTCCTGTCCCCCTGCTCTACCCCCAGTCATGGCCAATATTCACTAAAAAGACAATTACCTAGTACAGATCTCCGAGTCATTAGCTTCTACAGGAAATCTATCCCATTGCTGGATATGTCACCATCTCCCAATTGGATCTTTTTCCAAGAATAATAATCTCTTTAAGCTTTGACCTTCAAGATCATCTTCATTATACTGGGTCCTTTCATTTTTGTATAATTTTTAGAATCAGCTTGTTGATTTTTACACACACACACACTGAGACACATACATGTATTAGAATTGTTCTGAAGACATTGATCAAGTTGGGGAGAATTAAATATTGTGTCTTTCAACCCTTAAACTTATTATATATCTCCATTTATTTGTCTTTCTTAATTTTTCTTAGTAGTAGTTCATAGTTTTCTGTGTAGAGGTCACAAATTTTTGTTAGTTTTTTCCCTAGGTGTTTGGTGTTTTTTGATGGTCTTATAAGTGGTACTTAAAAAAAATTGTTATTTTCTGTCACACAGACCCCCACACACACTTGATTCCTGTATATTGACAGTGTACCCAATCATCTTACGAAATTTATTTATTTATTCTAATAGTTTGTATGTAGATCATTTTAGATTTTCTATGTACACAATCACGTTACCTGTAATAACAATAGTTTTATTTCTTCCTTTTGAATCATTTTACTTGATGTATACAAACTTAAGATTGTAATATCTTCCTGTTGAATTGATCATTTTAAATTTCAGTGCACCTCTATATGTTTATTAATACTTTAAATTAAACTCTACTGAGTGTGATATTAGTATAGCTATAGCATTTGTCCTTTTGCTAATGTTTTTATGGTGTCTGTTTTCTATCCTTTTACTTTCGATTTTAGTTATATAAGCAGCCTAGGGTTAGTTGTCTTTTTTTTTTTTTTTTAACCCAATTTGAGAGTTTGGAGTTTTATTTCACTGACATGTAATGTAATTACTGATATACTTTTATTTGCCTTTATTTTGATATGTAGCATATCTCAAAGACTGTTACAACATTTTCTTTGAAAAATCATTTTTGTGAACAAAAGGCAAAATATGCTTCCTAATAGCTTTGGACTGAACTACATCCAGCAACTATTGTTCAAAAGAGCCTTTAAGTAGAGAACTATATCGCTTAATATTTTCTCAGTTGATGTGTTCACCTGGTGTATAGTATGATATGAAGCTGATGAAAGAGTTTCTTCTAAGTGACTTTGTCCTGAATTAGATGCACTCTAACGTAAAAGGGGCCCTTTGAATTTCTTTTTGTGATAGCACCTAGTACATTGTAGTTGTTTTCAATCTTCTTTAAAACTCTTATTCTGCTACTTCAAGCTATGTATTCCTGTGATAATAACCAAGCACAACAGGTATGCTGCCTGAGGACTGCATCAAGTGCTGGGGGTTGTGTGACTTGCAGATATGATTGACTCATCTTTCAGTGGAATGGTAGTAGTCATCTGCTATATTATTACCACCAAGGTACCTCTCCATAGTTCCTTGCTTGGCCTGCCTGGAAAAAAGCTGAACTTTAGGCAACTGTGATATGACCAATACTAGATATGTGTATCTCTACATCTATAGAGATAGAGATGTAGATTTAGTTATACTAGATATATCTGCCTATCTCTACTTCTCTATCCATCGACAGATATAGACATATTTATCTAGTATAGATCACATATAGATAGATTTATAGATTGATCAATCTACTGCTAGGTATGTATAGATATATAAACAAGATAGATATTTATACCAACCTGTAGTCACCAATAAAACAACTCTACATTGTGGTATGATCCTAAATTCTTTACTATAGGTAGGAAGGACTAGCTTAGAAATTCACATGACTCAGCTTTCCATGTCTTGATATAATAGATTTTTGGGGGGTGTCTGCCCAATACAACAGTATTATCTGTGAACTACTCCTAACCTACAGAAATAGCCCTCAGCTGCCATTATGTGTTATAGAACCCTATCTGTCTGGCCATAAGTGATTGGACCTGATGCCGTCTGTTCTATTCAGTTCTATCTCCTGGTGAGTTTAAAATTGAAAATGAGAGACACTAGCTATTTCAGACATTTACGAGCCATAGCTATCTCATACATTTAAGACACTTTAGCATGTGCACGGAAATAGAGAACTTCATTTCACAAAGGGAGAAAAAGAAGGAGGGAGATCAAAGAAAGAGGGAGGGAGGGGAAATGAGAGAGAGAGAGACAGAGAAATGAGAGATGAGAGAGAGAGAGAGAGAGAGAGAGAGAGAGAGAGAGAGATTTGAAAGCTAGTGTCCCAGAAAGCTACTGAGAGGATAGCTTCCTTGGTTCCAAATGGCTTTCTTGTTCTTGGTTCATTGAGTCATTGAGTGGCTCTTGAAGTTCATCTGCCGTTTTAGGTTTTAGTTCTATTTTTATCTCAAGTTTTGGATATCAAGAACTTGCTTATTTCATGATTATCATTGTGTTTTATGGGTTGTTTTCTTTTTTATTATTTTTAATTGACACATAATAATTTACATATTTATGGGGTACAGTGTGATATTTCAATACATGTGTACAATGTGTAATGATCAAATCAGGATGATTGGCATATCCATCACCTCAAATTCTTATCATTTCTTTGTGTAGGGAACATTCAAAATTCTTTCTTCTAGCTATTTGAAAATATACAATAAGTTATTGTTAACTATAGTTACCCCGTAGTGCTGTAGAACACTGGAACTTACCCCTCCTATCTAGCTGTAATTTTGCATTTGTTAACCAACCTCTCCCTATTCCTCCTCTCCCTGATACTTTCCAGCTCCGAGTAACCACGATTCTTCCCTCTACTGCTATGAGATCAACTTTTTTAGCTTCCACATATAAGTGAGAACATACAATATTTATCTTTCTGGCTTATTTTAATTAACATAATGTCCTCCAGGCTCATTTGTATTATCACAATGACAGATTTCACTCTTTTTTATAGAATTGCTTTTTTGCTCTTTATTCTCTTTTATTTTCATCTCTAATAAAAATAGGCTTTTAATAAATGATAGTTTTTTAGTAGATAATAACTATACTCACGAAATTTCTCTTTTTATATAATTGTGACAGTCCTGATTTCTGAGAATTTATTTTGTTGGTACAAAATGGGAGGAAGAGACATTGATGCAGAAAGTTACTGTTTCACTGGAATTAATCTGTTTTGGACTCCAAAATGGTAACATAAGCGGAGCAATGAATGCACAGCTTGTATGTCTTTTCCTAAGGAAAGCAGACTGGAGTTGAAGGGCTGTGCATAATCGCAGTGGAATATCCATAATAATAAACTAAAGCAATACTATAACAGTGTGGCCATTGGGAAGAGATATGCTAAGAAAGCTTATTTTTCTTAAGATGTGATTATAAAGTAAGGAAACAATTTAGAATGAAGTGAGGAGTTGGTAGGAGAAAGAAGGGACATGGTAATTGCAGGCTTTTGAGAAGGAACTAGTGCCTTTCCTAATAAACAGAATATATCTTTTACTGTGTTTCTATGAGACAATTATAAATACTTGTAACCTCTCTACAAAACTTTCCAGTAGAGAGATAAGTTATCTTTATTATTTTCTGTGGCAATTCTGTGTTTCCTATTTTACTATATTCATTTTTCACAATATTATGTTACCTCAACTATATTGTAGCTGTTGTCCAGTTCAACTTCCTAATGTTTTATATCATTGTACAAAAACATATTCTCTCTGCTTTGAAATTAGAAAAGTGACACAGAACAAAATGCAGTATTAATTTGAGTTGAGATCCTGTATTTGAAAAATTTAATATAAGTGAGACTAGTATTATTAGTGACTCTGTTTTATAAGGTTCTAAATACAGGTTGAACTCCATAGGAGCTGTTGTTATAAGCATAATTTATTTGCTCATTGCTAGCTAATTTGAGGTCTTTGAGTAGTAAACAGGTATCTGGAGGAATAAAAAAGTCACCATTAAAATTTTCCAGTAGTTAATTTGGAATTCTGCAAACACTATTTTATTTCTCTAGTGACCAGCCAGACACTGGGGAAGATGCTGTCTATAAATATTTTCTGTTACTCTGAATCACATTTTTGTAAGGCAGATATTTTTACCTCCATTTTAATGAGGATGCTTACATTCAGTGAGATTAAATAATTTACCTAAGGTTGTCCAGCTCGTGTATGGCAGGAAAGGATTTAAACTATACTATACAAGGCGTGTGTGCTTGGAAGGGTGGGTTATAAGTGTTACTATGTATGACAATGCTAGAAAGAATATTTAGAATATTTAGAAGTTATCTTTCATTACTTTTCTTTTCATTTTATTGAATTTGTTAAAATTTTTAAACATGTACACACATATTTAGAATTTTACATTAAGCCTATGTATAATCATGTTAACGTATATTTTAATGCTACCCTACCTTTTCTAACTTCAATCTACCTTTTCTGCTTCCTCTTTTCCTTTTCTCATCCCATAATTCACATTAATATCCCAATTGTTTCATATTTTTTTCTAAATCTACGGATATAGTGGTCTTTCTAGTTATTTTTTTTTTATTTTATTTTTTTCTGGGATCACACCGTATATGGTTTTTTACATGTTATTTTTCTTACTCACTGATAACTCATAGAGAATTCTCCAAACTCATATAGTTCTACATGTTCTGCATATTTAATAGCTATATCATATTCCATGGTGTGATTAAATGGAATGTGTGGTAATTTATTCAACTATTTATGAATATTCACTTTGTTTCCCATTTTTTGACACTATGTACAATGCTACAATAAACACTTGTACATATACTGGTTGCATGATTCTCATAAGGTAGAGTCTCAGGAAGGAATTGCTGGATCGATCAAAACCTTTATGTAGTCTAAATGTGATAGGTATTTTTCAATGGCTTTTCTTATTTTTTTGGGGGGGGGGCTGGTATGGGGAAGCGAAGTCCTGACCTTGGTGTTACAAGGCTGCACTCTAACCGACTGAGCTAACCAGCCAGCTTCAATGGCTTTTCGAAACCAGCATAACAATTCAATTTTCTTAGCAATTAAAGAGAGAACCTTTCTTCAAAATCCCTACTAGCAGTTTTATATCTTTACTACATTTGAAAGGTGTTTTTTACTATTATCTAATATTGGCATATATTTTTATTTTCTTATTTATGGATAGTTATGCTACCCCCATTTATTAAAATATCTATTGATTTCCCACTATTTGCACTATCATTTTTAGCAAATATTGAGTTTTCATATATATCTGGAGGTGCTAGTTTGTTCCCTTACCCATTGTTTGGGTTCAGGAGCTTTAGATAATGCTCAGATATCATTATTTGGGCTTAGGGGCTTTAGATAATATTCAGATATCTGATATAAGCGTTCAGTTTACCCTTATTTTTCATACTTATCCTCTATTTTCAGAAATTTTATTTTTATATAAAACTTCAGGTTACTCTTGCTACTTGTCTATGGTCAGCTGAAGATTCTCCTCTCTCCAAGACCTAAGCTGATGAAGTAGCCACCATCTTGAACATTGCTAGTCACTGTATGAGAGGAAAAGAGAGTGATGGAGGCATTTTGTCAATAAATTCTACTCTGTATTGAAAGCAAAAAATGTTACATTCTGTCACAATTCATTGGCAAGAGTGGTCACATGTTTCCACCCAACCACAGGGAAGCCAGCAAGAGCAATCTACTATGTTCCCAAAAAGAGAGTAAATGAAACCATTTGGTCACCTGCAATAATGACAAATATAACTACCACTTGTTAATTTTCAGTTGTATATCTACATTATAATTTTTAAGGTATTTTTATGATAAAAAATGAGAAATGGCAATATTAACTTTAGACAAGAGGTAAAGTTCAAAACATTAAAGAAGATACAGAAGGTCAAAGGTTTAGATCCCTGTACCAGCCAGCCACCACAAAGAAAAAGAAAATAAAAAGAAATAAAAGAATAAAAGAAAGGTACAGAAGTACAGATGGACAGTTGTGATACTAAAAATCATAATTTACGTAATTTATAACTATCATAAACCTATATTCACCAAAATATATCACACACATATAAGATAATCAGAAAATTAAAGAAACTTTGATAAAATAGAATTATATAGAGATACATAACACTTGAATAGTAAAATACATAAATTTTACATATTTTTATATCTACTGCTTTTATTTTTCCTTGGTAGGAAATGTGTTCTTTTTTGTCAGGAAGCTCATAGGATTTTCTTTATTCTTGAGAACTTTCCTTTCAAAAAATCATAGGCAGGATATGCCTAAAGATAAGTATTTCCTCCTCAATCCCTGGAACTAGATTAGCTTTTTTTGTTTCTTCAAGTCTTTCTGTAGGTAAATATTTTTTATATTGTTTGTTTAAATTTTGATTCCATTACTTTTTGTACTGTAGAATTCCTATTACTTATATATCCGTTTCTGTACGTCATCTTTCAAATGTCTTATCTGTTCCTGAATAATTTTTATCTTTTTATATTTTTGCTATGTGCTTGAGGATATTTCATGAACTTGTCTTCCAGGAAACAAATTCATGTGTCAAAAGTTGAATAGCCTTTAATTTATCAAGTGGTTTTTTTAGTTGAGAAATCATGGAGCATATGGGGGGCCTACAAAAATTTGTTTAGGCTTAACTTGAATCTCTTTAAGTGCTTTTAAAATTATTTTTAATGTTTCAAATATAGAAAAATATGCAAAGGATAATTTTCTTTTTTAAAAATTGAGACATAATTGATGTACATATCTGTGAGATACTGTGTTGCATACCAACACCTGTGTACAATATGTGATGCTCAAATCAGGATAATTAATATATTTAACGTTATACAGTGTAATCATTTTTTGTGGCCTTTTAACAATTTCTAACTAAACCCAATCCCCCTCTCCATTTCCCACCTCTGGTAACCTCAGTTCTATTCTCTCCTTTGGAAAGTTCAACATATTATTGTGGTTGTTGTATCTTTCTTTCTTTCCTTTGTTTATTTATTTATTTTTTTATGAGTGAGGACATGTGGTATTTCTCTTTTGTGCCAGGCTTATTTCACCTAATATAATTTTCTCTAGGTTCATCTATGTTGCTGCAAATAGCAGAATTTCATTCTTTTTTTATGGCACAGTAGTGTTCCATTGAGTATATATACAACATTTTCTTCATCCAGTCATCTGTTAATGGACATTTAGGTTGATTCCAACTCTTGGTTGTTGTAAACAGAGCTGCAATAAACATGGGAGCCCAGGTATCCCTTCAACATGGTGATTTCCACTCCTTTAGTTATATACCCAGAAGTTGAATTGCTAGATCATATGGCAGTTTTACCTGTAATTGTTTGTGGAACCTCTATACTGTTTCCCATAGTTTCTAGTATCTCTACATTGATGCCTAGTCGTCTGGTGGGTGCTTCCTCAATTACTCAGGGTTGGTTTTTGAAGAAAGAGACTCCCTCCTATAGATTTGTTGTATATTGCTCATTGGTGGAGTGTTTTAGTTTTAGTTCTTGGTAGACTCAGTAGTTTCAGTAGTGCTGGGTAGACTCAGTTGTTCCCAGTAGACTCAGTAGTTCTGGGTAGATTCAGTATTTCCAGGGGACACTGGCAGGTACATCTGTGGTTGTGGCTGTGCATGTGGCTGAGCCTGCAGGTGAGTGGGGACTGTGTGAGCAGCCAGGCTGCTGGGGGCACACGGGTGGCTGGATGGCTGGGCCCATGTGTGCAGGTGGAGCCATGTGGGTGGCTGTGGCAGCTGGAACTGTGCAGGTGGCTGGATGTCTGGGGCCATGTAGGAGGCCAGGACTGCACAGGTGGCTTGATGGCTGGGCCTACATGGGTGGATGGGGCCACACAGGTGGCTGGTTGGTTGGGGCTGCAAGGGCAGCTAAATGGCTAGGTCCAGGTGGGCAGGTGGGGCTATTCTGGCATCCAGGCTGTTGGAGTCATGTCGGTGGCTAGGGCTGCACAGGCAGCTGGAACGCTGGAGCTGTGTGGGTGCTTGGCTCTGTGCAGGCAACAAGGGCCATGTGGTGGGGTGTGCTGTGCACGATAAACTCCTGTGCCAGGAGAAGGGCCACAGCTCTGGTACCGGACAATGGCACAGGCAAATGCGAAGGTGGGGGAGGGGCTGGGGCAGGAGCAGGAGGAGGGTTACCTTTGAGAAGTGTTCATGGCTGAGTAGATTGACTCTGCTGCAAGGGGGAATTCCTCCTGGCTGATCCTGGTTTGGGAGATGTGGCAGTAGCTGAAGCCATGTGCTTCTCTCTCCTCTACACCACCCTGCTTGGTTTTTGTGTCCCATCAGGCTCCCGCTGCTCTCCCATGCTCTCCCACCAATGCTGTCACCAGTACTTAGCTGTCTTTTTCTTGTTTGGGTCCCTTTCTGTATGAGGATTGTGCATTGGGCACCTTTAGTCCCCCATCTTGCCCTGCCTCACATAAAGCATATTTCAAACACTCATGTACCAATCATGGGTTAATAAAACATAATCAGTATACTTGGGTACTTCTTTGTACCCTTCTCCAATTGCATCCTTCTACTTAACCTCCCGCCAGATTAAACATAATCCTAAAATTTGATGAGTTTTATTCTTACAAATAACTTTATCTTTTCATATTTATGCATCTCTATACATATATGTATATGAGTGCACATACACTCATATACATATATGTATATGTATATGAGTGTATACATATACACTCATATAAAAACTCAAAGAACAACTATAATTGTTCTTTGTTTGGATTTTATAGAATTTGTGTTATACTGTATACATTCTTTAGCACTTACTTTTTCACTTAACTGTGTGTTTGCAAGATTTATCCATGTCGATAAATGTCAATCTAAGTTATATAGGATATTTCATTGTAAATATATACCACAAAAAATTAGAGAATCCATCCAGGAAGTCCAAGGTTTAATTTATAGGTGTGTCTGAAAAGGGAACAGAAATAAACAGAGGAGAGGAAATAAACAATTAAATAATTACAGAAAATCCCCAAGACTTGAAGGACAGAAATCTTCATTTTGAAAAGTTAACTGAGTGTCCAGTATGAAGGGTGAAAATAAACCCACACCTAGGAACATCGTTGTGATGTCTAAGCTTGGTCTCAGTTTTGTCTTGTAAAAAATTACATTTGAAAAAGAAAATAATCAATATATTTTCTTTATTGTGCTGTTTATAGGACAAAAGAAGTTAATATTGTAAACAACAGAACAATGTCTGACATAGTAATCAGTCAGTATTTGCAAAGAAATAATATAAATAATAGCTACCATTATTTCTTTTGTTCTTCAGCTACCTTTATGATCTTCTCTTTGTCTTAATGTTCAGTGTCACTATGATTTATTTAGGTATACATTTACTTTTATTTATCTTGTTTATGCTTTGTTTTACTTCCAGATTCTTTGGATTCATATCTTTATGTATATACTGTTATAATTCTCAGCTTTAATATCTTCTTATATTTGTCTCTTCCTCATTTTCTATTGTATTCTTCTGACACACTGGTTATAGAGTTATCAGAACAGTTATTATAAATTAAATCTCTTAAACACTCATATTTTCTAAACCCTTTCCTGTATGAGCTGCCTAATGATTTTGTTTCCAGTTTTTAATGGTTTCTCCAGCTATGCCTAATCTTCTCTTTATTCACAGAGATTATAATTTTAATTTATTTTTTCATTACTAGGGCTTTGATCTTTTTTGAAGTTATCTGGCATTTTTGGTAGTGCTTTATTTTCTGAATCATCTTTTTTAGTATCTCTTTTACTTCTTTAAACATTTAAGCATGTATATTGCTTTTTATTCTTTGGCTGATAATTCCAATGTCTAAAATCTTGAGTAGGGCAATAAGATTCTAATTCTATAGGTTGTTGTTTCTGATGTTTTTTGCTCATGGTGCTTGTTCTTCTCATGCATTTGTAATTTGGGGTTACGGACACATATTTTCTTCTCTTTTATCTATGTAAGAATCTTGAAAATGTTGAGGTATGTTCCTTTAGATTGGGTATGTTTTTACTTCTACCAGTACCCTCAGGCACTACCAACCCGGGACTACACTTAAAGTTAATTTCTCATCTTAGGGGTTTTTTGACACATAGATTGTAAATTTAAAGACTGCTATTAGGTGAGAACAGAGCTCTGTTTATTACTTCTCAGGGGAGTTTTTTTTCCCTACAGTATTTAAAATATTTTTACCCTAAGTTCAGGCCCAAGCAGATACTTTTCCTGAGAAATGCCCTTTGACACAGGAAACAGCTTGAAGTAATCTTCACTGTCCAAATATGCAATAATGTGGGCATCAAAATAAATGACAATAGTAAAGGATTATAGCCCATTTAATTTAAGAATTCAAAAATCCATGCTAATATTAATTGACTACTAATTAATAAATGGGGGAAAATGGAAATCCTTTCTTTATAGTAGACACCCAATTTTTAAATATAGAAAAAATAATAGAATTAGAAAATCACCATTTGGCAGCTATAAAAATAATAATTAATTCTGACAAGTCTCACTAATGAATTTTAAAATTAGTGGGTGAAAATTTGAATAGAAAAAGAATATTTACATAGTTTCAAAGTATCTCTGCATAAAAAACATATTAATTTCAAATGAAAAAGTAGTAACTATACAATAAAAGTTAACATCACAATAATGTGAAAAATTAATATCATGTGCCTTCTGATATGATGCACTGAAGAGAACCTAACATTGCTTCTCTGTTATTCCCGACTGAAAATGCATTAACTGAATCAAATCATGAGGAAACATCAGACAAATCTAAACTGAGGAAATGCTACACTAGAGACCTGTATGTACTGTTCAAAAATGTCAATGTCATAATGTTCCAAATTTTAAAAGACTGAAGAGACAACTGTATGAAATACAAGATCTAGAATTTCTATATAGTACAATATTGGGACAAATGATTAAACATTAATGAGGTCTGTGGTTTAGAGAGGAGTATTGCAACACTATTAATTTCCTGATTTTTATATTCGTACTCTGGGTAATAAGAGAACATCCTGTCCTTGTTTACATACTAAAAGTACTTTAGAAAAAAAGGAGGATCATATCTATAACATACACATAGCATGAAAATGCACTGGAAAAAATTATACATTCACATAAACTGAAAATGCAAATGTGGTAAAATGTTAACTTTTAGGGAATCTGGATACAGAGAAAATGAGAATTTTTTGTATTATTCTTGCAACTTTTCTGTTTGAAATTATTTCAAAATATTAAAAGCTACTAGAAAAAAATGCCCATATACCAAGGGACAGACATTTTTCTAGTTGACACTTTTACTTCTCCAAGACCTTCATGGGTACTTCAAGGTCCTGGATTTATGCAGGGGCTGAATTCTAACTTCCTACCTTGTGTGGACCAAAGGCTTTATTTCTCCCTCATAGCCATTAAAACTCATGTTAGATTGATTATGAAGTGTGGTAGGCAGAATAAGACCCCCAAAGGTGTTCACATCCTAATCCCTGGAAACTGTGAATATGTTACATATATGGAAAAGAGAAATTAACATTGCAGATGGAATTTAAATTGCTAGTGAGCTCATCTTAAAGTAGGAAATCATCCTGGGTTGTCTGGGTGAGCCCAATGTGACCACAAGGGTCCTTAAAAGTGGAAGAGGGAGGCAGAAAATGGGAGAGTCAGAAAGAAATGTGACGAGAGAAAGAGGGTCAGAGGGTTTCTGGCTTTGAAGATGGAGGAAGGGAACTAAAAGACAGGGAATGCAGGCAGCCTCTAAAAGCTGGAAGAAAGAAAACAGATTTCCCACCCGAAAGACTCTAGATAGGACACAACTCTTATGATACTTTAATTTTAGCTCAGTGAGACCCATGTTTAATCTCTGATTGACAAAAATGTACAATAATAGATTAGTGTTGTTTTAAATCTGTTTATTGTAATTTATTATAGCAGCAATAGAAAACTAATGTATGAGGGTTTGCAAATGCTGAAGAGTAGCTCCCTACCTGCTATGGGTTAAATGTGTCCCGCTAAAGTTCATATTTTGGAATCTTGACACCCATTGTAACAGTATTAAAAGAGTGGGAAATACAATTATGATATTTGAAAGATGGGTCCTTTAAGGGGTGATTAGATTGTGAGGATGCACCCTCTGGAATGAATGGATACATTTGTGGAGTAATGGGCATGGTTCTGATGGCTTTATAAGGATAGCAAGTGAGAGGTTAGTGCTCTTTTGCTCAGTCCATTCTTGCCATGCGACACTCTGAGTTGCCTCAGATAAAGGCCTTCACTAGATGTGTTCCCTGGACTTTGGACTTCCCAGCCTCCAAAACTGTAAGAAATAAATTTCGTTTTTAAAAATAAATTACCCAATTTCAGGTATTCTGCTGTAAGCAACAGAAATGGACTAATACACTCCTTTTCATTTTTTTCTGTTCCTGTGGTCTTCATTTCTATCTCTTGGTGTTTGTTTTATCCAATTTAGAAATTTTTAGTGTATAGGAATTATAGTGGAAGGTCTTTTAAAATATATATCTAGTCCTTATTGCAAGAAATAGAATTTCCTCTAAGTGAACAGCTTTTAAAGTCTTTTTTCCTTTTGAGATAATTTTAGACTTACAGAAGAGTTGAAAAACTAGTAGAGAAAGTTTCTGTTTATTTTTTACCCAGTTCTTCCTGATGTTAATACTTTACATAACCACAGTACAATTGTCTACACTAAGAAATGAATATTGGTGACTCCATTTTTGATGTTTCACACTGACAACTTTCTTTTCTTTTTTTAATTTTAATTTTTTTTCATTGTACATGTTTATGGGACAGTTCGTTATTTCAATACATGTATATATTGTATAATGATCTATCAGAATGGTTAGTATATCTATCACTTAAACATTTATTATTTATTTTTGGTTATAGCATTCAAGATCCTCTTTTCTGACTATTTTGAAATGTACAATACAATATTATCAGCTATTGTTACTCTAGGGCACCAGAACTTATTCCTCCTATCTAACTGTAACTTTGTAACTTTGTACTGGTATACCAACCTTTCCCTGGTTCCCCCTCTCCCCTCCCTTTCCCTGCCTCTGGTAACCACTGTTCTACTCTCTATTTCTCTCTTTTTTTCCTCTCTTTTAAATTTATTTTTCTTAATTGACGCATAATGATTGTATACATTTATGGAGTACAATATGATATTTGGGTACATTCATACTGTGTTCAGAGACCATATCAGGGTATTTAGCTTAGTATGTCCATCACCTCAACTTTTGTCACTTCTTTGTGTTAGGAACATTCAACATCATCTTGACTAGCTGTTCAAAGATACACAGTACTTTGTTGTTAACTACAGTTTCCCCATAGTACCACAGAATAATAGATCCCATTCTTCCTATCTCTGTAATATTTTGTGTCCACTGACTCCCCGTCCCTTCCTTCCCCTTCCCCCCACCGGTCTCTAGTAACCACTATTCTACTCTCTACTTCTATGAGATCAACGTGTTTAGCTTCCACATATGAGTGAGAATATGCGGTATTTCTTTCTGTGTGTCTGGCTCATTTCACCTACCATAGTTTTCTACAAGCTCATCCATGCTGCTGCAAATGGCAGAATTTCATTTTTTTAGGGCTGAGTAGGATTCTATTGTGCATATAGACTACATTTTCTTTATCCAGTCATCCAGTAGGACATTTAAGTTGATTCCAAATTTTGGCTATTGTGAATCTGAGCCATGATAAACATGGTAGTGCAGGTATCCCTTTGACTTATTTATTTCTATTCCTTCGGATATATACCCGGTTGTGGGATTGCTGAATTATATGGTAGTTATATTTGTAGTTATTGAGAAATCTTTGTATCGTTTTCCACCACGGCTGTACTATGTGAATGTAACTTACATTACCCCAACAATGTATAGGAGTTCTCCCTTCTCTGCATTCTCACCAGCATTTGTTATTTTCTGTCTTTTTGATAAATACCATTCTAACCAGAGTGAGATGAGATCTCATCGAGATCTCATCGTGGCATTGATTTGCATTTCTCTGATGATTAGTGATGTTGAGCATTTTTTCTGATGGTTAACAGTGTTGGCCATTTGTATATCTTCTTTTGAAAAATGTCTATTCAAGTTTCTTTGCTCATTTTTAAATTGGATTTTTTGTTTTTGCTATTAAGTTGTTTGACTTCTTTGTATATCCTGGATATTAATCTCTTGTCAGATGCATAGTTTGCAAATATTTTCTCCCATTCTGCAGGTCATCTTTATCACTCTGTTGATTTTCTCCTTTTTAGTTTGATATAATCCCATTTGTTAAGTTTTGCTTTTGTTCCCTGTGCTTCTGATGTATTATTCACAAAGTCTTTGCCCAGAACTATGGCCCGAAGTATTTCCCCTATGTTTTCTTCTTTCAAGTCCATGCTTCCCTCTCTCCCTCTTGCTCAACATCTGGGAAAACCTATCAGAAAGTCTGAGTACTCCTTCCTTAGGAGGAGATGAGAAGTTTAAATTGCGTGTAAGCCCCATAAGTCCCAGCTCCTGTGAGGGAATCCTCATTCCAGTCCCATCCCTAATCACAATAAAGCCAAAGCAATTTGCCCCTTCCTTTGCTCAAGCCATTTCAGGCCAGCTTGGGAGCCTGCTCTGCTCCCCCAAGAGGGCCTCTCTCTGTGAGTAACAAACCTTTTCTTACCCTCTTGGTGTGTGTGGCATCATCAGTCTCAATATGGAGGCAGATTGTGCCCTCTATGTGTAACATACAAAACAATTGGTATGATACTATTACACAAGAGACTTTATTTGGATTTCATAAATTTTTCTCTACATAGTGTCCTTTTTCTCTTTCAAGATTTAATCCAGCATTCTCCATTACATTTAATTGTCATGTCTTAGTTTTCTCCAATCTGTGACATGTAAATCTTTCATTGTCTTTTATGACCTAGGCAGTTTTATTATGTAGAATGTCTCTCCATTTGGGTTTGATGTTTTCTACTGATTAGATTGAGGTTATGCATTATTAGGAAGACTACCATAAAGGTGAAATACCTTTCTCATTGCATTATGTCAGGCATTTGATGACTTCGACATGTCTTATTACTGATAATGCTCTCTTGCTCTCTCAGTATCTTAGTTTAATGTTGCTTATAACAGAATATCTGAAACTGGGTAATTTATAAAGAAACAATTTATTTCTTACAGTTTTAGAGGCTGGTAAGTCCAAGGGTGAGGGAGCACATCTGGTGAGGGCCTTCTACTTGGCAGGGACTCTGTGCCAAGTCCCAAGACAGCATAGTACATCACATAGCAAGAAGGCAAGAGCATGCTAATGTGCTCTCTTCTTCTTATAAAGCCACCACTCTACTCCTGTGATAACCCATTAATCCATTAACCTATTAATCCATGAATGGATTAATCCATTTTTGAGGGCGTGGCCCTCACGATCCAAGCACATCTTAAAGGCCCCACCTTTTAAAAACCATATTCGAATTAAGCTTCAACATGAACTTTGGAGGGAACAAACATTTAATCCGTATCACTTGGTTATGGTGATTTCTGCCAATTTTCTCTAGTATGAAGCTACTACTTTCCCCCTTATAATTAATATATATTTGTGCAAGAGATTCTTTGAGATTATATAAATATTTTCTATCTCCATAAATTTTAATGCACTAATTTTAGCATCCCTGAGTGGATCTTGCCTGTGGTAATTTTTTGGTGGTGTTCTAATAGTGATTATCTATTCCCTTCATTTCTTCTACATGTATTATTTGGAATTCTCTGTAAGGAAGATTTGTGTCTTTGCTCCCCTTCTGTTTATTTATTCATTCAGTTATTTGCTTATGTAAATATGACTTATGAATACTTATTTTATTTTCTAGGTTATAATCCAAATCTTTAATTTCATTGTTCAAGTTGTAAGTACACTACTCTTTAGAATGCACTTGTAAAATTTAATTTCTACTTGTTCTCTATTTCCCTGTCTTCTGGACCCCTTGGATGGGTTATAATTTTCTTTTTAGGCTCATTGGGACTTAAAGAAAAATAATTATGTATATAGTGGTTATTTTGCATTAATAATTCTGAGCTTTTACTTAATCTAAATAATTTTACTATCTTTGTACTCATTTTTATATTGGTATAGTCCCAGATTACTATTAATATTTAAAACAAAAAAATACAAGGTTAGGGACTCTGTATGGAAAGGTAAGATGTATTAAAACTAAAATAGTTACATAAATACATTTTAATGTCAGATTCTAACCAAGATGCTGAATTAGTAGAACTGCTGACTCTGTCCTATCCCCATGATCAACACAGGAGGACTATGAAGGAAAACACTAGGAAGCAGAGAAAACTACAAGCAGCTCCTGGGTGACCAGCCTGGAGATTGAACTAGTTGTGGTGGGGGATAGGAGGCAGGGAGGCAGGGCTGGAAAAGCAGAAAACAGGAAAAGAATTGTTCTGTTCTTGTATCCTGCCTTTTCTGTGGAACCAGTAGTACCTACTTTCATACCTGCAATGGATCACACTCTGGTCCAAGTGTTCTTGGAATAAAATCAGGACACAACAAAACTTTGCTTGAGAAGAGCCTAGAAATACAATTGTAGGCTAATCAACTTGGTGCTGTCACTTCCTCCCTAAACCTCCAAAACTGACAATATAAAATCTAATGAATCTCCTCCTCAAAGGGTGAAGTATTGACCTAAAGAATTGTTTTGTGGAATGAGAGGTAATTGGCTGTAGTTTTCCGGTGGCCAAGGCTTTCCACCCTACAGCTCATTCACATCACCCCATCCCCAAACATGCACATTCTGAGCTCATTAGGTTTGACAAAGACTGAGGTTTGGCTTCCCCATACACATTGCCTGACAGAGTAGCCCATTCTCCCAGGGGAAAATGAATTTAAAGGCCAAAATTATAAGACCTTTGAGAAGCAAAACAATTTCAAAACAAAAATGACATACTAGATTTCAAATTCTACCAGAAGCAGAAATATTAACACAGGTGGACCAAGAGTTTAAAATTAGACTAAAAAACATGCTAGAAGAGAGATAAAGGGACATACCAGTAATATAAAAGAAGAACAAATAAAAAATAAAAAATCAAGCACAAATATTAGGTATAAAAATACAATATTTGAAGTAAAAGACATTATAGATAGAACTAGATAACAGTAGATCATAGATAAGACTAGACAGCAGAATGGATATAGTTAAGGAACAAATTAACAAAGTGGAAGATCAGATTGAAGAAATTTCTCTAAAGGAGAGGACAAAGTAAAAGAAATTTTTAAAAAATCTAGAAATACTAATATCTGTGTAATAGGATCCTAGCAAAAGGGAGAAATAAAATTGGAGAGGAAGTACTATTTGAAGAAATAGTGGAGAAAAATTTTCTGGAATCAAAAAAAAAAAATGAAGACCCTCTCAGATTGAAGAGATAATTGACAAAAATGATAAGGGAAAAGACACACCTAGACAAATTGTACTAAAATTTGAAAACATCAAAGACAGAAAAAATTCTAAAAGCTGATAGAGAAAGAGCATATTGCTTAAAAAGGAAGAAGAATCAAATTTCTGTTAGACTTCCAACAACAACACTGGAAGCAAGAGGACAATGGTTTCTTGCCCAAGAATTAAAGGAGAAGAAATCTGAAGTAGTACGGCACATCCAGCCAAACTGTCACAGCATAATAGAAATAGTCTCAGGCATAGAAAGCATCAGAAGCTTTACCACCCCAAGGTACATTAGCGTGCTCTTGCCCTCTCACTTTGTGACATCCTGCATTACTGCTCTTCTCCTTACAGGGCCATAGTAAGGTTTCAGTCCCTCTCATTCTATGAAGTTAGTCCTGTAGCCTGTTACGACAGCCTATTGAGAATGGAAGTGACATGCATCACTTGTCGACAAAAATATTTCATTCTCTGTGTGAGACACTGCCGTTTTCTTTTTCCTGACTCAGAAAATGATAAACCATGTGTTGAAGCTTGGTCAGCCTGGGAACCTGAGTGTCTATGATGAGCAAAGGCCCTTCACCTGCCCACCACTGGCAAAACTTGATGGCAGCAAATAAATGTTACATGCAAAAATGAGGTTTGGAATTGGTTGTTACTGCATTGTAACCAAACCTCTACTGACAGGTACGAAGATGTCTGGGTCTGGAACATTTTTGCCCATTTATTTCTATTCCTAAAGGGGTGATCTGAGAAGAGTAATTGGGAGATCTTGCTAGATCCTCTGCCTAGTTTCCTTATTCGGAGACTGCCTGGTGGTGTGTTGGGCTAAATCTAGTGCAACTCTTTAGATGCCTTTCCTGGGAGTATGTGAGTTCTCCCTGAACCAAGGAGTGCCAATGGACTTCTGCCCTTAATGACTAAAGAGCAAAAGAAGTTGAGGAAACAACTAGAAACAGGAGGGCACTGGGTGCTTTGTTTATGAGCTGGGACAGGTCTTTGAACAAGTTCCTTCAAAGAGCTGTGGGGCAGTGCCCTCTAGAGGGGATGATGATAGAAAAGCAGGGAACTGGGCTCCTATTTTCAGACTGAGGAGGTACCAAACACAGTACAGGAGCATTCTTGGTTGCTGTTGGCCAGATACATGCTGGAAAGTATTATCACCAGGAGATTTTGCTGACGGTGAGATTTCTTGATGCTAAAAGCAATTGTTTGGAAGTATTACTGGAGACATCCAGTTGGAGCCTGTTTCTCAAACTTTCATGTGCAGATGAATCACCTGAGGATCTTGTTAAAACTCAGACTCATTCAGTCCATCTGGGCATGGAGCAGAGCAAGAATAAACACTTCTAACCAGCTCCCAAGTAATGCCAAGGCTGCTGGTCCTTGGACCGCATTTTGAGAGAGAGAGCGCCGAATCCTAACCACTAGACTACCAGGGAACTTTGGACCACATTTTGAATAGCAAGGAGCTAGTGTAATTGCTCTCAACAATGGCTGCACATTAGGATCAGCTGAAGAGCTTTGAGAATGTTGGTTGGTGCCTGGATGCCATTCCTACGTATCTTCATTTAAACGGGCTGAGAATGACCCAGCACCAGGGTCTTTAGGCAATTCTAATTTGCAGCCAAGGTTAAAAAACAGTGAGCTAAAGCCTGGAGCTCCTCCCAATGAGCACAGCATCAAGGACATAGCCAGACATCAGCTCCCTGCTTCGTCATCCATAGGTGAAGGTAGAGATTTCTAGCACTTTAGAAATAATAGTAAGAATTATAATTAGAGATAACATTTCCTGAGCACTTCTGTTGGGAAAATATAGGAAAATGGTCAGGGCTCCTCAGATGTTCAGAATCTTGTCCGAGCATTTGATGTAAATATGCACGTGCACCTGGGTGTTCCTTGGTTATTGTCTAATGTAATTGTGCATGTGCACCCAGGTGTCCTGGGTTATGGACTTTAGTACAAAGGACAAGTGGCTCTGCTCCCAGGATGCCACTGGGGGGCCACAAGGAGGCCACTACTGCTGCTGGAAGCTGTTATTGCCAGTGTCCCTGGGATGCTCCAAGAGGCCACCGCATCTGTAAGCTGCTGGACCTGTAAGCTGGTGCTGCCATTGCTGAGGACTGAGCTCATGTTGTCTGCCAACAGCTCCCGGGATCTTTCCCAGTTACCTAGCATGGACCTGTGTGTGAGGGGTCTAGTGACCCAGTATGTACAATAGGCTTGAGGGGCCTGTCAGCCCTAGCCCTGACAACACAAATGGAAACTTAGCATGACTAAAATAAGGAAACATTTTGGCTTTAGTTATGAACTGCTTTAACAATAGCTCTAACCAGACAATTAGCGTAACTATTAGCGTAACCCGACAATTAGGATAGTTGTGTGGCTTTCCAACTTCTATAAGCCAATAACTCTACAAATTACATTAATTCTCCCATGTAATTGTTACAAAATATTATAGAGTAGGTACCATTACTATCCTTATATGTAGATGAAGAAATTGGGGTTTAGACAGACTAAGTAATTTGCCCAAAGTCATGTAACAATTAAGTTAATAACGTGGAGATAATGACAGGCAATCTACCGTCAGAGCCCAAATACTGCTCAGTACTTTGCAGTGAAGAAAATGGATAATCATTTTCTCCAGGAACCTCCATGGAAACAAGCCTAAAAGCTCTGGATAGGAACTGAAATACTCTATAGAGAAACTAGATGCCAACCACGCCATCATGGGAAAGAATGAGAAATCTCATACACTGAGCATCTCTTAGGACCCACATGTCTCTCTTGTGGAATATGTGTGTTTAGCTTCCCTCCAGGCCCTTCCACCCCTGTCTAGCCACCTCTTTCCAGTTGGTGTTTCCAGAGTATCTGTTTCTAGTCATTTGGGGAAAAGAAGATTTGCTTTTAATAAGCACCCGAGTGAGAACAGGCTGCAGCTGCTTCTCTGGGGTCAACTTGATTCTTCCAATCTCAGGCAACTGCTCACTTTATAGCTTCTCCCTGCCTAGAACTTCTGAAGTTGTTGAAGCTGCTGTGGGTGCCAGGAGGGGACAGTATGGGTTGGGTGCACCACCCTGCTTAAACAGGCACAATGCCCACTGCCCAACACAGGGCTGGCACAGGAAACAGACTTTGCCAAATAAGTACTGAAGAATGACTAGAAGAAATTACAACAGAGGGCAAAATAACCTAACATTTGATGTTAAATATGATTGTTTCTCAGAAGCCAAGAGAAAGGAAAAGGTAAGCCCTTCTGGGATGTCCTCTCATAGGAATATCCATTTCTTGGTCTTAGTATCTTCCTCTTTTGTGTCTCTTCAGAAAGATAATCCCCTCTTCATTTGCACAGAATAAATCCTCAGCTAACTGCAGGAAAACCTTATCGTCCTACTCTAGAATACTTTTCCTAGAATGCACTTCCTCTCTTCTTACTCCTGGCCAGGAGTAAGAAGACTCAATAATCTATGGCAGCCCATTTCCCGGAGGATTCCGTTTCTATTCTGAAAACACATGGGGTAAGTGGGGTGGGCCTTCAGTGGTCAGGTGCACCCTCCTGAGGACTTTGCTGGAGGGATTTTTTTTTTTTTAAACACCACAAATTTATTATCTTCCAGCTCTGTAGGTTAGAAGTTTAACACATCTCACCCGGCTAAAATCAAGGTGTAGGCAGAATCTGCACTCCTCTCTGGTGCCCCCAGGGGGAATCTGGTTCCCTTGCCTTTTCCAACTTTTTAAGAAACCATCAGCATTCTTTGTCTTGTGGCCACCTTCCTGCATCTTCAAAGTCTGCAAAGGCAGGTTTGGGTCATTATCACACATCTCTGATTCTTTGTCATCATATCTTTTTCTGACCACAGCCACAAAGGTTCTCTGCCTTTAAGGACTTATTTGATTAGATTGGGCCCACCAGATAATCCAGGATAATTTTCCCATTTTAAGGCCTCAACTAAACCCTTAATCAGGTGTTCCAAGTCCCTTTGGCCAAGTAAGTTGGCCATATTCAGTTTCCAAGGATTGGAGCACAGGTGTCTTTGGAGGACCCATTATTCTGACTACCACAGTTTTCTTGGCAGTTGTGTTCACTGAGCAGTACATATATATTGACTTCTTTTAATCTGAAAAAAATCATATTTTAAAATTTTTAATCAAGAAACTAACAGACATTAAATGCAGAAAATCTTTTTTTTCCTTTTTATCGAAACATAGTTGATTGTACATATCTGGGGGTACAGAGCTGAATATCAATACCTGCATACAATATGTGATGCTTAAATCAGGATAATTTGTATATTCAATATTATGCAATGTAATTGTTTTTTGTGTCCCTTTACCAATTCCTCCCTTACCCCACTTCCTCTTTCCCACTTCTGATAATCTCAGTTCTGTTCTCTCCTTTTGAAAATTCAACATATTATTTTGATTGTTGTATCTTTCTTTCATTTTTTATTTGTTTTTTTTTTTTAGCTCCCATGAGTGAGCACATATGGTATTTGTGTTTCTGTGCCTAGCTTATTTCACTTAACATAATTTTCTCTAAGTTCATCCATGTTGCTGCAAATGGCACTATTTTATTCTTTTTTATGGCAGAATAGTATTCCATCATGTAAACATACCACATTTTCCTTATCCACTCATCTGACAATGGACATTTAAGTTGGTTCCAACTCTCGGCTATTGTAAATAGAGCTGCGATTAACATGGGAATGCAGGTATCTCTTCAACATGATGATTTCCATTCCTTTGGGTATATACCCAGCAGTGGGATTGCTGGATTGTATGGCAGTTCTATCTGTAGTTGTTTGAGGAAATTCCATACTGTTTTCCTTATGGATGCACAAATTTACAGTCCTATTAACAGTGTAAGAGGGTGTTCCTTTCTCCATATCCTCACCAGCATTTGTATTCTGTCTTTTTTGATAATAGCCAGTCTAACTGGGGTGAGATAATATCTCAACATTGTTTTGATTTGCATTTCCATGATGCTTAGTGATGCTGAGCATTTTTTCAGATTTCTGTTGCTCATTTGTAAATCTTCTTTTGAGAAATGCCTATTCAGCTCCTTTGCCTATTTTTTAATCTGGTTGTTTTTTTCCTGTTAAGTTGTTTGAATTCCTTGTATATTCTGGATATTAATCCTTTGTCAGATGCTAATTTGCAATTGTTTTCTCCCATTCTGTAGGCTGTCTTTTTGCCCTGTTAATTGTTTCTTTCACTGTGCAGCAGCTTTTTAGTTTGATGTGATCCCATTTGTTTATTTTTCCTTTTGTTGCCTGTGCTTTGGGGTCATATTCATAAAGTCTTTGCCCAGTCCTGCTTCATGAAGCTTCATGAAGTGTTTCCCCTATGTTTTCTTTCAGGAGTTTTATAGTTTCAGGTCTTAAATTTAAGTCTTTAATACATTTTGAGTTGATTTTAGTGTATGGCAAAAGGTATGGGTCTAGTTTCATTCTTCTACTTATAGATGTCCAGTTTTCCTTGCACCATTTATTGAAGAGACAGTCTTTTCTCCAATGTATGTTCTTGGTGCCTTTGTCAAAGATCACCTGGCTGTAAGTATGTGGGTTGATTTCTGGGTTATCTATTCTATTCCATTGGTCTGAGTGTCTCTTTTTATGCCAGTACCATGCTGTTTGGGTTACTATAGCTATGAAGTATAATTTGAAGTCAGGTAGTATTAGGCTTCCAGCTTTATTTATTTATTTATTTATTGCTCAGGATTGCTTTGGCTATTCAGAGTCTTTTATTGTTCCATGTGAATGTTAGGGTTGTTTTTCTGTTTCTGTGAAGAATGTCATTGATATTTTGATGGAGACTGCATTGAATCTGTAGATCACTTTGGGTAGTATGGTCATTTTCATGATGTTAATTCTTCCAATCAAAGAGTATGAAATGTCTTTCCATCTTTTTGTGTCTTCCTTAATTTTTTCAACAGTCATTTGTAATTTTCATTGTAGAGATCTTTCATCTTCTTGGTTAAATTGATTCCTAAGTATTTTATGTTTTTGGCAACTATTGTTAATGGGCTAGCTTTCTTGCATTCTCTATCTGCTAGGTCATTGTTGGAGTATAAAAATGCTACTGATTTTTGCATGTTGATTTTATCCTGCAACTTTACTGAAATTGTTTATCAACTGTAAGAGTTTTTCTGTAGAGTCTTTAGGCTTTTCTGTATAGAGGATCATGTCATCTTTGATGACAGGTACAGTTATACTTTGTCTTTTCTAGTCTGGATGCCCTTTATTTCTTTCTCTTGCCTGACTGCTCTGGCTAGTACTTCCAATACTAGTTGAAATAGGAGTGGTGAGAGTGGGCGTCCTTGTCTTGTTCCTGTTCTCAGGATGACATTGGTGGTGGGTTTGCCATATATGGCTTTTATTGTGCCAAGAGTAATGAAATAAGAAGTTGGTTTTTTGAAAAGATAAACAAAATAGACAAACCATTGGCTAGGCTAACTAAAAAAATAAGAGAGAAGACCAAAATAATAAAAATTAGAAATGAAAAAGGAGACATTACAACCAATACCACGGAAATACATAGAATCGTTAGAGACTATTATAAACAACTATACAGCAGCAAATTTGAAAACCTGTAGGAAATGGATAAATTTCTGGACACATACAAACTACCAAGACTGAACCAAGAAGACACAGAAAATCTGAACCAAACCAACAACAAGCAATGTGATCGAAGCAGTAATCAGCAGTCTCCCAATAAAGAAAAGCCCAGGACTATGGATGGCTTTACTGCTGAATTCTACCAAGCCTTTAAAGAAGAATTAATACTAATTCTCTAAAAACTGTTTCAAAAAATTGAAACAGAGGCCGTGCTGGAGGGATTTGACCTTGTGTTGCTGCCTTCTTCTGCAGCCTTCCAAATTCACTCCTCATCTCCTGTGGTAGCATCCTTGCACCATGTCCATCTTTCCTTTCCCCTGTCCCTCTCTTTCACACACAAGGACAAGCCCTGACCTCTCAAGGAAAAACAATACATAAGAGAGATAGTGTAAACAAAGCAAGACAAAGGAAAGCGCTTTCCTTCTGGACTCTCCTACCTGCTAATTACCTACTAGTAGTAACATAGATGTAAAGACTTCACTACCCAAATAAGGAAAGCCTTGTCCACAAAATGATGCAGAGTGGTTTCAATTCCTCCTTTTTCTCACCCTCTCCCTGCCTCCTCTTTGGGGTATGATAAGCAAGGCCTATTTCAGAACTTCACCAAGAGTCTCCTTTTCTGAGAAGATGCTGCCCTTCCTGAGAGGACCAAGCAATGCTATATGATATTTTATATTATAATGTTGCTTTTCTTTCTAGCACACTGGCTTCAAAGGTACAGCTTGGGGAAGGAAGACAGGTTCAAACTATCTCCATACTACCCTTCTTGGAATAGACTACACATTAATTTTACCATGAGCCTAAGAGGCTGCTTGATTAAAAGTAGAAGGCTTTAGTATCAGAGAGACAAGGGTTGAAGCTTCCATCCATTACTTACTAGCTCTAGGGCCTTGAATAACTTATTTAACCTTTCCATTTTCTTATCTATAAGGGTTTTTATACTATTACTTCATTAGATGTGAGGCCTAAATGAGATACACATATATCATGGCATGTACTTGACAAACATAAATAATATTGTCCTTCCTTGTCCCTGCTAATATATGGGATATTTTTAAATGTTTATTTTGGGGAGATGCATATGTAGAATTTTTTGTTTGTTTTCTTATAACCTCACTTGATTTCATATTAGGACATTGCTATACAATTTGCTGTAATTATCCTATTTAATCCTCACAACAACCCTGGAATTGTTACTATTATAATCCTCATTTCACAGATAAGAAAACCAAGGTTAAAATGACATGCCCCAAGTTATTCAGATGGTATGGGATTCTGCACATAGAACCTGGTTACAGGAATGTGAAGCACTAGGCAAGTAACAGCAAAATGGAAAGTTATAAAAGATTGTGGAAGGAAAACAATAGTCCTTTTAATCATGGGCTCTTTAAGGCTAGAAGCTGTATAATTATGATAAACCTTCCTTAATTAGGCCAAAGCAATATCTCTGTGTGTGCTCTTGAATTTTAACATCTGGGATTCATCATACACTGTCTGAGAAAAGAACAGGAAAATGTGACTTTGTAGGAAAACTTGAACACGTAGGAGCAAAGGGAAACTTTCCCTCTCCCTGAATGTTTGAGTCTGATGAAATAAACTGACAATAGATTAACACACAAAAAAGGCATATTTATTATGTGCACAGAAGAATCACAGGACAGCGATTATCCAATAATCAAATGATGTTCAGAATCTTACATGCTCTTTTCTATAAAGGAGAGGGAGATGGGGGAATGTAGGCAATTTTGAGGAGTAGTAAATGATTTTTTAGGAGAGTTGAGTGAACCCAAAGAACAGACAATAGTTTGTAAATGATTCTCTTTGGAAACTGAATGGTACCAAAGAACAGCCAGAGTCAGTGACAAAGTCTGTCTAGGTGCTAGTTGGGTGTCTCTCGCAGCCTTCTTTCCTGCAATATGAGTTTAATCTGCTCTAGTTAATGAGATTTCAGAGAGGGGATCGAAGGCAATCGTGTTCCTTCTGGAGAAGCTTCAGATAAGGGAACTTCACAAAGAGTTTCATCCTGTGCTGGGGAGAGAAACAGGAGAAGGTCAGAAACACCTTGGTTCTGAGGCTGCTTCTAAGACCTTTTAATTTCCTTTAGTTTGGAGTGCTCAGCCCTCCCATAACCAGGCACAACACCAGTACCTCACGGCCTCACCAGGGTCCTGAGGCATCAAGCTGGGGACTGGACGCCCCTCCCACCACCAGTGCCAAGGAGCATGCCAAAAACATCACCGCCATGTGGGTGACCCACCACAGCCACCACAGTAACCACAGCTGCTGCAAAAGTGGCTAGATGTCACAACCACTATGTAGATGGTCCACCAGCCACTGGAGTGCATTGACACAAGCAGAGTCACCAGCAGAGACCAAAGAAAAGAAGAGGATGTCTCTCCACAAAGCCCATTCCAGAATGACAGAAGCATCTGCTCTATGATAATATTGGGGGACCTGAACACACCTCTCAGCATTGGACAGATCATCTAGGCAACAAATCAACAGAGTAACCATTACTCTTTCAGAAGGAGAGAAGAAATCTACAGTAAATAGAGAGGGGAGGGGGAGGGCGAGGGGGATGGGGAGAGATTGGACAAGGGGCATAAAGAATAAATACAATTTGTAACAATATACATATTAGTAACATTGATTTGATCAACATATGTCAACATTGAACCTCCAAAATATGTATAATCAATTATGATTCAATAAAAATTAAAAAAAGAAAAACCCAAAGTGCTCAGCATGCCAAGATGCCATACAGTGGGGTATCATTTTCTGAACCCCAACAAATGGAACTAAAGTTACAGGATATAGAAGGGTTTTTAGATAGGGTATGAAATATTTTGTACAGATATGTGAAATATTCCCTCTTAAGCTATATTTAGCTTTTATTAATATCTGAAATTTTAATATCAGATTTTTATTTCTAAAGAAACAAAATCTGACTCGTTTTAAATTCTCTTAAGAAAATCTAGTTCATGCCAAGTACCCATCATGTCCAGGGTGGCTCCTTCCCAGACTCCTTGCAGAGCACTTGCCTGATAATGGTTTTCCATGGATGGGATGAATCTAGTCATCTGGTCAAGCAAGGCCAGAAAAACCTCCTCAAGTCATTGTAAGAGAGAGCAATTATTTTAAGTGCTGCCTCTGCTGGGTTATCCAAGACTGGCATTTCAGAACTGATTCCTCACAAATGCTATTTAAAGAGCCATAATGTACACTCGCTGAGCATTTATCTTTTCTCCATGGTCCTCTTTCTTCATGTGCCTACCTGAGAGAAATGTCTGTTTTGTAAAGAGAAAGATTTAGCTCACAGTTTAATAGTAAGCCTTTTTGTTTTCAGTGAGGTTCCCTTTAATTTCTCTCTGCAACATGAATTTAGAAATAGATATCTCTCGGCAGACACACATTAAAGGACATAAGTTATGGTGGGATCATCATCCTCTTATGGAACCATCCAGCACTTCCACACAGTTTATCTGATCTATAAGGCTGTAACACAAAAAGGTTTGCTTTCATTTGTTCCTACAATTGAGCTTTGGAAAAAATCATTAATTAAGTTATGCAGAACAGAGATATGCCTCACTAATCTTTCTGTTTTCTGTCTGTGAAATGGGGAGAGTAGATGGTGTTTGCCTAATTTCTATAGATATTACATTATTAGGGAATGTATAAATTTCCTATTGCTGCTCTAACAATTTACCACACACTTAGTGGCTTGGAACAACACAGGTTTGTTATCTTACAGTTCTGGAGGTCAGAAGTTTGAAATGAGGCTAAAATCAAGGATGTCAGCAAATCTGCACTATTCCTGGAGGATAATCTGGATGGAAATCCATTTTCTGACCTTTTCCAGCTACTAGAGGAAGGCCACATTCCCTTGGCTTGTGTCCCCTTTCCTCCATTGTCAAGGCCAGCAGAGTGCAAGGCATCCTCAAAACTGTATTTCTGACCTCTGCTTTCTGTTGTTGCATATCCTTCTCTGACTCAGACCCTCCTGCCTCCCTCTTATAAAGAAGCTGTGATTACACTGGGCCCACTGAAGTAATCCAGTATCCTCTCCTGTCTCAAGGTTCTTAATCTCGTCACCTCTGTAAAGTTTCTTTTGCCATGTAAGGTAACATTCACAACCTTCAGAGATTAGGATGTGGACATCTTTGGAGGGGCCGTTATTCTTCCTACCACAGAGAGGTACTGAATACACGTCTGCAACATTAAGTTATGCACTCACATAAATACAAGTACGTCCATGCAAATTATCCCAATTTGTGACGGGCTCGGTGGCAGCAGGGGATGCTCATAGCACAGCTATTTTATAGCCCACATCGTTCCAGTAAGGACAGATTCTAGAGACCACTTTGAGGAATGGGTTTTCTTAAAGGGTCAGTAAAGGCAACACAAGAGAGATGCCCCTGCCCAGGGCTTAGAAAATGTCACGTGGGACTTGGTGACCCACCAAGTATGTCCCAAAAGTCAAGAGACTGCATTTCATGGGTGGCACACACTGTGTTTTGTTACAGTTCAGAAGCTCCCTGATGTTTGAAGGTTTTCCCCTGCTGTCTGACTTGCCAGCAAAGTTGCTCAGTAGATGAATGATCTTTCAACTCACTGAATGCTTTCCACTCACTAAAGAGTCTGCGCCTTTTGACTTTAAGACATGGTAGAATTTTAAAGATCTTCTAATTCACCTGTGGTGTATGATAGGTGAATAAACAGACACAAAGATTAGCTAACCTGCCCAAAGTCATGCAGGTAGAATCTGAGTTCTAAACAGACACTGGCCTGACTCCTATTCCAGTGCTCTGCCTTCTAGGCCGTGTTACCTCTGGCTTTGTTTGCAGATGCTGTTGGACAAGCAAATGAAATGGCAGGTGGTTAAATTTGCAAGTAAGAGTGTTACCAAAACCCCACAGGTCCATTTGCTCCTGCTCAGTAACCAATAATTGAGAGACAAGTGTTGGTGTAAGGAAAGGCAGCCTTTAATCAGGAAGCCAGCAGCCTGGGGAAATGGTGGACTCATGTCTCAAAGACCGTCTCCGTTTATCCCAGACTTGCCAAAGGGTTTTATAGGGACAAGAGGTAGGAGGGCTGATTCATGGTGATCTAAGCAGGGACATGCAGGCATAATCATAAAATTGCAGATAAACATCAAAGAACTTCCCGGGTGGGAGCTGATTCATGGTGACCATCCTGCATGAAGTCAAGTCATGGATTCGGTTCCTGTTAACCTCAGAAAGATCTAGTTAGTAAGCTGGTGAAGAATGGCCACCTGGGTTAATCATTTCTTCTATAATTATCCTGTGTACAGTGTGAGCAAAAGTCATTATGTTCTAGCAATCATGTGACCAAGAATCATTGTATTCTAATGTCCTACTGCTAGCTATGAAGTTCAGGTTACAAGAGTAAGAAAAAAAAAACTTTTTAATTTAGAAGTTCAACAAAACAGAGTCACTTCTGTTTGGCCTGGTACAAGAGCTTTACTCTCATACTAAAAGTGCTAGTTTCTGAACTGCAGGAGTACCTCTGTTTTATTTAGAATTGGTAAAGTAATATTTTGAACTAAAAGGAACATGATATTTTCACATGTAAATTTATATTCCACAAGTCTGACAAATAAAAATTAACGTGTAAAGAAAATTATTATATCTACTGTAGTTGGTAAAATTGTCATTGTTCTCTGTTGCTTCTTTTAACCCTAATTTTTTTACTGTTTTTTTTTTTCTTTTGATAAAATTTTTTCTGCCTTTGGGTTAAATAAAATCCAACCTTTTCTGATTTGGAAGGAAAACTGGCAGTATTCTATTGTTTATCAAGAAAAATCATAAATTCTTCAATATTCCTCTCACAAAAGGGACCTGAGATTATTTTAAGTGCTTTATCTTTATATAATGAGCATGTCCCCAGGCTTCTTCAAATGGTGGTTACAAATGAGGCTTCATTAACATTCCAGACCTGAATTTCCTTGGGTCATTAGCCCACATATGCTGCCCAGACTCCCTTTCATCCTGGAGGCCACCTGTGTCTCCTCAGCCTTTTTCAAGGGTGAGTGTCGTTTGTGCTGGCACCACGTCTGAGCTGGCTCCTCCACCATACTCACCTCACTGATGCCTGCTGACCTGTTTTCCTCAAAGCAGAAGTGAGAAGACACCCCCCCCCAATTCAATTCTATCCCATATTTTATTTAGTTAGTCCCCAAAGCAGTACTTGGTTATTCTAAATGTGATTTTTATCCCCCCCCCCCAACTAGAAGTCTGTTAGCTTCTGCTGTTTCTTTAGCATGTTCCCTCTTGTGCTGTGGGGTTGAGGAATTGAAATGATCAGTGTAGGTCTTTCCTGCATGCATATAATTAATTAATATGGATAGATATGTGGGGGATGGGGTGGCGAGTGGGGAAGGGGACTCTCAGTTGGTCAGACTCAGCTGGGCCCCCTTTTCTTTACTGAGATAAGTATCACCTGCTATTTTATCATAATGAGTGATTTCTAAGTGGCAGGAATAAACTGCTTCCCCAACAGGTCCCTATTCTTATTAATTTAATTTAAAACTATTATTATTATTAACTTCACTTTTATCAGTGATTGTCAGAAGTAGAAAAATCCTGTTAATAAAAATAGGAAACATTAAATCTAGTTGCAAATACTGTTTTAATATAATGGCAATCCAAGACAAAAACTACTCAATAAATTGTAATTAAAAACACTGTTTTCATTTGCCCAGGTTACCATCAATTTCCTCTTTTAATGCCTCTGTAACATGTTATAAAACAGGAGGTAGGTTGGGGGAAGGGAGGTTGCAGATTGGTGTGAATATAGTTTAGTAATTGGGAAGGTAAGGTATATGTAAGTTGTTTTAAACACACACACAGGTCTGGGAGTCAAGGAAATCTGCTCAGTAAGAGTGACTTTTAAGTGGAAACCTGACAGTAGAATAGGAGTTAGTCTGGCAAAGCCAAAGGCTTGTTCCAAGAGGAAAAAAGAGACCTGAGGTAAGAGAGAGCAAAATGAACCCAAAATCCTGAAGAGTGCAGTTTAAGAGTGCTGTGATGGATATGGCAAACTGTCACTCAGTAGCCATCCCATATTCCATCCTGTTTTGCAGAAAATAGAAAGTTAGAAACTACATTTTCTCCTTGGAAGCTGCGGTTGGAGGTACAATTTCCCAAAGCAGATGTATTTCTGCAAGATTTGGAAGATGAAGTGGAGCCTGTGCTCCTGCACGTGCTGCTACTGAGCATATTATGGATGGTTGGGGAGTCTAGGTTTGGTGACAGTATCCTGAACATGCTGTTTCCTGATCACGGGAGCTACCCGATTATGGCAGTGGAGAAAGTTGTAAATATCAGCTACAACTTGTGAACAGTTGCAGAAATAAGGTCTTGGTAGCTGCTCAAATGTTTTATCATGTATTCATATACACTGAAGGATTTATAGAAGGCATGTATTTTGTATATGTTTTCCCTTGGTCCCCTTTGTTCCTTCCTTTTTAATACATGGTGCGTTTGTGATTGCCAAGTTTATAATTTTGTCTGTAGATACAGGATGTCAAAATAGTACTGTGACTGTTCTAGAAAAGGATTGTTACCCCAGGATAAATGCAATGACTGATGGGACTTTGGGTCTCCCCTTTGTGAGAAAAGATGAGGTTATGTCTATGCGTATGAAGCATAAGTCTAGCATTGTAGGTTGGTACATGTTGTTGTTGCTGGTGATGTTTACTTGTGGGTAGAAGGATGTGCCTGGGTGTTAAGTAGCCAAGGGGTATAGGTGTATGTCATTGTAGTTTTGTTTGTCATCCTTACTTCAGAGGCTGGAACACCAAAACTACATTTCCCAAAGTCTCGTAGCTAAGATTCAGGATATGAATTGGGTTCTACTAATCAGATGCCCCTATGTAAGATTTGGAACGTAGAAGTGAAATGAGGGCAATTCTGCTGCTGCATGTGTTTTAAGTACCGTATGAAGGTAGTATCTTTCCCTCTGGAGCAGCTTCTACATCAAATGTCATTTTTATTGTTATCTTCCTGACTGTGGCAATGGGGCTTGGTTCTGGAGTCAGCAGATGGTACCTTCACAATTTGACAAATGTCTTCCAAATTGTAAGGGACAGTATCTCTTTTATGTCTTTGAAGATATTCCTGAAAGCTCAACCTTATAGTTCTGTAATTAGGTAAGTTCTATAAATAGGTAATTTAATACTCAGCTCTAAATCTCTTCCTGCCTGTGCTAGCTAGAGAAAATTCTGTTTTCTGCAACAAATCCTGACTGACTAAAGTACCTAAGACAAACACTCAGGGGAAACTATTTGTGATGCATGGTAAGAGCAGAGAACTCCACCAAAGTGAAATGGAGTGAGTAGAAAGGTAAAAAGAAAAAAAAAATAGTGTAACGGCATGGAAGGTTTTGGGAAAGAAATTAGAAGCACCTTCAAAATAGGCTACATCATGGAAGATAAAGGAAAAAGATAAACCGTCCCTCTTATCACTGTTGTCAGAAGGAGCAAACTGAGGGCATAAAGGGTTTTGTTTTGTTTTCCCAATGCTTGAAGTATTTCTAGTGATTATATAGTGAGAAGTGGCCAGAGATCAACACCACAGAAATCTGAGTAAAGCTGTTAGTCCCCCTTTCTCTCAAGCACGGGTACACACATATATATTCACACCATTCTCTCTCCACATACACACTGCCTGTCAGCTGATTCTGAAACTGAAGTGGTTTGAATTGTGTCCCCCAAGTTATATGTATTAGAAGCTTAATTCCCTGTAACTGTTGAGAGTGGGAAATCCTATTATGGTAATTGAAAGGTGGAGCCTTGAAAATGTGATTAAATTCTGAAGACCATGACCTAATGAATGGATTAATGATGGTGGTTGTGGGCATAGTTTTGAGGGTTTTAAAAGGAGAGCACATGAGAATCAGTCTCTGTCTCTCTGCCTGCTTCTGCCTTCTTGCAATGTGATAACCCTGGGTCACTGCGACCACCAACAAGGCCTTCACCAGATGTGTTCCTTGGACTTTGGACTTACCAACCTGTGGAATATACTATAAAGCAAATGTACCTCACAGGGCCTGGTTTTCCAAAGCCTTGCAGTTTCAAATATTGACCTTGCAGAGGACTGGAAATTTTCCTCAGGCTATAAGTCTCTGGTGTATGATAAAGATTTGTGGCACAGTAGGTTGCTGGCTCAAGGACAGACTAGTTACTGATTGTTATGTAAAGATACTGAGAAATTGCTGTAAGAAGGAATGTTTGCTAAAATCAAGCTTTTGTTGATAGCCTTACTGGAATATCATCTGGCTTGTTTCAGTGACAGTTATCAGCCTATATTGTTAAACTATAACTCCACCTATGTCCCTTCCTGTAACTTTCTGGTCTGGAAAATAAATGCAGGAAAAGAACCCCAATTCGGGGTTAATTTCCCAAGGAAGGGTTGGCTCTCTCTGGAGCATTCCCAGGGAAGTTAACCACTTTGGGGCTTCTCACTGCTCAGACGAGATGGGCTTTGAGTAATCCTTTGCATCTCTGTCACCCAGGGGAAGTGGGGTAACAAATCTGTGGGGGGTGAAGCAACACAAAGCAACACTAGCCTCCAAAACTGTAAGCAATAAATTTTGTTTTCTTTATAAATTACTCCCCACAGGTATTTCTGTTACAAGCTACACAAATGGACTAACACAGAAACCCATCCAACCAACCCTATTTGGACCTCAATGCCAGCCCTGTAATTTGGTCTTTTTTATTTCTTTCAGGAAATCTAATGTCATTTTATTTCTAGAGCTTTCCTTCTAATCTACTCTACTGACTCTTGAAACTTCCTCACTCTACGACTATTGACTTCTTTACGGTTAACACTGTTTCGGTTATATGTAGTTTCTTGTCCCTATGAGCTTATCATTCTAAAATATGACACCAACATGCCTTTGTAAGACATTGTAGGAATTGCTCGGAGGACTAGGTCCTTTGCATAGGCTAAAATTTTCAGTTAGGAGCATTGTAGTACCAGCTCTTATTTGCCAGTGCTAAGAAGGGAGCAAGTCCAAGGCAGAGGGAAAAGAGCTGTGTTCTTCAGTAGCTGTCCCTGGGGTGCTGCTTTCAGTCACTTAGCCTGAACTCTGTCCTTCACCTGAATGCTTTTAAATAGTCTGAACCTAATTATAATTCCTTACCTGAAAATAGAAAATTCCCTTCTGTATGTGCCCTCTTGCCTGTGTGGCTCTCTAGGACTTTCCAAAATGCCTTCTGGTGTATTTTCTCATTTTATCCTGAGAAAAAAGGGAAAGAGGCAGGGGAGAGTTCTTAATCCTCATTTTAAACATTAGAAAGCCTCAGTTTTGAAGAACTGAATGACCTGTAGTGGGTCACATAGCTGGGTAAGGGCTCAACGTTGGCAAAATCCTGCTCTCCTCTAACTCCTGGCCTGGCCCTTTTTCATCTTCATTAGTGTTTTCCAAACTTATTTTACCATGTCTGGCTACCACCTGTAAATATTTTTGAATATTTTTAATTGACTTACTTTTTTACCCCAATTCATTTATCAAATGGGGAACTTTATATCATTATCATAGATGGAAAAATAGTACCTCTTTCCAAATGGAAGGTAACTGACTCTAAGTACTCAAAACAAAGCAATATTATGAAATTCTAGCTAAATAAGTTGTCCTTAGGTTGCCAGCCAAAGATTATGAATCCTCAGCCTACTTTATCATTGTAAAAAAGAAAATTTAGCAGATATAGAGATATTAAAAATAAGCTATCATGAACCCGAGACATTTTCTGTGATAATGTTAAACAGATTGAAAGAGAGTTAAAAAGAATAAAAGATCAAAATCACTATGTGAATAAATATTTTTAGGCTAAGCATGTCTGTGGACTCCCATATTATCCCATCTACCCCAAAAGGTAGATATTTTCCAAAAACTCTTTGGGAAATACCACTGTGTTCTATTTACTCACAAATCTCTTAAATTGTGTTTTCCTAGTGAATTTAAGTCCCAAGTGTGGACTTCGAACATTGTCTTCCTTCTTCCCCATGAGATTGTGCTACCACCGGGGACTTGGAACCCAATACTGTCTTCTGGCTCCTTGCCTGCCCTGCTTGTATCTTTTCATGTTTCTATACAACTGCAAAAATGGCTCTGATAACAGAAATTTTGACACAAGTATCTAAATAGGCATAAATCGAGATTTCTTCATGGACACTTTCTAATTATCTAGCGTATTTTTCAGCTGCTAGAGGAAACCAAGCAACACAACATGGTTAGGCATAAATAGGATATTCTTTTCAGAAGAATGGATCCTCTTTTTTAAAAAAATGCTATTTTAGAAAACAGATTTTGTAGCAATTAGCCGGTACGTTTAGTAAGGAAAAAATTAAGTCTTTGGAGTAAGCTAAAGAAACTGCTTGGATATCCTCTCAGTAGAATCCTGGAGCTTCTGGGAGATTCTCTGATTTGAGATGGGAATTTGTCCCTATCATTACCTTTGAGCTGTTTTATAATTCTCTAAGTTGTAGATAGCTAATAGCAATGCAAATAATTCTTGTCTACAGATGTTCAAACAAATTTTGTCTGGTGGAAAAAGCCACTTAGATTTATCTCAACATTCCCTTATTCCATATAAATAATTCTTTGATTTCTCCTTTGAATAGGCTGCAACATTGATCTGAGTCTCTCATTAATTAATGAGTTAAGCAAAATGTTTATTTTATATCTGTATGAGAATCGTGATTTCATTATTCTTTTTTAAAATTTCTCTTTTAACTCTCCAGTATGGCAATTTGAAATCAAAGTTTAATTTTTTAAAAGACTTACTGGTATGGGTATTTTTCCATCTTAAGCTGCAATAATTTGAAGATACATCTGCTAATATTTACTTAATACCACTGTAATTATTGCTGTGATTCACACACACACACACACACACACACACACACAAACCCGCTTTGACCTGTTAAGTAACAGAAAAGGAGAATGATTATAATTATTATAATAGTTTATCTAATTGTGGTTTTCTTGAATATAACAGATGAGGTGATTCCATGTAACTGTCTTTGGCTGTTGGTATTTTATACATAGAATGCCTACCCAGAGCAAACTATGTTCAAAGGTGTCTCATGAGATGATGATTAGTAGTGAAGAGCCCCTAAGGTGACTTGTGAAGTCATGAAGTTCAACCTTCACGCATCACGTTTTTATGCAGCATTGGCTGATTACCTCCTTCTAGCTGCAAGCAGAACCCTTTTTTTCCCCTTCTTTTGAAGCTACTTCTCCCAGGCTATCTGCCTAAGAAATGTGAAAATTAGGAAGAGTTTGGGCTTTTAAGATATGTGGGCTTGATTCAAATTCCTGCTATGTCACTGGTGATGTGACCGGTAAGCTAATGTATATCTTAACTTCCAGTCTCCTCACCTTTGACAAGGAGATAACAACCCTCAGAAGATGGTGGCATCGGGCAATGCTTAAATGGTGCTGAGCTCAACTCATGTGTGTTGCCCCCTCTTCTCTTCACCTATGTTGTTTACAGTTGTATCTTGGAGGAGCACAGAACCAAGTACAGTAGACATGGCTTTGTACATGCAAACCTCTATGGAAATTCTTGTGAACACTACAATTTGAAAATCTGACTTGCATTGGAACAACAAACAAAAGGCAAGTCTATATGTAGGTTTGTGATGTGTTGAGTCACATTGCCTGATCAGTGACCACAAAGACGATGAGTTAGAACTACATATCAAGGCCTCTCCACTCCCAATACTAGTGGAAGGGGCTGAACAGGATCTCAGTTTCTCTCAGGTCTCCAGATGCTGTCAGGTGTGAGGTGGTATCTCATTGTGATTTTCATTTGCATTTCTCTGATGTGATTCCTTATGCTGAGCATTTCTTCAAATACCTGTTGGTCCTATGTGTATCTTCTTTTGAGAAATGTCTATTCACTCCTTTGCCCTTTTTAAAATTGGGTTATTTGTTTTCTTGCTAGTGAACTCTTTGAGTTCCTCATGTACATTCCTCTTATCAGATGTATGGTTTGCAAGTATTTTCTCCCATTCCATAGGTTTTCTCTTCAATCTGTTGTTTTCTTTGCTGTGAAGCAGCTTTTAGTTTGATGTAATCCCATTTCTCTATTTGTGCTTTTGTTGCTTATGCTTTTGGAGTCATATTCAAAAATCATTGCCCACACAGATGTTGTAGAGCTGTTCCCCTATGTTTTCTTCTAACAGTATTACACTTTCAGGTCTTACATTTAAGTCTTTTATCCATTTTTTAATAAACTTTATTTTTACAGCAGTTTTAGGTTTACAGAGTAATTGTATAGAAAGTACAGATAGTTCTCATAACACTCCCCCACCCACACACACAATTTCTCCTATCGTTAACATCTTACATTAGTGTGGTACATTTGTCACAATTAGGAACCAATACTGATAATAATTCAAATTTACATTAGGTTTCCCTCTTTGTGTTGTACAGTTTTATGGGTTTTACCAAATGCATAATGTCATGTATTCGTCATTATAGTATCATATGGAAGTCTCAATACCCTAAAAATCCTCTGTGCTCCACCTACTAAACCCTCTCCCTCCCCCACACTACCTCAAACATTTGTGTGTGTGTGTGTGTGTTGAGAACATTCAAAATCTAAAAGCTATCTGAAAGTATACAATAAATTGTTGTTAATTATAGTCACCCTACAGTGCTATAAAACAATCCATTTTGAGCTGATTTTTGTATATGGTATAAGTGTCTAATTTCATTCTTATACATGTGGATATTCAGTTTGTCTAACACCATTTATTGAAGAGACTGTCCTTTCTGCATTGTGTGGTCTTGGCACCTTTGCTAGAAATCCATTGACAGTAAATGTGTGGACTTGTTTCTGGGCTCTCTATTCTGTTCCATGGATCTATCTATGTGTCTGTTTTTACACTAGTATCATGTTTTTATGTGTCTGTTTTTACACTAGTATCATGTTTTTATTACTCTTCTCAGGACTGCCTTTTATGTTAGTAAATAGTAAGACAAAACACAAGAAATAAAATGAAAAGAGGTATAGACCCCAGATGAGTAATGAGCTGCTAGTTGGACAGAAGTTTTTGTTTTGTTTTTGAGGCAAAAATATTGAAAACATTCTAAGTTTATTATTAATCTTAACACTTTCTTTATGGAACACATTCTAAACACCTTCCCAGATCAGATGGAGAGAGGAATGGAAATACATATTTATTGCTGTTCTTAGTATAAAAAATGAACTAAGCTGAGTGAAAGATTGCTCTGAAAATGTTCTTATTCTGACTTTTTTCCACATCTTTAAGGAATGCATAGCAATGAATCACACAAAAAAGTGAGTTTGACACCAAAGTGTATAAAACTGGATTAATAATGTGCCAGCTCTTCCCCTTTGGTCTTTAGTCTCAATAGAAATTAATTTTTCCTGCAGTAATTCAGGGAAAGGGAATTTTGATTGACTTCATTTTGGTATTATATTCTTGGATTCTCAAACATACTGAACTGTTAATCAGAATTTTATCAAATCTGAGTCCCCTCCATAAGAAAGTTTGAGAGTGTGGAATCACAGCAGTTACGTTCTTCCCGCTGACCAGAAGAAAGTATTTAATTTCAGATTGCTCTCTTCATATTCCCCACAGCTCCAAGAAAATTGAGACTGCAGTGGAACCCCTCACTAATAAGTCTTTAAGGGATGAGACTTATCAAAAAAAAAGTTTTTTAAAAAACAGTTCAACTCCAAATTAATACATCATTTGAAGAAAAGTTGTACAATGCACAGTCTTGAATGGTCAAGTTCCTGTGTAGGTTCTAACAGCCGCTCCCAGCTGAAGGTTCCTGAGTTTGAACAAAGTTGTAAATTTCAGATTTTATCTTCTACTTGTACATTTTCTTCTTTGTTTCATATGCAAAAAAAAAAAAAAACATTGCATTTTTTATTTTTCCTATTTTTCTGTGGTAAAATAGGGACGATTCTAATATTCATGCAAATACTGACCTTTATTTCCCTTTTATGCCCTAATTTCTAATTCTGTACAATCTCTGTTGGACATCTATAAGCAGGAAGAAAGATACTTAGTGAGGCAGGTGAGATTAACTGGATTGCATTTGTACTGTTAAATATTAATTCCCGGGAGCTAAAGGGAGTGAAGATGTCTGTTTCCTTTGGGGTTTGAAATTAGGAGCAGTCTTCTGGGAGTTCCTTTTTCTAGATCTTCTCCCGGCCTCTTTCCCACTTCACTCTGGGCAGGAAAGGCAGTGGGGTGAGGGGAAAACAGATTTGAGCCACACAGACCTGGGCTTGAGGCTACACTCTTCTACTTTATAGCGGGGTTATGAGACTTAGTTTTCTCCTCTGAAAAAAAACAAACAACACTTTCTGGCTTGGGACAGAGGGAATGTACTTAAAGCTTTTGACACATTATAGACACTCAATAAATGGCAGGTGTTATTATTGCACATAGTATAGACACTCCTCCCCATACCCATGTTCTTAACATAACTGTCTTTCCACCCCAAGATTGTCAACTCATAGTGTCTGTTTCCTAAAATGCCTGTTGTTAATTCAGTTAGTATTTAATGCAATTTTCCTGAACCCCTAGAATGTATGCTTTATATGTTGTATAATTTAGTAGTATTTCACCAACAGTAATAAAATTTCTTATCCATAAGTGTATCTTTGGGGTTATCTTTTTAATTAACAGAGGCATGAGGATACCTACCATCCTTAAACATCTGCTGATTATTTGAGTTCAGTAAACAATAAATACACTTTGTTGCCCTGAGCCAGATGATGATGAAGTTTCTTTTGAGAAGAGAAATGAGAAGAGGTTCTTCTTATCCCTTTCTAGTTTGTAGATCTGGAAGAAACATTTTAAAAACACATTTTTTTTCAAACATGGAAATGGAAGCCCAGGGATCTCAGTTGCCTTCCCTTATAAAACTAGTTAGTGGCAGATCCCTGCAGGTGAACTGACTCTTAATTTGGTCCCAGACTAGGATTTCCTCTGCGCCATATCCTTGCTTTCTGATCACAGACATGTCCTGTCCACTGCAGGTGGATCTTTTCTGTTGCTTTGCCCCCCACGGATTTGTCACCCCGCTTCCCCTGGGTGACAGAGCCACAAAGGATTACTCAAAGCCCATCTCTTCTGAGCAGTGAGAAGCCCCAAAGTGGTTAATCTCCTGGAACCCTCAAGAGTGAGGCATTCCTTCCATTTGTGAAATTAACCATGAATTGGGGTTCTCTTCCTGCATTTATTTTCCAGCCCAGGAAGTTGCAGGAAGAGACATAGGTGAGGTTATCATTTTAACAAGCTTAACAATAGAAGCCAGTAACATTCAGTAAAAACAAGTCAGACAACATTCCATTAGGTAATTAAGTGATCCACCAACAAAAGCTTGATCTTAGCAAACATTCTCTTCTTACAGCAATTTCCCAGTATCTTTACATATCAATCAGTAACCTGTCTGTCTGTGAGCCAGCAACCTTTTGTGTTACAACTCTTTATCTCACAACAGAGACTCAATAGTTTGGGGAAAATTTCCTGTTTTCTGTAAGGTCAATATTTGAAAATGCAAGGCTTTGGAAAACCAGGCCCTGTGAAGTACATTTGATTTACACATACTCTACACTTTTCCCCTGTTTAGTTGCTGGAAGAACATTCCAAAGTGTAATCTAGAGAACAAGTTGAGGGTAGGATCCAGTCCATCTTTGACCCCAATCTTTGTTATATGTGCCAAAATTCTGCAGAGGTATCCTTATGCTCTGAGAATCAGAGATTAATTTTTCTAATCTGGGAAACCAAATAACTCATCAGTGTCCTTTTGCTCCTTCACAGCTGTTTATTCTGCCTTCTTTCATCCATGACTGCCTTAATTGTCCTAACCAAATATGTGTATATGTGAGTACTTTTGAGTGTGAGAATGCTCTTCTTTTCTTCTGGTAACCATGGATGGCTTTACTTGCTTTATTTTGATTTTTATTAGTGGGCTACCAGATCTAAACTGTGCTCACTTTTTTGCCTGCAAATTCTCCAGAGAAAGCGCCACTGTTTCTTAGAGCAAATGAACCTGTGGCATGTTTTCTCTTTTTCTAGGCATAAAAGGTTATAATGCACTGTAAATTTGACATCTAGCATAAGAAATAAAATCTCTATAGTCTACAAAAATAGCAAGTGCAATGAAAGAAACATAATACTAAGTGGTGGAAGACCCAGGTTCTAATCTTATTTTTTCTGTGTAACATCTGAGTTTTAATCATAAAACAAGGTGACTGGACTTGAAAAGTTATTCTTAAATTTGTTCAGATAGTAGAGTTTCTGGAAGTCAGTGTAATTTTGTGGAAAACTGATTAACTTCATCAAACTAATGGATAATAAATTTACAAACATGAAAGACTAGGTAGGTTATATAATAATAATCAATCGCAGCCACTAAAAGTAATTTATCTATTCAGTTAGTCATAGGATAAAACTTAGTAGTAGATGAACTGACAGCATGACCAAAAGTTTACTTTAAAAAAAGATTAATGAAAGCTTAAAATTGAGAATATTTTATCCTCAGTGAATTTTTTCTTTACATTGAAGGAAATGCCAGTGTCCAACATTAGATTTAAACCTTTTTGTCCAATGTGCTGAAAACTGAGATTCAAAAGAAGCACCACTTAAGAACCTCTGGACCTCATCTCCTAGCTCTAAAATGTCTATCTCTATTGCTTCTTGTTCAAACATTACTTGTTCTGATTCTACTTGCTTTTCAGGTTGCAGATACTGGGAAGGTATTTTATAACTTTCTGTGAACACTAACTCAAAGCTTTGAATGGGATAACCATTCAAAGTGGAAATTCAGGTAGAAATTATGCTCTGAACCAGAGGATCTGGAACACAGTGATATCTCACAGTGCTGCTGAAATGTCTCCATGGAAATACCCCTTTCTACAGAGGGGCCTGGGCATTTTGAGGCCCATCACAAGTGCATGATATCTTTGAAATCTGGGTCCTATCTTTAAAATTTATTTTAAAACTTCCTATAAAAATATTAAATTACTTACCAGAAAAAAAAGCCCTACAGATGGAACTGTGTTGTAGGAGACTGTTCCGCTCCACGGGAGACAGGCTACTCTTTGGGGGTCGAGGGTGCACATGCTCAGATTTGCCTGTCTCATCCTGGCTTAGAAACTCTTTTTAGCTACATAGCATAGCATAGCAGACCCACTGTGAAAACACCACTATGAGGCCAGAGAGTCTTAATTTGAGTATAATAACTGGTAGCCTTCTTACAAACTAACTGCTGTGTGTGGGGAAAATTAAAAATAAGGCTTTGCTAAATGTCACGTTCTGTGTCCACATTAAACATCAGGCTCCTAGCTTGCATACATGTGTTGATTCAGTTCCTAAGTGACTCATTACGTAACCTTGGGATCAGATCACTGCCTTTGATGAGCATTAAAAGAAAAACTGATTTTTTTTTTTTTTTAAACAGACAGGAGTTTCTCTTTTTATAATGCCTGAATCCTGGGTGAAAAGAAACTGATAAAAGACATGAAAGGGAAGAGGTAGGCTAAAAAAAAAAAGGTTAAAAAGTGTCCTCTTTTTCAAGGTAGTATTTTTAAAGCAACTCAAGTCATTACTGAACTATATTAAGCCTCTTTAAAACATTGCTGAAATATTCAGATAATTTAAATGACAAATATGCCGCTATTTTAAATTAGATAATTACCTTAGGTTGTGTCCTTTTACTTTCAGTGTACAGATCAACACCAAATGTTGAAGACATATTGTGTTATTTACAAAAAAATAAGAGGAAATAAAGGGGAATTGCCTATTTATCTGTTTTGTTAAGTTCAAAGTTAAATTAATAGACACAAAGAAAAGTACATCCTAGATTAGTATGTCTCCATTGCCACCACCAAACCCCTTGCCTCTCTGACCTCTTATGGGAACCATTTTCCTTTATTCATTTAAGAAATATTTTAAAATTTTTTTAGCATATTCATTGTTAGAAATCATACTTTATTCTTTATGACCCTTACCCAATCTCTCTCCTTCCCCCTGCCCCTTCCCCTTTTCTTCTCTTTTCCCCTCCCCCTCTAATAACCACGGATTTGTTCTCTCCATCTGATAGATTAACTGTTCCTCTGTTGGTTTGTTGCCTAGATGATCTGTCCAGTACTGAGACAGGTGTGATCAAGTCCTCCCTATTATCACATATCAGATGTTTCTTCTATTACCTATTTCTATGGAGTGTGCTTTGTCGGGAGAGGACCTTTTTTTTTTTTTTGTCTCCACTGGTGCCTCTCCTTACGCCAATGAAGTTGAGAGTGTGGCGTGCCATCTGTACAGTGGTTGTGACTGCTGCTATAGAGACTAGTCACTTTTGCAGCAGCCATGACAACTGCAGTGACTAGAGAGGACTACCCATGTGAAAGTCATGTTTTTGGTGTGCTCTTTACCTAGTTGTGGCTGGGTTCAGCTTCTCCCAACTCCATGCCTCATTCTAAGATGTTGCTGCAGAGCAGTTGGGAGGGGGAAGGAGATGGGAAGGGGGAGGGGAAACCGGGTGGGAAGCAGGGAAGGCAGGGGGAGCATGATCAAGGCCCATGGCACCCCCATTCTGGCCGAGTAGACCAGGGGGCTTCAAGTGGTGGCTCGGTCATCGTTGAACTGGTTGTAAATGTCAAAAGGGCATGGCTGAGGCCCTCAGCCCTCCCCTGTCCCTGACTTGGGAGCCCAGGGGACTTTTAGTCCTTCTAGGTTTTATAGGTGTTGTTTGGTGGTATTAGACCTTTACTAGGTAATATCAAACTTTGTCTCTGATATGTGGGTATTTTGTTTTTTCTTTCAGTTCTGTGTTGAATTATTTGTTATTCCCACCACCTAAACTCTGGACTGGAGCTAATTTGTTGTCCTTTGCTTACTCCTAAAATGGGGGAACTAGCACTTGAGTCCTATATTTGAGCTAAGCATTAAATTGCTTCATTGCTGCTCATTCTCTGGGAAGGCTTTTTGTGCAGATCAGGTTTTAGTGGTTGACCTTATGTGTACTTCTGGGTCTTGTGAGTTCTGGTACACCTGGGTTGTGGGGAAACACTCTCTGGTCTGGGCCTGAATCTCTTCAGCAAACTGCACCCCCTGCAGTTCTATATTACTGATTAGTCTCCACTGAGGGGTCCTGCACTGATTGGAGGACAGATCAGCTGTCCTTGCTATGCCCCAGTATTCTCCAGGTAGGCCTGTCTCCCCCACCACCTGCACTCCACACACTTCCTATGTGATGGGCCATGTGCTGGTCCCTTGCAATGACTCACTGGCCCCTGAGTGGTTCCTTTTTTAGTTGTTGTGGCTCCTTGCTCCTATTTGGATCCACGGGAACCCTGGTAGTGATCTTACTGGCCTGGGGGGCAAGACCTGCTTCTCCCCCGCCACCTCCATGCAACTTCATACAAAATACACAGCTGCAGCTTTTGCCAGCTCTTTCTCTGAGTACTCAACAGCTCCAGCCTTAAAGTGACCAGGGCTCAAAATGGTGGGAGTGATCCTTTTTCTCATTGTGGCTTCTCCTGTCTTCATGAACTCAGTAGGTCTCTCCTCCTCTTCCCCTGAGCTTAGCAGCCCCAGCTTTGCAGTCATTGCTTTAATAGTTGTAAATCAGTTGATTTGTGGGAGTGATGCTGGGGACCATCTATTCCACCATCTTGACCAGAAACCATAGTATTTTTGAAATACCTATGATCCTTCCTAGACTTCTGTAGGTGCTGGGAAAACAGAAGTGAAGAGACAAAGCCCCAGCCTTCAAGAAAGAGAAATACGGGGTGTGGGAAACTGGACATAAAATGCCAGATAGTGACTAGTGCTAGACCAGTAAGCAGTATAAATCTATTGACAGTGATCAGATCCAGCTATTTAAGAAGAGTGGTCAGAGAGGGCCTCTTGAAGACATGCTATTTGAGCAGCAACCTGAAAACAGTAGGGGAGAGATCATAGTGGAGATCTGGGGGAAGAATATTCCTGGCTCCAGGGGAACACACTTGGTGTAGTCAAGGAAGAGCAATAAACCACTGTGGCTAAGGCAGAGTGACTAAGCAAGAAGGGGGTAAGAGATAAGCTCAGAGAGCTGGGCAAGGGCCAGACCATGCAGGGCCTTGGAGGCATTTTGTGAGGATTTGGATTTTAAGTATCGTGGAAAAGTATTGGAGAAATTTGAGGAGGGAAGAAATGTAATCCTGTTTACATTGTAAAAGACCACTCTGGTTGCTATGTAGAGAGAACTGATTGTGGAGAAGCAGAAGCAGGGAGACCATAAATATGTATGCAGGAGATGATGATGGCTTAAATGAAACTGGAAGCTGTGAAGATTGTGGTAAATGGTTGGACTTGGAATATATTTGAAAGTAGAGTCCACAGATGGTTTGTGCCGGGGGTTGAATGGTGGTCCCTAAAAAAGATGTCTGCATCTTTCCTCACCTCTGGAACCTGTGAATGTTGACCTTATTTGGAAAAAGGATCCTTGAAAAATATAATTAAGTTAAAGACCTCTAGATGAGATCATCCTGGATTATTCAGATGGGTCCTATATCCAGTGATGCCTCCTTATAAGAGACAGAAGAGGAAAACACACATAGGAGAGAAGGGCATGTGAAGATAGAGGCAGAGGTTGGAGTTCTGCCCAGAGTCACCAGAAGCTGGAAGAGGTGAGGAAACACGGCCTTTGGAGGGTGTGCAGCCCTGTCAGCAACTTCATTTTAGACTTCTGGCCTCCAGAACTGTGAGACAATAAGTGGCTACTGTTTTAAGCCATGAATTTTGTGCTAATTTGTTACAGCAGCCCTAGAAAACAGGCTAATAAACTGGATATGGTATAGAGAGGACTCTGTTGCTCAGAAGAGAGGCCAGGATCAGAGATGTACATTTGGTAGTTGTCTATGTATAATTACGTTTAAAGCCATGGCTCTGAATACAATCAGTAGGGAAATCAGTGTAGATAGAGGAGAGAATGGAAGAGGTGCCTATCCCTGGAGCACAATATCAAGAGGTCAAAAAAAGAAGAGGTGCTCACAAAAGTGTGGTAGAAGCAGCTTCAAGTTAGGTGGAAGGAGAACCAAGGAAAAGAGTCATGTCACTTTATGCTAAAAGAAATGCGTATCAGGGAGAGAGGATCAGCTTTATCAAATACTGCCAAAAGGGCCGACACCGTGGCGCACTTGGGAGAGTGCAGCGCTGGGAGCGTAGCGATGCTCCCGCCGCGGGTCCGGATCCTATTATAGGAATGGCCGGTGCACTCACTGGCTGAGCGCAGTGCAGATGACACCAAGCCAAAGGGTTGCAGTCCCCTTACTGGTCACAAAATAGACAAAAAAAAAAAAAAAATACTGCCAAAAGATCAAGTGAGACGAGGACTGAGACTCAACCATTGGATTTGCTGAGGTGGGGCTGTTTATAATCTTGAAGATGTTTTCAGCAGAGATTCAGAAAAGAATGTTAAGAGACTCCCCAAAGTCACTCAGCAAAGAGTTGCTGGTCTCACATGGACAGGAAACTAAATACTGTCCGATTTTGTAGGTTCCATTCTACTCATGTTATGCAGCATTAAAAGGGGTGTACTCAGGTGGAATTGGGATAAGAGCTACTTATCCGGTTTATTCATACAATAGTAATCATCATGATTATAGCTATCATTTATTGAATGTTTACTATGTGCTAGGCTCTCTGTTGAATGATATAAAAATACATGTCATCTTATCCTTCCATCAACTTTGATAAGTAGGCTTTTATTCTCATTTTACAAACGAGAAAATGAAATCATCTTTAATGCTCTATAATAGTTAAAACCTCAAACATACCAGGATCCCATATCCAAATTCTGAGGCATTTTGCATTACTTTTGGGTTAGGGAATTGTAACAACACCCCTTGTTGGAAAGATAGAGATGCATTCTTTACTTTTCTTCTATTTCTACTTGGGGTTTCCGTAACCTCACAGCAAAACTATCGAAGGCCATGGTGCGCCTGAAATATTTACTGCACTACTTGGCAGGTGATACAACTGACAAGATGCCAAAACCCACAAGGAGAAAATACTGTTATTGAGTAATTAGTATTTACCAGGCATTGTACTAAATGTTTTATGTGCATGAATTAATATAACCAATGCTCAATGGGGCTCAGAGTATTTAAGTGATTTCACAAAGGACTCATTTAATAAAAGGCAAAACTAAGTTTGACTCTACGTTGATTCTATTTGAATCTGGTTCTAGTTCTAAAACCCATCCCCCTTTATTTTAAACTACATCTTAAATATCCTACACATTGGGATGTTGTTACCATGAAACTAGGGGACTGAACTGGAGAAGACCTGTCAGGTATCTGGTCTTAACCTACTTTTCTAGCTTTTTATTTATGTTCCTTTATAAGTTCCCTGTGTTTTAGTTACATGCCTTAGGTTTTTCTGACTTAAAATTTTGCTCATCATTCCTTTTGCCTTAATTCTATCTATCCTTGAAGGACCAGTTTCAATGCTAACTCCTCCAAGTAGTCTTCCTTGACTTCTCCTAGTGCTGCTCTCCCTTAACAGTCTAATTCCCTGATAGAAATGATCCCTAGGTGCCTTGTATTGGGATTCTATGTCCATATTTCTAAAAACTTCTTGTATATTCTTTACAGGTGAAAGCTATGTGTAGTCTTACTTTAACGGACACCTCTCTTATGGGGTTAACCAGAACCCAATACCTAGGCAAGAGAAAAAAGAACATGTTATCTTTAAAATCCACTGATGAGATGTTCAGTTGCCACCTGGAGGACTTTAATAGGGAAAAAAATATTTCCAGACTGACTTAGTACTATTTAATTGAGATGTGCACTGCATTTTCATCTTTGGAATAAAAAAATTAGTTCGGTTTGAAAAATTCTTAACCTTGGATAAAGCTTGCTAATAATTTTTATGCATAAAAGGATTTGAAAATTAAAAACGTATATAGTATTTGTTAATACCTACTAAATATTATATGCTTCTCAATTTTAATCTTGGAAAAAACGAAGTTTTTAAAAGTTTACATGGGTATTAAAATGCTTTTAAGACCATGTTCTTTTTTAGGAAGCTCATCCTGGCAAATAACAGCAAATAGCAGCCTTTTCCAGGAATATGCCTAGAAGACATCTTTTCCCTGGCATTGCCATGCTAGTGACTGACCAAGACTTGGAAAGCATTTTGTGTTAAAAGATTGAGTGAGATAATACTCATATGTCAATATACTGAACAAAAACCTAGACAACTTTCAGTGAAAATCTCTCCAGCTCTTTATTTTAATTTTCTCCTATTTCCTTTAATTAAATAAATTATCTGAGAATCACACCATTGCCTTCCCTGGTTCTGAGGCTTCTGGACTTGGACTGAGCCATGCTATTGGCATCCAGTTTGCAGACAGCCTATCGTGAGACTTAGCATTCAGAACTGCATGAGCCAATTTCCCTCTCATCTGTCTACATATCCTATTTGTTCTGTCTCTCTGCAGAACTCTAATACAGACACTAAGAACACCTGCAAAATAACCAGAATAGCAGGAATAAATTTGCTATAAAAGAAATTAAGATATCTCCATTTTCCTCATATTTTCCCTGGTGAGTTCTTTTTTTTTTTTTTTTTTTATTAAAAATGAATTCAAAAGCCCGATAATTTTGTGGGCGAGTGTGTGTATTTGTGTGCATGCATGTGTCCACACAAAGGTGTTCTAAGTGTGTAAACCTGGCCATGCCTTGTCCAGACATCAAAAGACTTGGATTTTTCTACCGATGATTTGCTTTTATCTTTGAGATCATTGGCCTGAACCCAGAAAAATTCAAAGACCGACATCTTGGTGAGGGCAAAACAGAAAAAATTCTGGCTTGTCTTCTCTGGCTGAGTAAAATTGAGGGTGTTGTGGGATACAGCTTCAATCTGCTGGAACTACTTGTGTGTTTAGCAAGCTTGAAGAATGGTCAAGTTAATTTTTCAAATTAAATTTAATTGTATTCTTAAATATTTGTAATTATACGCACCAGTTTGTTATGAAAAAAATTCAGACTTTATATAAAATTATCTAGTTTAAAATGAAAGCTTTTTTTCATTGCCTCCTCCTCATTGCTGCTTCTGAGCAGCAATCACTAAGGTTTCTACCTATGTAAGGCAATTAGATTTAGAATAGAGTTTTTAAATGTAGTACATTAAAATTTAAACAAAAACATACTGCAGCCATACACTGAGAAAAGAAGTGTTTAAAAATTCCCAAATTAAGTTGGTATCTTGTAAGTACAAAAGTAACTTTAAAAGCAAATATATGGGGCCTGCCTGTGGCTCACTCGGGAGAGTGTGGTGCAGATAACACCAAGGTCATGGGTTCGGATCCCATATTGGGATGGCGGTTGGCTCAGTGGGCGAGTGTGGTGCTGACAACACCAAGTCAAGAGTTAAGATCCCCTTACCGGTCATCTTTAAAAAAAGAAGGAAAGAAAGAAAAAAAAGCAAATATATCCATTAATATAGAAAGAAACCAGCATCTGCACTGAGAATGCAAATAGTGACGGATGAAATTAAGAGTAGCACTTTAGACTTTGGATTAAGGCCCATTTTTACTAACTTCCATTATTCCATTTATTAAAAAAATGCCATTATTAGCAAGTCGCTCTCTGGATCGTAGTTTCATATTTTAAATAACGGTAGCTAGAATTTGTAGGGGCACTGTACAAAGACTTTATACGTAATAACTCTATAGCCTATGAATTAGATACTATTACAATCTCAGTTTGTAATGAGGAGAGGGACAGAGAGATAAAACAACCCACTCAAATTCCACAGCAAACAAATGATAGCTAAGATTTGAACCCAGACAATCTGACTTCATACGCTTAATGACATGCATGAAAAGGTAGAAAATGCTTGACTGCCTCCTTACAGAGTAGATATGAAGACAAGAATAAAAGTGTATATAAAAGCAATTCAAACACTATAACGTACTATAGAAGATACTGTGTTAGGCATATACAGAAGCTAGAAATGTCAATAAATGTTGAAGAGGGAGGCAATCTTTGACTACTGTGCTCCAGAATACCCTTGGAGAATCAAGACATATTTCATAAATTAAATTGATGGATGTGTATTTTGATTAAATACATTTATTTGTATAAAGCCAAGAAGCTAATAACTTCATACATTTCTGCAGTATAATTTTAAATATTTATATTTGATAACAGTAGCCACTTTGTAAAATTAAGTAAAATACAGGTATAAAATTAGGATAAAAACATGCTATAGTTCAAGTATTTTCCACTGTATTATTTTAGCCCACACAAACTATTATCTAAGGAATAGAAACTTGCTTATCAAATTTAGAAGCAAGGCAATGAGCATAATACAAAAAATGATATTTTGCACGTTCCTGTTGTACTTCCAGGGTGCAGGAGCCCAGTGATTATCACCACACACAAGAAAAACAAACAATAGATAATGATCTAAAAGGTAAATTGTGTCTGCAAAATAAAGCTAAATCATATTTTTAACTTTAACATTTACTTGTACACTTTTGTGGGGTAGACTGTGTTGTTTCAATACATGCATATACTGCACAGTGATTTACTTAGGGTAAATAGCATAGTTTTGTACCCGTTAGACCACCACTTCTCCCACACCCACCCCCTGGCCTCTGGTAACCATTATTCTATTCTCTACTTCTATGAGAATATGAGAATCACTTTTTAAAAAAAATTCCACATATAAATTACAAATGAGATCTTGTGGTATTTGTCTTTCTGTGCCCAACTTCACTTAACAGTTCGCTCCATGTTGCTGCAAATGGTAGAATATCATGTCTTTTTATAGCTGAATAGTATTCCACACATACATACATATATACACACCACAGGTTTTTATCCATTCATCTGTTGATGGGCATTTAGATTGATTTCCATCTCTTGGTTATCTCTCACTGTACACAAAAATCAATTCAAAATGGATTAAAGACCTAAATTTAAGATCCAAAACTACAAAGCTACTAGAAGAAAATGTAGGAGAAATGCTGCGCAGAATGGGAGTGGGCAGCACTATTTTGAATAAGACTGCAAAGGCAGAGGCAACTAAAGCAAAAATATGCAAATGGGACTAAATCAAACTAAGAAGCTTCTGCACAGCAAGGGACACCATCAAAGTGAACAGACAACCTACAGAATGGAGGAAAGTGTTTGCAAACTACACATTAGACAAGGGGCTAATATCCAGAATACATAAGGAACTCGAACAACTCAAAAACATAAAACAAACTCAACAGCAAAAAACCACCAAAAACAAACAAAACAATTAAAAGATGGGCAAAGAACCTGAACAGATATTTCTCAAAAGAAGACATACAAATGGCCAACAAGCACATGAAAAAAAAAAATGCTCAAAATCACTAATCATTAAGAAAGTGCAAATTAAAACCACAATAAGATATCATCTCACTTGAGTTAGAATGGCTGTTACTAAAAAGACAAAATAACAAATGCTGGCAAGGATGTGGAGAAAAGGGAACCCTCTATGTTGTTGGTGGGAATGGAAATTGGTACAGCCACTGTGGAAAACAGCATGAAAGTTCCTCAGAGAACTAAAAATAGAAAATAAATTTTAATGGGATGGGATAGGCAATCTAAGGACCACAGCCTCTAGTAGCCCTGATTTCACAAGCTTTTGGTCCACTTTTGGATAAACTCAGTAGACTGATTGGCACTGGCATCCTCAAAGCCACCCAAAGCATTTATTTACTTCTCAAACTCATCACAAAGAAATGATTAAGTTTTGATCATCACACATTGTATATGTGTATTGATATTCAACTCTGGGCCCCACTAATATGTATAATCAACGCATTTCAACAAAAACAATCTCAAATTCGAGAATTAACTTCCTGATTTTTAAAAAATAAAATAAGAAATTTCGAGCTGCTTTCTCTCATATAAGCTCCATCTTAACACAAATCTACCCTGCAAACCTACCTGGGAAGAGAAGAGCAAATTGAGAGAAAGAAGATCCAGTATGAGGCACTAGGGCTCTGGGCCAACTTCTCTGGAAAGGTCTCTAGAAATCCTAGGGATCTAAACAGGGCCCTAGAAAACTGTGACTCAGATTCTTATAACACTTCACACATTAGAAAGAATGAGAACTTTAAAACACAAGTGGGAGGCTGTTAACTGCTTATGTCACCCGGAATGCACGGTGCTATCATGAATTCCTTTCCTACTTCTCCAGGCAGCTGTAGCCAGAGGAGCTGGTTACAGTCATCCTTCTGCAATCATGAGCCTCAGCCATTTTCTAAGAGATGTTGTGAGCACTGTCTTGGCACTAAACCTATTGAGAGAGTCACTGACCCATCAAAGACAAGCCGTGTAACCAGAGCACTTTGGCTGCAGAATGTCGCTGAGTGGCACCATAAAATTTTAGACCCCAAGCCGCAGATCCAGGTGAATTTGGGATTCAGCTTCTGAGTGATAAAGAAACACTGCCCCCCTAGGACTGTATGGTCCTAGCCAGCATTTCTTCTCTTCAGGTTTTTTGTTTTTTTTGTTTTTTTTTTTTTGGGCGGTGGTGGACACTGGGTAAGACCCATAATTGAAAGAGCTATCTCTGCCCTGAACATTGTCAACCCCAGAAAACTCAGAGGCATAGGCTTCTGCGATTTCATGGCTAACCTGTGTCTCTTCCCAGAACATAAAAAAGCTAAACCTTAAACACAAAATCTGGAAAAGCAAACTAACAAACCAACCAGCTAGCCAAAGAAGTGCAAATACTGGATATAGTTTTCAGGATGAATAGATAAATCTCATGTGCTATTTGGTATTCTAGAAATCTGAGGGAGTTTAGTCTATTTCCTGATATGAGAGAGTAATAGCAAATGATGCCCTCAAGTTCTTAAACTGCATCACTGTCTTCCTGGATATTCCCTGAGTGGTTATGATAACAGTCCTCACTTAAGTAGAAATAATCCTGGCAAAATGTTCTTCTGAAGGAAGCACTGCTTATTTTTTTCTCTGCTTCTCAATGCCAGAGTTGGGACTTTAACTTTTGGATGGGGTGTCCCTGGTTCAGGTGTCTATACATAAGTCAGAAGGGAATGTCTAGCTTGAGATTTCATAAAGATTTACTTATTTAAGAAGCATTTCAGGGCGAGCCCGTGGCGCACTTGGTAGAGTGCTGCGCTGGCAGCGTGGCGACGCTCCCGCCGCGGGTTCGGATCCTATATAGGACTGACCGGTGCACTCACTGGCTGAGTGCCGGTCACGAAAAAAAACAAAACAAACAAACAAAAAAAACGACAAAAAAAAAAAAAGAATTGTAAGAAGCATTTCTATAGCAGTGTGAAAGCATTCTCCTAGATGATTTACATTTATGAACTGTTTAATCCTCATCACAGCTTTCTGAGGGAAGGCACTTTAATGGTCTCTACATTCTTTGGTTTTTGATTTTTTGGCAGCTGGCCGGTATGGGGATCCAAACCCTTGACTTTGGTGTTAGTCGTACTGTGTTCTAACCAACTGAGCTAACTGGTCAGCCCTATGGTCTCTACAGATGAAGAAACTGTGCCCAAGCCTCCCCAGTGGGTACCTGGCTGAACCAGGATTCAAACCTGGGGCGTCTGAGTCAGTCATGCTGTGTTGACTATGCTGTGCTGCCTCTCCAAGGACTTGCTGAGATTCACTGTGCATATAATCTGATTTAATCATATACATGTGTAGGGAAAGTAAAATATAAATGGTCAGGGTCCCTTGAAGGATATGGAATCTTGCCAAGCATTTGATGTAAATATGCATGTGCACCCAGGTGTTTCTTGGTTTTTGTCTAATGTAATTGCATGTGCACCCAGGTGTCTTGAGTTATTGGACTTAAGTATAATGGATGAATGGATCCGATCCACAGGGCTCTCAGGATGCTCTGGGAGGCTACTGGGGTGGCTGCTGCTAACTACCTGAGCTTGCATCTGAATAAAGCCTATTAATTTTTTACCCATGGCTCCCAGGACCTTTTCTTATTACCTAGTTCATGGACCTGCAGATGAGGGGTTTGTGACTGTCAAACTAGGGCTCACAACCCCCTCAAGCCTGTTGTACAGATTGGGTCACAAACCCTTCCCATTTAGGTCCCCGAGCTAGGTAATAGGAAAAGATCCTGAAAGCCATGGGTAAAAAATAGGCTTTATTCAGAGCTAAGAGCACTTGCCCTAATGGACTCCTGGAGCATCCCAAAAGCAGGCAGGCAGTGTGTATCAGAGCCGTTAGTCCTTTATACCTAAGTCACCTTTATACCCAGGACACCTGGGTTCCCATACGCAATTACATTAAATAACCAAGGAACACCTGGGTGCATGTGGCTATTTACATCAAATTCTCAGCAAGATTCTGAACATCCGAGGGGCCCTGACCATTTTCCTTCACTTTCCCAGCACTGGCTATCATGGTTGTTACTTTATGTATAGGACAACCAATGTATGGGGTATGGCCATCAGTGACCCAATGGATATTGATGGGGCATTTTGCAGCACTACGTCTCTCATGCTACCTGTAAAACAGTCATCGTCTGGGCCACAAGTGTTCACATTAGGAATGGACTGCAGCATCCCCAGCTCCTGAATTATTTGAACCAACTCAGCATATGTTTGCCACTTACTCACTATTTTGGGCAGTTCTCAAGCATTTGCCCACATGGTTCAGGCAGCTGCATTCACCAAGTCCATTAAGGAGTGATTCCACAGCCTTTGTGCATATCTATGGCTATTCTGTAGCTGCTTTCTCAGGGACGGGTACATGGTAATGGAGACAAATTTCTCCATCTCCTCACCAGAGCATATCACACTATCCACCCCTAGGCCCAATAACCATAGCAGCCAATAACCATCAGGCTCCCCCTGTTTCTGCTGGAATTATGTCCCCAAGTCAACTATTTCAACCTGGGTATACGGGACATAGGTAGTGAATTGGGTTACCTGTGGATTGCCCACCAGTTGTCCACCTGGTCCCATAAGCTGTTCGTACTTCATTTTCTGATGCACAATAGGTCATGCCTGGAGATGCAGTTTCCAACTCACCCCTGGGTTTGTCATCTTCCCTGGTGAGAAGAGATGACCCATCACTGCACGTCATCCTCCAGGACAAGTATCCGTGCTTCCAACAAATCTGCTTTCTGCTGCAAATCTCAATTGGCTTGCAGTATAGTGAGCAATAACCAGACTCCAGTCAGCAGGAAAGTGGTCACCAGATACCACATACTCAAGGATAGCCACATTTCCTCCCCCTCCCAAGGGGCTTTCTGTTGCAAGTCTCAAGGCCACACTGCTCCATGGAGTACCTGGTCTATGCTGGCTTGTATTATAATTAGCAGCAACCAGATCCCAGTCAACAGGAAAGTGGCCACCGGGCACTACATACTCAAGAAGAGCCACATTTCCTCCTCCTTCCAAGGGGCTATTGGCTCCCGTACCTGCTTAGAATCCTACTGCCGAGTACGCCAATTGTCAAGCTAGGGCTAGGGCTCACAGACCCCTGAAGCCCATTGTACAGACTGGGTCACAAATCCTTCACATGCAGGTCCACGAGCTAGATAATAAGAAAAGATCCTGAGAGCCGTGAGTAAAAAATTAATAGGCTTTATTCAGAGCTAAAAGCAGCCACCCTAACGGCCTCCTGGAGTGTCTTGAGAAGCAGGCAGGTGGCATGTATCAGAGCCGTTAGTCCTTTATACTTAAGTCCATAACCCAGGACACCTGGGTTCCCGTATGCAATTACATTAAATAACCAAGGAACACCTGGGTGCATGTGGCTATTTACAGCAAATGCTCGGCAAGTTTCTGAATATCTGAGGGGCCCTGACCATTTTCCTATATTTTCCCAACAGTGACCCAGTCTGTACAACAGGGTTGGTAGGGTCTGTGAGCCCTAGCCCTTGCAATACAACATGATATAGAGAAGGTTATACAGTGGTGTGAATCGCCTCTACCTCCCCGCTACAGAACTAGTGATAGCCTTTAACCAGCATGGCTAAAGGAGTCTTCCCTCTCAGTGCCTGTTGCTTGCAATGGTTACCTCTCACTTCAGAGTTCCTAATACGAATGATAAAGGTCTCTGCCTTTGCTTATTGTTCCAAATTCTGTCTTTAAAGCAACATCCAATGAATTTCTTCAGAAAAGGTTGCTTCCTTCCCAAACACCGCATAATATTCTGGCTGCCTGTCTTGCTTACTAACCTCAGGAATACCACAGCTCGCTGACTGTCTAATCAGAACACCTGTGTCTGCGTGGTATTTCGTGGCTGTGATCTCTTTGCAGTCATCACATTCTGCTGTACTAATTGGAAAAGCAGTCCACCCTCCCTTTGGCCAAAAGAACTTTTTGCTGCTCAGACTCTGAATTGAAAACATTTCCCATTCCATGACCCTGTGGCATTTTCTGGAAAATGTAGCATCAGTAACTACTTTTGTAGAAGCACCTCAAAAGTGGCCATGAAGGGGAGTTTCTGTTTTTACCAGTAATGTGTACACTACACTATCATGGAATATCCATAATTACATGTAACCCTCAGCATAAGCCAACCCAGAGGAATAATAAAGGCTTACGATCTTTGCATGACCACACACATACTGTCAAGCTACATGACTACGCCAGTTGTTGGGGCTGAGGCAATAGCTACGTTAATTGTATGGCTAGGCATTTCACAACTAAAGCCAAATGTTACATTATTTAAGTTATACTAAAGTTTCCGTTTGTATTGTTGGGGCTAGGGCTCAACCCTTTCAAACCCATTGTACAAACCATACAGACCTTAGTCACAAACCCTTCACGTGCAGGTCCATGCTAGGTAATTGGGAAGGATACCAGGAGCCATTGACAGATGACATGAGCTCAGTTCTCAGCAAAAGCAGCAGCAGCAGCAGAAGTAGCATTGGCGATGGCCTCTCAGAGCATCCTGGGGGCACTGGCAATAACAACAGCAACAGCCTCCAGCAGCAGTAGTGGCCTCCCTGTGGCGCCCTCCTCCCACCAGGGGGCATCCCGGGGGGGGGGGGGCGCTGCGGATCAGAGCCACTCATTCTTTATACTTAAGTCCATAACCCAGGACACCTGGGTGCCCACATGCTTCTACATCAGACAATAACCAAGGAAACCCTGGGTGCACGTGCATATTTACATCAAATGCTCAGCAAGATTCTAAACATCTGAGAGGCCCTGACTGTTTTCCTATATTTTCCCAACACATTCCATTCTTAGAAGAGTAGATTTTATCCTTGTGGTTCCCTTGACAAGCATCTGCTCAAGTGATCCCTCGCTCCACTGATTTTTCAGTTATTTATAGATTTGCACTATTTTATGGTCATTGTCATAGTATGAGAATCCATAAAACAAGCATTATGGATTCAACACTATCACTTCCCAAATTTGGACCACAAACCTGATTCTTTCTAGCTGATTCTATATCTGCAGTTTGATTAGCTGTCATTAGGGGATAAATTAGACTCATTTATGACTTTATTATAAAAACTATTTAATTCAAAAAGTTTTATTATAGCAAGGGAGTCATTATTAAATTAGTGGTTCTCAAACTTGACTACCCACTGGAGTTATCTGGGTAGCTTTCAATATATGATGCCTACAATGTATCCAAATTAGTTATATTAATATATTGGAGAGTGGGATAAAGATATCATACTCATTAATGCTAATATTAATTCCAATGTGGAGCTGAATCTGGGAACTACTGATTTACAGGAATATTCTTAAATTGATAATATTTAATAAGACATAATAATAGGAAACATGTTCTATTGTTCCATACTGCCTGGTACATAGCAAGAATACGAGTATAACAATTGTTTCCTATTATTCTAAGTCTTTATCTGCATTTTATAAGCATTGTATAAAGAAAAACTAATTGAATTCTGTGACCCTGTGATACTATTGTTATCTCCATGTTATAGTTGATGAAAATAAGGGACAGAAATTAAGTAACTTGTCTAAAGTTGTCCACTTTATAAGTGACAGTCATGATTTTTGCTCTGTCAGTTTGGCTCAACCTCTATATTATTCTGCCTATTAAATTTTTATATTTCTAAATCAAGTGACTGTAGCAGCAGCATCAGCAGGCATTCATAGAGTGCTTGTTATGAATGAGGCACACTTTAAAGTGCTTTACGTACAGAAATACATTGATTTATATGAAACTTCCTGAATAAATGCCAGCTCTTATCAGTAACTGCTAGACCTAATTCTGTTTATCTGCTCTCGGTGTAAACCGCCTTTCCCCTCACCTGCAGTCCCACTGTCATGGAACTGGAAATTGCTCTGTAGTAGTGCTCCTCTTCATTGGAGCATTCCTCCTTTCTGCTAACTGCCTTCCCAACATTCTTGACTTACCTCCCTCCAGCTTTCTTACCATCCAACAAAGTACTCATGGGCCCTCAAGACTCAGGAAGAACACCTACCTTCCTCTGGTGTTCAGAAGGAGGCAGAGAGGGGGCTCTCCTCGCTTTAGGCTCTGAGAAGGGGGACCTCTGATAGCCCCCTTCTACTTGGAATCTGTTTCCACTCTGCCTTGTAATGACCAGTGGGGCTCCCTGACATGAGTCCCCCTTTGGGCCCTGAGCTGGAGTCACTTAACTGCAGCTGGGGCCAACCGAGCCCAGCTGCGGGCCCTGGAACCATTCCTTCATGAGTGGCATCAGAGTCACTGAGTGTAAAGTCGATATGTCCTCATATGTAGTCATTGATCACAGTCTGACCGTTAGCCCACTCTCAAATACTCTGTGGACTTATTTCTGTGGCCACACTCTATATCTTAGTTTTAACAACCATGTCTGTTTTTCTTTTCTCCACACTTATCTTCACATTCAAGACTCTGATACAATCCCCAACCTGAGCGGATGGTCCTGTCCTACTCCCTTAAGCCCTGCTGGGATCTGTCATCCAAGCCCCTAGTTCCTGCTCGCAGCCTGGACTAGCCACCTGCCACCAGATCTCCCTGATACCCATCGCCAGGCCACACTGATTCCAACCTCTCTGGATGTTTTTCACTCTATTGCTTACTGCTGAGGCTTATCTCAGTGACCCCTACCCTGGGGCTCTGTCATGTTTCTGGTTACTGGTCATCTCTAGCCTGACCCATCCCAAGTGCTAATGGAGCCTGAGATTTGACAGCCTTCTTTCCACTGGAGCTTGGGTTTGTGATAGATTATTTATATCCACATGGAATTTTGTTTTTACTGAGTGATGTCACAGCTTTTAGCCATTCTCCCCTATGTCAGGATGACTGGCATGGACTGCTCCTTTATTAAAGGGGCCAGGTTCTTTCTAATAAAAACATTTAAAAACCACAATCAGAACAAATCTGTACACAGGTGCACAATATTTCTTACGGCATCATTGGGCATCATTCCTTGCCATGCACCTGTCGGGAAAATGAGATGGATAAATGGTCAGGGTCCCTCAGATGTTTAGAATCTTGCCAACCATTTGATGTAAATATGCACATGCACCCAGGTTTTCCTTGGTTATTGTCTAATGTAATTGCTCATGTGCACCCCGGTGTTCTTTGGTTATCTGAGCCTACCCCGGCGTTCTTGGGTTATTGGACTTAAGTATAAAGGAAGAGTGGCTCTGATCCACAGTGCTCCCCTCCCCGTGATGCCCCAGGGGGACCACAGGGAGGCCACTACTGATGCTGGAGGCTGTTGCAACAAGCTGTTACTGCCAGGGCCCAGGCACGCTCAGGAAGGCCATGGCTGCTGCTGCTGGAAGCTGCTGGAAGTTGCTGCTGCTGCTGAGGAAGCTGAGGACTAAGCTTGCTTTGGAATGAACCTGTCAACTCTGTCAACGGCTTTTGGGATCTTTTCCAATTACCTAGCTCACAACCTGCATGTGGGGGGTCTGGTGACCCAGGCTGGCAGGTGAGGGGTCTGTGACCCAGTCTGTACAGTGCATTTGAAGGGTCTGAGTCCTAGCCAGACAGCACTCCACACTGCTCACCCATTTCCACATTTGCTGGCCAGGCTCCACCCCAGCTCATCCCTCCCTTTACCCTACATGCTCCTCCTCACAGCCCTTATCTGTCAAGTTCAATAGCCCTTTGTCAAACATTCTTCAGGCTGTGGCTGCACATTAGAGGCATCTGAATCACCTTTAATTAAATCAGAATCTCTCCAGGTGGGGCCTGGTCTTTTGTGATGTAAAGAGTTCTCCAGGTGATTCTATTGTGTAACCAAGCCTGAGAATTTTTGACTTAGGCAAATTTAGGTCTTGGTCCTCTTATATGAAGGCAAAAAGGCTCCAGTCAAGATTAGGGTTATCATTTTATTCCTAACACATAACATAGCATGAGGCATATCTTGAAAACAATGTACGTTTGATAAATGAAAAAATGGATATTCTGAAATGTATTTTTGAATTTTTCCTAAGTCTGAATACTTACAACCAAAACAAAGAAACTAAAAATTTTGTAGGTACCACCCAGAAATAAACTGATCTTAATCTTTTATTGTCTCTATATTTACTATGCATACATATTCTTGCATATTAAGTTAAATCGTATTTTATTCACTTAGCAATATATTGTGTGAAATCTTAATCTTTTTAATACATAACTTAGGAAAGTCAGCTGAACAATAGAGAGGTTAAAATTTAAATATAAAAGTCCTCTAAAAGTACCCTATGATCTTTCTAACATTCAGCTATAATATCACTTTTATGCTTTATTAGTGAATCCTTAAATAATACAGTCGTTCCCCCTTATCCGTGGGGGATATGTTTCAAGACCCTCAAAGGACACCTGAAATCAGGGATAGTATGGAACCCAATGGCATCCTTTGGAACACATTTCTGCTCACGTTTTCCACCCTCAAATTTAATGCCTTTTCTATCTTAACTAAGTACCTACCCCAAACTGTAGTCGTAACATTTGCAATTTGAGATGCAATAGCAAAACTAGCACAAATTTCTTTTTCCTTCTTTACAATTTCAGAGACAGATTCATTCTTACCATATCTCTTAGCAGCCTCAGCTTATGATTTTTTTCATTCCTTATTTAGTAGAGAACTTTCACCTTTTCACTTGAAGGAAAGAGTTGCCAACTTCTCTTTGTCATATCTGAATCACCAGCATCACTCCTCTTGCACTTTGGGGCCACTATTAAGTAAATAAGGGTGACTTCAACACAAGCACTGTGACACCATGACAGTCAATCTGATAACCAAGATGCTAAGTAACTAATGGCTGTGGCAACGCTGGATAATGGGAGGATTAAAGTAGCAGGCAGGACTGAGCCAGTGAAAGAGTTCTGTTACACAACTCAGAACAACATGCAAATTAGAACTTACTGTTTTTTTCCAGAATTTTCCATTTAATATTTTCAGACTGAGGTTGATCTTGGGTAACTGAAACCTCAGAAAGCAAAACTGTGGATAGGGAGTACTACTGTTTTTGTGTTTGAAAGAATGAAACTTAGGCACTGTGAAATAAAGTTACTCTGCAGTGACTATATATGTGGCCAAAAAAAATGAAAACATTTCCTCAGGGTTTTGAGTCTTAAACTCAAGCATTCTATTCCTTTACACCTGTAATTGATTTGTGATTTTGACAGAAGAACTCAGTAGCTAATGTTTATCAACTACTTTTTGTTAGGCACTGTGCTAGGCATTTTACATAAATTATTTTGTTTACTGCTTGACACACATCCATTATGTAGATATTATAATCCCCAGTTTAGAGTCGAGCAGACAAGCTTAGAAGTTGTAAAGCTACACGACTACGCCAATCATAGGGTTGGAGGCAATAGTTAGGCTAACTAGAGGGTTAGGCATTTTATAACTAAAGCCAAAATGTTTCATGATTTTAGTTATACTAAGTTTCCATTTGCATTGTCGGGGCTAGGGCTCAGACTCTTGAAATGCACTGTGCAGACTGGGTCATAGACCCCTCACACACAGGTCTACGCTAGGTAATTGGGAAAGATCCCGGGAACAACTGGCAGACGACAGGAGGTCAGCCCTCAGCAGCAGCAGCAGTATACAGCAGCTTTCAGCAGCAGTGTCCGTGACCTCTGGGGCCTTGGCAGCAACAGCCTCCAGCAGCAGTAGCGGCCTCCCCATGACACCCCCTGTGGGCAACCTGAGGGAGTGGGGACCCTGTGGATCAGAGCCACTCATCCTTTATACTTAAGTCCATAACCCAGGACACCTGGGTACATGCGCAGTTACATTAGACAATAACCAAGGAACACCTGGGCACATGTGCATATTTCCATCAAATGCTCAGCAAGATTCTGAACACCTGAGGGGCCCTGGCCATTTTCCTTCACTTTCCCTAACAGAAGTTAAGAAAATCATTTGAGTTCTGCAGTTAATGTGACAGAGCTGGGATTAATGGGTTAACAGGTATCCCCTGGCCAGGAGCGTTCTGCTGTTAGTATAGCTATATTAAAAAAAAAAAAAAAAGCAATTTTGGCAAAACTTGTTCTTATTCAAAACCTGTGCTAATAATCTATCTCCTTTTCTTAAGTCACTCTAGAATTCTACTGGATCTGGCCTCAAAATCACAGTTTCATAGTTCCCATCTCTCTTCTTGGGGAAATGGGAAATTAACCCACATCTAATACTCACTGTTTTTCTTAGACTTCTGATTTTCAGAAGATTTTTGGTGGTGGATTTCAATCACGTTGGTTAAATTATTTTTATGCTTTACATTTAAACAATCTGTTGCTGACCTTCATGCAAAGTCAAAGGGATTCACTTGAACCGTAGAACAGCACAGCTGAACCCCTTAACTTTCTTAACAAATACACTCCCTGGTGGACACGCCCTGCCCAGAGCACACAGATCTCTTTTCAGTCAACAACAGAGACTACTTACCTCATTTATCTCAATTTATATTCACTTTCTAGACAGCTCCCATCCAAAGTCTGACAAAGACAATTAATATTCAAGGCTGGTAGTTTATGAGACATGAATGGTTATACATTGGCTAAGATTTCTCCTATTGGGTCAAATTACCAGAAGGCAGCATACCTGAGTTATATTATTCTGGCTTTCTGTAGAAGTTACTTCACAGAACTATGACTTGAATGATGCCATCAGCTTGCATTAAGTTTGCTATTAGGAATGGCTATTTGCTGAATGTCCACTGCTATCGAAGACATCATCCATTATGTATTTCACAGTTTCTTATGTAAAGATAAATGTGGTAAATTCCTTCTAGTGGTCAGTGCTAGAAAAAAGTTGGTTTCTTCTGATGTGCCAATGTGCTTCCTTTCTATCTTAGGTAATGAGGACTACAGTACTCCATATTTTTCCTTTGGCCCTGGCTCCCTGGCTGTAAGAAGCTGATGGCTAATGCCACAGGAAGCACTCTGGGTTCCTGAGCTGGGGCATTGGGGTGCCAAAGGCCTTGGCCATGCCCCCCTGACATCTGCAACCAGCCCAGCAATGACTACCGAGCTGCCACCAGAAACACTCTTGGCTCCTGAGCCAGGGCAGTTGGGGGCCAAGGGCTTTAGCCACATCCCCCTGACATCTGCAACCAGCCCAGCAATGACCGAGCTGCCATTGTGAGTCCCCTGGTCTCCCCTGCAGGAATGAGAGGGGTGCCACGGGCCTCAACTACACCCCCTCCTTCCTCCTTCTTCCACCCTATTTCCTTCCCCCTTCCTCTGTCCCCCTCCCACCCAACTGCTCTGAAATAAAGCAGAATGTAAAAAATCTTAGAATGTAAAAAAATAATGTTATAAACTAATTTTAAAAAAGAAAAAGAAGCTGATGGCTAGGTCTTCTACTCAGTTGCTGTAGCTTCCCATAATCTAGGTTTGCTGATGAAATTATCTGCTTAGATTTTCTCATGACCAACCTCTTGTTGGCTTCCCTTCCCTCTCCTTTTTAATTTTTTTTGTCCTAATAGTTTTAAACTTTCTTGGTTGGTAGTAAAGATAGTATAAGCTTAAGGGTCTGACTTCCTGGAATTTTAAAAAACAAACTCAGTTTTTAGCTGTGTGACCTTGAACAAGTTTCATAACATTCTCTATGCTTCACATTTTCACCTATCAGATGAGGGTAATAAAAACACCTACCTCATATGGTTGTTATGAAAATTAAATAAAACAATGCAGATAAAGCATGGTTCAAGAGATTATTTGTGCATTTTTTTCCTTTTTTAAAATTGTGGTAAGACACACATAATATAAATTTACCATCTCAATCACTTTTAGGTGTTAAGTACTATATACATTCACATTGTTATGCAGCCAATCTCCAGAACCCTTTATACTGCAAAACAGAAATTCTATACTCATTAAACAACACCTCTTCATTCCTCTGTCCTCCCAGCTTCTGGCAACCACCATTCTGTTTCTATGATTTTTGACTACACTAGGCACTTCACATAAGTGGAATCATACATATTTGTCTTTTTGTGGCTGGCTTATTTCACTTAGCATTATGTCCTCAAGGTTAATCCATGTTGTAGCATGTGTCACAATTTCCTTCCTTTTTAAGGCTGAATTTTTTTTTATGGTATGAATATACCACTTTTTATTTATCCATTCATCTATTAATGGACACTTGGATTGCTTCTACCTCTTGGCTGTTATGAACAGCAATAAACATGGGTGTACAAATGTCTCTTTTAGGCTCTGCTTTCAATTCTTTTGGATATATACCCAGAAGTGGAATTGCTGAATTATATGGTAATTCTATTTTTAGTTTTTTGAGGAAACTCCATACTGTTTTTCATAATGGTGGTAACGATTCACATTCCCATCAACAGTGTTTATTTACCAGGGCTCCCTTTTCTCCATGTCCTTGCCAATAGTTGTTATCTTTTGGTTTTTTGATAATTGCCATCCTAACAGGTGTGAGGTGATATCTCACTGTGGTTTTGATTTGCATTTCTCTAATGATTAGTAATGTTGAGCATCTTTTAATGTGCTTGTTGGTCATTTGCATGTCTTCTTTATAGAAATGTCTATTCAAGTCTTTTGACTATATTTTAATTGAATTTGTTGTTGTTGCTGCTGAGATGTAGAAGCTCTTTATATATTCTGGATATTAACCCCTTATCAGGTACATGATTTGCAAATATGAGGGTACTTCAAAAAGTTCATGGAAAAATAGAATGAAATAGAATGAATCTTTTCATGAACTTTTTGAAGTACCTTCGTATTTCCTACCATTGTATAGATTGCCTTTCTACTCCGTTGATTGTGTCCTGTTATGCACAGAAATTTTTCATTTCGATGTAGTCCAGTTTATCTATTTTTACTTTTCTTACCTGTACTATTGTAGTCATATCCAAGAAATTTTTGCCATACTTAATGTCATGAAATTTTCCCCTATGTTTTCTTCTAAGAGTTTTATAGATTTAGCTCTGATGTTTAGATCTTTGATCCATTTGGGGTTAATTTTTGTACACATGTAAGGTAAGGGTCTGATTTCATTATTTTGCATATGAATATCCAGTTTTCCTGGCACCGTTTGTTGAAAATACTATCCTTTCCCATTGCATGGTCTTGGCTCCCTTGTCAAAAATCATCTCATCATATATGCAAGGGTTTTATTTCTGAGCTCCCTAGTCTATTTTATTGGTCTATATGTCTCTATGCCAGCACCACATTGTTTTGATACTGTAGTTCTGTAATAGTGAGATTAGGAAATGTGAGATCTCCAACTTTGTTCATTTTCAAGAGTGTTTTCTGGCTACTAGGGTCCCTTGAAATTTCATATGAATTTTAGGATGGATTTTTGTATTCCTGCAAAAAATGCCACTGGGATTTTGATAGAGATGGCATGAAATCTGTAGATCACTTTGAGTAGTATCATTATGTTTACAATATTAAGTCTTCTGATCCATGAACATGGGATTTTCCCCATTTATTTGTGTCTTTATTTTTTTAGTAACATTTTGTAGTTTTCAGCATACAGGTCTTTTGCCTGCTAGGTAAAGCATGAGAGTACTTCAAAAAGTTTATGGAAATACTTATATCAACTCTTTAATTCTATTTTTCCACAAACTTTTTGAAGTGCCCTAATAAAATCCTAAGTATTTTATTCTTTTTGATGCTGTTGTAAATGAAATTGTTTTCTTAATTTCCATTTCAGATTGTTCCTTGTTAATATGTAAAAATGCAACTGATTTTTGTGTGTTGATTTTGTATCCTACACCTTTGCTAAATTTGTTTATTAGGTCTAAGTTTTTTGTTTTGTTTTGTTTTTTCTTTTTGTGCAATCTTTAAAGCATAAGTTACCTCTAATTCTCTTATGGTAATTAATATGGATATGAAAATATCCAATATGTATAATTACATTATTTTCTTCTCTCCCTCTCATTTGCTGGAAGCACTTTTCACAAAAACCAGTTTTTTTCTGGACCTTCATGAAATCACTATTCTTAGAAGTATTTGCATTTGTGTGTGTGTGTGTGTGTGTGTGTGTATACTCCTATCCTTATAGTGTACTGTGGCTGCTGCTGTTGCTTTTTTCCTCCTCATTGTGATACTCTACTACTATGCTGTCAGAAATTTAAATTTTAGAGCTCCTCAGCCCTCTTTAGCCATCTCACTTCCATTTTAGGAACTCTAGCCAAGAAATCATAGGGTGTTTTCTAAACATCATTAACTTGTTTCAAGAAGCTTAGAGTCGTTATCTGATAATATGTAGCACGTCCTACCCCATTTCGCACTCAAGCTGACAACAACACTCTTATCAAGCTTTCTGTTGCTCCCACCTCACCATCAGCTCTCTCCTCATTGGTCAGAATTAAGAACAGAAAACCAGCTCTCCCAGACACTTTTTCCTTCTGAGTGACAAAATTCTCAGCAAGGTGAGGAAAGCATTTACCATGTGCTATGCTTTTAGACAACTTATACCTTCAGCTGATGTCTAGTTAATCCCCTATCTCTGATAATTTTTTAATCTTTTCTAAGGATGGTTTGATTATTATGCAATCTGACCGGCAAATTAAACACTAGAATGTTCCCATAAAATTACCACTTGCCTCTCCTTTTGCATTCATCAAAATACTTTCTCTCATGTTCCTACACTTAAGGGTGGAGAGCTCTTTGGTAATTCTCCTTCACCCTATTAACTTGTTTCTTTTGGAAAAGAGATCCTCTGTCACTGTTGTCTTCTAATCATGAGTATTGGCAACAAAAATCAGAAGCCAATCCTGCCGTCCCAGCTTTATATCTCCCAGCACTCCCTGTCTCTAGCATAATCATTTCACCTAGTGCCTTTGGGGAGGCTGCTCTCTCAGTGTGGAATAAGTGGCCTTCCTCTTTACCTCTCCATCTAGGCTCAATTCACACTCCACTTTCTCAACACATTTGTGGATCTGTCTTTGAATTTCCAAAACATATCTTCTGTGTGTATGGATATGGCACTTACCACCTTGCTTTGGGCTATGCATATTTGTGTCCATCTGGCCTGACCAACAAGATCAGGGATTAGCAAACTTTTTCTACAAAAAGTCAGATAGTAAATATTTTCTGCTTTGAGGGCCATACAATCTCTGTCACAAATATGCAACTATGCCATTACAGCATGAAAGCAACCACAAATAATATGTAAATGAATGAGCATGGTGTGTTTCAAGAAAACTTTTTTTTATAGACACTGAAATTTGAATTTCATACAATTTCCATGTGTCACAAAATGTATTCTCCTTATGGTTATTTTTCAATGATTTGAAAATGTGAAAACCATTCCTTGCTCATGGGCTGTACTAAAATGGGTAGTAGACCATATTTGGCCAGGCTATAGTTGTCTGTCCCCTGAACTCGACCATGAGCTTCCCAGAGCTGTGTTGTATGCCCTCAGGGGCAAGCTATGCTCCCTGCACGTTGAGAGCTATCTTTTAAGGGCAGAGGATGGGTTTGTTTTTTCACCATACTACACTCAAGTATAAGCACAATGCCTGGCATAGAGTGGACATCCAAAAAAGTTATTGAATAGAGAAATAAATGTTTATTTATTAAGTTTTCTAAAAATAAGCAGGGACCTGAAGAAATATTACTAAGAGTTTCTGGGGAGAGACAAAAAGGTCAGGAGTACTGTAAGCATCTTGTGAGATCAGCCTTGGGTTGCCTTTTTTTTTCCCCACAGATACTTATAGTATGGCTTTATTATATACTAAATTTTCCAGGAATACAGCTAAAATGCTCATTAAGGGAAGAATATATATTGTCTTGTTTGGAACTTTACCAAAATTTTGTCTCTGACAGCCATGCCACTCATTCTATTTGAACCACCAGTATAAACTACCTACCTGTACTAGTTTGCATTTGTAGTTGTTGCATTTACAGTGATTCTTATTTCAACATTAGACATATTAATAAAAAATTATATCCAATATTTATTTGAATATTTATCTATCTTCTCAAATCCTACTTATTTATATATTTTTTCTTTTTTAATTTATTGAAACATAGTTGATTGTACATGTCTGTGGGGTACGATGTTGAATATCCATACCTGTGTGCAATAGGTGATACTCAAATCACGATAATTAGTATACTCAACATTACACAATGTATTCATTTTTTGTGGCTCTTTACCAATTTCTTGCTAACCCCTCTCCCCCTTCCCACCTCTGGTAAACTGTTTTGTTCTCTCCTTTTGAAAGTTCAACAAATTATTGTGGTTGTTGGATCTTTCTTTCTTTCTTTTTTTTAGTTCCCACTTATGATGAGGGCATGAGGTGTTTCTCTTCCTGTACTTGGCTTATTTCATGCAACATAATTTTCTCTATGTTCATCCATGGTGCTGTGAATGGCATAATTTCATTATTTTATGGAAGAGTAGTATGGCTTTGCATATACATACCACATTTTCCTTATCTAGTTGTCCATTGATGGACATTTAGGTTGGTTCCAATTCTTGGCTGTTGTAAATAGAGCTGTGATAAACATGGGAATGCAGGTATCCCTTTGACATGATGATTTCCATTCCTTTGAGTATATACCCAATAGCAGGGTTCCTGGATCATATGGCAGTTCTATCTGTTGTTATTTGAGGAACCTCCATACTGTTTTCCATAATGGCTGCACCTATTTACAGTCCCACCAACAGTGTAGGAGGGTTCACCTTTCTCCACGTCCTCATCAGCATCTGTTATTCTCTGTCTTTTTGATAATAGCCAATTTAATTGTGATAACATGATATCTCAGTGTGGATTTGATTTGCATTTCCCTGATGCTTAGTGATGCTGAGCATTTTTTCATGTGTCTGCTGGCCATTTGTTTATCTTCCTTTGAGAAATGGCTATTCAGCTCCTTTGTGCAATTTTTAATCAGGTTGTTTACTTACTGTTGGGTTGTTTGGGTTCCTTGTTTATTCTGGATATTAATTCTTTGTCACATGCGTAGTTTACAAATATTTTCTCCCATTCTGTAAGTTATCTTTTCATTCTGTTGTTTCTTTTGCTGTGCAAAAGCTTTTCAGTTAGATATAATCCCATTTGTTTATTTATTCCTTTGTTGTCTATGCTTTTGGGCTCTTATGCATAAACTTTTTGCCTTGTGCTACTTCCTGAAGTGTTTCCCTGTGTTTTCTTTTAGGAGTTTTATAGTTTCAGTTCTTTTACGTAAGTCTTCAATCCATTTTGAGTTGATTTTGGTATATGGCAAGAGGTATAAGCACATTTTTATTCTTTTACATATGGATGTCCAGTTTTCCTAACACCATTTATTGAAGAGGCAGTCTTTTCCCCAATGTATGTTCTTGTTGCCAATGTCAAAAGATCAATTGGCTGTAAGTATGTGGGTTGATTTCCAGCTTCTCTATTCTGTTTCATTGGTCTGAGTATCTCTTTTCATGCCAGTACCATGTTGTTTGGGTTACTATAGCTTTGTAGTATAATTTAAAGTCAGGTAGTGTTACTCCTTGGACTTTATTATTATCTTTTTTCAGTCAAGATTGTTTTGGCTTTTCAGGGTCTTTTGTTGTTCCATATAAATGATAGGATTGTTTTTCTATGTCTGTGAAGAATGTCATTGTTATTTTGAGGGGGATTGCATTGAATCTGTAGACTGCTTTGAATAGTATTGACATTTTCACAGTGTTAATTCTTTCAATCCCAGAGCATGGAATGCCTTTCCAACTTTTTGTGTCCTCTTTAATTACTTTCAGTAGTGTTTTGTAATTCTCATTGTAGCAATCTTTTACCTCCTTGGTTAAATTTATTCCTAGGTATTTTATTTTCTTGGTGACTATCATAAATGGGCTTGCTTTCTTGATTTCTTTTTCTGCTATTTCATTATTGGAGTATAAAAATGCTACTGATTTTTGTGTGTTAACTATGTATCCTGCAACATTACTGAAATTATTGATCAGCTGTAAGAGTTTTTGGTAGTCTTTAGGTTTTTCTACATGTAGGATCATGTCATCTACGAACAGGGACAGTTTGACTTTGTCTTTTCCAGTCTGAATGCTCTTTATTTCTTTCTCTTGCCTGATTGCTCTGGCTAGTATTTCCAATACTAGTTGAAATAGGAGTGGTGAGAGTGGGCATCCTTGTCTTGTTCCTGTTCTCAGGATGACATTGGTGGTGGGTTTGCCATATATGGCTTTTATTGTTCCAAGATACTTTCTTTCTATACCTAATTTGCTGAGAGCCTTCATCATGAAGGGATGTTGAATTTTGTTAAATGCTTTTTCTGCATCTATTGAGATGATCACATGATTTTTGTCCTTGATTTTGTTGATGTGGTGTATCACATTTATTGACTTGCTTATTTTGAATGTTCCTTGCATCCCTGGGATAAATCCTACTTGATCGTGGTGTATAATTTTTTTGATGTGTTGCTGTATTCTGTTTAATATTCTGTCTAATATTTTCTTGAGGATTTTTGAGTCTTTTTTCATCAGAGATATTGGCTTGTAGTTTTCTTCTTTTGTTGTATCTTTGTGTGGCTTGGGTGTTGGGGTGATGCTGGCTTCATAGAATGAGTTTGGGAGAATGGTCTCTGTTTCACTTTTTTGGATTAGTTTGTAGAGAATTGGTATTAATTTTTCCTTAAATGTTTGATAGAAAAATATATATATATATAGCTTACCTAATGGTTTGTCTATTTTGTTTATCTTCTCAAAAAATCCACATTTTGTTTCATTGACCTTTTGTATCATTTATTGGATCTCTATTTCATTTAGCTTTGCTCTGATCTTAATTGTTTCTTTTTGTCTACTAATTCTGAGATTGGTATTTGTTTTCCTGTTTCTTTGAGGGGTAGCACTAGTTGTTTATTTGAAATCTTTCTGTACTATTGATGTAAACATTGATTGCAATAAACTTCTGTTTACTGCTTTTGCAGTATCCCACAGGTTTTGGTATAATGTGTCTTTATTTTCATTAGTTTCTAGAAATATTTTGATTTCATATTTTTTATTTCACTATTTTTATTTTTATTATAATGATAAAATACAATTAAAATAATGTACATGATTCATTGTATACTTTTTAAAAATTTCTTGTTTTTCCCAAGAAGGACCCATAGGTCATTCAGGAGCATGTTGTTTAATTTCCATGTATTTGCATAGTTTCCAGAGTTTCACTTGTTAATGATTTCTAGTTTTAATCTGCTGTGGTCTAAAAAGATACTTGATATGATTTCAATTTTTTAAAAATTTGCTGAGACTTGATTTGTGAGCAAACATGTGGTCTATCCTGGAGAATATTCCATGTGCTGATGGGGAGAATGTATATTCTGTAGTTGTTGGATGAAATTTTCTGTAGATATCTGCCAGGCCCAATTGGTATAAAGTGGAGTTTAAATCCTGTGTTTCTCAGTTGGTTTGTTGCCTAGATGATCTGTCCATTGCTAATAGTTCAGCTACACAACTGTTATTGTATTGTGGTCTATCTCTTTCTTTAGGTCTAATAGTGTTTGCTTTATATATCTGGGTGCTCCAGTGTTGGGTGCATATATTTCTATGATTGTTATGTTTTTTGCTAGATAGATCCCTTTATCATTACATAATGTCCTCCATTGTCTCTTTTTATGGTTTTTGGTTTCAGGTCTATTTTATCTAAGAATAGCTACTCCTGCTCATTTTTGGTTTCCATTTGCATGGTGTATGTTTTTCCATTCCTTGATTGTGTGATAGGTGAGGTGAGTCTCTTGAAGACAGCCTGTAGTTGGATCTCGTTTTTTTAATCAGGCAGTCTGTGTTTTTTGAGCAGGGAATCAAACCATTTATGTTTGGGGTTGTTACTGAAAGGTATTGCCTTATTCCTAGCATTTTACCAATTTTTGATTGGATAGTTTAAATATCTTTTGTTCCTTTCTTCCCCTTTTATTGTTTTTCTTCAGTGTTTGTTGGTTTTTTTGAGGTGGAAAGATATTGTTTTGTTCTCTTTATCATTTGCATTTTTATTCTACCAGTGTGCTTTATTCTTTCATGTGTATTCATAGTAGTGATTATCGTTTCTCAGATTTTAGATGCAGGACTCCTTTGAGGATTTCTTGCAGGGCTGGTCGTGTGGTGGTGAACTCTTGCAGTTTTTGTTTGTCTGGGAAATACACTATTTCTCCCTCATTTTTGTAGGAGAGCCTTGCTGGATATAGTATTCTTGGCTGGCAGTTTTTTTATTTTTGTATTTTGAATACATTATCCCATTCTCTTCTGGTCCATAGAATTTCTGTTGAGAAGTCTGCTATTAGTCTGATGGGTACTGCTTTATAGGTGACTTGATGCTTTTCTTTTGCTGTTTTTAAGATTCTCTCTTTGTCTTTGAGCTTGGGCAGTTTGACTATAATGTGTCTCGGAGAGAACCTTTCTGCATTGAATCTTTTGGAAATCTTTGAGCTTACTGGAACTGAAGGCCATGTCTCTCTACCTGAGAAGTTTTCCTTTAATATTCCTTTGAGTATATTTTCAATGCCTTTTCCTTTCTCCTCCCTTCTGGAATACCCATGATTTAGATGTTTGTGCGCTTAAGGTTTTCTGCTAGCTCTCTTAGATTTAATTCTTTTTTTCTTAATTCTTTTTTTTTTCTTTGTCGGCCTCAGGTTTTTCAAAAAGACTGTGTTCGAGATCAGAAATTCTTTTTTCTGCTTGCTCTAACCTGTTGCTTAAGCTCTCAGTTGTGTTTTTTATTTTGTTGAATGAATCCTTCAGTGTCAGGAGTTCTGCTACCTTCTTTTTAAAGGTATTATTCTCTTTGTAAATTTCCTTCTTCATATCCTGGATACTTTTTCTCACTTTATTGTGTTGTCTAACTGAATCTTCTCATATCTCATTGAGTTTTCTTAAGATTGTTTCTTGGAATTTTTGTTTGTTTTTGGTTTTTGTTTCCTTTGGGGTTTTTTTGCTTTGTTTTGTTTTAATTTTTTCCTTGAACCTCAATATTCACTTCATTATTATTCTTTTTTTTCTATATTTATCATCACACAATGTAATCATTTGTTGTGGTCCTTTACTTTTCAGTCATTTCAAGGGTTTCCTGCTTTGTGGGGTCAGTACTTGAGAATGACTTCATTCCTTTGGTGGTGTCTGTCATATTTTCTTGGTATTTTCATATTTGTAGTATCTCTACATTGATGTCTGGTCATCTGGGAGAGTATTTGCTTCTTCTATTACTCTTGAGTGGGCTTTGAGGATTCCTCCGTGATGTGTTTTATAATGACAGTTGAGTAGGGTGTTTTAGTATTGGTTCAGGGTAGATGCAGTAGTGTAGTCTCCTTGTGGTTACTTTGGCCATATTCAGTACTGATGTTGTGTGTGAGTGCCTCTGTAGCCTATGCACTGGGGCATTTAGTGATTCCTTGCTGAGGTTAGTGACACTGTGTTGGTTCATTGAGGATGTGGGCCAACTCTTGAGTTCTTGGGAGAAGTTCCCAGGTGTCCTGTTGCTCTTTGGCTGGGGTAGGTGTCCCTGGGTGGGCTTGTTGCCACCCTGGCTGATGTCCTGTGACCCTGATGGGTATATTTGGGTATACTAGACCTCCTCAGTTTGAATGGGTGACCCTGGATGGAATTTCTCTTTCCTCTCTTTTCCTCTTTCCTACAAGTAGAGGTTCCTCCTGAGTCCTTGCTTCCCCAGGTTGGGGGATGGGTTTTTTGATGATTGGGGATTTTCTGTCTTACTCTATTTGGGTATCCTGGGTTTCTGCACTCTTGGATGGCTTGTATGTGTCTCTCCCCAGATCAAGGCAGTTGCATGGGCTGCACATATACCTCCTATCCCCATGTGCACTACTGCATGTGGCAGCATAATTCCCTCCCATGGTTTGGGCCACTGGGTCACAGGTCTGTGCTCATTTACCTCTTTCCCTGGGCTCAGCTGTTGACTCTCCTTGTGTCAAGGAAGTCGAGTGGTCAGCAGGCTGCCTGTGTGGTGGCCATGGATGCTACTGTAGTGGTGAGCCAACTTTGTAGCAGCAGTGGCTGTAGTGGTTGGTGTCTTGGCTTGCCTTAGTAGGGGTATTTTCATTGAGGATAGAATTTTGGGTGGATGGGTGAGATGCAGTGGGTTGAGAGATTGAGAAGGTGAGGGTCAAAGAGGTGTGGAGAAGTAGTGGAAATGAGGGCTATACAATATCAACAGAGGGAAGAAGACCAAAGGGAGTTTGAAACTTTAAGGAAAATCTCACTTTTTCTATTCTTAGCTCCAATCAAACCTTAATTCAAATCATGCATTATTTCAACAAATGATTCTCATACTCTGGCTCCACAGGGCTTTTCAAACATAACAGGGAGCCACGAAGAGAGCTAATTTTTTGCTTCTCACACCTCTCTGATTCCATAATATTTCTTTACCTGCTTTGAAGAGTGCTGAGTAGACCCAGAGCTAATGCCTCCAGATCAGTACTACTGCTGTCTGCAGTCATATATGTTTACATAGCACAAGGGATTGAATATGGTGATAGCAGACTTGTTCTGGCCTCTAAGAAAGCTCTGAGATTTCTTCTCTAGATCACACAGGGCTGGGACCAATGTGGAGCTATGCTGCTGGCCTTCCTTGCTCCCAACACCAAGGGCCAGGGAGAGGCAGGGCACATCTTCCATTACTGTGACTCCTGCATCATTTAAGAGCTACCCTTTTTGACCCAAACAGTCAGCCCGCTCCCCAGAGAATTGAGTTCACAGATGTTGGCCACTGTTCCTACAAGGGAATATGGTTGGGCTGCAACTATTGAGAAATCTCCTTCCCTTAAGCTTCCCTCAATAGTTACAATATTATCCTTCACTTAGTGTTGCTTTTTTTCGGAATGTCAGACATTTTTCTTATAGTAGCATGACAATGTTGCGTTCTTTTAAAAAAATTTTATAACAACATTCCAAGATGAGAAATCTGTTTTATAGTAACAAATACGTGGGTAGATGCCAGTAATAGATTTAGATAACTCCTGCATTTTCAATTCCAGGGGCAGGTGAGCAGGTGGATTTCTAAATATTTATATTCTCTTTTTATATTGCTCAGTTTTTATATTATCTTGAAAGTTAATGAGGGAGAACAAGGCTATAGGATTCATGTCAATTAAGGAAAGAATTGGAGCTAAATTACAAAAATGTAGATGTCTTAGTTTGCTCAGGCTGCCAAAACAAAATGCCATAGACGGTATGGCTTAAACAACAGACATTTATTTTCTCACACTCCTGGAGGCTAGAAATACAAGCTTAAAGTTCCGGCTGATTTGGTTTCTGGTGAAGGTCTCTTCCTGGCTTGTAGATGGCTGCCTTCTTCTTATGTCCTCACATAGCCTTTCCTTGGTATATGCATAGGGAAGAGAGAGAGAGAGAGAGAGAGAGAGAGAGAGAGAGAGAGAGAGAGAGAGAGAGATTGCTTTCTCTTCTTATAAGGCCAGTAGTCATATTGCATTAGGTCCCCACACTTATAACTTTACTTAAGCTTAATCATCTTCTAAAGACCCTATCTCCAAATATAGTCCCATGAGATTAGGGCTTTAACACATGAACTTGGGGGGGAGGGTGGTGTGGGGAGGGTGCAATTTGGTCAAAGCAATATTTGTACATTTTAATATGTACATTATTATTTGAATGTAAAAGATTGGAAGGCAGTGATGATGGTGGTGGGGGGGTGCATATGATGAGTCATTTTCCATGAAGTTTCATTACTTCTTTCTCAGTGTCTGGAAAAATCACCTAGAATTGAAAAAAGGGCAATATAAATTATAAAAAATATATATAAACTTCCACCCCTACCTGCCAGTAATGCAGCATACCTTCCATCCAATGCAGCAGAGGGCAGCAAATTAAGAAGAATTAGATCCAGAGCCTCATAACCTAAGGCCTCAAGTTTCCAGTTTTAATAGAAAAATAACTTACTATACCAATAACCAGCAACATTTCAACAAAAATCTAAAAAGATGATTCATCAATACGAACACCAAGATGACAGATGTTAGGATTATTTGACAAGGATTTTAAAGCAGCCATCATAAAAATGTTTTAACAAGCAATTATAGACACATTTTAGATAAGTAACAAAATAGAAAGTATCAGCAAAGAAACAGAAGATATAACAAAGAACCAATCAAAGAATTTTAACTAAAAAATACAGTAAAAAATAATACAAAACTCAATAGATGGGCTCAACATCTGAATGGAGTGGACAGAGGAAAGAATTGGTGAACTTTAATACATAAATATAGAAATTACTCAGTGAATTACAACACTCAGAAGTTACAACAGGGAGAAAATAGACCTTGCCTCCCCCAAAATGAACAGTCTCAGGGACCAATGGGACTATTAGAAAAGATCTATCCTTCATGTCATCTGTGCCCCAGAAGAAGAGGAGAAAGAAGGCAGGGTTGAAAAAGTGTGTGAGGAAATAAAAGCTGAAAACTCCCCAAATTTGGTAAAAGACATAAATCTATGAATTCAAGAAGCTCAGGAAACCCAAAATAGAATAAGCCCAAAGAAATCAACCTCAAAATGAAGGAAGTGAGCTGAGACGCTGGGTACCATTCAAGCTTTATTAAAGGAAAAGAATCTGCCAGGCTGCATTGAAAGTGGGTGGGGAGAGGGGAGTAGCCCAGGGCTGCCCTGAAAATGGAGGGCAGCAGAAACAATGGGATTGCCAGAGTTTATATTAGCTGTTGGGTGCGAAATGTATGGTGCGGGGGGAGGGACCATTGTTCAATGCAACTGGGTGGAGAACTGCGCCAATGCAGAAGCTGGAAAGTTGTTTCTGTTTAAGTCAGGAGGCTTCTCCTAAAGGGAAGGGGGGAGGAGCTCGGTGCTGGAGTGAAAGATGAGGCTGGCGGCTATTTTGTGCTTATCGTGTGCACAATGGTGCCAGTCACGTCCAAAATCTATCACAAAACACATAGCAAAATCACAGCAAAACTTCCCAAAACTAAAGACAAAGAAAAAGTTTTGAAAACAGCAAGAGAGAAGTGACAGCTTACCTCTAGAGACAAACTATTTGAATGACCGTGGATTTTGCCTCAGGAACCATGGAAGACAGAAGGAAGTATTAAAGTCTTTTTCAAATGCTGAAAAAAGAAAGAAAAAGAAAACCACAAAAAACCTGTCAACCCAGAATTTTATATCCAGTGAAAATATCCTTCAGGGATAAAGGGGAAATTAAGACATTACCAGATAAAATAAAATTAAGATACACTATGGCCAGTAACCCTAAAACAAATGGCAAAAGGATGTCCTCTAAACAGAAAGGAAATAATAATAAAAGGAATCATCAGAAAGTAAGATCAATAAAGAACATAAAGAAGGAAGATCTTGGAACATCAAGAGGGAAGAAAGAACAACAGAAAAAGTAAGAATATGGGTAAATGCAGTAGATTTTCCTTTTCCTCTTAAGTGTCCAAAATTATTTTTTTACACTTGAAGCTAAAATTATAACTGACTAATGTGGTTCTAAATGTATATAGAGACATAAAAGGAGGTAGGGTCCCTGGACTTGAGTCAAACTGGTAAATGTTGACCCCAGTAGACTATGATGAATTAATGTGTATATAATGTAATAAGTAGAGCAGTCATCAAAAACACTACACATAAATCTAAATGGATTGCTAAAAAAATGTTCATGTAACTCACAGGAAGGTGGGAGAAAGGAATCAGAGAAACTAATAACAGAGAGAACACACAGAAAACAAACCAAACCAAAACAAAAAAAATAGAAGACTTGAATCCTCACATATAAATATTACATTAAATGTTAATGGTATAACAGTAGTGTGTTGAACTTGCAGAGGGAGAGAACATTCCTTGGCCTACTAAGTGGAGTTGAGGGTCAAGGAGAAGGGAGAGGGAGGTTGGGGATAATTGGGTGGAGGACACAGGGTACAAATGCAATTTGTGGTAATGGGCATGCTGCCAGTATGAATCTAGCCCTCACATCATGGGCACGAGAGGTGACAATCAGCTTTGTATCTCATGAATATTCATAACCAATAAAAAATTAAATTAAATTTAAAAATAAATAAATAAAAGTGAATATTAATAGTCTAAATATACCAATTAAAATGCAGAAATTGGCAGAGTGGTTTAAAAACAAACAAGTCAGCCGACCCTGTGGCGCACTCGGGAGAGTGTGGCGCTGGGAGTGCAGAGGCGCTCCCGCCGCGGGTTCGGATCCTATATAGGGATGGCCGGTGCGCTCACTGGCTGAGTGCGGTGCAGGCGATACCACACCAAGGGTTGCGATCCCCTTACCAGTCACAAAGAAAAAAAAACAAAAAAAACAAGTCATGATCCAAAGATATGCTGTCTATAAGAACTTCACTTGAAATATAATGATATAAATAGGCTGAAAGTTTAAGAAGGATGGACAAAGACATACCTTTCAAACATCAATTAAAAGAAAGCAGAAGTGGTCATACTACTATGAAATAAAGTAAACTTCAGAGAAAAGAAAATTATTTGGGACAGAAGGACATTATATAATGATAAGAATCAATGAACCAAGAATACATATTAGCCCTACATGTGTGTTCACCAAGCAAAAGAGCTATAATATCTGTGGAGCAAAAACTGAAAGAACTGAAAGGAGAAATAGAAAAATCCAGAATTATAGTTGGAGACTTCAATACTCCTCTCACAACAATTAATAGAATAAGTAGGAAAAATCAACAAGGATACAGACGAACTCAACCACACCCTCAATTGGTTAAGGAAATAATCAGTGTTTATAGAACACGCCACCCAACAGCAGGAGAATACACATTCTTTTCAAATGCCCTTGTAGCATATTCCAAAATGGATCATGTCCTTGTCCATAAAACAAACCTCAAAAAATTTAAAAGAATTTTGTAATCATACAGAGTATGTTCTCTGACCACAATGGAGTCAGACTAGAAAACAGAAAGATAACAGAAAGATCTTCAAACGCTTGGAAACTGATAACACATTTCTAAATAATCCATGGGTCAAAGAAGAAATCTGCAATGAAATTAAAAAAACACATTGAACTGAAAGAAAATGTAAATACAACGTATAAAAACATGCAGGACACAGGTAAAGCAGTATTGAGAGAGAAATTTCTGGAACTAAAGGCTTACGTTAGAAAAAAGGAAATGTCTCAAGTCAATAATTTAATCTCCCACCTCAAGAAACTAGAAAAAGAGCAGCAAAATAAACTGAAAACAAATAGAAGGAAGAAAACAAGGATAAGAGCAAAATATCAATGAAACTGAAAAGAAAAAAACAATAGAGAAAATCAATGAAGCTAAGAACTAGTCCTTTGTAAATAGCAATAAGACTGCCAAACCTCTAACCAGATTGATATGAGAGAGAGAGAAGGCAAAAATCACCAAATTAGTAATATAACAGGGGATACCACTATGAACCCTGCAGACATCAAAAGGATAATAAAAGAATACTATTAACAATTCTACACATATAAATTTGATGACTTAAATGAAATTTATAAGTTCCTTGAAAACACAACTCACCCAATATGAAATAGTTTGAACATCCCTATGCTATTACCAAAATTAAAATCATAATTAAAAAAACTTTTTAGTTTTTTAGAAATCTCCAGATTCCAATGACTTCATTAGAGATTCTACCAAACTTTTAAAGAATAGTTAACACCAATTCTATACAACACCTCTCAATTCATTTTATGAAGCTATTATTACCTGGATACCAAAGCCAGGAAAAAAAAAAAAAAAAAAAGCACAAACACAAAAAATTACAGAACAGTATCTCTCATCGATATAGACATGGAAATCCTTAGAAATCATAGCTAATGGAATTCAACAGTATATAAAAAGAATTATGCACCATGACCAAATGGAGTTTATTTGAGATATTCAAGGCTGATTCGATATTCAAAAGTTAACCGTCATATTAACAGACTGAAGAAGAAAAATCATGTGATTTTATTAATTGATGCTGAGAAAACATTTGACAGAATTCAACCCCATTGATAAACCTCTCAACACTTAAATAGAGAGGAACTTCCCCCGGTATCTGCAACTGACATCATACTTACTGGTTAAAGAGGACTGAATGCTTCCTCCTAATATTGGGGACAAGACAAAGATGTCCATTCTCATCACTGCCATTTGACATGGAACTGGATTCTCTAATTGTTGCAATAAGGCAAAGAGTGAAAATAAAAGGCATATAGATCAGAAAGGAAGAAATAATACTGCCCCTCTTCTCAGATGACATGATTGTCCATGGAGAAAATCCCAAGAAATCTACAAAAAAAGAGAAAAGCTCCTAAAATTAAGTGACTTCATCAACATTGTAGGATTCAAGATCAACCTATAAAACAAATTCATTTCTGTATACTAGTAATGAACACATGGAACCAAAAATTAGAAATACAGTACCATGTACAAGTGCTCCCAAAAATGTAATACTTAGGTGCAAAGCTAACAAAATATGTAAGGACTTATATTCTGAAAACTGCAAAATGCCTTTAAAAGTAATCAAAGAATATCTAAACATATGGAGAGACATATTCTGCTCATGGATTGGAAAAGTCAACATCATTAAGAAGTCAGTTCCTGTCAAATTTCAACCAAGGTTTTTTGTAGATGTAGACAACCTAATTGTAAAATTTATATGAATAGGCACAGGCTCTAAAATAGGTAAAATAATTTTGAAAAATAAGATACAGTAGGAGAAATCACTCTACTTGATTTCAAGACTTATTGTATAGCTATAGTAATCAAGACGGTGAAGGACGGACAGACACAGATCAGTAGAACAGAACAGAGAGCTCAAAATGTAAAACGTAAAACAGTGCTTTGAGAAGAAACATAACAGAAAATTTTGAGATGTAGGGTTTGATGAAGAGTTGTTAGACTGAACACCAAAAGCATAATCAGTTAAAGAAAAAAAAGAGAGAGATAAATATGACTTTTTCAAAAAATAAAAACTTTGTTCTGTGAAAGAGCCTAAGATGATAATAAATAACAAGCTATAGGCTGGAAAAAAATATTTGCAAACCACTTACTTCCTATAATAGGTGAGTGGTTAAATAAACTGCGCTACATCCTCGGCAATAAAAAAGAAACAGCTGCTAATACAGGGAACAACATGGATAAAGGACATTATGCTGGTGAAAAAGAAATCAGTATCAAAAGGTTACATATGATATGATTCTGTTTATATAACTTTCTGACAAAAGTACAGGGAAGGATTAGCGACCAGGGGTTAGAGATGATGGAGGGAAAGGCTGGGTGTGACTATAAAGGGAAATCTTTATAGTGTTAGAAGAGTTTTGTGTCTTGACTTTGGTGGTGGGTACAGGAAACTACTCTTGTGATAAAATGCACAGACACATTGTAAAATGACACGCACACACAGTACCTATATCACATTCCTGATTTTGTGTTGTATAATAGTTAAGTAACGTAATCAACGGGAGAGTGCGGGCGCTGGTAGCGCCGAGGCCACGGGTTCGGATCCTATATAGGGATGGCTGGTGCGCTCACTGGCTGAGCGCGGTGTGGGCGACACCAAGCCAAGGGTTAAGATCCCCTTACCAGTTATCTTTATAAAAAACAAACAAACAAACAAACAAACAACAACAACAACAAAAGTACACGGGACGTCTCTGCTCTATCTTTGCAACTTCCTATGTGCTATAATCATTTTTTAAAAGTACAGACGATAATTTAAAATAAATCCTATTTTGCCTTGTGCAGCTGTGGCCCACGTTACTTCGCAAGAGGAGAAACCGTGAGACTGGTCAACCCTCATACCCCAATTTTAAAAGAAGGGCGCTGGGCGGCAGGAGGACGGGGAGCTGGGAGAGGCCCCCGCTCGCGCTCTGAGAGTGCGGGGAGGCGGTGTCCGCGCCGCCGACGCGGGGAGGTGAGTGGCGCGTCGCCGAGCTCAGCCCCACCCCCGCCGCTCCCGAAGCGGGCGCGGCGCCTGCAACGCCTGGCCGGAGGGCCGGGGAGCGAGAGGCGCGGGGACCCTCGCGTGGCGCTCGGGCATTCCGGACGGTCGCCTTAGAGAAGAGCCTGCGAAGAACTTTCTCTGAACCGCGAACATTTTTGGTCAGGGACGTGGAGTTTCCAGTGCTTTGGCTTCCCGCCTCTTTTTCGTGGGTCGTCCCGGCGCCGCTTTTCTTCCTTCTGACGAGCCTCCCGGGGGCACCCGGAGGCCCTCCCGCGCCCCTGAGCCTGAGCGGAGGAAGGGGGCGGCCGCCGGCGCTCCGGGGGCGCACGGCATGCAGGCGCTCAACGTCACCCCGGAGCGGCTCTCCCGGCTGCTGCGGGCCCACAACCTGACGCGGGAGCAGTTCATCGCGCTGTACGGGCTGCGGCCGCTCGTCTACACCCCGGAGCTGCCTGGGCGCGCCAAGCTGGCCTTCGTGCTCACCTGCGTGCTCATCTTCGCCCTGGCGCTCTTTGGCAACGCGGTAGTGGTCTACGTGGTGACCCGCAGCAAGGCCATGCGCACCGTCACCAACATCTTCATCTGCTCGTTGGCGCTCAGTGACCTGCTCATCACCTTCTTCTGCATCCCGGTCACGACGCTCCAGAACATCTCCGACAAGTGGCTGGGGGGTAAGAGAGTCCGCGTCCCGCTCCTTTTGTTCCTTTTCTCGCAATCCCCCAGCCTTCCAGGGGATTCTCCCCCCGCGCCCCGGCCACCCCCCGCCCCGACTTTCCTGTATTTCTCTCTCTCTGTCAAATGAAGCCGGGTCCTTTCTTAGAACTTCCTCACATGCGCTCACTTGGAGATAAGTTTTCTGCAGCTCTGATTTGGTCCGGAGTTTCCTCTTTGTCACTAGGAGACGTAGGTTGGGGGAAGGTTTAGGAAAGGTCCAGGACGGTGAGGGCTGGGGAATTGCACCTCTCTCCACTTATTTCAGCCCTCTTTTCTGTAATTGCCAGTTTTTTCTTTTTCTTTTTCTTTTCTTTTCTTTCTTTCTTTTTCTTTCTTTTTTTTTTTGTAAAAGTAAGATAAAACTTATTTAAAATAAAAAAAAAACCCCAAAGTTAAAAAAATCTCATCTCCTCATTGCCCCAACCTCTAGGCTGGCTTCCCAGTCGCTTGTGTGGCTTCCAGACAGATTCTTGTATGTATAAACATACGTATGAGTATGGACTTGAAAACTTGTAAAAACATATACAATACATGTGCAAAAAATCATCTTGGACTAGTCCTACTTTTTTAAAAATTAAAAAAAGAGTTAACAGAGTCTCACAGGAAGAAGGAACACAGAAAACGTATTCCCTCCTGACACAGAAGGAGAGGTGAAATTCTCCTTCCTTAGAATGGGAGCAGAAGTGGCAGAGAAGCCATCTGTAGTCACTGAGCTAGGAGCAGTGTGTGGAGGACAGAAAAAAAAATAGACACTGTACTTCCTCAAATAATCCAGTCTTCCCAGAGAGACACAACGAGAGAGTGTTCTGTTGTAATCCCAGAAGCAGCAGTGCACTGCCTGTGGTGCACCTTGGGGAGGAGGTACTGTTTGCACCCTCATTTTTATGGTGGGTGTTTGTCTTAAGGCCACATCAAAATTCTAGGAAAATGGTTGGAAATGTGAGAGAAATGGGTCATTATGCCTTCAGGTTCTGCCATTTCCACCCTTTTGCCAATTCGTTTTAAACTCATGGAAGGTGTTTCTTTTATCCCATCATCACCAATTTGAGATATTCAGTTTATTTCCCTAACATTGCTTTTCTCCATTAACTTTCACAGAGTTTGTTAGTTGTTCAGGATCTAAAATCTTTGATTCTCATCTCTTCCAAAATGTAAATATTTCCAAAAAAGCATTAAACATTGAGTACATAGCATTGACTTGAAAGTGACAAACCATGTGGAAAGTTGTAAGTTGATTTATAGATTAGATGAAGTAATTGTATTTGGGCATGTTAAAGTTGCCCAGTGCACTAACTTCATAAAATTAATGGGAAAACTTTAGATCATCATACAGAACATGTTTTTTTGAAAGAAAGGCACAAGAGTTTTCATTTCTAAATGTCTGTGAAGGCACACCTGTGAAACATATTTTTACTGCTGGATAATATAGCTCCATTTGTAAAGCGGAACATAATAAAGCAATGTGGGATCTTATACCAGAAATCAAAAGACCTGGATTACTCTGGTACATGTTAATTCAACATGTCTGGGCCTATTTTTTCAACAAAATATTAAGGATTAGATAAGTTTGAAAGTGGAACGGGGCAGATCTCTAGCCCCCAGCCATATTGGAGAATAATGCCCAGAGAAGGCCACACAGTGGATCTGCCCTGCTGAGGGCTTAGTTGGGCACTGCCATGGTTTTTGTCAAGCTTTCTGTTTTCCTAGATTCCTACTTCATGGGGGACATTTCACTTTAGCTTCTAAACACTAAGAAAGGTAATACATTGCTCATGTATTTTATAGGGTTAATGTGAAAATAAAGTGTGTTAGTAAAAGTGCTTTGAAAAAAATTGATCATGTTGTGGAAGTATAAGATATTAATTCTATTAAAAGGTGTTTAATTGCAGGTTGCCTATGTTTATTTGGGACCAGATCTATAGAATAAATAACATTCTTAATAAATCAAGTAAACAACACCAAAATTGAAGTTTGGAGGGAAAAGAGAACTTGTAAAGGGGCTGGAGATAGATATGGAAAGAGAATTAAACTGTACATCATAGGATAGGATCATAATTGCAAAATTCTCTTGATAAATTAACAAAAGAGGGTTCAAGAGAATGTATTCTAAGAGCAGAAAATTAATTCATAATTTATTATTTTACATAACTGTTGAAGATCTACTTTATGGCAAAGAATTCTACCTTGGGAATACAAAAGTGAAGAAAGCTCATCTACGCCCTTGTGGGCCTCAGAGAACAGTAGATGCCCTCAAATGAGCAAAAATAGGACTTGACAGAAGAGGATCCACTCTGCTGTAGGAGCATGGAAGAGTCAGGAAGGCCTTCTCAAGGAGGTGATGTTTAAGTTTTGAAGAATAAGTTTGGCTGTTTCCAACAGGGAAGGATGTATTCTAGGAACAGGGGTCAATCCAGAGTTTGGAGGAAAGAAAGGTGATGGTGTGTTCCAAGGATATTGTGTAAGGCATTTCAAGATATACAGTTTATATGTGGGGAGTGGTGGGAAATGAGACAGAAAGGTGAGTTAGTGTAACTGAGGAGGAAAATACATTAAAAGTTATGTGAAAACCTAAAATATGAGTACCCCTCAACTTCCTTCAAGGGTGAGGTAGGAGACACAGACAAAGCAATGAAGATCAGCAGGAGGCAACAGTGACAACAGGAGGGCTCACCTCCTCCAACGCGGGCAGGATGGCAGCACGCAGGGGTATGTGCCCAGTGTGGTCAATCTTCTTCTGTCGTTGTTGTTTTTGCTTTTTTGTTTTCCCCCCCAGAGAAGCTGGGAATACGGATTTTTATGATGTTGGCATCTAACTCAAATTTAAAAAGTAAATACAATTGGGTAAAAGAAAACATCTCCCTGGGCTTGGTCACAAATAATTCGTGGACTTTCAGTGTGTGACTCTCTAGAAATCCTCTCTCTGAAACATTGCTGACAGTGGTAGCGTTGGGAATCACTGTTTTTTCTTCTCTTAGTACACTCATCTCCCGTGCTAGTGACCAGCATTACCTACTGAATCAGAACTTGCCTTTTAACAAGATGATTCATATGCACATTAAAATTTGATAAGAACTACTTTAAGTGATGGTCTTAGACTACTTAGAGAATTTCCTGAAGGGCTTTTAAAAATTGTCTGTGCCAGCCCAGTTCAGACTAGTTATACTTGGTGGTCAAGATGGCGGTGGCTTCGGCGGTTGGCGCAGAGTAGCTGAGGTAGAAAAGGCGGCCACTGGGCCTTAGGCAGCCGGGAAACTTGTGGACCTTCCTCTTGCTGTCTCTTAAGGGAGAACCGCTGCTGGTGGCCGGTTGTGGGGGCTGACCGCCACTTTGCCCTTGGCAGGAGAGGCTGCCTCATTTACAGGCAACAGCTGTGAAGTGTGGAGCAGGAAAAGAACTGTTTCTTAGATGCAAAAGCGAGTCTCTAAACAGGGAACACGGCGCCAGGGCTGCCGTGGATGCAGACAGGATCCCGGAGGCCGGGGCCGCGCTGAAGGCGGCCAGCTGCCCTATTCATGATTCGAGGTTTCAGGCCAGCATAAAAGAAGGTTCCTGGGAGTGCCCGAGCCACACCGCGGGACTGAGCGAGCAGCACAAGGCGGCAGGAGCTGAGAACAGGGAAGGCGACAAACCAGACGCAGAGAGGGAGCGCCTGACCTGGCACAGCCCTGTGAGTGACCCCCGACCCGGCCCTGCTCAGGGGGCTGATGCCGGCCCGGCTCAGCCAAGCCTGTCCTCCTCGCCCGGCTGGGCTCCTCACTGGGCCTTCCCACTTGCTAGCCCCGGCGCAGGGCTTCCCGGGGCCTGCAGGCTGGCCTCCCCTCCCACTCCCTCCGAGGTTCTCTGGCGGGGCTGGTGGCGTGGGGTGTCCCCAGCCAGTCGGGAGGGCAAGGAAGTATGGGCGGGGCCGACTGTCACTCCACCGCACCCTGGGCTCCAGCCCGTGGTAAACTTCCTGTTACTGGGAGGCAGATACCATCTCTGCGACCACCAGTTCGGAAAAACGCCTAATCAATTTCTGGTTAGGAATAGTGTGGTTGGAGAGTTCCCAAGTCCGCTTGAACCTGCTGGAGAGCTGACTGCAGGCGGGCACCAGACTTGGTCCACGCTGGGGGGGTGGGGGGGGGGATACAAAGGTGAACCGTGTGCTGCGGGCTCCTCCCCCAAGGAGCTCACACTCTGGTGTGGGAGATAAGACAAGTACACAAATAACTGCGATACCAGGAGGAAGGTGATAAGTCCCAAGAAAGAGCTACACAGTGCTACAAAGGCACCAAGAGCGACTGGTCGTCTGTGCCTAGCAGAAACCTGGTAGACTTCCTGGGCGAGGCGGTGCCGAGCAGAGTCTTGAAGGCCCGGCTGATAGACGAGGGTTGCAGAAGACACGTCCCAGCCCAGCCCAGTGTGCACAGAGTGGGGAGATGTCTGGCTAGGGAGGCGGAGACTCGACAGAAACCACACACCCTGTGGGGTCGCCACGGCACGATCCAACAGCCCGGGCCAGAGTGCACAGAACAGGGAGAAGTCCTGCACGGGAAGCAGAAGCTCAGCAGAGATCGCACACCCTGTGGTACGTGATCCAGCAGCCCAGCAGAGTCCAAGATGACCAGAGAGGTGGCTCCCCAGAGAGGCCCAAGACCCGAGGCAACCATACACACAAGACACTAGAGGCCAACTGAGCAGTCACGGAGGTAGCCATACCAAATTGGCAACCACAGCAACATCTTAGTTAGTCAAAAGTCTCAAACCGGTGGACTGTGAAACCCCCTGCCACAATGAATAAACATAAAAAAAAAGATACCAAAAATACAAAAAATCAAGAAAGTACACCACCAAAAGTTAATAAATCTCAAACTCTAGATCCGATAGAACAAGAAGCCCTTGAAATGACTGACAAGGAATTTCGAGTGATAATTCTAAGGAAACTGAATGAGATACAACAAAACTCAGCTAGACATCATGATGAAATGAGGAAAAGTATACAGGACCTGAAAGAGGAAATGTACAAGGAAATCAATGTCCTGAAAAAAAACGTAGCAGAACTTGCTGAACTGAAGAAATTATTCAGCGAAATAAAAAACACAACGGAGAGTTTAACCAGCAGGCTTGTCGAAGTTGAAGAGAGAACCTCTGAACTTGAAGATGGTCTGTTTGAAATAACACAAGCAGACAAAAAGAAAGAAAAAAGAATCAAGGACATTGAAGAAAATCTAAGCGAGATATCAGACAACCTTAAGCACTCAAATATCCGAGTCATGGGTATTCCAGAAAGGGAGGAAAATGGAGATTCCATTGAAAACATATTCAACAAAATAGTGGCAGAAAACTTCCCAGGTATAGGAAAAATCACAGATCTTCAGATCCAGGAAGCTCAATGATCTCCAAACGTATTCAACCCAAAAAGGCCTTCTCCAAGACATGTCATAGTCAAATTGGCAAAACTCAGAGACAAAGAGAGAATCTTAAAAGCTGCAAGAGAGAAGCGTCAAATCACCTATAAGGGAGCCCCAATCAGGCTAACATCAGACTTTTCATCACAAACCCTAAAAGCTAGAAAGGAATGGGATGATATATTCAAAATACTAAAAGACAACGATTGCCACCCAAGAATACTCTACCCTGCAAGGCTATCCTTCCGAAATGAAGGGCAAATAGTATATTTCTCAGACAAACCAAAACTGTGGGAGTTCACTACCACAGGACTACCCTTACAAGAAATCCTCAAGGGAGTACTGGGTTTGGTTCCTGAAAAATAACTACCACTGCCATAAAAACGCAAGAAAAATCAAAACCCACTAGTATAATAAAAATGGCATTCATGAAGAGAAAACAATCAATCAAAAATGCTATCTACAACCTAAGGAACCAACAAACACAGAAAATAAACAGTAAATCAGAAAGCAAGGAACAAAAGACACCTAAGACAACCAAAGAATAATCAATAAAACGCTAGGAATAAATCAACACCTTTCAATAACAACTCTTAATGTAAAAGGTTTAAATTCCCCAATCAAAAGACACAGACTGGCTGACTGGATCAAAAAGGAGGACCCAACTATATGCTGCCTACAAGAGACCCACCTCACCCATAAAGATTCACATAGACTAAAAGTAAAAGGATGGAAAAAGATTTACCATTCAAACAGAAAAGAAAAACGAGCTGGAGTAGCTATTCTTATATCTGATAAAATAGACTTTAAACTAAAAACCATAAAAAGAGACAATGAGGGACACTACTTAATGATAAAAGGACTGATGCATCAAGAAGACCTAACAATCATAAATATGTATGCACCCAATGTTGGAGCAGCCAGATTTATAAAACAAACTCTATTAGACCTAAAGAAGGAAACAGACACTAATACCATAATAGCAGGGGACCTGAACACCCCACTGTCAATACTGGACAGATCATCTAGGCAAAGAATCAGTAGAGAAACACAAGATCTAAACAAGACTCTAGACCAATTGGAATTGGCAGATATCTACAGAACATTCCATCCAACAACCTCAGAATATTCATTCTTCTCATCAGCACATGGATCATTCTCCAGGATAGATCACATATTAGGTCACAAATCAAGTCTCAATAAATTCAAAAAAAATGGAATTATCCCATGTATCTTCTCAGACCACAATGGATTAAGACTAGAAATTAATAACAAACGAAACTCTGGAAACTATACAAACACATGGAAATTAAACAGCATTCTACTTAATGACATATGGGTCCAAGAAGAAATCAAGCAGGAAATCAAAAAATTTATTGAAACTAATGAAAATAATGATACATCATACCAAAACCTGTGGGATACTGCAAAAGCAGTAATAAGGGTGAAATTTATTGCATTAAATGCTCACCTCAGAAGAATGGAAAGATGGCAAGTGAACAACCTAACACTTCACGTTAAAGAACTAGAAAAACAAGAACAATCGAAACCTAAAGTTAGCAGACGGAAAGAAATCATTAAGATCAGAGCAGAACTGAATGAATTTGAAACCAAAAAAAAATACAAAAGATCAATGAAACAAAAAGTTAGTTTTTTGAAAAGATAAGTAAAATTGACAAACCATTAGCATGGCTAACAAAAAAAAGAAGAGAGAAGATTCAAATAACAAAAATTAGAAATGAAAAAGGCAATATTACAACTGATTCATCTGAAATACAAGGAATCATTCGAGACTACTATAAACAACTATATGCCAAAAAGTTTGAAAATCTGGAGGAAATGGATAAATTTCTGGACACACACAACCTCCCAAAACTGAGCCATGAAGACGTAGAATATTTGAACAGACCAATAACAATAAAGGAGATTGAAGCTGTTATCAGAAAGCTCCCAACAAAGAAAAGCCCAGGACCAGATGGATTCACAGCAGAATTTTACCAAACATTCAAAGAGGAATTGTCACCGATTCTTTACAAACTATTCCAAAAGATTGAAACAGATGCAAATCTCCCGAACTCTTTCTATGAAGCAAACATCACCCTGATACCAAAACCAGGTAAAGATATAACCAAAAAAGAAAACTACAGGCCGATATCCTTGATGAATATAGATGCAAAAATCCTCACTAAAATACTAGCAAACAGAATACAGCAACACATACATAAAATTATTCACCACGATAAAGTGGGATTCATCCCAGGGATGCAAGGTTGGGTCAACATACGCAAATCAATAAATGTGATATACCATATTAATAAAGTCAAACACAAGGACCATATGATCATCTCTATAGGTGCTGAAAAAACATTTGATAAAGTTCAGCACTCATTCATGACAAAGACCCTCTATAAGTTAGGTATAGAGGGAAAGTATCTCAACATAATTAAAGCCATATATGACAGACCCACTGCCTATATCATCCTGAATGGGGAAAAGCTGAAAGCTTTTCCTTTAAGAACAGGAACTAGACAAGGATGCCCACTCTCACCACTCCTATTCAACATAGTGTTCGAAGTACTAGCCAGAGCAATCAGAGAAGAGAAGGAAATAAAGGGCATCCAGATTGGAAAAGATGAAGTCAAACTGTCCCTGTTTGCAGATGACATGATCCTATATATCGAACAGCCTAAAACCTCTACAAAAAAAACTCTTGGAATTGATAAATGATTTCAGCACAGTAGCAGGATACAAAATCAACACACAAAAATCAGTAGCATTTCTTTTCTCCAATAGTGAACATGCAGAAGGAGAAATCAAGAAAGCCTGCCCATTTACAATAGCCACCAAAAAAATAAAATACTTAGGAATTGAGTTAACCAAGGATGTGAAAAATCTCTATAATGAGAACTACAAACCACTGCTGAGAGAAATTAGAGAGGATACAAGAAGATGGAAAGATATCCCATGCTCTTGGATTGGAAGAATCAACATAGTGAAAATGTCCATACTACCCAAAGTGATATACAAATTCAATGCAATCCCCATCAAAATTCCAAAGACATTTTTCTCAGAAATGGAATGAACTATCCAGACATTTATATGGAATAATAAAAGACCATGGATTTCCAAAGCAATGCTGAGCAAAAAAAATAAAGCTGGAGGCATAACACTACCTGACTTTAAGCTATGCTACAAAGCTATAATAACCCAAACAGTATGGTACTGGCATAAAAACAGACACACTGATCAATGGAATAGAATAGAGAATCCAGAAATCAACCCACACACTTACTGCCATCTGATCTTTGACAAAGGCACCAAACCTATTCACTGGGGAAGGGACTGCCTCTTCAGCAAGTGGTGCTGGGATAACTGGATATCGATATGCAGGAGAATGAAACTAGATCCATACCTCTCACCGTATACTAAAATCAACTCAAAATGGATTAAGGATTTAAATATACACCCTGAGACAATAAAACTTCTTAAAGAAAACATAGGGGAAACACTTCAGGAAATAGGACTGGGCACAGACTTCATGAATACGACCCCAAAAGCACGGGCAACCAAAGGAAAAATAAACAAATGGGATTATATCAAACTAAAAAGCTTCTGCACAGCAAAAGAAACAATTAAAAGAGTTAAAAGACAACCAACAGAGTGGGAGAAAATATTTGCAAAATATACATCTGACAAAGGATTAATATCCAGAATATATAAGGAACTCAAACAACTTTACAAGAAGAAAACAAGCAACCCAATTAAAAAATGGGCAAAAGAGCTAAGTAGGCATTTCTCTAAGGAAGATATACAAATGGCCAACAGACATATGAAAAAATGCTCAACATCACTCAGCATCCGGGAAATGCAAATCAAAACCACATTGAGATACCATCTAACCCCAGTTAGGATGGCTAAAATCCAAAAGACTATGAACGATAAATGCTGGCGAGGCTGCGGAGAAAAAGGAACTCTCATACATTGTTGGTGGGACTGCAAAATGGTGCAGCCTCTATGGAAAATGGTATGGAGGTTCCTTAAACAATTGCAAATAGATCTACCATACGACCCAGCCATCCCACTGTTGGCAATATACCCAGAGGAATGGAAATCATCAAGTCGAAGGTATACCTGTTCCCCAATGTTCATCGCAGCACTCTTTACTATAGCCAAGAGTTGGAACCAGCCCAAATGCCCATCATCAGATGAGTGGATACGGAAAATGTGGTACATCTACACAATGGAATACTACTCAGCTATAAAAACGAATGAAATACTGCCATTTGCAACAACATGGATGGACCTTGAGAGAATTATATTAAGTGAAACAAGTCAGGCACAGAAAGAGAAATACCACATGTTCTCACTTATTGGAGGGAGCTAAAAATTAATATATAAATTCACACACACACATACACACATACACACACAAACCGGGGGGCGGGGAGGAAGAAGATATAACAACCACAATTATTTGAAGTTGATACAACAAACAAACAGAAAGGACATTGTTGGGGGGAGGGGGGGGGAGGGAGAAGGGAGGGAGGTTTTGGTGATGGGGAGCATTAATCAGTTACAATGTATATCGACAAAATAAAATTTAAAAAAAAAATAAAAAAAAAAAATAAAAAAATAAAAAAATAAAAAAAAAAAAAAAAAAAAAAACGAATAAAATACTGCCATTTGCAACAACATGGATGGACCTTGAGAGAATTATATTAAGTGAAACAGGTCAGGCACAGAAAGAGAAATACCACATGTTCTCACTTATTGGTGGGAGCTAAAAATTAATATATAAATTCACACACACACACACACACACACACAGACACACACACACACAAAATCCGGGGGTGGGGTGTGGGGAAGAAGATATAACAACCATAATTACTTGAAGTTGACACGACAAGCAAACAGAGGGGACATCGGTGGGGAGAGGGGGGAGGGAGGAGGGAGGGAGGTTTTGGTGAAGGGCAACAATATATATCGACAAAAAAAAAAAAAAAAATTAGAACTCACAAAAAAATAAAATAAAATAAACCGACTAGTTATACTTGATCCTTAGGAGCGAGCCTACAGCTGTGTCCATTGCACAACTCTACCCAGGCCCTTGTTCAGGAACTTCATGTTGTTGGCTTGAAATTGGTCTTGGTGGGAGTATTTACTATGAAATTGGCGGTTACCTGTAAAACAAACAAAAATCAAACAGTTGTTTTCCAGCACACCACTGAGAAAAGAAATTGAATTTCCTTTTGTACACTGATGATCAATGACAGGAGAGACAAAGTATATCCATAAACATCTAGTTAATTTAAACAAATTACACTGAAGTCAGAAGAGATACAACTGCTCTGCAGCATCCGAGTGTTGCCTAGCATGGAGGCACACAAATGTACAATCCCTTTTATAGACCTTACATTGCCACCCCCTTAGCAGCTGTCTTTGATCCACCAGCTGACTCACTGTCACACCACTTCCCAGGACTTCTTCCCACGTGGAGTGCAGGAGTGGGGATTCTCCGCCCCTGAGTACTATAGACAGCCTAGGCTTGAGACTTTTCCTTTGTCACTAATCTGACGATGAGGTGGTGTTGCCACAGCAGTTAGGAGTCAGGCCTGGGAAGTGTCTCTGTTCTCCCCTCTAATCTGTTTGGTCAGACTCCAGCAATGAATTTGTCCACTGCCCTTTTGGGGCCACCAAATTTACCTATCCTTTTCTGCAGCCTGGTCTTCCTCATTTTGACTCTTTCTTCCTCCTCTTTTTATCTCTTTCTTCACAATCTCTGAATGCTCCTCCCAATTCAGTCAATGTATTCTGTTTCTTCCAGGTAAACTCGGAACAATTGATTTTGTTTCAACCGATGCTCCAGAGCACTGCTGTCTTCTCTAGGTTTCCAAAAACTTTTCTTTTCCTTCTTTCTTTGTTTCCTTTATGCTTCTTTATGTATGTACTTTCTTTATGTATATACCTCTTTCTTTATGCTCTGCCTTTTGGTGGTTCTCACACTTCCTCTTATTTTGCAAGTGAGTGTCCACTGAAGCCTAGTATGCAAAGTCTTTTCTTTCATCGTTTCTGCATAGAGGCTGTAGTCAGGACTCTTATTTCTTTGCTGATGATTCTGAAATCAGCATCTAATCATTATCTTAAGCTATGGTCTCTCACCTGACTGAAAAACTAGACATCTACACATGGATATCTTATCAGCATCCAACTTTCTCTTACCGTATCTTGTCCCTCTGCCCAGGGTCTCAGCTAGTATTAATGGTACTATCAATCATTTGTATATTCAGAAATTCCCTGGTTTGTGCTGGAATAGTGGAGGTGTTGAGAAAGCTGTATCTTTGTGGAATAGACAGTTTTCAGTTAGAGGAAGAAGGGGAAGGAGCTATTAAAAGAGAGATGGAGAATGCCTGGGATTTTGCAGATGTCAGGGTTCCAGAGTACACAATGCAAGTGTTGTGGAAATGGGGGGCTTGAATCAGGTTGGGGGATGTTCAGAGCCTGACAAATTTGAGTCTAGGGTAAGGGGTGGTCTAGGAGAGAATGAGACTCATGTTGACAGGGGTAAATGAAAACTTATGGCATAGGGGGATTGATACTGACAACTTCTCAGAAGGAGGTAGGAGATCAGTTCTCATTCTAGCCTCTTTTATGACTCTAAGCATTAATAAGATGAGATGGGGAGTGTGTGGGAGGGTGTGAAGTAGTGGCCTTGTGGGGAGTGTGTGGGAAGGTGTGAAATAGTTGCACAGAGCCCTTTTTCATCCTGCTATGGGAGCAGGAACAGCTGGGGCGGCAGGGTGGAGATATGGTCTCCCCAGGTGCACACAGAGCTCTGTGGCTCTCCCTGAAATCCTGCCTTGGGCAGTGAGAATAATTTTCTAGTGGTAGCTGGAAAATTGACTACAAGCAATTCCAAAAAGGAGTTCCAAAAATATCCTAAGTAATGGTGCATCGTCGGGAGGAGTACACGTTTGTGAACATTTACTACATTTGCAGAGTACTCTCTTGGATATGAAAATGTAGAAAATTAATTTCCTCAGCAGCTGTTAGGATCATTTCCCTTAGAACAGTGGTTCTCAATCTTGACAACACACAGGAATCTCCTGTTTTTAAACACACAGATTCCTGGTTTCCACCCCTAGAGAGTATGATTTAATTGGTCTGAATGTGATAACTGTTATGGAGCTTTCAAAAGTTCGCCAAATTAGAAAAGATTGTAATTTGCAGCTGAGGTTGAGAACCACTGATGTAGCATAAATGTTGACAGCACCAAGACTTGGGCTATTATGAAGGCTAAAAAAAATAATGGATATAAAGTTTTTAAATAGCATAGTGCCTACTGAGTGTGCCAGCTCAATATAGCTACTATATTTAAAAAATAACAACAGAGTCAGAATGCTTGGAAAATGAAGAAGTAGATTGTATAAAATGAAATCCAACAAGGAACTCTGCAGCTGTTCTTCCATTGTATGCAACCTATTCCATCTTTGCTAAAGCCCTTAACCTTATAAGAGTCTTTTAAGGTGAATTTGTAAAGGAGTCAAAAATGGTAAAGAGGTTGTGATATAAGACATTGTATTAGTCCGTTTCTGTTGCTTATAACAAAATACCTGGAACTGGGTATTTTATAAAGAAAACAAAATTTATTGTTTACAGTCAAAGGCTGGGAAGTCCAAAGTGCAGGGAACACATCTGCTGAGGGTCATCTTTGGTGCTGATGCAGGTTATCACATTGTGAGAAAGGCAGGAGCAGAGACAGAGAGATGGCTTCTCATGGGCTCTCCTTTTATCACCCTCAGAACCACACCCCTGACTGCCATTATTAATCCATTCACTATGACATGCTCCTACAATCTAGGACCCCTTCAAGGTCCCACCTTTCAATCACCGTAATAGGATTTCCCACCCTCAACAGAGGGCGATATGACCCTCAAGAGAGGGTGATAGCAACAGCAATGGGATTTATATAAAATATTCTCTTTACTTAGGACAACAGCAGTTGACAGTTAAGATTATGACAGGAAAGGATTTAACAATGAGAAAGTTTGGAAAATTTCATTGTGCACTTAGGAGGCATTAAAAGAATACCCTTTTTAATTTGCTTTTCTAGAACGTAGCTCAGGATGTTCTTTGACCAGTGATTGGTTCATTAGGATTCTTGTTTGCAAGTAGAGAAACCCAACTTAAACTTCCTTAACAAAAAGAGGAATATTCTGCCTCATGGAACTGAAAAGTCCAGGGTTAGGGCTGGCTTCAGGCACAGCTGGATTTATGTCCTCCAACAATGACTCATACTCCCTCTCTGTGCCAGCTTTGTTTCCCTGTATATTGTGGTTTCATACTTTTGCCAGGTGGTGTGAAAGATGACTCCAAGAGGTATAGGCTTACATTTTCTTTCATACTACCTGTCAAACCCAAGTGTCAATCGATGGATAAATGCATAAACAAAATGTGGTATAGACACACAGTGGAATATTACTGAGCCATAATGAAGGAATAAAGTTCTGATACTTATTACAACATGAATGAAACTTGAAAACACTATGCTAAGTGAAATAAGCCAAATACAAAGAAACAAATATTGTATGAATCCTCTTATATGAACTATCGAGAATAGGCAAATTCATAGAGAAAGAGAAGATTAGAGGTTAACAGGGGCTAGGGTGAGGGGGAGATGGGGAGTCATTGCTTAATGCTTTAGTTTCTGTTTGGGGTTATAAAAAAGTTTTGCAAACAGGTAGTGGCAATGGTTGCATGACATTGTGAATATAATTAATGCCACTGAGTTGTACACCTAAAAATGGCTAAAATCGCAAATTTTCTGTTATATTTTACCACAGTAAAAAAATTAAAAAACGAGAACTAAAACCTCTCAGAAGGTGAGAGAGTATACTTCCTGGTAGCTGCAGAAAATTCTGGGAGGATTCCAGACAGTTTGACCTCGCTCTCTTACCCATAGAACCAATCATATGCCCCAAGCTATGGAATACTCTGCCCAGGCCTTATAGTCATGTGCCCCATGATGGTGGGTGTGCCCCATGATGGGGGTAGGGAGGGCTGGGTGACTCCTACCCAAATGCCTGGAGATAGCTCCAAGAGAAAGGGGCAAAACACCTGTGGAGTCGTTGCAAGGCAGTTTCTTATTCCTGTCTCATGGGAGACTGATCATGTCTAATCCGTCTTCCCGGTCTGGCTTCAGTTGAGTGCAGGACTTCCCACCTTGCTCCCACTTAAGGTACAGCTACAGGCATTTGTGTAAGTCTGTAAAATTGCTTGGCTGTAGTCTAAAGGTGGTTCCTCCCCAGCAAAGTTACCTGTTGCCCATGCTATTGGTCATCTTGCCCTTCGGGTTTAGTGTCCTTCTAGAGGACCACGTGCACAGGGAGCTGACATTGTGTTGATCTTGATTTTGTTTGTGTGAGCAATAAACTTTTTTAATCCATTGGTACTCACTGTCTCCTTACTGACTCAATCTTTGGAGGTGTGACAAGCCAAGCTAACAACTGCAGTAGTGACACTTGTGGTCCTTTGAGCCACCAAGCTCCTTGGGAATGCTTGACTGCTTGACAGGAAGTGCTTCCAGTTGAAGGCATGCAGGACAGACAGACACGTTTAATAGAGGTGGCCACAAATGTCTACTAGACTGAGATCACCTAATGGGGACTGTAAGCTCCCTGTCCTGTATTATTTCTTTGACATCCTCTCACAGAGCCTAAGCCCTGCATAAGGTTTCTGGGGATCAATCTACACTAGAGTTTTGAAAACTCTTCCTGTCTACCTCTCCTGGTGTGGGATGGGATGGGGTGCTGGCATCTCCCTCTGCTGTTCCCATCACTTTTATATACTCCATGGTGGACCAACTTCCATCCTGCCAGTTTCCTCTAGAGCTGGAGATATGCTTTCTCCTCTGCTAAGGAATTATTGAAAGGTCAATGAATGGAATTGGGAAACTCCATCTTGGCAGTTCTCTCTTAGTCCGTGCCTCCAAGAAAGATTCATCAGAAGCTGTATTTCTTGTTTCCTTTCCTGTATTAAAACTAAGGATTCCCAACGATTAATTCTGAAGTACTCACGTAAGTGCTTACTGTTTTTATCAGACTTTGAAAAGCTAAATTTGTTTTTCCTGTGGCTGGGCTTCTGAGAAATACATTTCCTGTCATACCAGAGATATTGTAGACAATTAACGCTAATAGAAATTTTAAAAGACAGTGTGTTCTCACATCCTGGGAGAAATAGAAGGGATAGACAGTTCAGTTCAGTGAAAATGAACATGTACTTGTGGAGTCAAATAGTCTTGGGTTCTAATCCTGTTCTACCATTTATTAGTTACTGTATTAACTGGGTTCTAAATTACATTGCCTGGCATTAAATTTGCTGCCATTAGGAGACCAAGCAGATAAGTTATAAAGTAATATTTGATGCTGCCCCATAGTGGTTGATGCAACAGCAGAAAATATGACAAAGATGTAAGTTCTACATCATGCCGTATTTTAACAAAAATATTAATGTATATCCAGTTCTTATTGTCGGGTCCGCCGCCGGCCGACCCGAACAGCCCTTAGCCTCGTTCCTTTCAGTGGGCAAGCAAACGGCCCGGGATTCCTCTTTCCCTCCTGTCCCCTTTGGAAGGAGACGGGGGAAGAGAGCCATGAAGAGAGGTGAGCACACCGCCGGCCCCCCAAAAACAGTCTGGTTAAAGGACACTCAGATGCGGTGGGGGTTCTGTCGAGCAGTTCCATTTATTATCACACAAGTACTTGCTTTTATAGGCAGATGGGGAGGGGAGGTTTTAACATAATCCTATCAGCTTAAAGGTCAAGGGCATGCATCCTGTCTCAATGCCTAGCTATTGCAACCACACAGTGTTCACAAGCGCAGAAGCACGTATTTGGCCAATAAGGGCTAAGGCAAGGTTCCCGCAGACACCCCCACCCTACTTCCTCCCGGTGCCGTCTTAGGCTGCCACATTAATACGCCCTTGTGGGCCCATAATGGCACCACTTGTAATGTCACTTAAGGTGGTGTTAGTTTTTAAAGCCTGACACTTATGATTCCCCTTTTTATTTCAGCATGAAGCATACAGAATTTACAAATTTTCATCTATAAAAACTCATGTGAAAATCTGCTTCAATGCGTGTATGAAAAGACCAACTTTATTTTAAAACATTTTTTTGTGTGTGGAATTGAGGTGCATTTAGTATTTGCAGATGTTATAGGTTGGGAAACATAGTGTTTGACTTTAGGACAATTATTTAATTTCTCTTTGCTATAGTTTCCTCATGTATAAGTTTGGGAAAACTTAATACTCACAGAGTTGCTGTGAGAATGAATGAACCCATGTGTAAAAAGGACCTGGTACTTAGGGGTACCCAGTGGAAGGACGCTTTAATGGTTGTTTACAGCTTCAAAGTATTGCTATTTAAAATGTTAGGTACATTTGTGTGTAGAATAGATTTATATCTAACAAGGATGATAAAGTTAAAAAAAACTGTCATTGTACTACTAGTAATATTTCAAATACATTTAATATGTATTTATACAAAATAACTGTAATAATCAAGTCCATTTGTACTTCATTTGTTAAGATGTTGAACAATTTACTGAAAATAAATACTTCTATACTGAAACTATGAGGATCCAAACTAATCATTTGTGCTCAGAAAACAGAAAAGAGTGCTTCTTTCATTTATTTCTAAAGTGGTAATACATCCCTAGAGGAGGATAAAGTGGTGGTTAAAAAAAAATTGTTGGGACTGATACTTATTTTGTGGTTCTTTGCAAGACTCATGTGTCTTTCCAGGCTTCGCCAAACTACAGGCACATTGTAGCTACACCAGTATTCATGCAAAGCTGTCCCACTGGCTTGTGCCCCTGTCTTGTAATCTAGGACACGTTCTCTCAACCCCTTTGTGCCAAACTCCCCATCCCATGCCAACTGAACCTCCCTTGGTTATGAGCATGTGCAGCCAGTTATCTTGTGGACATTCTTGTTATCTAGTTTATGGCTGAAAAGGTGCATGAGGGCACCTCAATTTGGCTACCAGGATCGGGGCCCCTATGAAACAATAACATCAGTTCTATGATTGTTGTCTTTTGACTTTCCCATGATGCTGGCACAGTTTTGCTGGGATCTGGGCAATCCTGGGCATTAGAGTCTTGCTCTGCATTTTAAAGAAGTGGGAATACTGAAATGAATACCAAATTCTTAACATAGAGCTTACTATGTGCCAGGTATATTATTATCTTCATTTTACAGATGAGAAAATGAAGGCTCAAAGGGAAGGTGTTAGTGTATCCGTATCTATTCTGCATAACAAGCCACTCACAATGAAAGGGATTAAGAAAATCATTGTTCATTATTCTGCAGGTCAGCAGTTTCAGCTTGGCTCAGCTGGATGGTTCTTATGCTAGTCTCACTGGGGCCATCTATGAGATTACATTGATCTAGTGACCTGACAGGGACTCATTGTTTTATATGACCTCAGCAAGGGACAAGTCTTCTTTGTCCCATGTGGTTTCCTTCTTCAGCAGAAAAGCCAAGAATTCTTTACATGGAGGCACAACATTCCAAGAGAGCAAGAGCAGAAGCTTCAAAATCTCTCAAGACCTAGGGAAGTTGCACAAATGTCACTTCTGTGATAGAGCAAGTCACATCACTGACCCGGATTCAAAGAATGGGGAGACAGATTCCTCCACCTGATGTGAGAAGTGGCAAAGTCACATTGTAAAGGTCTTGCAGACAGTGATGGGAGGAATTTGTAGCTTTTTTTTTTTCTTTTAAGCAATCTATCGCATTAGGTAAATTGCCCAAGATCACATAGCTAGGAAGTGCTTGTGCCGGGATTTGAACTCAACCAGTTTGCTTCAGTGTTGGGGTTTTTAACCACTGTGGTTACACTTGACATTCGAAAAAATTTCTCTTTCTGCAGGATTTATGCTCCATCACCTGCTTCTGCCCCATTCATACAGTGTTGCCTATAGCAGTTCTGCCTCTCAACCTCAGATACTAGTTTTGGGACCTGGAAGACAAATTTCCATAAAGAATATTTGCCATGATCTTTTTTCTCAGAATCTTAGTCCATTTGCTGCTGCTATAATGAATACTACAGACTGGGTAATTTATAAAGAAAGATGTATTTGGCTTGTGGTTCTGGAGGCTGGGAAGTCCAAGAACATGGCACCGGTGCCATGTGAGGGTCTTCTTGCTGCATCATCCCTTGGTGAGGGCAGGCGAGAATGCAAGACACCGAACAAGTGGGGACCGAACTTATATTTTTATCAAGAGTCCACTCCCAAGATAACTGACTCATTTCCATGATAAGAGCAGTATATTCATAAGGGCTGAGCCCTTATGGCCTAATCACCTTTTAAAGGCCCCACCTCTGAATACTGTTACAATGGCAATTAAATTTCAACATGAGTTTTGGAGGAGACATTCAAACCATAGCACTCAGAAACTGTCATGAAAATGGACTCCTGTCAATTTATTTTTAGTGGCCCTGCCCATGGCCCTGCCCATGAGTCCACTAACACTTGCACACACCTAACGCACATGGATATTCATAGATGCCTATAGTGACTCAGGTATAGAAGTAGCTATTGGGCTATTCTTCATTTGAAACCATACACACACACACACACACACACACACACACACACACACACACACACACACACACACACACACACACACACACACACACAACAATATCTACAAACAATAAAGGATTTGTTTTTATGAGGAGGAATTTTATTGGATTAAAATCTAATCTAAGTGTGAATATAAACCTCATCCAAGCAGTGATTTCCTCAGTGGATTCTGAGGAAGAAACCCTGGTGATACATTTTAAAAGAACAGTTTGACTTTCTTTAACAGCAGAGTGACAGTGTCTTGGAAAAAAGCATTGGCCTAGTGCTTAAAACTAATTAAGTAAGGATAATGAAATAAAACAAATATCTGGGCAAGATTTAGATTCTGTTAAAATTTTATATTCCCTATAAATAGAATCATTAGGTATAAAATATGTCTTCACACTGTGTTTGCAAGATACTAAAACAGTTAATTCACTGAACACATTATTCAAATTAGATTTTCAGTAGTGAGAACATAACATGTCTGAATTTTATGACTTTGAAGACATGATTCATTTGCTTATCTATTTTTGGTTTCCTTTGCTAGAATATAAGCTCCATAAGGTCAAAGATCTGTCTGTTTTGTTTATCCAGCACTTAATGCTCAGCATATAGAAAGGTCTCAATAGCACATGCGAGATTCTCAAAAACTTTTTGAATGAATTAATGGATATCATCTTATTTGTCATTGTACTAATTTTAGAGACTTTTTAGAACTTGGCTGTATTTATTTTTATGATGTGCATAAGAATGAGATATACTTATCTTTTGTAAATATTGTATTTTTTGCTTTTTTGATTGAGAAGAACAAAGATTCAATTTACCTCAAATAATTGGAGTTATGGAAAGGCTATTTGTAGCAATAACGGAGAAGGAGATCTCTTGAATTTAAGGACAGTAACAAGTGGGTCTCACGGAAACTGAAGTTGGACCCAAAGCAGCAGCTCTATGAACTTAGCATGAAGAATTTGTCAATCTCCGGGGCTTGGCTGTGAACGCTACTTTGCTCCTATCCAGCAGTGAGCAAAATCTTGCTTATTAAATCTGATCACTTTTTACTACTTTAGTGTTTAATCTTGTGTTTATTTCTATCTTTCTACTGTTTCATGTCTTCTGCCTTTCCCTTTGCTCTTGGTAGGCTGAATAAATCCTAATGCTCCAGGTGGCCCAGGCTAGGTAGTCTCAATTTTAAAACAACCCAACAAAACATAGTTCAGTGACCAACGTTAATGTAAAATAATTCTGATCTTTAATTATATATTCCAAAGAAAATTTAAAAGGTTTCAATTAATTGCTTGCAAAAATATTTCTTAAACCTTTCTCTCCCATTCCATTCGAGTCTTTTCTGTTACACTCAGTAGCATCCCACAAAACTCTTTCTTACTTTGCAAGGCTCATGAGGCCACCCCAAACTGTAGGCACAATGTGGCCACACCAGTATTAATACAAAGCTGTCCCATTGATTAGTGCCTCTGTCTTGTAATGCAGGACCTCAAGGACCTGCAGCTCCTTTGTGCCAAACTCCCCATCCCACCCCAACTGAACCTCCCTTGATTATGAACAAGTTCAGACAGTTTTCTTTTGGACTTTCTTGCTGTCTAGTTCCTTCCTTCTACTCCATTGCAGGCTTTTCTCTTTTTTCCTTCAACATTCTCTCTATTCCTGTTCTCTCTCTGTCTTATTCATGAGAATATCCCGTCCTGATATTAACACCACTTATTCTACACTGTAAAGCTACACGACTACGCCAGTTATCAGGTTGAGGCAATAGCTACGCTAATTGTATGGTTAGGCATTTCATAACTAAAGCCAAAATGTTTTATTATTTTAGTTATACTAAGTTTCCATTTGTATTGTCAGGGCTAGGACTCAAACCCTTCAAACCCATTTTACAGATTGGGTCACCAGACCCCTCAGAGGCAGGTCCACGCTAAGTAATTGCGTAAGATCCTGGGAGCCCTTGGCAGACAACACGAGCTCAGTCCTCAGTAGCAGCAGCAGCAGCAGTGGCATCCGGGGCATCTGAGGGGCACTGGGAGCAACAGCTTGCAGCAACAGCCTCCAGCAGGAGGAGCAGCCTCCCTGTGGCCCCCCTAGGGTCATCCCATGGTTGGGTAGTGCCGTGGATCAGAGCCACTCATCCTTTATACTTAAGTCCATAACTTGGGACACCTGGGTGCACATGTGCAATTACATTAGACAATAATTAAGGAACACCTGCATGCACGTGCGTATTTACATCAAATGCTTGGCAAGATTCTGAACATCTGAGGGGCCCTGACCGTTTTCCTATGTTTTCCCAACACACACAATCTGGTTGATTAAATGACCAGTAGAGGGAAATATCCAGCAAGCATTTCCCTTAGTTAAATAGTAAAGGTTAGAAGAGAGAAAGTAGGGGCCAGCCCGTGGCTCACTTGGGAAACTGTGGTGCTGATAGCACCAAGGCCAAGGGTTTGGATCCCTATATAAGGATGGCCAGTTAGCTCACTTGGGAGAGCGTGGTGCTGACAACATTAAGTCAATGGTTAAGATCCCCTTACTGGTCATCTTTAAAAAAAAAAAAAAAAAGAAAGAAAGAAAGAAAAAGCAAAAAGAAAGTAGCTAGGAAAACCCACACATTAATAAATTTTATTTGGGTTATATTTATTTGTCTTTAGGTTTTCTACTTTCTCATAATCCCTGTAGTCCCTACTCTTGCTCATGGATTTTCTATACTCATATATCCTTTTGGATTCATTTCTCACTGTACTCTTTTCCTATTTCCTTGTTCTTAGTCCAAAGAGAAGGAATCCAATTGGCCTAGGTTTGGAGTCCAATATGGCCCATTCAGAAAAGGACTAGGGGGAGGGTCATGTTTATGTGACACACATAGGGCCTCTCTGTTAGCAGGGTTGGTGAGAAAGGGCAGTGCCTTAGGCTAGTATGATTGATGTGTGAAGTATGATATAATTTTGGCTCCTTCTTTAAGAAATCCCTGGAGGCTGCAAAATGTACTAGGCTTGCATGGAATCCAGAGAGATTAATTGACTAATTTGTTTCTTTTAAATTCATCTATGAAATTCTCAAGTTTTTGGAAGAACAGTTCTTTGTGATATGTTTACAAATCTATTTTAATAACAATAATAGGCATGGCATTTCAGGTAAGTATGGCTAGCTATCTAAATTGGATTTGCTTTTATCCTTGACAGACTTTATTTTAAATGGTCTTTCTTGTAGTATCTAGATTGATTTTTTTGCATGTGGATGTCCCGTTGTTCCAGCACCATTTGTTGAAAAGACCATCTTTGCTCCATTGTATTACCTTTGTTTCTTTGTAGACATCATTTGACTATATTTATGTGATTTCTGGGCTTTCTATTCTATTCTATTGATTTATTGGTCTATTCTTTTCCCAATACCACATTGTCTTGATTACTCCAGGCATATAATAAGTCTTAAAGCGGGGTAGTATCAATCTTCCAACTTTGTTCTTTTCCTTCAATAGTGTGTTGACTACCCTGGGTCTGTTGCCTTTGCATATAAACTTTAGAATCAGTTTGTTGATATCCACAAGATAACTTGTGGGAATTTTGTCTTTCTTGTGGTGAACATACCACAGAAAGACTTTCTCTGTAGCCCAGTAGCTCTTTACATGTCTCCCGCCTTTTTTCCCTCTTCCTGGATGAGGGCATATTGCAAAAATACTTTTAAAAAAGAGAGAACTGAAAAATAACATCCACATTTTTCTGTTACTATCTGAAAATATTTATCCACAGATGTTACTTTTTTAAACTTATCTATTCTGAAAAATAGGGCAGGAATGGGGGCTGTGGTTAAAGAATGCAAGTAAGAGAAGAGAAATCAGCTCCTGCCTCCTGAGCATTACATCTGCCTTCATAGGTCAGGGATGTTGTATTAGACCCTCTCCAGTTCTGGATAGAGGTCATGCAGGGTAGGAACTATTGCACAGTGTATCTGAGTCTACATAATTAAAGACATAGTAATTCATATTTTTGATTTACAGATGTTACTGACAGATGGGAAGCTGACTATATCAGAATAGGATTTGATTATTTTTTATTAAAAACCTTAAGGAAATCTCTAACAGAGAAATTATTTAAGTGAGAGGCTTATGAGCCATAATTGTATACTGAGCTATATGGGCTCTGCAGGGCTTTTATACATCTTTTCAACATGTTTCAGCTCCAGGTAGTGGCTATCTATGTAGAGAACTGAAGACAACTGCAATTATTGGGGTTTTTTTGTTGTTGTTGTTTGTTTTTTTAAGTTTCTGATATAAAGAGGTAAATAAAAATGGTTGCTTCACTGATAACTGGAAGATGTCTTATTTTGGAACAAACAATACTGGTTCCTCGTAATTGGAAAAGGGGACAGGAGATCAGTGTGGGAGGCAAAGGAAGAAGGACATTAAGGAAAGGAGAGGTGTCAAGCTAGGGCTTACAGACCCTTCAAACCTCTTGTGCACAGACTGGGTCTCAAACCCCTCACATGCAGGCCACAAGCTAGGTAATAGGAAAAAGATCCTGGGAGTCGTAGGTAAAAATTAATAGGCTTTATTCAGATGCAAGCTCAGGTAGCTAGCAGCAGTCGCCCTAGTGGCTCCTGCAGCATTCTGAGGGCACCGTGAATCAGAGCCCTGTGTCCTTTATACTTTGCAAATCGGATGTGCAATTACATCAGATGATAATCAAGGAACACCTGGGTGCACGTGCGCATATTTATATTAAATGGGCTAGGTCATGCATGGCAAGATTCCCAACCTCTGAGGGATCCTGACCATTTATCCATTTCATTTTCCTTACAGGAGGTCACGTAGCTCCTTTGATAAAATAGTTCTGCCTCCAGCACAACATGCTATTAGGTCAAGTGTCCTTGTACCAATTTGTGGCCCAGTTTCCTTGGTGACAAACATATTTGAATCCAGGAAATAACATTTCATAGGTACAAAATAGAAAGTCTTCAATCTTTTGTGCACTTTTCTTGCTATTTAAGGTCTGGCCCGTGGACCAGTAGCAGCATCACCTGGAACCTTGTTAGAACTGTGGTCTCAGGCTCCATCCCAGAACTACTCGATCAGAATCTGTATTTTAACAAAATTCCTTGAGTGGTCTATATGCACAATAAGGTTTGAGACCTGCTGGTCTATAATATATCATCACCGTGTTCCGCTTTTGCTTCTGACGAACATGGGATAGATTATTGTGGCCAATGATAATAGGCCACACTGAGGACTTTTCATTAGCATGTCGACTGTGGCTAATATTTCTCTCTGATTATCTGTTATACCGTGGAGGCAGTTGCTACAGTCACCAGGAGTTTATACAATTAAAGTTTATTTTTCCACATCATCATTATACCGGTGTTGGTGAAGAATTTAATACACAATCACCTACACTTATCTACGTGATTTGTTGATGACCAAAATCCAGCTGATCCAAATTCAATAGGTGAAAATTTCCTCAAAGTAAATAAAGTCTTTGTGAAACTACTTACCCTGGTTTTCAGAAATCACAATCTTCCCTAATTGTAATTAGCAAAATTAAATGCTTTTTCTCCTTTCTGTAGCCTGTGTCTGGATTTTCAGAGTAAAATCTAAGGGATATTATTGTCAGAGTATTTTCTTCTGAGTAGATTTTTATATAATTTTTTTCATTTATTTATTCATTCTCTTACTCATTCAACTAATATTTATTGAATGCCTAATATATTCTAGGCACTATGTTGAAATCAGGATACAAGGATGAACAGCACACAGTGTATGTTGTGTAAAGTTCTTGAGGAGAGACAGCACGTTTCCTGGAAAATGCAAATAGTTCTGCATGCCTGGAGTTTGTCATTCAAGGGTGAGTGATGAGAAAAAGCTGGAGAGAAAAGAAAGATCATGAAGAGCCTTCGAGTGCCATGTTAAGGAGTTTAAACTTCATTTTGGAGCAGAGGCAACGCTACTCTGAGGCATTGAATTTCAAACCAGGAGATGCAACCTATTAATGAGTCATGAAGTCATTTGGGGAGTCAGAATTAGCAGTTTAAAAAAATTGAAATACTTTGGAATAGAAAACATCAAAGAACATTTTTATAGTAAAACTTTTGGATACACATGTACATGGTCTTGGTCAAAACCACTACTGTTGAGAGTGTTGGGAAAATATAGGAAAAATGGCCAGGGCCCCTCAGATGTTCAGAATCTTGCTGAGTATTTGATGTAAATAGGCACGTACGCTCAGGTGTTCCTTGGTTATTGTCTATTGTAATGGTGCATGTGCACCCAGGCCTCCTGGGAAATGGACTTAAGTATGAGTGGCTCTGATCCACAGCGCCTCCCATCCCCGGGATGCCCCCCCATAGGGGGACATGGGGAGGCCACTACTGCTGGAGGCTACTTTACATAAGAGGAATCAAGCTACACCAAATACAGTTGGCCGTAAGCAAATTAAACCCATCAGAACTCAGCAGTGCTATGATCATGGTCCGCTGCCATAGAGTGACAATATTTGTTTTAGACAACTCTCAGAATTGGGTTACAAAACTAGAAGAATTGATGTTGCAATTTATAAGGAACACAACTAATTGAAAAATTAATTTACCCATGGGTAGTTCGTCGGGCTGGGTCACAGACCCCAATACCCAGTTGTAAAGCTAGGCAACTATGCCAATTATAAGGTAAGGCAAATCATAACTAAAACCGAAATGTTTTATTGTTTTAGTTATACTAAGTTTCCATTTATATTGTCAGAGTTAGGGCTCAGACCCTTCAAACCCATTGTACAGACTGGGTCACCAGACCCCTCACACGCAGGTCCATGCCAGTAGTTGAAAAAGGTCCTGGGAGCTGTCGGCAGACAACACGAGCTCAGTCAACAGCAGCAGCTTACAGCAGCCTCCAGCAGCAGTGGTGGCGGTCTCTGGGAGGGTCTCGGGGACACTGGCAGCAATAGCTGGCAGTAACAGTTTCTAGCAGTAGTGACCTCCCCATAGCCCCCCGGGGATAGGAAATGCCATGGATCAGAGCCGCTCATCCTTTATACTTAAGTCCTTAACCTAAGACACCTGGGTGCACATGCACAATTACATTAGACAATAACCAAGGAACACCTGGGTGCACGTACATATTTACATCAAATGCTTGGCAAGATTTTGAACATCTGAGAGGCCTTTTACCATTTTCCTATATTTTCCCAACACCAGTCTTGGGCAGGCCATGAGTCAGGTAAGTGAAAGAAAAACCGAGTAGCTGTGGGCAAATTAGACATACTTTATTTCAGACTCGAGCTCCGCCGCCAGCAGTCCGAAGCCGTTGTCTTATATACCAATCTACACAATAGTGGCACCGAGCCAAGGGGTACACGGGCACACATGCACACTAGCATTACTCTTACATAACTTGTTTACCACGAATATGCTGAATCATACCCGGTTGGATATGAGGTAAGAGGGCCGGACTAAACTAACTCCATTTTCCTCACACCCCACCTGTTCAGGGTCTCTCGCTGTACAATCTACACATCTCTGTTCTTTCATGACATTCCCTTGGCGAAGATAGATGACCCATAGACCACAACAGCAATATAGTCTACAACAGCACGTTACCAAATCACAGGCACTTCCCCCAAGCACAGCTAACGCCCATCTCCAGGTGGAGGCTATATTTGTCCACCATTCCTGGAGAGGATCTCCAGTCATTTTTTTGTACAGCATGAATCTCATTAGTTAATTACTATAAAGCTTGAGTATCATTGTAATGGTAATTAGGGATGTATGTACAACATTCCATTCCAAGGAGGGCACATACCCCGCCCTGGGACATTGTCAACATGTCCAGGGCCATGCGGTTTTGCAACACTACCTTTTTCATTTGATAAAGTTCCTTATCTAAGAGGGTTAAGGCATGATGGGTTTGGTTCAGGGCTCTAGCAACATGATCAGCTAAAGCAGTTATTTGCCATTTAGACATTAAAGCTGCTCCTTGTGGGGAAAACAAAGCCAATGCACTGGGGGTGCATTTCACTCTATCTCTAGCTTTAACAGAGTCCCATTTTTAGAGACACGGTCCAGTGTTATATACACTGAGGCTGGTAAATAAGGAGTGCCCCAGGCATATCTCCTTGTCTAGTTATGTGGAAGATATGGCCATCCATGCGTCCCACATACCCATAACATTCCCTGTGGTACTGGTATCACTATTCCCTTGCGTCTCCTATATGTCGTCTCAGATACGACTACTGTTTGACATTGGGGAATAGGAGTCCAACCCACAACTTCTGCACCCCCAGTACTTCACACCTATCAGCCAGACCCTGGAACTCTACCCTGTCAGCTGTTAACCAAGAAAACCCATCCCAAATACTGTAACCGTCTCAGGGCTTGCTGACATTGAGGTGGGTCTTTACTTCATTCACAATGTGTTGTGTTTTCCACAACACATTCCAGCTGCTGGTACATGAAAAGTTCAGCAGGAACCAAATCCAGTTAGTGGTTCTCATTGGAACGATTTTCCACGGGAATCCTGCAGCCACGCTGGTGGGGAATTTGGTATACACTCCGCAAGCAGAGACATTGGCCACACGTGCATATGTGTGGGCCCAGTCAGCTATGGCGCTCGCAGCTATAACACTATGGGCAGAAAGACAAAAGAGTTATTGGCACCAAGAGGGAAAGCTCTCGCCCCTCTAACAAAATGCATTCCAGTTTACTGTCTTGAGAAAGAATAGTTGCAGGCACAGGAGCCTTGCCTGGTTTGTGATACCGCACCTTGTCAGCTAATACTGTGGGACTGGTAGGTTCTATGTGTAACAGTATAGGGGAACTCATAATCAGCCACAAGGACAAAACAAATGTACCCTTCAGAATGGAATGTTTCTCTGTTCCAGGCCATGTTACCTTTACTCAGGGATGCCAAGTACTTGTTACCCAAGGGGAAATCTGTCAATCTTCCTCTAATCCTCTCCCCCAAGGTCTAAGTAAGCCCACCCAATGTACATGTGGGGCTTCTATCTTCCATGGCCAATCCCATTGTACTGTCTGCCCCTGTTGCAAACAGGTAGGGGCTGGCAAGAGAATGTTTCCATTCTTAGCATATCCAGGTTTCAGAAGTTCATCTTTGGTGGTGACCTGCAATTGAATAGGTGCTGCAGCTCTATGCAGCAGAGCCTCCACTGGAGAGGGCCGGCCCTTGCGGGGTCTCTCATTCAAGATCCTGACTGTTGGCCACAACTGCCATGTCCACCCCTTCAGGGATGGGGGTTGGGTAGTCAGCTGCAGTCCCTTTTTCAAAAGACCATTGTACCGTTCAATCATTCCCACTGCCGGGAGGTGATATGGCACATGTAGTTTCTACTGAATAGACAACTGAGAAGCCCACTTCTGCACTTCATGTCTGGTAAAGTGGGCTCCATTATCAATCTCTTTGACCAGGGGTCAACCGTACACAGCCATAAGGCTATTCAGCGCCTTAACAGTGCTTGCCTGGTCTGGGGCCTTACAGGGACATATAAACAGAAGTCCTGTAGCTGTATCAACAGCTGTGAAAATGTGCCAGAAATTCTCTGATGTGGGAAGCAGTCCCACAAAATCTACTTGCCATTGGGTTAGGGGCACCCTTCTCCAACTTATCTGCCCATTGATATGTGGCACCCATCAGAGGTGTGGTCTCTCTTGAGCACATACTGGACAAACGCGACATGCAGTTACCACATCTTCCCATTTTATAGGTAGGGCTAACCTTTGAGCTGCCATCCACATGATTTTGCTGCCAGCATGGTGCATCTATTGGTTGGTGTAACCACTGGGCTATATCAGTTGCTGGAGCTCTCTCCAGCCATCTTACCTTAGCCAGTGCATCAGCTTCATCATTGCCTGGACTGACTAAGGGAAAATGTCCTGTGACATGGAAAAGAGTTACTTCCCGTTCCTGTCCTAATTCCCATAATTCCTGTCATATGGCTTGTCCCTACAGGGATTGGTGACCTACCAGCTACTGCTGATACTCCCAAGTAGAGATCCAAAGGGTCAGACCCTTGAATATAGCCCAGCTGTCAGTACAGATGGTTAATGGCCCAGGCTCATTTTTTATCACCATCCATACTGCTCTTAGTCCAGCCTACTGGCCACTTTGTGCTATACCATTCTCATACCACAAGCTGGACAGCAACAGCCACCCATGCTGCTGAGGGTCCCATGCTGGAGCCATCTGTATACCAAGCCTGCTCCATAATAGCTCCTTCTCATGGAAAGGTGTGGTCTCCACCTCCATGGGTAAGGGTTGTGTCAAAGTTTCCTCCACAACCTCTACTGGTGCTAACACATTTTGCAATTCATTTGACAAAGGACTTGTAGACATAGTACTTCTTTGTTCTATATATGCTCCCCATTTAGACAGAGTGGGAGTCTGAGCTACATCAATTTTGAGAGTAATTGTCCACGTACATAGCCAACCTAGAATGGGGTATGTTGTCCTTACTAGGACCTTAGCAGTTCCTGTGATAGCTTCAATGGCCATCAGGGCAGAACACACAGCTGCTAATTGTTTCTCTTTCAGAGAGTAATGCACCTCAGTGCCCTTCCAGAGCTGAGACCAGAATCCTAGAGGCGTTCAGAATCAGTCTTGTCTCTGCCAGAGACCCCATCTTGACCCTTCCCGGGTAATATGTACATCTAATTCAAAAGGCTTAGTGGGGCTGGCCAGTTGCAAAGCTTGCGCTTGCTGTACTGCCCTCTTTTAAGCACAGAAAGCCCATTCCACTTCCTCAGACCAATCCCAAGGAGTTCCCTTTTTTGTCAGTGCATACAGTGGATGTGCCATTTGGGCCATATGGGGTACAAAAGCTCTCTAGTATCCCAACAGTCCCAAATACATTTGTAGCTGCACCACCATTGTGGGCCGAAGATATGCCTGTATTTTATCAACTATGGCTCCTGGAATAACCTGTGTCTTACCTGACCAAAGAACTCCCAAGAATTTGACAGACAGCCCGGGTCCTTGTACTTTGGTCATATTCATGGCCCACCCACATTGTTCCAAGTGGCCTAATAGCGTCAGAGCTACCTTGGTTAAATCTACAAGAGAATCAGAGGTTAATAACACATTATCAATATAATGAAACATTGTGATTGTTTTGGGCCTAGTCCACTTGGCTCGGTCTCCAGCTACAAGACTGTGACAAATACTTGGGCTATGTAAATAGCCTTTCAGTAACACTGGAAATGTCCACTGCCTTCCTTCCAAGCGAAGGCAAATTGATCCAGGCTATCAGCCAAAATCAGAATGGAGAAGAAAGCATCTGCAAGGTCCAAAACATTATAAGTTCCTAGCTGAATCATCACCTGATCCATTAAATCATGAACCGAAGGCACAGCAGCATGCCAAAGAGGCACTACTTTATTCATGTAGTAGATTGAATTATGTCCCCCCAAAACTCCCTGAAGCTTGAATTGTGTCCCTAAGTTTTATGTATTAGAAACTTAGCCCCCACTGTGACTATGAAGAGGGTGGGAAATCCTATTTACAGTAATTGAAAGGTGGAGCCCTGAGGAGGTGATTAGATTGTAGGACCATGCAGTAGTGAATGGACTAAAAGTGGTGGTCTGGGGTGTGGTTCTGAGGGCTTTGAGAGAAGAGGAGAGTCTGTCTTTCTCTCTCTCTGCTCTCTCTGCTTCCACCATCTTGCAATGTGAGACCCCTGTGTTGCTGTCACCACCACCAGATGGACTTTAGGCTTCCCAGCCTCAGAAACTGTAAGCAATAAATTTCATCTTCTTTATAAATTACCCAGTTCCATGTATTTTGTTATAAGCAACAAAAATGGACTAATACAGAAAATTGGTATTGAGGGTGGGGTATTGCTTATAACAGATACTTGAAAATGTGAAAACGGCTTTGGAACTGGGTGTTAGGCAAAGGTTAAAGGAGTTTGAAGGACTGAGAAGAAGACAAAGATATGAGGCAATGTTTAGAATGTCTTAGAGACTGATTACATGGTGGCAAGCAGAATGCTTATGGAAATATGGACTGTAAAGACCCTTGTAATGAGGTCTCAGATAGAAATAAGAAGGAGTTTATCAGAAACTGGGGCAAAGATCACCCTTGCTGTGAACTGGCAAGGAATTTGGCTGCATTGTGTCCATGCCCCAGGAATTTGTTGAAGTTAGAACTTAGGAGTTGTGAACCAGAGTACTTGGTGGAAAAAATCTCTAAGCAGCAAAGCATTAAGGAAGCTGCATGGCTACTTGCAAGAGCCTACTCTGAGTTATGGCAGCAAAGGCATAACATAAAGCCAGAATTTAAAAGGGAAGCAGAGCATAAAATTTAGAAAATTTGCAGCCTGGCCATGTGGTAGAGAAGCAGAGAGCATGCAATGGTGCAGCCCAGCGACCATTAGCTAAGAAGATTAGTGCAAAAGGAAAGGATTATCGAGAAGGAGAAAAGGTCCCTGAAGGCATTACAGAAGCCTCTGGGACCAATCCTTTCATTTAAGGCCAAAAGACCTAGGGAAACAAAATGATCTTGGGGAACAGGCCCGAGGCACCCTCCATGGGCTCACTGCCCAGAGCCACCTTGAGAAGCTGCTTCCAATACCAGTACCCCAGCTGCTTTGGCTGCTCCAGCCATGGCTAAATTGGTCCCAGGTGTGGCTGGACCCACAGCTTTGGAGAATACAAGCTGGAAGCCTTGGCAGCATCCAAGTAGTGTTAGGTCTGCAGGCTTGCAGAATGCCAGAGCTGTGGAGGCTTGGGAGCCTCCACCCAGATTTCAAAGGATGTATGGAAAAGTCTGAGGGCCAAGGAAGAGATCTGTAGCAAGGGTGGAGTCACTGCAGACAACCTTCACTACAGCAATGCCAAGTGGAAATGTGGGATCAAGGTTGCGGCAGAGAAACCCCATCAGCGCCATGTCTAGTGGAGCCATGAGAGTGGGACCACCATGGAGACCCCGATCTGTGGAGCTACCAGTGTGCAACACCAGCCTGTGAGAGCTAGAGCATCACCTGAGACCAGGAAAGCCATAGGAGCAGAGCTGCCAGAGGACTTGGGGACCCAACCCCCATACCAGCATGCAGAGGGGAACAAACGTGGAATCAAGGTACCTGATTCACCAGCCTTGAGATTTAATGCCTGCCTTGCTGGGTTTTGGACTTGTTTGGGACATGTTACACCTTTCTTTCGGCCTATTTCTCCCTTTTGGAATCTGAATATGTACCCTATGTTTGTCCCATCATTGTATCTTGGAAGAAGATAACTTATATTGATTTCACACATGGGACTTTGAACTTTGGACTCTTGAGTAGAATCAAGTTAAAACTTCAGAGATGAAATGAACGTATTTGCATGTGAAAAGGAAATGAGTTTGGGGGGCGGCCAGGGGCAGAATGTAGTGGATCGAATTATGCCACCCCAAAACTCCATGAAGCTTGAATTGTGTCCCTAAGTTTTAAGTATTAGAAACTTAACCCACCCTGTGACTATGAAGAGGGTGGGAAATCCTATTACGGTAATTGAAAGGTGGAGCCTTGAGGAGTTGATTAGATTGTAGGACCATGCTGTAGGGAATGGATTAAAAATGGTGATCAGGGGTGTGGTTCTGAGGGCTTTGAGAGAAGAGGAGAGTCTGTCTTTCTCTCTGCTCTCTCTGCTTCCACCATCTTGCAATGTGAGACCTCTGGGTCACTGTTGCCACCACCAGATGGACTTTGGACTTCCCAGCCTCAGAAACTGTAAGCAATAAATTTCATTTTCTTTATAAATTACCCAGTTCCATGTATTTTGTTATAAGCAACAAAAACAGACTAATAAAATTCAGTTCTCGGTAATCTAGTCATTCTCCATGTACCATCAGGTTTTTTCACTGGCCACACAGGGGCATTAAATGCACTATGTGCAGGGTGGATAATGCCAACCTTCTCTAGCTCCAAGATAGTGACACCTATCTCCTCCCAGCAGGCTGTACTGTTTCACATTAACCACATGCCTAGGCTTAGGTAACACCTGTGGTTCATGCTTTACATGTCCCCATAGCATGGGCTTTACTATGTGAATCCACAGCCAGAATTCCCCAACAGTCGTTCACAAGCACAAACCATACAGTACATCCATACCCAAAATGTATTCAGCTACAGGAGATACACGCACAGTATATACACAAGGGAGCAATCGTCCAATGCTCAGCTGCGGAGACACAGCTTTGACTTTAATGGTCTGTCCTCCATAACCATCAACATTCACTGTGGCCCCTGGAAACTTCTCTGGGTTGCCATGTATCAGGCTACACTCTGCACTGGTATCCGCCAATGCTAGCACATGCTGTACATTTGCCTCAGACCAGTGAATTGCCAGTTCAACGTGGGGCCTCCAGTCCTCATCTGTCCCTGGGAGGCGAGTGCCTCGCCTGATCCTTAGCTGAATGAAAACAATCCTTCTGCCTCTGCAGAAGTAGGCATCAAGTCCTTCAAATGCACTGGGCATACCTGGCCTTGAGCCTCTTGGAGTAGTTTGGTGTTGCGCTATTCAGGGCATAATTGTTGCCACAAGGCAAACAGGACTGCATTAGGTTGTCAGTCAGTTTTCCCTCTATTAACTCCTGATGAAAGCAAGTCAAACCACATCTGCCTGCAGCTAGTTTTATTCAGTTCCTGCGGGGCCCTGTTCTAGGCATTTCTCGGTGCTTTCACCTTCACAGCCTTCCAGACCCCTTTTGTTTGTCTCCTTCCCTCTCCTTTGCCCAGACTGGCCATCATAGCTGTTACTTCATGTATAGGGCACCCAACATATGGGGCCAATATAGCCACCAGTGACCCATAGGATGTCGATGGAGCATTTTGTAGCACCACATCCCTCATGCCACGTGTAAAGCATTCGTTATCCAGGTGGTGGATGTTCACATTTTACATGGACTGTTGCATCCCTAGCTCCCAAATCACCTGGACCAGCTCAGTATATGTCTACTATTTACTCACAGTTTTGGGTAGTTCTCTGGTGTTCATCCACACAGTCTGGACAGCTGCATTCACCCATTCCATCAAGGAGTGGTTTTCTTGCCCCTGGGCATATCTGCAGCTATTCTGTAACCACAGCTGCAGGGTCAGATGCATGGTGATTGATGCCAGATTTTCCATTTCCTCATCAGAGCACATCACACCATCCATCCTTAGGTCCCACAGCTGCAAAAGCCAGGCAGCTAGGGGTTCACCCCGTTTCTGCTGGAACTGTTTCCCTAAGTCCACCGACTCAGCTTGAGTATAGGGTAAATAAGTAGTGAATTGGGTCACTTGTGGATTGCCCACCAGTTGCCCACCTAGTCCCATGGGCTGTCATGCTTTAGTTTCTACTAAATTACTGGTCATGCCCAGAGGCATATGGTCTCCTCCATGGGGACGTACTCACCCTCAGGCTTGTTATCGTTCCTGGCGTCAGCTGTAGGAGCGCCCTGTTTGTTGCTACACTTCAACCTCCAGAGCATGTACTTGCATCTCCAGCAGCTCTGTCTCCTGCGTCGACTCTCATAGTTGTGCCACATCATGGAGGGCCTGATCCATGTTGGCCTGCAACACTGTAAGCATCAGCCAGCCCATCCGACCAGCCACTTTCTGGGACTCTTCATTCTTTATTGTGGGGCTCAGAACCTGAAGGGCTTTCTCAATACTCACAGGGGACCCGTCCGCTTGGTCCCATGTTTCCAGTGGAGCCCACGTCCACAGGAACGTGGCCACCGGGTACCACATGCTCAAAGGTGGCCACACATCCTCCCCCTCCCAAAGGGCCTATGGCATTCTTACCTGCTTGATCCTGCCGGCTACACCAATTGTCAGGCTGGGGCACAGACCCCAGTACCCAGTCTTGCGTAGGCCGTGAGTCAGGTAAGTGAAAGAAAAACTGAGTAGCTGTGGGCAAAGTAGACATACTTTATTTCAGACTCGAGCTCCACCACCAGTGGTCCAAAGCCATTGTCTTATAAACTACAGTGGCACCGAGCCAAGGGGTACGTGGGTGCACATGCACACTAACACTACTCTTACGTAACTCGTTTACCACGGATGTGCTGAATCATACCCTGCTGGATATGAGGTGAGAGGGCCTGACTAAATTAACTCCATTTTCCTCACAGTAGTTGCTAATAAAAATAAGTTTTTATCCATCTTGGAATGTCTGTGTGTCAGTAAGACTATGACAAAGGCAAACTGTTCAGGTTAGATTATGCCAAAAGATATAAGTGGTGATTGAGTGGAAAAATGGCTATATCTTATATATGATTTTTGCCTTGAGCCTCACAGCTCTCTGACTGCTTTTATAACTTTAGTAAACACAGAACTCAGTTATTGGGAAAAAAAGGTGCCGTGTACTTATTCTGGATAGTATACTTTGAATTTTTGGACTGTGTTAAGTGCAGAGATTACTAATTAGTAATAGAGGAGCCCTGCTACTCAAAGAAATTTTAGAAAAATGTTACCCCAGCAACATTTGAAAAAAATGGTGTTTAGAAAACAGGTCAGGAAAGAAGCGGGGACATGTGAGAGATACAGAGAAGGAAAGTGGTGAGAATCAGCCATCTCCCGAGTGTAAACAGACAGCTAGAGAAGACAGTTGTGTTAATTTGCCAAGTAGTGAAGTAATTTAAAAGAAATTACATTGATGTTTCCAACCCACTGAAACACCTTGAATGCTTACTTCTTTTGTAAGACCTGTTCTCCACTCTAGTTACAGAAAACCTGTGCTTTGGGGGCTATTTTTCGTAGTGGGTAAGAGCACAGACTCTGGAACCAGGCTGTTTGGCTCTATTACTTACTGGACATACGTTGACCTTGGACAAGTCACTTTATCCTTCATTTCTTTCTATGGATGGAGATAACACCACCTATCTTTTAGTGTTGCTATGAGTATTTTGTGAGTTTTGGCATTAACATTTACTAGAACAGTATCTAGCATATGGTAAATGTTCAATAAGTGTTACCAGAGTGGAAGTTAGTCTTTTAACTTAGAACATCGTCATCAGTGTGCTCAGCCATGACCAAAGGCCCTTCTGACAACTATAAGGCATAAACAGTGACAAGAGAAGGAGAGAGCAGGGAAGTGCAGAGAGAGAATTTCATGCTTTTGTAGAACTCCAGGAGTTAATGAGAGCAGTGCAAGGAAAGAGATGAAAGATGAGTCATCTACAAAACAGAAACTCTGTTCACAACCAGTCTGTCAAGGAATAAAGTGATTCAGATACAAAGAACAGAAAAGGAGAAAAGATAACAAAAAAAGTCGTGAGTAAAAAACATATCAGTTGACATTCTTTTTAGTTATCATTTATTTGAACATTATTAGGTATCTAGTGGTATGCTTGAGCAAATTTGCACCAGCTTATGAGACCTGATTGTGTACATCTCTTCTCAATTCCACTTTCACTGATAGCAAATATTGGTAGTTTGAAATTGGCCACGGTGGGAAATTGGCCAAGGTGGGAAATTGGCCATGGTGGGAAATTGGCCCTGCAAATTGGTAAACACTAAAAATTAGGGCTTTTTTTTTTTTTTTTTTTAACTTGGAGAACTGGTTGTTAACATTTATTAGCACACCACTGCAGGTACCCTTGTAATGTAATGTAGACAATAAGCAATAGACAACATTCTAGGTATTACCCTTGCCATCCAAAAGACCCACCAGGGCACTGCAGCAAAAGAGAGACTTATTGGCGGTAACAGTTTGCAAACCAGGAAAACACAGCAGCCCCCGGGGAGAAACTGAAAGGGCATGCTGGGATGAACAAAGAAAAGGAGTTGTCTTACGTAGCAAAAGTTGTCTTACGTAGCAAAAGTTCTCACCTAACTTCTCAACCAAGATCTCCTTGAGGTCCTCTTATGCAGATGTAGGACACAGACTTGTTCAACTTGGATTGGCTGGTTATAGGGCATATTCATTGGTCAATTCTGAAGGCTGAAATTAGCATTTGAGCCCAGAAAGGAGGAGCCAGAATTGGAGATTGAGCGAACCAAGAGTGACATGTCTGTTTTTTGTTCAGATAAAGACTTTTGGTCTGATATGTTAATTACAATGTTTTTAGCTAAGCAGCTCCACTTAACTGGCACTGTTAGTAGGGTATGGGAATGAACGTGACTTTTGGGCAATAGAGAGATTTCAGGAAGTTGCCACACCTACCAAATCGTGAGCCCTGGGCTCGCACTTTGTTTTTGTTTTTCCTCAACTTCAGAGGGCCCATCTCAGCTTCTGGTCAAAAGGGGGTGATTATTTTGATTTTCACATCACACTCCCCAGCATTGCTTTAATGCATATTTTTCTTTCATCATCTCTCAGTCAACTTTAATACAGCCTTTTACTTTTTTTTTTTAAGTGTTTTGATTCATTTACCATTGTATTTAAGCAGATTGCTTGGAATACTACTTAGTAATTATATGTTTATTCATAGCATATTGTTTACTGTCTGCTCTCCTTCCAGGAAGAAGAGCAGGGAGTGTGTATGCTTTGCATAACCTGTATTCAAAGAGCCTAGGGTAGTGTATGACCCACAGACGAGTGAATGACCAAATGAATGAGTGAGAAGATAGAATATAAAATGAAAAATCAGTGTGACAGACTAAGAATATGCCCACCCCGCAATCCCCATCCCCCAAAACCTTATTCCCCTGCAGTTGGAATCATTGTTAGAAAGGTAGACCCTGAAGTGAGGTCTCTCTTTCAAATCCATTTTTCAGCCCAGTGGTTCTCCAACTTTGCCCCATGTTAGAATCAACTGGAAACTTTTAAAAACCCTAAGGCTCCAGGCATACCCCATAAATCAGAATCTCTCAGAATGGGATCTAGACATTAATTTCTTTTAAAGCTCACCAGGTGATTCCGACACATAGCTAAGTTTCAGAACCAGCACTTTCTAGGGCCTGGAATCTGGGACTAGGTCTTGGAATTCCCAGTGCACATATTTCCCTGTTCAGAAGGGAGTCTGAATATCCACCTAAGGAACTGCTGGAAATGTTAAGTGATGGTGACTGTTTCCATCAGTAGATATGGACTTACTGGAAGTCCTTGTTGGGGCTTAAATTTTTAAAAAATCTCATTTCACATTATCTCTCTTGCAAGTTGACTTAACTATGTATGGCCCTTTATTTTTCCATATGCATTGAAAAATAACTTTGCCAGTTTACTAAAAAAGTCCTCGTAGGATTTTGATTGGTATTGTATTAAATTTAAAAATGGGCATGTAACCAATTCTGGCCTTCTCTTTCTCCTTCCCCCGCACCCCCACTTTCTTACTCATTCTTGTTTTCATGCACTTTCTTAGGATAGCAGGTTTATAGCATTAAAGTAATAATACACTATCATTATCAATCTGGGCAGTGATCCTCTCTTTATTGTGTGTGTGTGTGTATATATATATATATTTAAAATCCCCATTCCTTGTTTCATTACTGTCCCTCTGTATAGGCAGCTACAATAGTGTGTTTGATATATATCCTTTAATTTGTTTGTGTCCTTGATATACAGGTTGTGTAGCTATGCATTGCTATTTTGCTTAGTGCAGTTTATAACATCTATCCATGTTGCTGTGTTTATTTAAAATGTTTATTTTTAATAGATAATTTGTCTATTTAAAGTCCACCTTTGTCAGCTTCCTGAAAATATCCTCCTGGGATTTTGATTGGTATTGCATTAAATTTAAAAATGGGCATGCAACCAATTGTGGCCATGGAATCTGAGGTTTTCCTTACTGTTATGAAGGGTTTGAGAAAAAGTACAAACTGTACTTTCTTTCCCCCTTTAGTTTTTTGAATGTTGTTTAAGACGCAATGCTTGGAGATACCTGCAGTCATCTTACTTTCACATAGTGACAATCTTAAGAACAAAATCACAAGGACAAATTAACCAAATGGAGAGAACCCGGATCTGTAGTGACGTCATTCAGCTGTGGAATTTACCATCCCTTTACTACCCTACCTCTGGAATTCTTTGTATGTTAAATAATACATTTCCCTTCTTGTTTAAACTAGATGAATTTAATTTGTTTTTTGTTTGCAGTCCAAAACATCCTAAATAATGTATACAGCAAATAAATATAAACAAATTAAAAATTATGTATTTCAATAGCCAGAGAAACATTTTTTGCCTACATATATTTTTAGCAAAATAAGAAACCTTTTAGTGTTTATATATTATATATTGTTTGTTTACTGTTTGATTTCAGTTAGTTTTTTGCTGCCATTCTTTTATTTAGCCATTCTATTTTTGATATTGGTTCAATACTAACTTGGAGTTATTATACATTTGGTGAACAACTGAGTACATAAATTGCACAAGTATTCATAACATTTTATTAAGCATTTCTGAGGAAGGTCACTTTATAATGCACTTTGTTGCCTGATGACCTTCACATTCAAGAAATTCTTTCTAATGCCGTATCTGACCTTCTCTATTTCTTTCCTAGTATATGAAAAAGTTCTCTCCAGTATTACTTCTCAATGAGTTATCGTGACATTCTGAACATCCCGTATTTCTGATTTCTTTTTTATTGTCCCAATGTTTAACCTGGGTTCATTTTATTCTATTATTTGAAAGTCTAATTTGTCATTAATGGAGAGTAGAAAAGCAACTCAGTTACTTTTCTAAAATAATATTTGTAGTTATTAGAAGAATGAAAATTAGAAGAAAAATATGGAGTAGACATGCTCTTCCTCTGGTGAACTTGTTTTCTGGCACAAATACATACACAGATGGTTCTTGTATTAAAGGCAGCACTCTGAAAGAGAGCTGCAGAATTAGTATGAGCTGTGGCTCCACAAGGTAAAAACCTCAAGGTTGAGATTTGTGAGGCCACAGGGTGGAGGCCCAATTATTCTAAATCAGAGATTTTCAGGGAACAATTTCCAAACGATATACACAGATAGGCCAGCTGACTTTTCTATTGCCCCATTCTTAAATATGTAGGGATGACCAAGGATTGTCAGACAGTTGAAGAAAGTTTTCAGAATAAAACAGAACAGGACAAAAAAACTAATAAGTGAAACCTGGAAGGAATGTTTTATTTGTAGTAGAGAACTTAGAAATAAACTCTCATTAGTATTTTTCTATTACAGATGTATTCTGAAGAACATCTCCTCATTTGATGTTTTCCCAGTGAAATCCCTATTGGCTTTTAAGTCCCAAACTTCTACAATGAATGTATCATTCAACACAACAATTTCTTAGCTGATTATAAGAAACATTTCTGTCCCTAAACTTAATAAAACATTCTAAACAAAAAGACACATAGCAAAAATCTCGAGTTATATACCAAATGTAGTTGGTAGAACATCAAAATCACAATTAGTGTTCACGAAGGGATGTGTGTACCAAATGTTGATGATACTAGGAGAAGCATCACATCATTTTACTTATTGTGAAAGAAGACTGGTTTTGAGAAGTAGAAAGGATGTTGAAGTATTCTCTAAATGCCATGCTGAGAAATCAACAAGTATTGAACTTGTTCAGAACATCAGTCTGAAAAACTTAATTACAGTGATAATCTGGAAGCATTCAATCAAACCACTGAACACCACTTGCTGAACATAATTTGTGGGCTAAATAGATAAAATAATAAAACCTAATCCTTGAACTTGGTGGACTATGATTGCCTAATGTTTCTTATAGCACCTTGCAAAGGTGCTATAAACTTGAGGATGGTAAGTAAATCTCTTGTAGTTTTTCATCCTGAAATGACAACTACCTCCCCTAAAGATCCGTTCAGAAGTCTTTACCTTAGCATGAAAATGATGAAGAATCTTTGCCAGTTTCTGAGTTTCTGAAATTGTCTTTTGCCATTCAGCTTACTCATGACATCATCTTCCCCAACCAATGCAATGACTACATTTTAGCCCTTCTCCCCTTTCAGCTTTCTTCAAGCTTCCAGTATGCTCTTTTCTTCATGAATAACAGGCCATCCCAGGAAATTGCCTTGTTTTTATTGCAAATTTTACCTACATTTTTCTAACATATATATTAATTTCTGTATGCTGGTGGCTATGCCTTGTGGAAACATAATATGTTGCACCATGGAAATTGTGCATGTTGCTGATACAGAGCAGCATGCATACAAATCATTTGATAACTTTTGCAATAGGGGGGCAATATTTTAAACATTTTATATATTAAATTATGGCTTTCCTGTGTGTTTTAGTCCGTTTTGTGTTGCTATAACAGAATTACCTGAGACTAGGTAATTTATAAAGAAGAGAGGTTTATTTGGCTTACGATTCTGGGACAGCTGCATCTGGCACGGGCCTCAGGCTGCTTCTACTCATGGTGGAAAGTGGCAGGGAGCCAGCGGGTACAAGCAGATCACATGGCGAGAGGAAGCAAGAGAGAGAGAAGCAAGAGAGAGAGAGAAGGTGCCAGGATCTTTTTAAGCAACAAGCTCTCATGGGAACTAATAGAACGAGAACTCACTCATTAATCCCCCCTGCCCCAGGGAGAGCATTAATCCATTCATGAGGGATCTGCCCCTATGACTCAATCAGTTTCCAACACTGCCACATTGGAGATCAAATTTCTACATGAGTTTTGGAGGGGACAACGCATCCAAACTCCAAACACTGTGTTTTAGTTACACCTAAGAAAATCTTTTAGGAATTTAATTTTCCCATCATTTTAAATAGGGGGAAATAGGCTACCAGTGTACATTTTCAAATAGAATGTCTCATTTTCAGGAATGGCTTAGTGATATTAAGTAGGAGATGTCTATATTTAAGAAAATACTGACTTCATAAATCAAGAGCATGCTTCTGTGAAAAGAAACATTTTGAGAGCAAGAAAAAGCTCTTGAAAGTAAAAATATGATTGCTAAGATTATATGTAAATTAGAAGGGTTACAAGGCAAAGACAAGAAAATCTCCATAATGTGGAGCAAATAGACAAAGAAAATTTATAAAACAAAAAAAATATATATAAACAAGAGGTATAAACAAACGAGAATCAATTCAGGAATTCCAACATCTGACTAATAGGAGTTCCACAAGAAATGTACAAAGAAAAGCACAGAGATAAAGCAATGAGAGGCTCCAAATTTAAAAGACACACACAGAGCTGATGGAAAAGAGTAAAAATAACATATACTTCAACACATCCCCATAACATTTCAGAATTTGAATTACAAAGAGATCAATAAAAGCTTCCAAATGGCAAATCAGGATATTTATAAGGGAACAAAAATCAGACTGACAGTATAGACACATTTGCACCATCTGTTGCTAAAAGTCAATAAAGCAAGGTCTTCAACATCCTAAAGGAAGATGATATTGATTTTAAGTCAAACTATAGACATTTTCAGATATGTAAGAACTTGAAGTGCTTACTTACTCATTATTTTGAAGAAGTTACTTGAAAAAGATTGATACAAAAAAATAAGAAGCCATGAAGTTAAAGAAACTGGAGAAGGGATCCATTAAAAATGATTTTAAAGATGACAGTTTTAGAACAGCCATTGAAAACAGAACAAAACACAAACTGCAGTTACCAAAATAGGAAGTCTGGTCTTCTAGGAGAAGTCTTAAAGAACAAATACTGGATTTCATTTCAAACAGTACATATATGTTATGTTAAAAGTTGAGATGTATAGTAAAGGTGATGATGATGATGATGATGGTGATGATGATAGTAGTAAGAGTAGCTAACACTGATGAATGCATTTTTATGTAGTACCAGGCACTGTCCTAAATACATTACACTTACTATTTCATGTAATTCTCCAAGAGTCCTATGAGGCAAGTACTGTTATTGTCATCTATATTTTATACATAAAACCCAAGACAGCAGTGAGGTAGGGTACTTTGCCTTCGGTCACATGTTTAACAAGTAAGTGGACCCATAATCCAAACCCAAACAGCCCAGTGCCAGAGCTCATACTCTGAACTGGTATACTGTGGTTCAGAAGGCACATGTTTCATCTCCCAACTAGAATAAAGAAATGCAGTACAAAACTCTAGAAAAAATTAAATATATAAACAAAAAATACTTACAAAAAAAGTCACGCCCCATGTAGAAAGCAAATTAAAATATGGTATACTTTAGAGCAATAAGTAAATTCACGAGGATCTTGACTATACAGCCACTGAAAGGGATATCTATTTAGATCATACGCATTGGATTTGTAGGTAATGTTGAGTCATGATAATGAAAATGCTGTTTATAATAAAGTTTTAATCTTTTATAGTTAAAATGTAGGACAAGTGAAGAAGAATTAAGGTGGTTATGGAACAGAATGAGAAGATATCAGTACTGACAGAGTAAATGTAAATGTATAAGTAAAAAGTTTGGAGGAAGAAAAGAAGTAGAAAAGGAGGAGATAGGTATGGAGGTGAGATATTGTCACCTTACAATATGGGAGACAAGATAAACTGTTGGAAGTTGATAGGCTAATGAATAGAGGGTTAGTATATTACTTTAAATGTCAATGGTAAAGGAAACTACATGCAAGAATTTAAGAAATACATCCCCTAAAACCTTTGCAAAGAAGTTATTAAAGAGAGTGTTATAAGAAAGTTAGAAGCTGTGAGAGAAGCAAGGACAGAGGTGATAAAAGTAAATCAAAAGCTCCTCTGTCCTAGAAGGAAGTCAACATATATCATCTAAAATCAGTAAGTCAAGAAAAAGCAATACAAGTCTATTTACTTAAAGATGTGAGGGAACCCAGCAGAAGAATTAAAAATAAGTAGGTATTGGGGAGTGGGCAGAGATTCTTTTCCATTGTAGCCCTTCTGATTTTGGACCATATGCTCATAATTCTTTTATGAAAAATATTTTTAAAAGGAAGAAATAAATTGAATTTGTAACTAAAAAGCTCCCAAGAAAGAAATCTCCAGACCCAGGTGATTTCACTGGAGAATTCTACCAAAGATTTAAAAAAGCATTAACACCAATTTTACAAAAACTCTTCCAGAAAATAGAATAGGAAGGAACACTTCTCAATTTATTTTAGGACTTTATCACCCTGACACTTAAACCAGCCAAGGACAGTACCATAAAAAGAAAACTGCAGACCAATATCTCTCATGAACTCAGACACAAAAATTCTCAATATATTAGTGGACAGAATCCAATAATGTATGAAAAGGATTATATGTCATGACTAAGCAGGATTTATCCCAGGTATGCAAGACTGGCTCAACATCCAAAAATCAAGGTGATGTATTATATCAACAAGCTAAAGAAGATAAATTATATGATTATATCAATTGACACAGGAAAAATATTTGACAAGTTTCAACACTTATTCATGAGAAAAATACGTAGCAAGTTAGTAAGAGAGAGGAACTTCCTTAACTTTATAAGAGCATCGCAAAAAAAACCTACAGTTAACATCATATTTAATGGTGAAAGACTGGATGACTTTTTTCTAAGACTGAGAACAAAGCAAGGATGTCTGCTCTCACCACCCTTATGCAACACTTATGCTCCCACTAAGGGGGGCAAGGACAATAAATAAAAGACATGCAGATTGAAAAGGAAGAAATAAAACTATCTCTATTTGCAGATGGCATTATATGTTATGTAGAAAATACCACAGAATCTACAAAAAAAACCCCTAAAAGTAATAAGTGAGTTCATCAAGGTCACAGGATACAAGATCTTTTTTTTTTTTTTCTTTCTTTCTTTTTTTTTTATTAAAGATGACCGGTAAGGGGATCTCAACCCTTGGTTTGGTGTTGTCAGTACCATGCTCAGCCAGTGAGCAAACCGGCCATCCCTATATAGGATCCGAACCCGTGGCCTTGGTGTTATCAGCACCGCACTCTACCAAGTGAGCCACGGGCTGGCCTGATACAAGATAAACATACAAAATTAAATACATTCTCATATATTAACAAGTACCATGCAGAAACTGAAATGAAAAACACAGTACTACTTACTATTACTCCAAAGAAAATGAAATATTTAGATGTATGCTTTACAAAACATGTATAGGTTCTGTATGCCTAAAATTACAAAATGCTGATGGAAGAAATCAAAGAGTACATAAATAAATGGAGAGACACTGTTTGTGGATTGGAAGATTCGATATATTAAAAATGTCAATTCTCCTAAAATTGGTCTATAAATTTAATGTAATTACTACCAAAATCTCAGAAACAATTTTTGTAGATATAGACAAGCTTATTCTAAAATTTATATGCATGGACACAGGCCATAGATTAACTAAAACAATCTTGACAAAGAAGATGGAAATGGGAGGAATCATTCTATCCTAATAGTTAAGCTTACTCCGTAGGTAAAATAATCAAGACAATGTGGTATTGGCAGAAGGATAGTCAAAGATCAATGGAACAGAATATAGGACCCCAAATTAGATCTATGCAAATATGCTCAACTGGTTTTTGACAAATGTGTGATTCAATGAAAGATGGTTCAAGAAATGGTGCTAGAATGATTGGACATTCATAGGCCAAAACAAACAAACAAAAAGCAAAAAACCTTAAACTAAATCTCACATCTTACACAAAATGTTATTCAAAATGGACCATGTAGACTTAAATGTAAATACAACACCATGAAGCTTTTAGAAAAAAATATGAGAAAATCTTCAGGGTTAGGCACAGAGATCTTTAGAGATCTTAACTGTCACTAAAAAAGCACAATGCATAGAAGAACAAATTGATAAATTGGGCCCCATCAAAATTAAACACTTTTGATCTGTGAAAGCCCCTGTGAAGAGATGAAAATACTAGCTACAGATTGGGAGAAAATATTTATAAAGCACATATCCGACAAAGGACTAGTACCTAGAATATACAAAGAACACTTAAAACTCAACAGTAAAAAGACAATCTAATGAGAAAATGGACAAAAGACATGAAGAGACATTTCATCAAAGGGGATATAAATATGGCAAATAAGCACATGAGATTTTCAGCACTATTCACCATCAGAGAAATCCAAATCAAAATCACTATGAGAGATCACTATACAGCTATCAGAATAGCAAAAATAAAAAATAGGGACAACACCAAATGCTGGTGAGGATGTAAAGAAACTGGATTAATTATGCTTTGCCAGCAAGAGTGTAAAATCATACAACCACTCTGAAAATTAGTTTGGCAGTTTCTTCTAAAACTGAACATACAATTACTATAGAACTCAGAAATTACATTCTTGGGCATATATCCCCCCAAAATGACAATTGTGTTCACACCAAAACCTGTACATGAATATTCATAATTCTTTTATTTGTATCAGTCAAAAACTAAAATCTGCCCAGATGTCCTTCAGTGGATGAATGGTTAAGCAAACTGGGACATATATACCATGGAACACTACTCAGCAATTCAAAGGAACAAACTATTGATAAATGTAACAACTTCCAGTCTCCAGGGAATTATGCTGAATGAAAAAAGTCAATCCCAATGACTTCATTTATATAACAGTTTTGAAACGAGAACATTTTAGAAATGGAGGATGAATATTAATACTATCCAAATTGTTTTCAATTTTTAAGAATTATGTTTAAAAATAATCAGATTGTGTTTCTTTCTGAATTATTGAGACCTGCTCTATGTGTGACAGGGGGTGGGGGATAGGAGAGTGGACACCATTCTCATCAAAAGCAAAAGGTTCATGTTTTGGAAAATAAAGTTGTATAAATAAGCTAAGGTTAGAAATGGAAGGCAGTAGATACTAAACCAAAACATTTGCTCCTAATCCAGTAGGCAAAAGAAAACTTTTGTAGTTTCTTATGCAGAAGTCACACATAACAGAAATGGAAGAGAAAATGGAGGCAGACTGCAATCGTAGGATTTGAGACTGTCTTACCTTAGAATGAACAGTACACACAGAATGAGCATAGCCCATAGTTTGCTACATTTTAGGGACTCTACCTTCCAGAGATAAAGGTAACAAAAGAGAAGTTCTTTGCTACCTTTTTAAGAACTTATTTTAGAAATATCCATTCCAGGCAGGCTTTGTGAAATACAGCTCTGATATAAAAATCAGAAAATCCTATAAGGAAAAAAAAGAAAAGGACATCCCAATAAAACAATGCCCTATACAGGACATTTAGGATTATCCCAGTTGAAAATTTCCATTTATGGGAAGAAATATCACAAAGGACACATTCTTGCAAAATAGCTTAGACCCATATAATTCACACAGGGAAGACTAAGGTGTGGAGTGAGCTGACCTAAGAGCTACCGGAGAGATTACCAAAACAAGGAGCTAAAAAAGAAAGGGAGGGTTGATGATAGAAGCTCAAGAAAGGGCAGAGAAAACCCAAAATTCTTCAAGGTCTTTTTGCTTCAGTTTTCTAGATCTTGCAAAATGATCTCCCAATTTAAAAAAGGCAAAGATGGTTAGGATGAAAACAAGAATCCAAGATAAGTGAGTAGATAGCAAAAGAGCATCTACCTATTTTTAAAAGAACTCACATCTACATCCTAGATAAATTACTTGCCAAAGCATAGAAGAAACTTGGAAATGTGATTAAGGAAACATTGCCAGTAATTTCTTTAAAAGTTGGTTGGAGAAATGTCAGAAGTAATGAGTTGGGCGAATGCTGTCTGAATTTATTAAAAGGGTAAGATGACAAATTATAGAACTACAGCTTGGTGCAAAACTCTCAAGTGAGTTGTTAAACAGATGATTTTTGAGCATGTAGACAAGAAAAGTGCTGTGTAGCATGGGTACATTAAGATAAGTGAGGGTGATGAAATGGAAAGAACTAGAGTCAGACGACCTGGACTCATGCCTCATTCTGTCAATAAACAGCTCTGTGGACATGAGTGTATCATTTAACTCCTTTGAACTTCAGCATCTTTTTCTGGAAAACGGGTATTAAACTAGATATCTTTTCATGGTCAGCTTAGCCACAAAGAACATGTCAGCCCCAAGTGTAGCAAATTTACCTCAGTTCTTTTAATTGGGCTGCCCAATGATAAAGGAGCTGCCATTTATTAAAGGGCACATCCTGTTCTGGTGCTTATGTCATTTTATGAAACACATTCGTCCCATGACAGGTGAGTATTGTTAATCCCTTTTTATAAATGACGAAATTGAAGCTCAGAGTGGTTAACTGATAGATCAGATGAGTCAGGATCAGAGTATATCCTGATATCAGAGAATTGACAAATTGCCCCCTCCTATCATGATGGACAAAATTAATATATTTAGGATGGATAGCATTATAATGAGATAACAATACAGTGAATACTGCCATAAAAATTCTTATTTGTTTGGATAGTTATACTAAAATACATTAATAATGAACCCATGTTCATTTCATGAAAAGTTTCTTCTGGTGTTCCTTTAATCTTGGACTGTCCAACATTTTTATAAACAATTTGGTTCAAAGAATAGAAAAAATTCTGATCACATTTGCAGGAAAAGAAAAAAAAAAAACCTAGGAGAAATATTCAGATTAATAATTTATTCACATATTCATTTATTCACGTATCACATCCAAAACAGGATTTGAAGGAAGCTAATTCATTCATAGTATAAGAATTCAAACACAGTGAAATTTATTAGCCTTGAAAGTATATTTCTGCACTTGGCATCTAAACTATTTTTCTAAACAAGGAAGGGCCTTAACTTTGAACAGGGCTGGGATTTGGAAAACTGGAACAAGGAATGGGAGTGAGTGAGATTGGCTCTTGGGTTGCCATTTGGAGATCTCAAAAAGGACTGAAAGGGGAATATCTAGAGTAGTATCTAAATACTTTTCCTTTTAGTCATAGAATAGGAAGTAAGGGAATCCTGAGCTGACAGAAATTTCTATTAAATTAATCCTGTTTCAAGTTGATTTCAAGTTCAACGGAAGCCAACCATTTGAAAAGTCTAGCACAGAAAGCTGATGTCAACTTTCAGTTCTACTCACAGAAGACGGTGTTCAGACCTGGAGAGGCAATATAGTCCCACAGTTCCTGCCTCGGCCAGACCACAGCCTGAGCATGGTGGGTTCCCTTCTACACGGTTCGTGGTCAATAGCGAGTTCCCTTCTGCATGGACCTTTTTGAAAGATCTGAGAAGCATATCACAGGAACAGCTGAAGCAACTAGAAAAGGAGTAACATGAGAGCTTCTTTCAAATAATAGGGAGCTTCTATTTGGAAAAGATAGTTGGTTCTGAGACTCCCTGAAAGCAAAACTAGAAGTGAGTGGAATTGAAAAGCACGTTTTCCAATTAGAGTCTCTCCAAAATTGAATGGGATGCCTTTAGAGATTAGAACCTCCTAGTCACTCCTTGTCTTTAACAATAAATATTTGTTGAGAACCGTGTGCCTGGGAACATATTAGTGAAGAAAATAGACAAAAATCCTTGCTTTTGGAATGTTTGTATTCTAGTGGGGGTGGGGAGACTTTCAAAAAATGATGAAAAAAACTAATTAGTAAAATATACATATGAGATATATAGTGTGTGTGTGTATATATATATCAGTAGGTTAAAAGATGAAAGAGTTATGGAAAAATAACAGAGTAGGAGAGGTGGATAATGAGAGGAGGCAGAAAGGGAATGGGACAGGCTGCAATTACAAATATGGCTGTTAGAGTAGGTCAGCCAGATTGATAAGGTGACTGTATTAGTCAGGGTTTCCAGAGAAACAGAACCAATAGGCTATATAGAGATATATAGGAGGAGATTTATTATCAGGGATTGACTCACATGATTTAGGAGGCAGAGAAGTCCCACCGTGTGCTGTCTGAAAGCTGGTGGTGCAGTTCCAGTCCACACCTGAAGGCCTGAGAACGAGGAGTGCTGACGTTCAAGGGCAGGAGAAGATGGATGTTCCAGCTTAAGCAGGGAGCAAACTCGCCCTTTCTTTGCCTTTTTGTTCTATTCAGGCCCAACAGACTGGATGATGCCAACCCACATTGGTAAAGGAGAACTCCCTTAATCAGTGTACCAATTCAAATTCTAATGTCTTCCAGAAACACCCTCACAGACACACCCAGGAATGATGTTCTATCAGCTACCTAAGTATCCCTTAGCCCAGCCAACTTAACACACAAAATTAACCGTCACAGTGACATTTGAGCAAAGACTTCAGTGAGGGTCATGAGGGAGTTATTTTAAGAAACAGCATTCCAAGGAGAAGGAAAAGCCATGCAAAGGCCTACTGTGAGGAGAGTGCGGGAGCAAGGCGGCCTCCCCTGCAGGCATTTAAGCAGAGCATGGCAGAGAATTTGTGAGAGAGGTTGAGGAGAGAATTTCTGCTTTTGGTGTGAGCTTGGACTACATGACTGCTGAGGTCTCTTCCAGCTTTTTATATTTCCTGAGTTTATGATTCTCTGATAGTTGAGAATAATTAATTTAGTAGCAGTGAGCAGGATGGATTCAAGAGCAGAGACGCCAGACCAGGGCTTACAAATCCAAATGGTTAAGGGGCCAGACAAATAGCATAAACATTTAAAAATGCTGGCAAAGTATTCACATATTTTAAAAATATTATGTAAACTAAATGTAGTATGTTTGCAAGTCAAATCTTACCCAGCAACCACAAATTGGAGACCTTGGCATTAGGGAAAGTAAAATCATTTGAAAGTGTAATGGTTTAATCCATATATAAAGTCTTGGATAGGGAGTCAAAGGAAAATAAAAGATGAAAGAAAACATCTGGAAGTCTTTGATGAGAATTATTATTTTGTTGTGATTTGACAGGGAACCAAAAGGGAAGAAAGAATCAATGATTACTCTGTAGTGTAGACTTCGGGAGACCAGTTCACTCTGACTTTTCTCTTCCCCATGCAAAAGTTGCATTGATTTTTTTCTACCTATTATCAATGGCTGATATTGATTTGTCCTCTCATTGTCTTATTATAAATAATTTCATAGTATTTAGGGACTTGGAATTCAGTTAGTGGGAGAAAACATAAGCCAATATAACCTTTCTTGATTATTTTGTGTCTGTAATGAAATTATAATCAAGAAACTTTTAAACAAAGGCTCAGAATTAACTACATGTGACAACTACAAAGAGTCCGGTAAAACTTTTATTCTTTTTTATGTATATCTTGTCCTATTTCCTTGCTGCAGGTGCCTTCATTTGCAAGATGGTGCCATTTGTCCAGTCTACTGCTATTGTGACAGAAATTCTCACTATGACCTGCATTGCTGTGGAAAGGCACCAGGGACTTGTGCATCCTTTTAAAATGAAGTGGCAATACACTAACCGAAGGGCTTTCACAATGCTAGGTGAGGCCGCTGGATGTGTCAGTGGCAGTGCTAATGTCATTCTTCATTACAGAACAAAGAAACCCATGTTTATAAACTAGAAAAATAGCTTCTTGTCTAACTTGTCGGCATTGGGGTGTAATTTGAGGGTTTCGGTCCTCTCTCTGTTTGCTTCTACCCTGACCCCATCTCTTCCTCAGGCCCACTGCAGCACTGAAAATCTATCATTTTGGATATATTTCTTCAGTTTAAGTTCAACTTCTAAGCATGACATTCAGCTAATGTAAGATAACGCATCAGTGGCATTGCCACATTGACATTTGTTAGATCAGTAAACTGTCATCTTGATAGAAGAAGGCTCTAAGCTAAGATAACAAAGGCAGGTAGGTTTTGACAGGGGACAGGAAATGTAGTTTTAGAAAAGTGGAGAACAGGTATGCTGCCCTGAGGCAGCCCTGGGGTTGAGTACACAGTAGTGAAAGATCACAGGGTGCGTGGAAACACTGGGTACTGAGTGTTTGACAAAGACAAATTCCACCCACTGCATAATTTGCTTTAGGTATTCCTGGATCTTCAGCTTGCTGAAACTCTTCCTGATTCAGCAAGTTATAATGAACACATACCTCATAATAAATGGTAAATTTGAAGCAATGTCCTAAAGACTAGCACAGTAAAATGGGAGAATTTCTCTATTCAGTAATTGTAATTGAGCTATTTAAAACCTTAATGTGCTTCACAGTGATTTGAATTCATTACAGATAAATAATCAGAGGCATACTAAGCAACTAATGTTAGAAAGCAATTTTTACTAATATCTTACTTGAGAAAAATGAGCTAACTTTTATTTCTGCTGTAAGAATTAAGCCAGGATTGTGGAATTACAGAAAGAACCCCTGAAGATTTTGCAATATTAAATTCAGTTTAAATTTATTGAAATGAATAGATAAATCAATAGGGGAAAATTTGTTAGTTTTAGTTAGTTATTTTCAAATTTGTGTCACACCTTCCCTACAAAGAATTCAAAGATCTTTGGACTTTTAATAATTGACGTCCTTCTAACATCATAACATCTGAAAACAGCACGTGGGTATGGAAAGAGGATAAGGAAGAGAAGTTATTAAAAATGAAGGAGAGATGGAGGTAGTATTAACATCTGAAAGCATAGTTGATAAAAGGCAGTCAAGGCAGTTCCTACTCAGAAGAGTCATAGGAGACAAGAAGGTTTTAAGATCGAGTAGACTCATATCCCACTGGGGGGCTTTCACGCACTGTTGCCTGACATCTCCTGTAGCTCTGTTGCACTGTGAACCAGCCTTGTCTGTCATTGATTGTCCATCATACCCCGTAACTCCTTCCAGCTCAGACTGCCTAGCCCCCAGGCTCCAGCCAGGGAGACCCTAGGCTTTCTTGCTGAGAAGTGGTCACCCATTGTATCAGTAATATTCATCTAAGCCTAGCCTTTCTATCCCTGAATGGTCGGGAAACCCAGGAGGGTTGACAATAAGCTACATCAGTTAGACTAAATTTCTGCAGAATTTATACTAAAGATTGGAAAAATGAATGGACATAAGACAACCATATGTGATTAGAATAGAATAGATGTGTATGGTGATGTGGAGAGAGACAGACAGACAGACAGGTAGACAGATAGACTTGAGCCCTAGAACTATCTTGGATCACTGGATCATGATGACTTTTTATAATCAGAGCCTGTTCATGTGTTTCTTTATGATAAATCCAAAATATGGCTTAACTGAGTCTCAGTTCCTTAAACTGAGACTAAAGCAATATACTTTTTTCCTTAATGGTTCACCCAATATAGAAAGAACAGGCAGAGTTTCAACTGGGAAATCATTCCTAAAATCAAAGTTGGGTCCCTTGGTCTTGTCCTCTCCCTAGTCTGCTAAGATCCATAGTTTGAGATGGTCCTTGGTAGTTAATCTCTGTTTTTCTTCACTAAGGACACACCATTAAGGCAATTCCTCTCAACAGACTTGTAAAGAATGGAGAATTTGGAAAGAGCACCCTGGTTTCTGAAGTTATAGGAGTTTGTGCTTATGATAAATGTATTTTCAGTTTTAGAAGAAATGATAGAGGGTGGTCATGTTTAAAAGTTATTCATCCATTCAGCAAACATGGATCAGCCCCTACTGAGGGTCAGGCATTTTCCTTGAAATCTTATTTGAGGAAACAAAGATGGCATTGTCCCCAACCTTGAGACGTTCAGAAGTCGAGAAGAAATGAGTAAGGGCGACAAAGGTGCTGCAGCAGAGGACACCTGGAAACGACAAGGACTCAGTGGTCGGCTTATTGTGAAGTGCTGGTGGCCTTCAAAGCTTCCCTAGAGAAGGTGACTTTTGAGTCAAGTCCTGGAAAATGAGTCCACAGGTAGACAGTGGGGACAGGGTGGCAGATCCAGGATAAAGGCATGAAGGCACGGGCAGCACAATGCACTCTGGGGAATGGGGACTGAAACCATCCCGTGAGCTCCTCAGCAAAGGACGAGGATGTGAGGGCCGTGGGCTGAAATGAAAGAGAGAGAGAGGCAGGTGAAATTGTAGAGAACCTCTTGGGCCATGCTAAGGAGTGTAGGTTTCATCTGCTAGGCAACGGAGCACTATTAAAGAGTTTTAAACATAGAAAACTTGTCTCAGGAGGATATTCCAGCAGCTGTGTTGAGGCTGGTGAGAATGGAAGTGAGGACCTGTGAGGAGACACTTGCTCTGCTCTAAGGCAGAGGTGACAGGGCACCCTGAATTTAGGGAGACTTGATGACTGGAGAATTTACACATGGAAGTATTTTACTTAACGGAATCGTATTCTAATGATTCTAACATTTTTACAGGTGTGGTCTGGCTTGTGGCAGTCATCGTAGGATCACCCATGTGGCATGTGCAGCAGCTTGAGGTACATTTGGGGCTGGGATTAATAATCACATTTTTGAAATATTTTCCCACTCTTAATTTAATTGGTTTTCTTCCTTCAAGAGCATTGCAGCAAATTTATATGACCTCAGTTATTTCACTGGAGGTCTTTCAAGTTGAATAAAATAATTTGTTTTAAGATTTTTTCCCTCTTTTATCTAGCTCTTCTTGACATTATATTGTTAAGACTTTAATGCTTAAAATAGAATTTTTTAAAAGCACCAAGGTCACTTTCTACATTTTCCTGCAAGCTGAGCATGCTTTTTGTGTTGGTCCCTAATGTCTTGTTACATTTTAAGGGTTTGAGGGTTGCTCTAGATTTTTCTTCTAAGTCACATAAAAAATTTGTAATAGATTGTCTACTTATCAGTTGATTCTCCTATTCATCAACAAATTGAAATTCAAATTGGAAACATGTCAGGGGACCATCTTATCCAACCTCTCTCCTTTCTTCACACCTTTGTCAGACAGGCCTAGCCCTGTGTGAGGGTTCACAGTGAGCTCTGTGTTGGTTTTAGGTGGCCCACCCTGTTCATTGGGGCGTACTTTAACATGTCTTGCATAGGTGGTCTAACACTCTTCAAAGACAGTGGTTCACATACCCCCTGAGATAATTTTTTAAACAACATATCCCTTTGTACCTTTTTAAATAGAGATAGGCAAATGTAAAATTTTACTGGGCAGGCTATGTCCATCGGCAAGAATATCAAATGAGCCCTAAGGTAAGAGTACATTTAAAGAGTAGCCTGGTTTGCTCAATTCCATAGGTGAGAGCAGAAAGCAACTTTATTCTATCCCTTGCTGCCTATGAAAACACCATCAAAGAATTTCCCAGTCCTCATGATGAAATGTCATGGGTGAAACCTTAAATAGATCCTATAACTCTTCTAGTCATCTTGAAAATAAAATTTCCCAGCCAGTTTCAGTCACAAGGACAGTGTTAGTTCTGTTATTAATATGTCCAGTCCAGTGCCACAATCACATAAAAATCCACACTCTCTATCAGTTTAAAACTTCTCCCTTCCCCCAGCTTGAATCATTTGGGAGCCTAGAAATGTGACTGGGGTTATGGTCACTTGTTCTATTTCGTGGACTCATGTTTCTCTTTCTGCTCTCACCCCCCTTCAATTGGCCACTGCTCCCTCCTCAGGAGCTGATACTGGGGAGAGGAGGGGACAGATGTCCTGTGGAATTGGTGCCCTCTAGTTATGGCCGTTGCCCATGACTGACTCTACTCCAGTGGTTTCTAAAAGACAACGCCACTGAGGCTTCCAACTGCTGCTGCACTCTCCAGCCAGCTGCTCATGAAGACCTCGCAGCCTCCACACTCAGCTTACCCAGCTAGCTCCTTCCTGCTGAAACTGCCCTTCTCTCCAGCAGGAAATTCGTGCAGCTGGAGCCCTTTTATAAATGACCCAATCCACTTCCCAAGCATGAGGTCCATTTCTGGTCGAGGGAAAACAAACAGATTTATCCGTTTTTAAAAAATAAAATTATTTTGTCATGTACTCTAGATATATTTTAAATACATAACTCACTTCGGTTGTAGAAAATGCATATAATCTGATTGACAAAGACAGTTCTCACTGTCAAACAGATCAGCCAAATCAGATTTGCTTCTTGTCAGGAAAAAGTCTGATTTCATTTTTCAAGGCAAATAAATGTATGAATATGCATCCCGTAGCCACCACCTCACTCCTGAATTCTACTAGAGAGCCGGTGAGCTTGCAGGGCACTACGATTCTCAGGTCGGTGATACTGAGCACCAGCGTCTTTGGCATTTCTCACCGATGCCCTCTTCACTTTGCTCTCTCTCTCCAGAGTGAAATACTTGACAATTTTCAGGGGATGAAAGGAACAAGGTGGTCAAATTACAATTGTCATCACTTCCTCCCCCTCACTGTATGAAAAATATGAATTCACAGCATCTCAACACCTGTCAAAATGCTTTTTTTTTCCTAATGCCAGGCTTTGACCTGAACAGAAATACTTTTAAGGCAGAGAAAAGCACAAAGCCCTACCATGAATATATGATGCCTTGACCAAGGTGGCTTCACTGACACCAGTAATTTGAATTGTCTGTTTCTCTGGTGCCCCATGGTAAGATTTGGATTGGGTGAGAGATGTGAGTTTTCTAAGTTGGGAGAAGGGTGAGATGAAAGAGGAGGTGGGATTGTAGACCCAGCATGGCACCTCCACCTCAGGAGCTTAATTGAGCAGTGGAAATTTAGAGAAGTGTATATTTGGAAATAGAAGATCTAAAATTGGTTTTCATAAAACCATCTGAGCATGCCCTTAGAAAGTCTTGGCTTGTCCTTAGGGCTACGTGAACCCATTTGGAGACTACCAGTCTAGCATGTGCTTTACGATATGTCAATACATGGCCCCCATGGTCATTGATCCTCATAGGCTCTGCCTATATGGAGTCAGAAGGAATTTTATTTTTACATTCTTTTCCCAGGGAGTTTGGATCTTGAAATTATTTTTCAATACGTGTTATTATTCTTACTTGTATTTATATATAATGACTAGATCAGAACGTGAATTTTCTTTTCCTTGGCAAGTAAACAAAACGCTTCTTTTCCCCAACTCATTTGAGGTTAAAGATTGGTGATAACATTTGCTGGGAGTACACACCGAAATATATCTAAGACCTATGTATTCATCTGGAAAGCTCCAGAGTGACTAAAATGACAATAGTTTTGATAAATTCTCTAATTTTTATTTCTGTTACCCCTAGAAGTGACTTTTGAATATACTTTAAAATATACATAGTTTAGTTTGTCCTTGAAATAAGCCCTTTTAAGCGCTTTCTATTATTATTAATATTGTTATTAATATTTTGAACTCATAAAAGATGAGTCTGTCAGAAATACTATGAATAAATCAGCAAAGTGATAAGTCAAAAATAGAATAAATCAGCAAACAAATACAATCTGAATATTTGTGGATTAGTAACAGTTTGGATCTCAATTTCTCATTCATCTCAGAATTTATTTATTTTTTATTTTTATTTGTTTGACACCTGGCTGGTATGGGGATCTGAACCCATGACCTTGGAGTTACAACATTGTGCTCTAACCAGCCGATCTAATCATCCAGCCCTCATCTTAGAATTTAAAAGCTACCAGTTACCTTTTTATTATCTTTCTAAGCAAACTTATCATTGCAATGTGAAAGAACAGTAGCAAAATTTGGGCTTTCAGTACTTTTCAAATGTAAGAAGTCTGATGCCTTGTCAAGGTCTGTCTCTTCAACAACCAGAGTAACAAAATAATTTATCATTAAACTAGTTGGCATGCAATGCGAAATATTTTTAAATATACACTTTGGTAATTGTAGTGCTCTTTTAGCAAGTTGAAACTTGTGACTAGTGGAAATAAAAGTTGAGAGTGATTAAAAAAAGAAAGGAAACAGGCTATGGACCTCAGTTCCATTTAAAATCGAAAAAAGAAATATAAAACTTAAGAACTTAAACAGTTAAGTTGAAAAGCCACACTTCACAACAAAAGAACAATTAATATTGTATCTCATGTGAAATATGTACCAGTGGCAAATTTGAAAGGGCTTAAAAAATGCTGCATTACAATAATATGTACCTGACTGCTTTCTGTTCTTTCAATGCTGACTACTGGTTCTTTTAACCGAATTATTCTTATTATAAAGATTAAGTATGACTTCCTATATGAAAAAGAACATGTTTGCTGCTTGGAAGAGTGGACCAGCCCCGCGCACCAGAAGATCTACAGCACCTTCATCCTCGTCTTCCTCTTCCTCCTGCCTCTCATGGTGATGCTGGTCCTGTACAGTAAAATTGGTTACGAACTTTGGATAAAGAAGAGAGTGGGGGATGGTTCTGTGCTTCGAACTATTCACGGAAAAGAAATGTCCAAAATAGCCAGGTCTGCTTAAGGAAATATTCACCTCTGTTTAAGATATTTTTAATTAGTTGTACTGAAAGGGACATTTGCCAGAATCTCAGAACCTCTAGTAATTTAATCAAAGCATCATTTGTAATTCACATTTAAGGCTTGGGCTTACTTTAAACTCTTTAGGTTTAAATGTGGCAGAAATGAAGAACAAGATCACAGCTCCCAAATAAAAGAAGTTACAGCTAGAGATAAAAACTTACTTGGAATTTAGAATGTGGTTACATTTTTATCTATATGTAAGTATGACATGGCAGGAAGGGCTATCAGCTTGTGGGAGGACCCTGTGGTCCTGTGGTCACACTCTTCCTACTGTCACTTACCAGCCACAACATATAGATCAGTCTCATTCTCAAGGCTCCAGTTTTCCTCACATGTACAAGGGACCATAATGACATCATCCTTCCTCCTCCCACCCAACGGTCATGCCAGATAAAATACATGAGATCATATTATGAAAATCCTCTGGAAACCAGAGCATGCTATTTGTTTTAAATCATTATCATCGACATGTTTTATTTTTACCCAAGGGCTTTGTTTTCTGATCTTATTCATTAATAGCAAGTTTAAAACACAATTTACTGCTATGGTACTTGTAGTCCATATGATTTATTTTATAATCTACAGCGAACGACTATTAAAACAAAAACAAAACCCTATATGGAGAAGTCTAGCGAGTTGGTGGGATTTTATCATTTCTTCAAGTGTGCAGTGACCTCTAGTGCCCAGTTTATGTAAAGAAATCCTCCCTTTCCAGTGTACAGAGGCCACCGACTGTTCAGCACTGTGGCCTTCCTGCTCAATTAGCTCTCCCACTTCCTGGGAACACAGAGCTACCAGGCTGAAATAAGAGATAATGAGTATGAATTTTATAAACTTAAAGCGCCATGCAAATGTGTAGGTCTCTTGAGGTTGTAAATCTCCTTTACGGAAGTAATGGAGAAAATTAGTTTGAATCTATGGTTAATCACATTATTTAGCTATATAATAAAGCATTGCATTTTAATTCTATCCTTGAGGCTCCCCATATTTCATAAATATTTATATTTTACTATCACAGGAATGATGTTCAATATAGAATACGAGCTTAGTCACTGAAGTTAGACTGCCTAAATTCAAGTCCAAAATACATTTCTTACTAGTCATCTGACTTTGCACATTACTTAACCTTCTCTGTGCCTCAGTTTCTGCATTTGTCAAATGGCTTGTTGGGAACATTAATGACATAATCCATGCCAAGCAGTTTGCAGAGTGCCAGACCCATAGTGAGCAAACATCATAAGGATATTTATGATATGAGAAATTTAAGGACGAGGGTAGTATCAATAGGAAAAGATGCTAATCAGCCTATAACCCACCTACCATGAACTCATTTGAAAAACTGTGGTTGAGTGGGCAAGGCTCAAACTTTATTTACTAGATTTGCTAACAATTTGACACATTTACCAAGAAGAAGTTAACCAGTACAATGTTTCCTTGTGGATCTAGGAAGAAGAAGCGAGCTGTCATTATGATGGTGACAGTGGTGGCTCTCTTTGCTGTGTGCTGGGCACCTTTCCATGTCTTTCATATGATGATTGAATACAGTGAGTGCTTGTCATTCTCATTTGACAGTCGTTTTACAATGGACAATGAATCATTAAAATTTGCTGCTATTCACTTGGGTAATCAAACATTCAATACACTTCTTGCATGTTTTTAAGATCACCAGATCATTATGTGGTAGGTAATTATGTATGACTATGATTAAATCTTTAATAATTACAGAAGATAAAGAAAAGTTTTTGAGATTCTTCTCCCATGTTACTCCTTCTGTTCTCCCTGAGCTATTTAAACATTGGGAGAGGCGTGACATCATATGAGTGTTCCCTATTTAGAACCCTCACTTGAACCACATGAATTTAATAATACCTAGGATTTCAGTCAGACCCTCAGTATATTCTCCCTGGTAACCCAGGACATAACATGGTTCTCAGTATGATTTTATTTTGTAATTCCAATGAACATTTGAAGGTTAATTGTTGCTTCCAGTTAACATGAAACTTGGAGTCATCAAATTGAAAAGCTATGGACCCCCTTAATAATATGTGCTGGACACAAGCCTATGCTTTTAAGCCTAGATTCACTAAGAATGAAGACTCATCACAAAGGTTATTTTTATTCAGAGATCAGGTGTCTCTCCCAAAATGGTCTTGAGAAATTTTCACACATTTAACTTCTTGTACAAATATAAGTCTTTGGCAAAGACAGATGATAAACCATTGTTTTATTCTCATTAAAACAAATATGCATTCTGAAGTATTACTTTATTTCAGGTAATATTGAAAAGGAATATGATGATGTCACAATCAAGATGATTTTTGCTATAGTGCAAATAATTGGATTTTCCAACTCCATCTGTAATCCCATTGTCTATGCATTTATGAATGAAAACTTCAAAAAAAATGTTTTGTCTGCAGTTTGTTATTGCATAGTACGAGAAGCCCTATCTTCAGCACAAAGGCATGGAAATTCAGGAATTACGATGATGGAGAAGAAAGCAAAGTTTTCCAGAAGAGAGAACCCAGTAGAGGAGACCAAAGGAGAAGCATTCAGTGATGGCAACATTGAAGTCAAACTGTGTGAACAGCCAGAGGAGAAAAAAAATCTCAAACTACACTTTGCCCTCTTTACTTCTGAACCTTCTGGGAATTGTGCTGTAGACAGTGGGCATTAATTGTAACAGCAGATTGTAATCTGAAGAAAAAATTATTTTGAACAAAGTTGAAAGCCTGTTTTAATTCTTAAAATGATGACAAGAAGGAAACATCATTTTTCCATTCAAATGATATGAAAATACAGTTTTGAAAAACTAGTAAACCGTCCTTGTAGATTATTAAAGTGGATTTTTAAAAATCTGTGCAGAAATCAAAGTTGTTATCTAGCAGCTTTTCCCCAGGCAGTCAGTGTAATGTGACTTTCTATGTGTTGCTAAATTGGATGAGAAAATACCTTTAAAACTGTATCTTTTTCCTTGAATATTTAAGTTCATGGTGGAACATTATAATGTAATTTTTAGTGAACTGTTGAAGTATCACTGATGTTACAGTCTCTTGAAAATGAGGTCTGTGCCATAATCACAAAGTCAAAGATGAGAAGTGGCCTAGTGACAGGTGAATGAGGCTTACAGGCAGATGCCTATATTTAGCTTCTTATAGCCCTACCAGTCACTGTTGATGTGATGACTAGCGAGTCAATCTTTTCAAACTTCCATTTTCCTCTCCTTCTCTGAGTCACTGAGAGAACAAAATGAAACGTGAGCAGTACAGCACTTGGTACTCTAAAGCACCCTCAAGTCCTGTAGCATTTTCCTGGCTCCTCAAGTTTCAGGCCTCTCCTTTCTGTTCCCTTTTCCTGTCTGAGACTTTCCCCAACCCTGCCCAACTTTCCCCTCATGCCTCTTTTGTAACTGGTTTCTCTAATCAAAAGAAGAAAGTTTAAGGAGACTTTGATTGATTGTTATACATTTAGACCCATCTAGCTATCTCAAATATTTACACTTTTAAGTCCCTTTTTTTCACTAGTGGGATAAAGACTTTTTCTTGTAAAAAGGGATTTTTTGTGTAGTTACGAGATGAGGGAGTGAACCAACTGCAAGCCTGTGACATTTTACTGTTCCCAAGGCTGACCCCCAAGAGCTGGGTCAGGAAGAACAAAAGAGCTTGCCCGTATTCCTTACATCAATCTTCCTTAGATTCAATCCCTCTCTCTTCAATCTTTTCTCTGACTCCCAAATGTCCTGGCTCCAGAGGCCACCGTCACGGCACCCTGTCTCTTCCCCTTCAGTATCTGAGATTCCCAAAGTCCCGTTACAGCTTCATGGCCAAAATGTTTCTGCCTCCAGTTTGTCAGGTCTTATTTTTCCGGCTAGATAATACAAAGAGAAGCTCAAGAACTCTCAGGATATTTTACTGGTAAAGCTTTAAGATTTGGGAACCCAAGAACTCAGGCTGCTGAGACCTTCAAGGTACAGACATTTAATTTTATACGTGTCAATGAAGCATGCATAAGAAAGACAAAGACGAAACAGTATGTGGTATTAGGAAAAATTTTCAATACGACACAGGAAAGTTAACAAAGTGAAGAGAGAGGGACTAATTATTTGGTTTGTATTGAAGTGGACTAATTATGGGTTATTTATGTAAACTCTCTACCTGTTATGCCTAGTTACCCTGTAGCAAAACAATGATTGTCATTAAAAATCGAACCATTAAAAACTAATCAGATTCAATGATTTTGGTTATCCTTACTTAATTGGTAAATATTCACGCGACTCATTCTAAATTGGGTGTACACGTGTTCCAAATATGGCGTAAAAAAATAAATAAATCAAAACTGTTATTGATCATTTAATTATTAAGGTAACAGTATATATATTTTTTAGTTCCTAAAGAGTGCAAAGCCTGACCTAAAAACATTTAGATAATACTTAAATATTTATTGTAAAATTTCCAGATATCCCGTCAAAGTTTTATTTTTTTTAAATTATGCTCACATTGCATTAATGCTGTTTTAGAAACAGAAGTAGTTATAGCACATTTTTTTTTTGTCCTTTAAACATACAATCTCTTTGTTATAAAAGTTCAGAAGAGAAATATGGCCCAATCTGTAACTGAGAATGTCCTACTATTAGCCAAAGAACCTCTGAGTCCCACACTTGAGTCCAGACAATGATGTGACACAGCTTGTGAGTCCATAGAGAGTTCACCTTGGATTTGCAAAAGGAACTCTGATTACTGCCTTTCTTTCTCTTGTCCCTGACTTCATAACTCTTTGAGTCTTTTAACTCCTTTGTATTCTACTCAGGCATTTAATTTTTTTGGCCTTTCTTCTCTGCCACTGGCTATTTGTTTTATTCCATATGGTTTTCCTTTGTCTGGTGCTTGGAGTGAGAATTGGAAAGGTTTCTTTGGATCCAAGAAGTAGGGTTGGGGAGGGAAATCTAGTCTTTCATTTATTAGCATTTGGGTAAAACATCTATGAAAGTAGTAAAAAGGTATGTTTCATTTCTCAGACCTCTAAGCCTTTTATTTCTTTATGGATCATTATGCCAAAAGCTCTGTATCTTTTCCCCACTCTACAAAGAGTAGACTTCTCTTACCATAGTTTGATATGAGTCAGGACAACAGGGTTATACATACTAATTTGATTAAAGACTAATTACTAGTTCCAAAACCATTTTGAACAGAAGAACCCAGTTGCAAGACCTATACTACCTGTTTTAGTCCATTTTTGTGTTGCTATAACAGAATACTTCAGATTGGGTCATTTATAAAGAACAGAGGTTTATTTGGCTTACAATTCTAGGACACCTGCATCTGGTGCAGGCCTCAGGCTGCTTCTACTCATGGAGGAAAGCGGCAGGCAGCCGGCGGGTATGAGCAGATCACATGGTAAGAAGAAGTAAGAGAGAGAGAGGGGAGGTGCCAGGGTCTTTTAAACAACCAGTTCTCACAGAACTAACAGAGTGAGAACTCACACACTACCCCTCCCCCACAATGGATTAATGGAGCATTAATCCATTCATGAGAAATCTGCCCCAATGACTCAAACAGTTTCCAACACTGCTACATTGGGAATCAGATTTTCACATGAGTATTGGAGAGGACAACACATCCAAACGCTTATCACTACCTTACTTGAAGGATTATTATGAATTACAATAATCAAGAGAATGTGGCATTGGCCTAAGGATATATATTTAACTAAATGCAAAAGAACAGAGATATCCGAAGTAGATGTACAAATATGTAGTCAACTTATTTTGGCCAAAGTGGCAACATAATCAATGGGGAAAGGAGAACCTTTCAAACAAGAGATTCTGGAACAATTGGATATCCAAGTATCAAAAATAGGACCTTGATTCTTACACTACACAGACAAATTAATTCATAATGCATAAGAGCTAAACCTATAACACTTCTAGAATGAAACATAGAAGAAAATCCCTGAATGTTGGATTAGGCAAAGATTTCATAGGACACTAAATGCATGACACATAAAAAAAAATTGTTAAAATTAACTTCTTAAAAATTGATAACTTCTGTTATTTCAATGATACTACCACTAAAATAAAAAGACAAGCCACAGATTATAAGAAAATATGTGAAAAACATATCTAGTAAAGAACACATATCCATACTAAGCACCGTGATATGATCATTGCACACATCATGAATATACCTAATCATATTGTACTCCATAAATAAATACAATTATCATGGATCAACTAAGAAAAGTAAATTAAAAAGAAAAAAGAGAAATAGAGAGTAGAATAGTGATTACCAGAGGCAGGGAAAGTGGGGGAGGGGGCCAAGAAAAGGTTGGTAGACTGGTACAAAGTTACAAAGCTACAGTTAGAGAGGAAGAATAAGTTCTGGTGTCCTAGTGTAGCAATAGCTCATAATGTCATATATTTCAAGATAGCCAGAAAAGAGGATCCTGAATGTTATAACCACAAAATAATGATAAATGTTTAGGTGACAGATATGCTAACTATTCTGATTGGATCACTACACAATATATGCATGTATTGAAACAACAATTGTACCCCATTAACATGTACAGAGAAAAAAATAAAATGAAAATGAAAGAATAAAGAGAACACATCCATTATTTATGACGAACTCTTACAACTCAATAATAAGATTGGCAAATTATTTGAACAAACACTTCACCTGAAAAGATGCACTAATCTCTAATAAGCATACGAAAAGCTGTTCAACATCAGTAGTCATCAGAGATATGCAAAACAAAACAACAATAATATGCCACTACACAGCCACTAGAATAATTAGAAATAGAAAGTGTTGCAAAGATGTCAAGCAACTGGAATTCTCATACATGGCTGGTGGAATATAACATGACACAACCACTTTTGGAAAAAAATTGCTGATAAATAAATTGTACACTTATTCCACAACCCAGAAATTCTACTCCTGGATATTTTCCCAAGAGGAATTAAAACATACATTCATACAAGCACTTGTGTGTGAATGTTTATAGCAGCTTAATATGTAATAACTAAAAACTGGAAACAACCTATAAACATTTATACCTATAAACGTGCAACCTATAAACGTTTAAACCTATAAACTTGCTATAAACATTTGTCAACTGCTGAACGGATAACAAATTGTGGTAAAGCTATCCAACTGAATATGACTCAACAATAGAGAAGAATTAACTACTGATATATGAAACAACAAGATCAATTTCAAAAGTATTATGCTAAGTGAAAGAAGCCAAACATAAAAGACTATATATTCTATGATTCCATTTACGTGAAATACCAGAGATGACAAAATAACGGGGATAGAAAGCAGCAGGTGGATGTAGGGGTGAGTTATGTTTATGAAATTGAATGCAAGGGGTATGAGAGATTTTCTTGGATAGTAGAAATGTGCTATATCCTGATTCTGGTAATGGTTACTTGATGCATTTGTCAAAATTCATTGAATTGTATACTTTAGAAGGATGAATTTATTGTGTGCAAATTATGCTTTCATTTTTAAAAGTACATAAGGGAATTTCATATTGCAATGCAAAAAATGTCAGCTCCTCATACTGATTCCTTGATCTGAAAAGTAAGATCTACGATAGAAGGAAAAGCCTAGTGGAGGCCTTTGAAACTGCTTGACTATCACCACCACCAGCCAAGAGAGTAAATAAAAAACAGTATTTCTTCTCAGAGTGAACAACAGAGATCAGTTCTGCTCTCAAAGATTTAGATGTTGCAGCATATATCCATCATATCCCCATTTTATTCATTAATCTGACCCCTGTGAAACTTGGATGGATCATAATGAATGACAGTAGACTACTAAAAACTTGAGCAGTACCTCCAAGTGCTGTGCTGTGCTGGATGTGGTATCTTTACTGGAGCAGATGACCACAGCTTCTGGATTATTGTATGCAGCTATCAATCAGGCAAATACATTGTTTTTAATGCCTATTAAAAAGGAGAATCAGCTGTAGTTTACTTTCACATGGGACAGACAACACTATAGACTCTACTGTCTTAACCAAGATTATGTTTGTTTTCCTGTTTCTTCACAGCGTAGTCCAAAGGGTCATAAACTTGCTGTATATTTCACAAAAAATCATATTGGTCCACTATATGTATAACGTTATATTACATAGATTTGATAAGCAAAAAACCCAGCAAGAACTCTTTACTTTGGTGGGAAATAACAAAGATAAAACAAAGATTTAGAGGCTGCCACATTGATGAAATTTTTTAGGAGTCTTATATTCTGGAAAATAGCAGGACATATATTTCAAAGTAAATTATAGATATTTGTACGCCTACTTACCACTAACAAAGAAGTACAATGCTTGGAAGGCCTCTTTGGGTGTTCGAGGCATTATATCCTGCTTTAGGGAATACTGTTTTGACCCTTTTATTGGAGAAATGGTAGGCTGCTAGATTTGAGAGTGTCCCAGCGCTAGAAAGGTCTCTGAAGCAGATTTAGGCTGAAATAAAAGCAGTCCTGTCATTTGGACTATATGACCCATAAAATCCAGTAGTACTAGGATAAATAGTACTACTATACAGACTTAGATAAAGATGTCGTGTGGAGTCTCTGATAGGTGTCATTTAAAGAGGTGCAGCATATACCCCTGGATTTCTGAAGCAAACCCTCACTATCTGCAACAGAAAACTATAAGCCATCAAAATGTAGCACCTGACATGCTACTGGGCCCTGGTGGAGACCAAGTGACTTACCACCCAGTGACCATGTGGGCAAAACATCTTATGAGTTGGGTACTGTCGTACCCAGCAAGTTATAAGGTTGGACAATCTCAGACATAATTCATAATAAAATGGGAGTTGTACATCCAGGATCACCTAGGGCAGATCCAGAGGGCACAGATAAGCTGCACAAACAGGTGGCTCATACCTCCACTCCTGCACCTGTGATTTCACGTTGGCTTGAATTATCGGTTACTGAGAGAGGTGTGTTGAAGTCTTCCACTGCAGTTTGTATTTGTCTAGTTCCCCTTTGACACATGCCAGCTTTTGCTGATGTGTTAAGCTACTTCGTCAGGTACATGCACATGTAGGATTCTTTTATATTCCTTTGTGATTGGCCATTTTATCATTACAAGTTGTTCCTTTTTATCTTTTAACAATGGGGAAGTTTTAGAAGGCAAAAATGCATTATCAAAAGAACTTCTCTAAATATATGTAATAAATTATTACAAATTATGTGCACTGTTGTTTGTAATAGAGACAATAATTCAAAAATGGGAAAAAAATTCCTGCCAATAGACGAATAGCCAAATAAGAGATGTTACATCTGTGTGATCTGTATTTTCGAACAATGTTTATTGCCATGTGTGACAGGTGAAGACATGCTAGTGAAATGTGAAAACTACACATTCAGGATGTTCCTCCTAATGCTTCATCTGACCTTATCCACTCCCATCCCTCTCTTTATCATTCCATAAAGAGTTACTTTTACATCTGTAGCTTACCAAAGTAGGCTTATGATTTTCTGCTTTATTGTCCTAAAGGTTCTGCTGGAGCCATTTAACTTCAGTATCTGTGAGACTAGCAGGCTCTTAAACACAGTGTTGAGAGGTTATTGCTAGTAGAAGTGAGTAAAAAAGCAGTTCAACTACTTTTCAAATGTTGTATTTTTAAGTTTTATGGTAGTACAGGAGTCTTTGACATGTGAAAAATAAATAGACTCATCCATTAAAAAGTGCAGACTGACATTATTTTATTCTCATTCACTTATTCAACAAATATTTTTGGAACTCCTGCTATGCATCAGACCTAGACTCCTATTTCCATTTCAAGATCAAGAAAATCCTGTCTACTCTGAACCAGATAAGATTGAAAAGGGTTGGTTAGCAAATGAGAGAATAGGGGAAAGAAAGTCATAAAAATAAGGTGAATCCATCAGCTTTAAGAATAGACATAGCTTTACTGGCTTAGATTTCAGACCCTTTCTTCTCTTGTTCACCAAAATTTTTGTTTTCCATAACTGAGATTATGATTTATCTAAAAAAGAAAAAATAATATAAAATGACATAAAAATGAGCTTCATTGAATCATTAGAATTATGAACTATGAACATTGTTCTGGCTCCAGTGGTTTCTGATCACTGTGCCAGAATCATTGGATACTGCTATGTTTACAAAACTGTGTTAATTCAGGAAAACTTACATATAAAGATGCTACTTTTTAAATTAATTTTTAATGAACTGGCAAAGGTGATTTTTTAAAAAGGGATTTTAAGGAAAAGGAATACCTGAGAAACCCCCAGTTATATCTCTTCTTTGTAAGGATTAGGCATTTCAAGTGTAATAGATTGTTCTATAAACCCCAGCCAGCCTGAGTGGGTTCAAAAATAATTAAAGAATAATTTCTTATTCAAGATTGCAGGCTGTGTAAACATACTGATTTCTGTTCCTTCCTGAGATCCTACCAGAATGATAATAAAAGAAAACAGATGTAAAAACCCACAACCAATAATGAAAAAGAAAGGGTCATTACAGTGAATGAGAATTTTCAATAATTTTTTTGATAAAAACTTGATCTTGATTAAGAACATTGCAATCACACACACACACGCACACGCACACGCACACGCACACGCACACGCACACACACACACACACACACACTCTCTCTCTCTCTCTCTCTCTCTCTCTCTCTCTCTCTCTCTCTCACAAAACCAGAGGCAATCACAGGCTAGAATATGCCCAGGGTAGACCATAGCAGGTGAAGCGAATTATGCTCCTCAGCAGAACCCTAGAGAGACTGGGGATCTTTTAGATGATGCCTGCATTGGAGAGCATTGGAGAGAGAGATGGGTGAAAATGGGAGAATTAATTGATGATATGTCTGTGAGCAGTGAGCCATCCCAGTCTATTTCATCATCCACCATGAACAGGATGGCCATTCAGAAGGCGTTAACCTTCCAGTGTTTAACATCCCCACATTTTCTCTTCAAAGAAATTGGAGGAGGAGTCCAGGGAGAACTACAGCAGTTAGTGTAAATATTGGCAGACACCTCAGTGTTCTGGAATGCTGGAGTGCCCAAGTGTGATGACTGAGTCCACACGAATCACCCTACAAGCAAGCCACTTGTCACCCTCATGTACACAGAGCTCTTGGTCAGCTTCACATTTCTGCATTCTGAAAGGATCACTATACACTTTAGAAAATCTTGAAAAATGAAGGAACAACATTAAAATAAAGAGATTGAAAACTAAATCTAGAGTAACCAGATAATTCAATGTAACAAAGAAAAAGTTAGAAATGAACTTTATTTATTTTTTTCCCTCTCCAAATAAACTGCTTTATTTATTTATATTTTTAAAATTTTTTATTGAATCATAATTGATTATACATATTTTGGGGGTTCAATGTTGGCATATGTTGATCAAATCAATATTACTAGCATATATATTGTTACAAATCGTACTTATTCTTTATGGCCCTTGTCCAATCTCTTCCCATCCCCCTCTCCTTCCCCCCATCTAATTACCATAGATTTCTTCTCTCCTTCTGAAAGAGTAATAGTTACTCTGTTGATTTGTTGCCTAGATGACCTGTCCGATGCTGAGAAGTATGTTCAGGTCCCCCAATATTATTGTGGAGCACATGCTTCTTCTGTCACTCTGGAATGAGCTTTGTGGAGAGAGACATCCTCTTCTTTTCTTTGGTCTATGCTGGTGACTCTCCTAGTGTCAATGCACTCCAGTGGCTGGCAACCCATCTGCACGATGGTTGTGGCATCTAGCTGCTTTTGCGGCAGCTGTGGTTATTGTGGTGGCTGTGGTGGGCTATCCACGTGGAGGTGATATTTTGGGCATGCTCCTTACCTAGCTGGTGGAGGTGATGGCAGTGCACCTGGTTGTGGGAGGGGGTCCAGTCCCAGATCTATACCTGCGGACCCTGGGTGGGCCCCGTGGCACTGGTGGTGTACCTGGTTGTCCCGCCTTGCTGGCTTGGTAGCCCAGGGGACTTCCAGTCCTTCTAGGTGTTATAAGGTGTTCTTTGGTGAAATGAGACATTTACTAGTTAATATCAAACTTTGTCTCTGGTTGTGGGTACTCTGTTTTTTCTTTCAGTTCTGTGTTGGATTATTTGCTGTTCCCACCAGTTAAACTCTGCACTGGAACTAATTTGTTGTCCTTTGCTTACTTCTAAAATGGAGGGACTTCCTGTGGGGACCAGCACTTGAGCTGTGTGGTTGAGCTAAATTGCTGCTTTGCTGTTAATTCCCTGGGGAAGGCTTTTTGTGCAGTTTAGGTCTTAATGACTGACTTTTAGGTACTTCCAGGTTTAGTGAAATCCAGTGCATCTCGGCTGTGTAGAAACACTGGTCTGGGCCTGAGTCTTTTCATCAAACTGCACTCCATGCAATTCTATATTCCTGACCAGTCTCCTCTGAGTGGTCCTGCACTGATTGGGGGGCAGATCAGCTGTCTTTACTGTGCCCCAATGTTCTCCCAGTGGGACCATCTCCCCCACCGCCTGTGCTGGAAACACTTCCTATGGGACAGGCTGTGCACCAGTCCCTTGCAATGACTCACCAACCTCTGAGTGGCTCCTTCTTTTCAGTTGTTGTGCCTCCTCACTCCTATGTGGGTCCATGGGAACCCTATTAGTGTTCTTGCTGGCCTGGGGACCAACAAGGCCCTCTTCTCCCCTGATGCCTCCAAACAACTTCATCCAAAGGGCACAGCTGTGGCTTTTGCCAGCTCCTGCTCCATGTGCTCAGCAGCTCCAGCCTGGACGCAGCCAGAGCTCTAAACAGTCAGATCACTTTTTTCTTTCTCTCATTGTGGCTTCTCCCACCATCATGCACTATGTAGGTCTCTCCTCCTCTTCCCCTGAGCTTTCGTAGCCCCAGCTTACCTGTCATTACTTTTTAACAGTGATAAAATAGTTGACTTGTGGGAGAGAGTGATGCTGGGGACTGTCTATTCTGCCATCTTGACCGGAAGTCCCAAATAAACTGCCAGCTCAGTGCTGCATCCCTGTCCTTGGCATTGTGCTCCAGGGCAAGCTCAGAAATGAACCTTATTTAGTAATCTTATAGAGATTTAAGAAGATATTGCTTTTATAAAACTGTAAATAAAGCAAGCTATGAATAGTAAAAATTGGATTAATAACTCTCTTGGAAATTAAAAGTAGATTGTTGAAATTAAAAATAGATTATTTACTCATCCTTATCTCCCGTATATTTAATAGGAGCATCCACAAAACTTTCTTTGAAAGTGTTTTCTAAAATCTGTTTGTATGGCAAACCTCTTGAGGCTATGTTTATCATTCAGGGTGACCTGAACACAGATGGCACTCTCAAACTTAAGGGACAAAGGAGTGAGCAAGGCACAGAAAAACAAAAGGGGTAGTGCAGCACCTGGCCGCTAATAACAACAAAGAACTCTTCCCACCCCTGGGCCTAAAGGGGAGAGGAGAAGATGGAAGAGGAAGAGGAGGAGAAACAGAAAAAACCGAGAGAGTGAGAAAGCTGTGTGGAGAGAATAACCCAACAGGAGGGAACTATGACCTTGGGTAGAGGAATGCAGCCTGCCCCTGCTACCCCTCGTGGAGAGTGCCATGAACGTAAATATGCTGACCTGACTTCTTCCTCTGATCTGCTGGAGGTCTCCATTCCCCAATCACAATCAAATGCTAAAACGGCTCTTCAATCCAGACCTGGATCACAGTGGTACAGGAGGATGGTTCTGGATGAACAAACAGAAAATAATCCAAACACTGCTAGCTCCCAGTCCCCACCACATCCACTGTGATCCGTGCATGGAGAATGGATGCCCCATGTTCTGCTGTTCGACACCGGAGAATGAGGAGCCCAGCCCTGGGACCTCTGCTACCGCTGCCGTGGAAAGAGTAAATGCCTCCATGACTGTCTTTGCCAGCAGAATCCAGATTTTTAACCACCCTAGTTTCAGTCATTTTCAAGGTGAGAATGCTGGGGCATACTCAGATTTCCTAGTGTTTTTATTATAATTTATTTTAGTCACCCTAACTTGAGCTACTTAGAAATGCAACAAACTTTGAGAGTAATTTTCTCTTTAGGTGAAAACATCTGTCTCTAAGGCGGATTTAAATGTGTTTCTTGTTTCTTGTAGCTTTCGTGCTTTTGGAGAATTTCTATTATACTCTTCTTCATATAACTCATGTTTATATATCTGCTAGTGTTTGCATATTTTGTTACTTGACTTAAAGTTCACTTCAACTCCTCCACATTATTGTTTTTCTGAGATAAAAAACACATATTTCTGAGATAAAAAATACTTATATTTTCCACACATTTGAAAGAAGAATACCTGCATTTAAAAAGTTTGCGACTATGATGATATCATACTACAGAAACAAATATTTACTTGAAGACGAAAGAAAAAGATACAAATTATGTGACAAGGTGGAAAAAGAACTTTTTTTTTTCTTTTTTAGAAAAGAACTAATCTTTTCTCAAATCGGTAGGGAAAATAGTCAACTGCAAACCCTGATTGAAGAGTAATTTTCAAAAATTGTGCATTTTTATCCTTTGGCTTAAATCCATTTGTATTGTAGTGAAAAATAAAAGGCTCTTTGATTCAAAAACAATACTCTTTATCAAGATTTCCAGAATGCAATTTTATAAATCTTCTTCTTGCTCTTTGTTCTACCTGAGTATCTACTCTGCATTCATCGCCCATTCTTTCCCTAGAATATGTCTTATCTCTAACTTAATACACCTGATTATGTCCCAGGTTTATTTGAGTGAAATCTCTCGGCAGTTCTTTTTATTGTAAACTTTTTATTGAAGTATTAGATATACAGAGAAAATTACACAATAGAACTTTTTTAAAAAAAAATACTGATGCCAATATTGGCTTTATTTTAAACTATGTCCCATATTTTTTTACTGAGTGAAATCCCAGCATATCCCATTGAAAATAATTGTCAAATAGCATGTATTTAAATTCCTCCAAACTTGATCATTTTTGAATTTCCAGAGAGACCAATTACTACATTAGAATCTCTGAAAAATTAAAAAATACCTACCAGTTCATCACCTTCAGAGTCATGGGTGACTGTGATCTGGAAAGCATTTACATGGATCATAACTAAATCTTCCTGGGATGGGGGGATGGTAGTTTTACTCTCATTTCACAGAGGTGTAGTCTGAAGCTTAGTGAGGTTAACAGAGGTAGAGTGGAATCTAAAATCAGACCTCTCTCCAAAGCCTGCTCTCTTTCCATGCCCCAGGGTGATCAGCAGCAGCACACAAGGTGAGCTTTTGGTGGTATGCAGTTGAACATTTTAAAATTTAAATGTTGTATATTTATTGTAATACATCTTAGAAAAAAATAATGATTATATCAAGCTTATGAGTTCTCAGATATACTTGCTTAGAAAAATGCTATCGTGAAAAATAGTAAAATTTTAAAAAAGATTAAACAAATATTAGGCTTGACAGTGATAGAAAAATGACTGAAGTTTGGAAAAGACTGTACACTACCAGCTGTCCTTACTAAACAAACTGTATCTGAAATGAGAACAAATATAGTTTGATGGCTCACAGAAAGGACTTTTAGATGGAAAGCACGTGAGGCCAGTGCTGAAGACTGGCTTCCTACCTCTAATCCCTCTTGCATGGAAAGGACTTTATTGCATACTGTAGTCTGGAAACTAAAGATTACATTCCCCAGACGCCTTAGAGGGTCTGGCTCTACTGGGACCTAGTGTTGGTCTGGGAGCTAGGAGACACACTCATTACAACATATCCACCTTCTACCACAGGTAACTGTCAGTTTATAATTTTTTAAGAGCATTAATGAAACTTAGGGCGGAGGAGGACCATCTTCTGCTGCTTGTGCTGCCTCTGCAGGTAAGAATGGCCACAGTAGCATTTGGTTTTCTGTGGCAGCTTTAGCAGAGGCCACCTTGACTCATGCCTCATTTCCATCAGTAATTAATTTCATTTCTGTGTCATCATATAGCATCAGGGTTAGGTTAGAAGCAACATAATACTCTGTAGTCAGTTTATGTGAAAACAGCTTAATTAGTAGTTTTGGGGTGACTCCCCAAATTTTTGAAAGGGCTTGGAAGAGCAGGCTCTAGGCTGAGTTTGCAGGAATTACCCTCATGAGATGTAACTGGCCTGACAAGAAGCCACTTCCTCTTCCATAGTTTGGAAGATAAGGAGTCAAGAAGCCACCACCACAATTGCTGGCTTCAGGACACATTGTTTATCATGACCCAAACACTACATGATTATTTCTGTATCCCTTCTTCTTCATATTTTTAACTAAAATAAACTCTTGGAAGTGGAAAAATACTGACCTGCCCTTTAAGTGTAAAAAGTTAATATTAGCTTACTAAATGCACGTAGAAAATAGACTGTGAAGTGCTGTACTTGAAAAAATTTATGTATTATTCCACTCCCTCTCTCAGACACTTGTCATTTTTTCCCCCAACAACATTCTGTAGGTGGCGCCATTGCTGCACAATGTCAGGTCAGTTGCACAAGAATTGGCCTTTAAGAGGACTCAGAGAGCAGGTTAATTTTAAAGATCATCTGGAACTCTGCCTCATGGTTGGGTAAGAATTAAGCATTTTCAAGTTTGGCCTGTGGCTAGATGTTGGCAAATTGCCTCTAATGTCTGGAAAGTAAAGGTAAAAATATGCTTGGAGGTTGCAATCCACAAGTGAGTTTGGAGCAGGAGAAAAGGTGCCACCCTTTAAAGTTTAGTGGAATGCTCTTGACAGCCCAGTTAATGTCTTGTTTTGTTCCTTTCAGGGCTCACCTGGGCTGATGTAAAAAATGTGTCCCCCTGCTCAAGAGTCCATCTTAGCCTGTGGAAATGTAGGTTAGGAGAGTTGCTTGGGAGAGGAGGACATGGTAGTGAGGGAGATGGTTTTCATTTTCATGCAAAGTCATGATTTTTCTTTCTTTTGTACAGATACCCTTTCTTACCTCAGTAACAAAGCATCGATTGTGTCTCTTGGTGACTTTTTCTTTATGGATTAGGTCATTCCCTCAAAACTTTATTTTTGGCATAAAATTAAAGTGGATTTTGAGTACAAGCAATAAAGCCCAAGTAAAGATAAATTTTGAGTCATTAACCTACTCAGAAAACCAGACAATGTAACCGGAAAGGAACATTGGCTACTGCCCATTCCTTTCAACTCCATTTCTTCTTGAAATCCTTCTGCAAATTTGAAAATACAGGGAAGAATAAAAATTCCTAGAAAACCTCAGCAATTCAGAAATCAATTTGTGTCACCTATCTGTGAAAGCATGCAGTTGCATTAATAACATACTCAGACGGATAAATAGCCCTAACGAATAGACATGCTTAGTAGAGATTCAACTCTGTGGGTCAGCTCTCTTTAGGATAGTCCAGTGTCTTTCTAGCACTATCATCTCCTATGAGCTTTCAAAGCACAAAAATCGTTTTCATAGCATGAGGACATTTTCAGTAGGTAAAGGGTTTTGTTTGTTTGAGCTTAAAAAAAAATCTCCTAAGTGATTTCTATATCTTAAAACAAAAACTTCTTAAGCCCCACCTGCAGAGATGATGGTTCAGTTCGGTCTGAGGCAAGCCTTGGGAATCTGTATTCCTAAATGCTCTATACATCACTCTGAGAATTTGATAAGTTTTTAAAGCCTGGTTTTCAAAGAAAGAGTAAGAAAATTGATGCTAGAAATCAAAAAGAACCTGGGAGTGGCTACACTCCCAAAACTTATGATACAATTTAAAAATCACTGCATTTACAAAATTGGAAATGAATAAAAGGATGGACCCAGGGTGAGAAGTGGAGATTTGCATTTCACAGCCCTGGAATCTAAACCCCTTACTGCCTTCTGACGAAACCTTAAGCAAAATTGCTCTCTGTCAAGTTCTTTTTCATATCTTAACATATTTACTTTCTAATGATATCTGGTAGAGGAACAGGATATACTTTTGGTGAAAAATAATGATCTTTGTGCTTGCCTAATTCTTTATGAGTTCTGTCCTCTTTGGCTTTTGAATGTGCTGAGTACTTCTCTTATATTTCTTGGTGTTGTAAACTTTTTAACTAAAGTGTCAAGAGAATTGGGAAGGTGGTAGAATCTAATACACACCAATGTATAATTTAAATTGACTTATAGAGAACGATACTCCCAAGTTGTGTGTATACTGGTAGAGAGTGGAAAAGAAAATGGAGACCGCAGTAAGGTAGGTGTTGTTTCTCACAGCATATTAAAATAACATGAAAAACCCAAAGTAGAAGCTGTTAGTTCAAATAGCTCAACCTTGTGTTAAAAAAAAAAAAAAGTCAAAGTTATAATCCTTTCATTCTTTACCGACTTAGGATACCTACTTTTGCATTAATCTAGTACCTTTTATTATTGGATTTTATCTCATCCATTAGCTTTTTTTGTTATACATTTTTGTAATATTATTTTAGAGGTTACCCAGAAATTACAAAATACAACCATAGCTTTAGTCTTTCAGCATGTCTCAAACACCACAAAGAGCTTATAATAATTTAACTTACAGTAGTTAACCCTTCCTATCCTTTCTGCTGCTATTGTCACATTTTTTTTTACTTCTGCACGAGGTATAAATTCCTATTGAACTTCTGTCCTTATACTTTTGTTCTTCCATCTGGGACCACTATCCTTTGACGTGAAGAGCATCCTTTAGTATTTCTTGTATTGCAGTTCTACTAACACCAGTTGTCTCAGCTTTGGTCATTTGAAAAAGTCTTTATTTCTTCATTTTTTGAAGGATATTTTCACTCTGTATAGAATTCTAGATCGGCAGGTTTATTTTGTTTTTCTCTTTTAGTTCTTTAATGATGTCTTCTAGCATGTAGTTTTGGTCAGTGGATTTCTTACTCATTTCTCCAGCGGTAGCATGTTTTTAATCTCTGTTCTAAAGATTATCTCTTTCTATTTGTTTCTAGAAGAGTAATACCCAAAGTATTCTTTGTTTTTATCTTGCTTGGGGTTCACTGAATTTCTTGAATCTGTGGGGGGTTTTTTTTCAATGAGATTTGAAAGATTTTTGACCATTATTTCTTCAACTATTTTTTTGGTCCCAATCTCTCTCCTCTCCTTAGGACTCTAGTTATGTGAGTATTAGACTTTTTAATTATGTCCCACATTTCTTATCTATTTTCTTTTGTTCCTTCCATTCTTTCTTCTGTCTGCACTTCTCAAATATTTTCTATAGACCTATTTCAGTCTACAAATCCTGTCTTCTACTACATTCAGTCTGCTGTTAAACCCGTCAAAAGAGTTCTTAATTTCAGATTCTGTGTTCTGCATTTCTAGAATTGCGGTAGTCGGTGCTCTCCAAAAAGACAGAAACAGTAGGATAAACAGATTTTGTTATTTACCTACCTATCTGTTTATTTATGTATTATGAGAAATTGACTCACACGATTGTGGAAGCTGAGAAGTTTTACAATCTGCTGTCTGCAAGCTGGAGACCCAGGAAAGCCAGAGACCCAGGAAAGCCAGTGGTGTAATTCAGTCCAACTCCAAAAGCCTGAGAACCAGGGGAGCTGGTGGTGTGAATCCCAGTCTGAGGGCAGGAGGAAATGCGATGAGGTGTCCCAGCTCAGCAGGCAGGCGGGAAGCAAAAGAGGCATCCTTCTTTCTCTGCCTTCTTTTGTAATCAGGCCCTCAACAGATTGGATGACACCCAAAAATATTAGGGAGGGCAATCTACTTTACTGAGTACACCCATTCAAATGCTAATCTCATCTGGAAGCAACCTCACAGACCTACCCGAAATAATGTTTAAGCTTGGCACCCCCATGGCAGTCAGGCTGACACATAAAATAAACTGTCAAAAGAATGTTTGTTTGACTCTTTTTTACAAGCTATAATTCTCTGTTGTAACCCTTCATATTTTCTTCAATTAGGTCAACATTTCCCTCTACTTTAACTTATTAATCATAGTTATTATAAAGTCTTTTCAGCCAGCTTCAACTTCTAGATTATAAATAAGCCTCTATTTACTGGCTACTTTAACTCATGTCCTCTTTGCATCTGCCGCTTTATTTTGGGCTTTTATACTATTTTGCATCCTCTTCCATTTCCTATACCATTTCTTTCTTTCTTTCTTTCTTTTTTTTTTTTAATTTTATTTTGTCGATATACATTGTGGCTGATTATTGCTCCCCATCACCAAAACCTCCCTCCCTTCTACCTCCCCCCTCCCCCCCAACAATGTCCTTTCTGTTTGCTTGTCGTATCAACTTCAAGTAATTGTGGTTGTTATATCTTCTTCCCCCCGCCGGTTTTGTGTCTGTGTGTGTGTGTGTGTGTGTGTGTGTGTGTGTGTGTGTGTGTGTGTGTGTGTGAATTTATATATTAATTTTTAGCTCCCACCAATAAGTCAGAACATATGGTATTTCTCTTTCTGTGCCTGACTTGTTTCACTTAATATAATTCTCTCGAGGTCCATCCATGTTGTTGCAAATGGCAGTATTTCATTCGTTTTTATAGCTGAGTAGTATTCCATTGTGTAGATGTACCACATTTTCCGTCTCCACTCATCCGATGATGGGCATTTGGGCTGGTTCCAACCCTTGGCTATTGTAAAGAGTGCTGCGATGAACATTGGGGAACAGGTATACCTTCGACTTGATGATTTCCATTCCTCTGGGTATATTCCCAGCAGTGGGATAGCTGGGTCATATGGCAGATCTATCTGCAATTGTTTGAGGAACCTCCATACCATTTTCCATAGAGGCTGCACCATTTTGCAGTCCCACCAACAATGTATGAGAGTTCCTTTTTCTCTGCAACCTCGCCAGCATTTATCGTTCAGAGTCTTTTGGATTTTAGCCATCCTAACTGGGGTGAGATAGTATCTCAATGTGGTTTTGATTTCATTTCCCGGATGCTGAGTGATGTTGAGCATTTTTTCATATGTCTGTTGGCCATTTGGATATCTTCCTTAGAGAAATGCCTACTTAGCTCTTTTGCCCATTTTTTATTTGGGTTGCTTGTTTTCTTCTTGTACAGTTGTTTGAGTTCCTTATATATTCTGGATATTAATCCTTTGTCAGATATATATTTTGCAAATATTTTCTCCCACTCTGTTGGTTGTCTTTTAACTCTGTTAATTGTTTCTTTTGCTGTGCAGAAGCTTTTTAGTTTGATATAATCCCATTTGTTTATTTTTCCTTTGGTTGCCCGTGCTTTTGGGGTCGTATTCATGAAGTCTGTGCCCAGTCCTATTTCCTGAAGTGTTTCTCCTATGTTTTCTTTAAGAAGTTTTATTGTTTCAGGGTGTATATTTAAATCCTTAATCCATTTTGAGTTGATTTTAGTATATGATGAGAGGTATGGATCTAGTTTCATTCTCCTGCATATGGATATCCAGTTATCCCAGCACCATTTGCTGAAGAGGCAGTCCCTTCCCCAGTGAATAGGCTTGGTGCCTTTGTCAAAGATCAGATGGCAGTAAGTGTGTGGGGTGATTTCTGGATTCTCTATTCTATTTCATTGGTCAGTGTGTCTGTTTTTATGCCAGTACCAAACTGTTTTGGTTATTATAGCTTTGTAGTATAGCTTAAAGTCAGGTAGTGTTATGCCTCCAGCTTTATTTTTTTTGCTCAGCATTGCTTTGGCTATGCGTGGTCTTTTATTGTTCCATATAAATGTCTGGATAGTTCTTTCCATTTCTGAGAAAAATGTCTTTGGATTTTGATGGGGATTGCATTGAATTTGTATATCACTTTGGGTAGTATGGACATTTTCACTATGTTGATTCTTCCAATCCAAGAGCATGGGATATCTTTCCATCTTCTTGTATCCTCTCTAATTTCTCTCAGCAGTGGTTTGTAGTTCTCATTATAGAGATTTTTCACTTCCTTGGTTAACTCAATTCCTAAGTATTTTATTTTTTTGGTGGCTATTGTAAATGGGCAAGCTTTCTTGATTTCTCTTTCTGCATGTTCACTATTGGAGAAAAGAAATGCTACTGATTTTTGTGTGTTGATTTTGTATCCTGCTACTGTGCTGAAATCATTTATCAATTCCAGCAGTTTTTTTGTAGAGGTTTTGGGCTGTTCGATATATAGGATCATGTCATCTGCAAACAGGGACAGTTTGACTTCATCTTTTCCAATCTGGATGCCCTTTATTTCCTTCTCTTCTCTGATTGCTCTGGCTAGTACTTCCAACACTATGTTCAATAGGAGTGGTATCCTTGTCTAGTTCCTGTTCTTAAAGGAAAAGCTTTCAGCTTTTCCCCATTCAGGATGATATTGGCAGTGGGTCTGTCATATATGGCTTTAATTATGTTGAGATACTTTCCCTCTATACCTAACTTATAGAGGGTCTTTGTCATGAATGAGTGCTGAACTTTATCAAATGCTTTTTCAGCATCTATAGAGATGATCATATGGTCCTTGTGTTTGAGTTTATTAATATGGTATATCACATTTATTGATTTGCGTATGTTGAACCAACCTTGCATCCCTGGGATGAATCCCACTTGATTGTGATGAATAATTTTACGTGTGTGTTGCTGTATTCTGTTTGCTAGTATTTTAGTGAGGATTTTTGCATCTATATTCATCAAGGATATTGGCCTGTAGTTTTCTTTTTTGGTTATATCTTTACCTGGTTTTGGTATCAGGATGATGTTTGCTTCATAGAATGAGTTTGGGAGATTTGCGTCTGTTTCAATCTTTTGGAATAGTTTGTAAAGAATCGGTGTCAGCTCCTCTCTGAATGTTTGGTAAAATTCTGCTGTGAATCCATCTGGTCCTGGGCTTTTCTTTGTTGGGAGCTTTCTGATAACAGCTTCAATCTCCTTTATTGTTATTGGTCTGTTCAGATTTTCTACATCTTCATGGCTCAGTTTTGGGAGCTTGTGTGTGTCCAGAAATTTATCCATTTCCTCCAGATTTTCAAACTTTTTGGCATATAGTTGTTTATAGTAGTCTCGAATGATTCCTTGTATTTCAGATGAATCAGTTGTAATATCGCCTTTTTCATTTCTAATTTTTGTTATTTGAGTCTTCTCTCTTCTTTTTTTTCTTAGCCACGCTAATGGTTTCTCAATTTTATTTATCTTTTCAAAAAACCAACTTTTTGATTCATTGATCTTTTGAAATGTTTTTTGGTTTTCTATTTCATTCAGTTCTGCTCTGATCTTAATGATTTCTTTCTGTCTGCTAACTTTAGGTTTGGATTGTTCTTGTTTTTCTAGTTCTTTAAGGTGAAGTGTTAGGTTGTTCACTTGCCATTTTTCCATTCTTCTGAGGTGAGTATTTAATGCAATAAATTTCCCCCTTAATACTGCTTTTGCAGTATCCCACAGGTTTTGGTATGATGTATCATTGTTTTCATTAGTTTCAAGAAATTTTTTGATTTCCTGCTTGATTTCTTCTTGGACCCATATGTCATTAAGTAGAATGCTGTTTAATTTCCATGTGTTTGGATAGTTTCCAGAGTTTCGTTTGTTATTAATTTCTAGTTTTAATCCATTGTGGTCTGAGAAGATACATGGGATAATTCCAATTTTTTTGAATTTAATGAGACTTGATTTGTGACCTAATATGTGATCTATCCTGGAGAATGATCCATGTGCTGATGAGAAGAATGAATATTCTGAGGTTGTTGGGTGGAATGTTCTGTAGATATCTGCCAATTCCAATTGGTCTAGAGTCTTGTTTAGATCTTGTGTTTCTCTACTGATTCTTTGCCTAGATGATCTGTCTATTATTGACAGTGGGGTGTTCAAGCCCCCTGCTATTATGGTATTGGTGTCTATTGCCTTCTTTATGTCTAATAGAGTTTGTTTTATAAATCTGGCTGCTCCAACATTGGGTGCGTACATATTTATGATTGTTATGTCTTCTTGATGGATCAGTCCTTTTATCATTAAGTAGTGTCCCTCATTGTCTCTTTTTATGGTTTTTAGCTTAAAGTCTATTTTGTCAGATATAAGAATAGCTACTCCAGCTCATTTTTCTTTTCTGTTTGCATGGTAAATCTTTTTCCATCCTTTCACTTTTAGTCTATGTGAATCTTTATGGGTGAGGTGGGTCTCTTGTAGGCAGCATATAGTTGGGTCCTGCTTTTTGATCCAGTCAGCCAGTCTGTGTCTTTTGATTGGGGAATTTAAACCTTTTACATTAAGAGTTGTTATTGAAAGGTGTTGATTTATTCCTAGCATTTTATTGGTTGTTTGGTTGTCTTAGGTGTCTTTTGTTCCTTGCTTTCTGATTTACTGTTTGTTTTCTGTGTTTGTTGGTTCCTTAGGTTGTAGATAGCGTTTTTGTTTGCTTGTTTTCTCTTCATGAATGCCATTTTTATTATACTAGTGGGTTTTGATTTTTCTTGGGTTTTTATGGCAGTGGTAGTTATTTTTCAGGAACCAAACCCAGTACTCCCTTGAGGATTTCTTGTAAGGGTGGTCGTGTGGTAGTGAACTCCCTCAGTTTTTGTTTGTCAGAGAAATATACTATTTGCCCTTCATTTCAGAAGGATAGCCTTGCAGTGTAGAGTATTCTTGGCTGGCAATCTTTGTCTTTTAGTATTTTGAAAATATCATCCCATTCCTTTCTAGCTTTTAGGGTTTGTGATGAAAAGTCTGATGTTAGCCTGATTGGGGCTCCCTTATAGGTGATTTGATGCTTTTCTCTTGCAGATTTTAAGATTCTCTCTTTGTCTCTGAGTTTTGCCAATTTGACTATGACATGTCTTGGAGAAGGCCTTTTTGGGTTGAATACGTTTGGAGATCGTTGAGCTTCCTAGATCTGAAGATCTGTGATTTTTCCTATACCTGGGAAGTTTTCTGCCACTGTTTTGTTGAATATGTTTTCAATGGAATCTCCATTTTCCTCCCCTTCTGGAATACCCATGACTTGGACATTTGAGCGCTTAAGGTTGTCTGATATCTCTCTCAGATTTTCTTCAATGTCCTTAATTCTTTTTTCTTTCTTTTTGTCCTCTTGTGTTATTTCAAACAGCCCATCTTCAAGTTCAGAGGTTCTCTCTTCAACTTCGACAAGCCTGCTGGTTAAACTCTCCATTGTGTTTTTTATTTCGCTGAATAACTTCTTCAGTCCAGCAAGTTCTGCTACATTTTTTTTCAGGACATTGATTTCCTTGTACATTTCCTCTTTCAGATCCTGTATACTTTTCCTCATTTCATCATGATGTCTAGCTGAGTTTTCTTGTATCTCATTCAGTTTCCTTAGAATTATCACTCGAAATTCCTTGTCAGTCATTTCAAGGGCTTCTTGTTCTATAGGATCTAGAGTTTGAGATTTATTAACTTTTGGTGGTGTACTTTCTTGATTTTTTGTATTTCTGATATCTTTTTTTTGATGTTTATTCATTGTGGAGGGGGTTTCACAGTCCACCGGTTTGAGACTAATGAATAACTAGGATGTTGCTGTGGTTGCCAATTTCGTATGGCTCCCTCCGTGACTGTTCAGTTGGCCTCTAGTGCCTTGTGTGTGTGGTTGCCTTGGGTCTTGGGCTTCTCTGGGGAGCCACCTTTCGGTCAGCTTGGACTCTGCTGGGCTGGTGGATCACGTACCACAGGGTGTGTGATCTCTGTTGAGCTTTCACTTCCTGTGCAGGACTTCTCCCTGTTCCGTGTGCTCTGGCCCAGGCTGTTGGATCGTGCAGTGGCGACCCCACAGGGTGTGTGGTTTCTGTCGAGTCTCCGCCTCCCTGGCCGCATGTCTCCCCACTCTGTGCGCACTGTGCTGGGCTGGGTCATGTCTTGTTCAACCCTCATCTATCAGCTGGGCCTTCAAGACCCTGCTTGGCACCGCCTCGCCCAGGAAGTCTACCAGGTTTCTGGTAGGCAGATGACCGGTCACTCTGGGTGCCTTTGTAGCACTGTGTAGATCTTTCTCGGGACTTGTTCACCTTTGTATCCCTCTGGCATAGACCGAATCTAGTGCCCACCTGCAGCCAGCTCTCCGGCAGGTTCAAGCGGACCTGGGAACTCTCCTACCACACTATTCCCAACCAGAAATTGGTTAGGCTTTTTTCCAAACTGGTGGCTGCAGAGATGGTATCTGCCTCCCAGTAACAGGAAGTTTACCGGGGGCCGAAGTCCAGGGTGTGGTGGAGTGACAGTCGGCCTGCCCGTACTTCCTTGCCCTCCCGACACTGGTTGGGGACGCCCCCGCCACCTGCCCCGCCAGAGAACCACGGAGGGAGTGGGAGGGGAGGCCGGCCCGCAGGCTCCGGAAAGCCCCGCGCCGGGCCAAGCAAGTGGGAGGGCTCAATGACGGCTGAGCCGGGCAGGGCTGCCAGCACCTGGGAAAATGGAGGCAGCCCCAGGGCGGTGAGTGGCCTGGTGATGCAGGTGGGAGCCGGGTGGGCGTCAGCCCCCCGAACAGAGCTGGGCCAGGGGTCACTCACAGTGCTGTGCCAGGTCGGGTGCTCACTCTCTGCCTCTGGTTTGTCACCTTCCCCGTCATATACCATTTATTTCTTATGAAATCTGTGGAGCTGCCACGTTATTTGGGTTTTTATAGTATTTATGGCTCTCTTCCATTTTCTATACCATTTATTACTTATGAGGTTTGTGTTGAAAGACCTTTTTGTAACATAGTTTTTAATACTAGTTGCAGAAAATTTGAATTCTCTTTATTTGTAGGTTGCTGAAAATTCACACTTTAAAAATGAAGTTTTGAGAAATTGCATTTCTGTGTCATGGCCACTGCATTGACTCGAAATGCAGGAATCTAAGGATTACTTCTTCTTATTCTACTTTGCAAAATGTCGATTGCATCTACGACTCAGGAGTAGCTTTATTTATCCATGCATTCATTTTGCTTTGTGACATTATTATTGCTAGTGATAGGGAGTATTTATTTTACTGTATACTCTCAAAAAGTGAAAGAAAAACTTTCATATTTTTTCCAAAGTGAGTAAGGGTCTCTTTCTGTTAAAAATCATAGATCACAGAGAATTCATGTTCTTCCCCATTTCATCAATCTCATATCCCATGTTTCAAATATTATTATTTTTTATTATTTAAACTTTTTACAGCTATATGAGCTATACAGACATTGTTTAAAGACTGATGCCAGAATGTTTTATTTAGTGATAACTGAATTTTCTCCTGAAAAGCTAATATTTTACATGTGTCTTGTACTTGAAGAGCCTGAGTCAAACACTATTTGAGGCCTACTTAATTCTAGAGCAGAAAGAAAAATAAATCTAGGATAATAAGAGAATGCAGTTCCTTAGTCCCTTATTAGATCAGCCTAATACATTTTTGAAGAAACTCATTTTCTTTGTTGTTCATTAGATTTTATGAAACCTTTACTCTCAGGAATGACTCATAAAGGAATGTGACTTCATCAGACAGACATTCTCACTTCTTTTAAGGTTGCCATGATCTAATAGTATTCTTTTGAACTTCCAGGAGAAGATAGCCTCATATTTATTTGTCCTTTGTGGCTCTTTCAGGGTACATAAAGTAATACATATTTGTTTTACATTATGAGCCTGTTAGATTATTAGCAACTTGAAGCCAAATACTGAAAAAAGTTGTCCTTTGTGCAACTTTGTGCTCAAGAAAAGGACTTGTCAAGTTCCAGCCTTCAGATAATAAATAGAGTGTTATCCCCATTATGTCAGTGAGACAATGAAAAAGTGATTTTCCATGTTTTCCCTGTGCCAAAACCACCACCAAGGCTAAAGGGGTAAATATATGCGAAAAGAGCCAAAAATCTGGGTGGTTAGAAGGATGAACTTTAGAATAAGTACAGACCTGGGTTAAAGTCCTTGTTTAACAAGTTACTTTTTAATTTAATCTTCAGACTTCTCATGTGCAAAATAAAAGGACTGACATTTTTGTACATTGAATTTGAATAGAAATTTAATCAACTGATAAAATTTCCCTAACTGATTTTTACTTGGATATTAGTCAAGACGAGAACCTAAAGTGCAAATGCACTGGGGCTTATGATTTTCTAAATGTCTCTCATTCCTGCCTTGCCCACTTGAATCTAGAGAATCAGAAGGATAGGGGAGGGAGAAGACTATACAGTCAGCTGCTCTGTGCTTTGGTGAGGAAATGAGTGTATGGCCATCTCTGGGTTCCACGAGTCAGTAGATGACAGAGAAAATTCTTGGGATTTCAGGATAGATGTTGTCCACTGGACTCTTCCAATTTGAAGTGTTGCTCAAAATGTTTAGCCACTCAATTGGGGGTAGGTATTTTGTGGAATAGTACTGGCTTAGAGTAACCACCTTGCATCCCAAGTGTCAGACCCTTGCGCTGGGCTGAGGGTCTTACCCTTATATCTGGCCCATGGAGCTACCCTACTCTTTAAAAGACTGGCAAAATTAGTGATACTTCCCTCTTATGGTCTATGTTGGAAGTTGAGTCTTCTGATTTTCCTTTTATTTTGCTGTCAAATGCAATGCCACACAAATGCTGCTTTTTGTGCTCGTAGGAAAAGACTTTTTTAATATACCAACATTTCTGGGCTCTCAAACAGCATCACTCAATTGTCAGCAGATGTGAACCTAGATGGTTCTTTTACCCACTATAGACTAAGGTTGATTTATCATGGGGATAACTGGCGGGATGTTCCTCCAGATCATTGGAGATGGTAATCTTCTGACCTTCTTTTCTGTCTTTACCACATTGTGGACCCATGGTGATATCCAATCACTTTTTTTTTTCTGTCATATTTGAATTACATGGGGAAAAATCTTTAACATTTTTGTGTTTTATATACACACACCCACACACGCATACACACACACACACATATGAGGGTATTTAAAAAAGTGTTCATGGAAAGATTTGTACTATCTTTTTTATTTATTTATTTTTTAATTGGTTATGAATATTCATGTGATACAAAGTGTATTATCTTTCAATTCTATTTTTCCACAAACTTTGTGAGGTATGTATATACATATGTGTGTGTGTGTGTGTATAAATACACATACGTATATATTTAATAAAATTCCAAGCAAGATTTATAAACAAATTTAAAGTAGATTTGCAGCAATTATTTGTTTGTCTCCCTCAAGGAACATAAAAAGGGGTTTTTTTAATTTAAAAAAATGGATACATTTATTATACCTTGTTTAACAACAGATAAGTCATACTCTGTTGAATCCTCCTGTTCCTTTAGAAAAAAAATCACCCATGGCAGTGTCAAAAGAGCCTCAGAGACATGTAGGGGATTTCTTTGAGGATTTCCAGTAATGCCCACCCACCTTCTTAAACTGTATTCTCTGCCTTGACATAAGATTCTCATTTTATACTACACATAGTTTTTCAATGAATGGTATTTCATTCATCAGATTTAGATTTACAAAGATTTTAAGAAGCAACCTCTCCGCTATCAGCACATATAGGGGGGGCCTTTAATATATCGTACCTATCATCACATCATCAATCTTCTGTCTAATACAAAGAACTTAATTTCTAGTCTTCACATACAGTAATCCACACTCATAAGAATATTTTCCAGCACTGAAACAGAGAATTATTAGAAATTATCACTGGAAAATTGATGAAAAAATCATTAGAACTTACCATTTGTAGGAAGATTGAGACTTTCCACAAGCATGCTCCCACAATGTCTCTCTAGTACATCTGATGTGGGGTTGCTGTGAGATTAAATGATGTACTGAACATAGTGTTTAGTATGATGCTGTACATTCAGGAAACTATTAGCTGTTTTTATTATAATTATTGATATTAGATGGAAGTGCACTTTCCAACATAGTACATGGCCATTGCACTTGACATCGTTGTGTCCCAGAGTTTTTTGTAATTAAAACATGAGCCATTATTGAAAAGCCATCTTTTTCCAAAGGACAAGTAAGCAGCACACGAGAACTCAATTTTATCCATTAAGCAATATCTGTACAATACTGCATGTTTTATTTATCCTTTGTTAGGACAAAAGTTTTAAATTTTGTTTTCAACTGAACAACTTACTTTTTGGAGAAACTTGGAACTGATTACTAATTTCATCATCGTGCAGAACAATGCTAAAAGTGTGGATCATGTTGGTAAAAGCATAGATCCTTGACTGAGCATAAATCAATGATAGAAGAGCTTTCTACCGGTCTGCATAGATGGCCATAGATACCTTGCTGAGGTCTGTGTGGGTGTATAAAGTGGTGATGAAGGACAGAGTGTAAAACAAGTCACATTTGCATTCTTTTAAATAGATTTCTTCTAATTCCCTAATGAACAGATAGATGGCCATGAACTGAATGGTCTATTATTTTTAACTAATTTTCTATTGTTAGGAATTCTACCTTTTTTTCCCAAAGAAATCAAGAAAATTTAGCAAAGCTCATTTCATTAATTTTCTATCACAAGGCAGGTGTGCTTTAGAAACATAAATGACTGTCATTTTTTAGGTTCAACATGTAATTAAGTGGATCACTTAATAATAGCATGGAGGTAGGAGGTAGCGTTATAGCTATACATTTGCAGAAACCCTGTTCGTGGCCAAAATTAGGTAGATTGTGTAATTTATTATCTAAGCTGGGGCACTTCAGAGAGTGAAATGGGGCTCTATTAATAAAAACAACAGATGAGGCATAAACTGGGAAAATCTGCTGTTAACTGAAATGTATGGTCACTTTATCCATAACCCTCCCAGGAGCCTGGAAGAATATTAGAGGACATGTAATGTCTTTTGTTTCCTTTTAAAATGTCCCATAGATCTATATTAAGCCTGGCTGAACCATAGCTTTAATAGTTAATGACCTTTGATGTTAGTTGGACAAGTACAATCTATTATACAGATAATAAACCTTACAGTGGAGATGAATGCATTTACCAGCAGGACTGGGGTCAACGGAGTGATACCTGAGCATGTTTTTCAGGAACCATATTGGAATATCTAAGCCTGCCTGGGCTCAGTTTTCACCAGGTGTTTCCACGAGGGGGCCCAACTCACATTTCTCAGATATTCAGGGGTTTGGGGCTCAGTTACAGGCCATCTGAGCCTCCATCATCGCCCAATTTGGAAGTAGATGTGGCAGAGCCAAGGAGAAAACTGAGGGCCTGGATAATTATGGCCTAAAAGTGAAATGGAAGTGTGCACAAGAGTTGTGACAGAGAAAACAGACAGCAGGACGAATCCCTGGAAACCATGAGTTCGCAAACTCAAAATCCAAGCATACAAAAAGAGTTTCAAATGGAAATGATGATTCTGCTTTGGGTACCAAATACATCTGAGGGGAAATGTTGAGCCTCAGAGGAGTGTGGGCCTGTGTGGTGCTTTGGGTTTATGAGAGGCAGATAAAGCACAGGTGAGGAAGTTAAATTTCTCAACTGGGACAGAAGGAACTCTCAGGCAGTGTCTGAGATCTTCGGCAGACCCCTCATCTGCAGTTTCACTTTCTGCAGTTTCAGTTACTCCAGGTCATCCTTGGTCTGAAAATACTAAATGGAAAATTTCAGAAATAAAACAATCTATAACTTTTAAATTGTGTGCCATTCTAAATGGTGAAGCTTTGTGCTATCTGCTTTGTCTTGTCCTGGGCGTGACCCTCCCTTTGTCCCACGTATCCACGCTGTAGACACCACTCACCCGTTAGTCACTTAGTAGCGTCTCAGTTGTCAGATCGTTTGTCGCAGTATCTTAGTGCTTGTGTTCAAGTCACTGTGTTTTACTTAATAATGGCCCCACAAGCACAAGAGTAGTGATGCTGGCAATTTGGAGATGACAAAGAGAAGACGTAAAGTGCTTCCTTTAAGTGAAAAGGTGAAAATTCTTGACTTAACAAAGAAAGAAAAAAACATCGTATGCTGAGGTTGCTAAGTAAGAACGAATTTTCTATCTGTGAAATTGTGAAGAATTAAAAAGAAATTTGCACTAGTTTTGCTGTCAGACTTCCAACTGCAAAAATTTCAGCCACAGTGGGGGAAAGGTGCTTAGTTATGATGGAAAAGGCATTAAATTTGTGGGAGGAAGACATGAACAGAAAACATGTTCTGATTGACAGCAATATGTTGCACCAGAATAACAATATTAATTAAATTAAACTTTATCATAGATATGTATGTATAGGAAAAAACATAGTGTATATAGCATTTGGTACTATCTGAGGTTTCAGGCATCCTTGGTGGTCATGGAATATATTCCCCAGTGGATGGATAAGTGGGGACTATTGTAAGTCCTTCATTCAAAGGTGCTGTGAGAGAGCGTGGCTATACCTGTAAATGGCTATGGTTCCTGGCATGTGTTAGTGCCTGCATCTCTGAAAAGATAAAAATACAGGAGAATGACAGTAAGTGGACAGTAAAACAAAAGCCTGTACTTTAATGCTAAATATTTCCACATATCTGAAAATTTCTAGGAAAAACCTCATTTCTATTTCTCAGATCTAGACAGCCAACAATCCCAAACATTAAGGATCACAGAGGTATAGATAGTTCTGTGTTTGTAAGTCTTACCCAAAGGCATGAGAGGAAAATAGGTTAGGGACTTCAAAGAATGACTATAAAAACATTAACAAAGCTCCTGCAATGTTACTTTTCCAGAAAAATTCATAGAACTGTAAGATCTAAGAACCAGAAGGAGGCCTGGAGACTGGCGATTCAGGTTCCCTCAGCTGGCACATGAAGCCCATGAGGCAGACGCATGAGGTGTGTAAGTTGTCCCAAGCTGCTGTTGAACAGCTAAGCAGTGGCAGAGCTAGGATTAAAACTCACTTCTGACTCCCAGTTCAGGGCGGTGGAGGGAGAATAAAGAAGTGTTTAGATGTTTATAGTTGGGCCGACCCTGTGGTGCACTCGGGAGAGTGCGGCGCTGGGAGTGCAGTGACGCTCCCGCCGCGGGTTCGGATCCTATATAGGAAGGGCCAGTGCACTCACTGGCTGAGTGCCGGTCACGAAAAAGACAAAAAAAAAAAAAAAAAAAAGATAGATGTTTATAGTTGACAAAAAGAGTTTCTAACTGACAAAAAAAAATTGTATATATTTATGGTGTACAGTGTGATGTTTTGATGTGCAGGAGCCCAGGTGAGTGCCGTCCCGCATGCAGCCAGCCCATGCCCGAGCAGGAGCTGAGGCAGCCCACCACACACTCAACTGCATTGATACAAGAAGAGTCACCAGTGATGTATGTATATATTGTGAAAATATTAAATCAAGCTCATTAACAAATTCATCACCTCACATATTTTCTCATGGTGAGAACATTTAAGGTCTACTCTCAGTAATTTTTAAGTACACAGTACAATTTTTAAGTATTTTATTAATTAAAGTATCATGCTGTGCCATACTACACAGTAGGTCTCTAGAACTTTGCTATGGTTTGAATGTGTCCCCCTGAGTTCATGCGTTGAAAACTTAAAGCCCAGTGCAACAGTGTCGAGAAGTGGGACCATTAAGAGGTGATTAGGTGAATGGATTAATGTTGTTATTGTGGGAGTGGGTTCCTTATCTGGAGGGTGGATTTGTTATAAAAGCAAGTTCAGCCCTCTCTTGCCTCTTCCTCTCTTGTACTCTCTTGCCCTTCCACTTTTCACCATGGGATGCCACAGCAAGAAGGTGTGCGATGCCTCACCAGATGTGGTCTCCTCAACCTTGGACTTCCCAGCCTCCAGAGCTGAAAGAAATAAATTTCTTCTTCTTCAAGTTTAACTTCTTTAGATTTCACATAAGTGACATCACGCGGTGCTTTTCTTTCTATGCCTGGCTTATTTCACTTAGTATAATGTCCCCCATGTTCACTCATGTTGTTGCAAATGACAAGATTTCCTTTGTTAGTAAGGCTGAATGGTATTCCACTGTAAATATATATACCCCATTTTCCTTATCCATCCATCTCTCAATAGACACTTAGGTTGATTTCATATCTTGGCTCTTGTGATAATGCTGCAATGACCATAGGAGGGTAGATATTTCTTTAATATACTGATTTCATTTCCTTTGTATATATACCCAGAAGTGGAATTTCTGGATCATATAGTAGCTGTACTTTAAGTTTTTGAGGAACCTTTATATTGCATTCCATAATGCCTGTACTAATTTACATTCCCACCAACAGTGAACAGGGTTTCCCATTCTCTACCTTCTTGCCACAACTTGTTCTCTTTTGTCTTTTTCATAATTGCCTTTCTAACAGGTGTGAGGTGAAATCTCATTGTGGTTTTAATTTGCATTTCCCTTATGATTGGTGATGTTGAGCATCTTTTTGCAAACCTATTGGCCATTTGTATGTCTTCTTTTTTTTTTTTTTTTTTTGTCTTTTTCGTGACCGGCACTCAGCCAGTGAGCGCACCAGCCATTCCTATATAGGATCCGAACCCGCGGTGGGAGCGTCGCCGCGCTCCCAGCGCCACACTCTCCCGAGTGCGCCACGGGGTCAGCCCTGTATGTCTTCTTTTAAGAAATGTCTGTTCAGATTCTTTGCCCATTTATTAATCAGGTCATTTGTTTACTTGCAATTGTGTTGTTAGAATTCCTCACATATTTGATATTAACCTCTTATCACATGCATGGTTTGCAATTATTCTCTCCCACTTCATAGGTTATCCCTTCACTCTGTTGATTGTTTTCTTTGCTGTGTACAAGCTTTTTAGTTTGATGTAGTCTTATTTGTGTATTGCTGCTTTTGTTGCCTATGTTTTTGGTGTCATATCCAAACTATCATTTCCCAGACCAATGTCAAAAAGCTTTCCCCTATGTTTTCTTCTAGTAGTTTTATAGTTTCAGGTCTTACATTTACTCCTTTAATCCATTTAGAGTCAATTATTACATACAGTGTGAGATAAGGGTCCGATTTCATTCTTCTTTGGATATCCAGTTTGCCCAACACCATTAATTGAAGAAACTGTCTTTTCCCATTGTGTTTTCTTTAGCACCTTTGTTAAAAGATTAATTGATCATACATACATGGATTTATTTCTGGGCTCTCTGTTCCATTGATCACTTTTATGATTTTATGTTGGTACCATGCTGTTTTGATTACTATAAGTTTATAGTATCTTTTGAAATCAGAAACGTGATACCTCCAATTTTTTGTTCTTCTTTCTTTCTTTTTTTTTTTTGTTTGTTTGTTTAAGATTATTTTGTCTGTCTAGGGTCTTTTGTTGTTCCATATGAATTTTACGGGGTTTTTTTCTTTTTTTTTAGTTCTCAAAAACTCCATTGGAATTTTGCAGGAATGGGATTGAATCTGTAGATCACTTTGGGTAAAATGGACATTTTAACAATATTAATTCTTCCAATCCATGATGCAGGATATCTTTCCATTTAGTTGTGTCTTCTTCAATTTATTTCACCAATGTTTTATAGTTTTCAGTGTACAAATCTCTCATCTACTTGGTTAAATTTGTTTGTAAATACTTTATTCCTTTTGATGCTATTGTTAATGGGATTATTTTATTGATTTCTCTTTTGGGGTAGTTTGTTATTAGCATATAGAAATGCTGCTTGTTTTTGTATGTTGGTTTTGTATCCTCCAACTTTACTGAATTCATTTATTAGTTCTAACAAGGGTTTTTTTGTGGAGTCTTTTGGTTTTTCTATATATACAATCATGTCATCTGCAAACACAAACTATTTTACTTTTTTCTTTCCAGTGTGAGTGTCTTTTATTTCTTTTTTCTTGCCCAATTGCTCTGGCTAGGACTTTCAGTACTACATTGAATAGAAGTGGTGAGAGTGGCCATCCTTGTCTTATTCCTGATCTTACAAGATTAGCTTTTAGCTTTTCCTCATTGAGTATGATGTTCACTGTGGGTTTGTCATATATGGCCTTTATTATGTTAAGGTACATTTCTCACATTTCTTATATATCTAATTTAAGAGAGTTTTTATTATGAAAAGATGTTAAATTTTGTCAAATGCTTTTTCTATGTCTACTGAGATGTAGATTTTTATTTTTCATCCTTTTATTGTGGTGTATTGCATTTATTTATTTGTGTGCATAGAACCATCCTGGCATTCCAAGGATAAGTGCAACATATCATAATCCTTCTAATGAGCTGTTGAATTCAATTTGCCAGTATTTTGTTGAGAATTTTTGAATCTATGTTTATCAAGGATATTGCCCTATGATTTTCTTTTCTTGTGATACTTGTCTGGCTCAGGTACCAGGATAATGCTGGCCTTGTAAAATGAGTTTGGAAGTGTTTCCTCCTCAACTTTTTGGGAAGAGTTGGAGACCCAGGCTTTAGTCTGGTCACTGTGGATCCAGCTCTAGGCCCATCTCAGTGCCAGGCCATCCCCCATGACTCAGCATCAAGGACTCCCCCAGTAGCAGATTGGTCTCTGTTGACTCAGTCTTTGGGCTGGCCTCTACAATCACAGGCTCCACGCTTGTCCTTGCAGACCCAAGCCCCAGCCATATCCCCACATACTCAGTTGACAGGTCACCCCAGTGGACCTGGGGATCAGGCTAGCCCTGTGGACACAGGCTCCAGGCTCAACCCTGGGTCCTTCATGCCAGGGATCATGGTTACCTAGATTATTTCTTTGATAATTAAATTTTAGAGCAACTTCCCTGACCCTCTTTGTTCCCTAACACCTACAACTTTTCTTATGTGTTATCTTAAAATATCTTAAAAAAAATTTTTTTTTTATTGTAACATAGTTGAATGCACATGTCTGTGGGGTACAGAGTTGAATACCAGTACTTGTGAACAATATGTGATGCTCAAATCAGAATAATTATTATGTTCAATAATATACACTGTTATTGTTATTCACAGCCCTTTACCAATTCCTCCATCCCCACTCCCTTCCAACTTCTAGGAACCTCAGTTCTCCTTTTGAAAGTTCAATCAATATATTATTGTGAATGTTGTATCTTTCTTTCTTTCTTTTATTTATATGCTCGTTATTTTAGCTCCCACTTATGAGTGAGAACACACAGTATTTCTCTTTCTGTGCCTGGCTTATGTCACTTAATATGATTTTCTCTAAGTTCATCCTTGTTGCTGCAAATGGCAACATTTCATTCTTTTTTATCACAGAATAATATTCCATTGTGTATATATACCACATTTTCCTTATCTGATGATGGACATTTAGATTGGTTCCAACTCTTGGCTATTATAAACAGATCTGTGATAAATATGGGGGTGCAGGTTTCTCTTCGACATGATACTTTACATTCCTTTGGGTATATATCCAGCAGTGGAATTGCTGACTCATATGGCAGTTCAATCTGAAGTTGTTTAAGGACTCTGCATACCGTTTTCCATAATGGCTGCACCAATTTACAATCACACCAACAGTGCAGGAGAGTTCCCCTTTCTCTAGATGCTTACCAGCATTTGTTGTTCTTCACCTTTTTGATGATAGCCAGTGTAACTGGGGTGAGATTGTATCTTAATGTGGTTTTGATTTGCATATCCCTGAGGCTGAGTGATGTTCAGCATTTTTTCATGTGTCTGTTGGCCATTTGTATATCTTCATATGAGAAATGTCTATTCAGCTCCTTCACTCATTTTTTAATTGGGTTGCTTGTTTTCTCACTGTTGAGCTGTTTGTGTTCTTTGTATATTCTGGATATTAATCCCTTGTCAGATGCATAGTTGGCAAATATTTTCTCCCATTCTGTAGGTTGTCTTTTTGCTCTGTTAATTGTTTCTTTTGCTGTGTGGAAGCATTATGGTTTGATATAATCCCATTTGTTTGTTTTTCCTTTTGTTGCCTGTGCTTTGGTGGTCATGTTCATTAAGTCTTTGCCCAGTCCTACCTCCTGAAGTGCTACCCCTGTGTTTTCTTTTAGTAGTTTTATAGTTTCACATCTTGTATTTAAGTCTTTAATCCATTTTGAGTTGATTTTAGTATATGGTGAGAAGTACAGGTCTAGTTTCATTCTTCTATGTATGGATATCCAGTTTTCCCAGCACCTATTATTGAAAAGGCAGTCTTTTCCCCATTGTATGTTCTTGTTGCCTTTGTTGAAGATCAGTTGGCTGTAGGTTTGTGGATTGATATCTGGGTTCTCTATTCTGTTCCACTGGTCCAAGTGTCTGTTTTTATGCCAGTGCCATGCTGTTTTGGTTACTATAGCTTTGTAGTACAGTTTGAAGTCAGGTAGTGTTAGCTCTCCAGCTTTATTTTTTTCCTCAGGATTGCTTTGGCTACTCAGGGTATTTTGTTCTCCCATATAAATGTAAGGATTATTTTTTTTATTTCTGTGAGGAATGTCATTGGCATTTTGGTGGGGATTATGTTGAATCTGTATATCACTTTGGGTAGTATGGACATTTTTTCACAATGTTAATTCTTCTAATCTAAGAGCAAGGAATGTCTTTCCATTTTCGTGTCCTCTTTAATTTCTTTTAACAGTGATTTGTAGTTCTCACTGTAGAGATCTTTCACCTCCTTGGTTAAGGTGATTCCTAGGTATTCGTGTGTGTGTGACTATTGTAAGTGGGCTTGCTTTCTTGATTTCTTTTTCTGCTAGTTTGTCGTTGGAGTATAAAAACACTACTGATTTTTGGGTGTTGATTTTGTATCCTGCAACTTTACTAAAATTGTTTATCAACTCTACTAGGTTTTTTGGTAGAGATTTTGGGCTGTTCTATATATAGGATCATGTCATCTGAAAACAGGGACAATTTGACAATCCAGCTCTTTCCTGAGCTGGATGCCCTTTATTTCTTTGTTTTGCCTGACTGCTCTGGCTAGTGCTTCCAGTACTATGTTGAATAGGAGTTATAAGAGTGAGCATCCTTATCTCATTCCTGTTCTCAAGGGAAAAGCTTTCAGTTTTTCCCCATTCAAGATGATATGGCAGAAAATTTGTCATTTATGGCTTTTATTACATTGAGATACTTTCCTTCTATACCTAATTTACTGAGAGTCTTTATCAGGAAGCAATGTTGAATTTTGTCAAATGCTTTTTCTGCATCCATTGAAATAATTATAAGGTTTTTGTCCTTGATTTTGTTGATGTAGTGCATCACATTTATTGATTTGCATACATTGAACCATCCTTGAATCCCTGGGATGTATCCCACTTGACTGTGGTGTATAAATTTTTGATGTGCTGCTGTATTTTGTTTGCTAATATTTTGTTGAGTATTTTTGCATCTATGTTCATCAAGGGTATTGGCCTGTAGTTTCCTTTTTTTGTTGAATCTTTTTCTGGCCTTTATATCAGTATGATACTGGCCTCATAGGCTGAGTCTGGGAGAATGGCCTCTGTTTTAGTTTTTTGGAATAGTTTGAAGAGAATTGGCATTAATTCTTCTTTAAAGGTTTGATAGAACTCAGCAGTAAAACCATCTAGTCCTGGGCTTTTCTTTGTTGGAAGCATGCTGATTACTGCTTCAATATCTTTGCTTGTTATTCGTCTGTTCAGGTTTTCCATTTCTTCTTAGTTTAGTCTTGGTAGTTTGATTGTGTCCAGAAATTTATCCACTTCCTCCAGGTTTTCAAATTTGTTGGCATATAGTTGTTCATAATAACCTCTAATAATTCTTTATATTTCTGTGGTATTGGTTGTTGTGCCTCCTTTTTCATCTTTAATTTATGTAATTTGGATCTTGTCTCTTCTTTTTTTAGTTATTCTGGCTAATGGTTGGTCTCTTTTATATATCTTCTTGAAAAACCAACTTCTTGTTTGATTGATCTTTTGTACTGTTTTTTGGTTTTCTATTGCATTTAGTTCTGCTCTGATCTTAATTATTTCTTTCCATCTACTTCATTTGGGATTAGACTGTTCTTGTTTTTCAAATTCTTTGAGGTATAGTGTTAGGTTGTTAATTTGAAATCTTTCTATTCTTTTCATGGAAGCATTTAATGCAATAAACTTTCCTCTTGGAACTGCTCTTGCAGCATCCCACATGTTTTGGTATGATATTTCATTATTTTCATTAGTTTCAAGAAATTTTTTGATTTCCTGTTTAATTTTTTCTCGGACCCATTTGTCATTCAGGAACATGTTGTTTAATTTCCATTTGTTTGTATAGTTTCTAGAGTTTCACTTCTTGTTGATTTCTAGTTTTAATCCATTGTGGTCTGAAAAGATACTTGAAATGATTTCAATTTTTTTGAATTTATTTAGGCTTGATTTGTGACCTAGCATGTGGTCTATGTTGGAGAATGTTCCATGAACTGATGAGAAGGATGTATATTCTGTAGTTGTTGGATGAAATGTTCTGTAGATATCTGCCAAGTTCAGTTGGTCTAAAGTGTGGCTTAAATCCTGTGTTTCTCTATCAATTTGTTGCCTAGATGATCTGTCCAATGTTGACAGAGGGGTGTTTACGTCCCCTACTACCCTACTATTGTTGTATTTGGATCTATCTCTTTCATGCAGTCTAATAGTGTTTGCTTTATATATCTTAGTGCTCCAATGTTGGGTGCATATATATTTATCATTGTTATGTCTTCTTACTGGATATATCCCTTTATCATTGTATAGTGGTCTTCATTGTCTCTTTTATAGTTTTTGGTTTATAGTCTATTTTACCCAATATAAAAATAGCTACCCTTGCTCATTTCTTATTTCCATTTGTGTGGTATATCTTTTTCCATCCCTTCACCGTTTGTCTGTGTGTGTCTTTACAGGTGAGGTGAGTCTCTTGTAAACAGCATATAGTAGAGCCTAGCTTTTTAATCCAATCAACCAGTCTGTGTGTTTTGAGTGGGGAATTTAATCCATTTACATTTAGGGCTGTTACTGAAATGTATTGTGTTACTTCTGGCATTTTATTGATTTTCATTTGGATGTTTTGAATATCTTATGCTTTTTTCATCCCCTTTTATTGTTTTCCTTTGGTGTCTTTGTTTTTTAGAGGTGGTAAGATACAGTTTCTTTCAGTTTCTCATTTGCATTTTTGTTCTATTGGTAGATTTTATTCTTTCTTGTGTATTCATGGAAATGATTATCATTTTTTGGATTCCAGATGCAGTACTCCCTTGAGGATTTTGTGGGACTGGTTGTATGGTTGTGAACTCTGGTAGTTTTTGTTTGTCTGGGAAATACACTATTTCTCCTTCATTTCTGAGTGATAGCTTCACTGGATATAGTATTCTTGGCTGGCAGTTTTTTTCTTTTAGTATTTTGACTATATCATTCTATCTTCTAGCTTGTAGAGTTTCTGTTGAGAAGTCTGCTGTTAGTCTGATGGGGACTCCTTTACGTGAGACTTGACACTTTTATCTTGCTGTTTTGGGAATTCTCTCTGTGTCTTTGACTTTGGACAGATTGACTACAATGTGTCTAGCTGAGGACTTTTTTGGATTGAAACTATTTGGGGATCTTTGAGCCTCTTGAATCTGAAGGTCCATGTCTGTTCCTATACCTGGGAAGTTTTCTGCTATTATTTTATTTAGTATGTTCCCAATGTCTTTACCTTTCTCCTCTCCTTCAGGAATACCCATGATTTGGATGTTTGTGTGCTTAAGGGTATCTTCTATCTCTCTTAGATTATCTTCATTTTTTAAAATTCTTTTTTCTTTTTCTTTTTTTGTCTGCCTGAGTTATTTCAAAGAAATTGTCTTCAAAATCTGAAATTCTTTCTTCTGCTTGCTCTAGCCTGCTTCTTAAGCTTTCAGTTGTGTTTTATATTTTGTTGGATGACTCCTTCAGTTCCATGAGTTCTGCTACATTCTTTTTTAAAGTATTAATCTCTTTGTAGATTTCTTCCTTCATATCCTAAATAGTTTTGCTCAATTCATTGTGTCATCTAACTGCATCTTCTTGTATCTCACTGAGTTTCCTTAAGATTTTTACTCAGAATTACTTTTCAGTTATTTCAAGTGTTCCTTGCTGTATGGGATCTGGCTCTTGAGAGTCATTATATTCCTTGGTGGACTCATATTTTCATGTTTTTAGTGTCTTTACATTGATGTTTAGTCATCTGGAAGAGCAGATGCTTCTTCTTTTACTCTTCCTCCCTGGACTCTGCTGGTGGCCCTCTTTGTGTCAACTCAGGTGAGTGGTTGGCTGTCTGCCTGCACAGCTACAGTGGCTGCTGTGGTAGCAGGCCACCCTCATGGTGGCGGTGGTTTGGCAGGTTGACTGCATGGCAGCAGTGGCTCCAGCAGTGGTAGGCTGCTTGCACAATGATGGTGGTTTTCTGGTAGTGCTGGTGCTGGCAGTGACTGTAGCAGTGGTGGTTGCAATAGTTACTTGCTTGGCTGTAGTGACCTCCACAGCTGCCTGCACAGCTACAGTGACTGCAGCAGCAGCAGCTGGGTTAACACACAGAGGCGGCAGCTGCACTGGTGGCTGTAATTGCCTCCTTTGTGTCTACAGTGTCCACAGTGGTAGTGAGGTTACTTTGTGAGGGTGGCAGCAGCACTGTCAGCTGCAACTGCCTCCCTTGACTTTGCTGTGTCTTCAGGGACAGCAGGGTTACCTTGTGGTGACAGCAGTGTTGCCAGAGGCTGCATCTGCTTCCCTCCTATCTGCGATGACCACAGTGGAAGTGGGGGAAGTGGGGTTACCTTCTGGAGTGGCAGTGGTGCTATTAGCTGCAGCAGCCTCTGATGCCTATGCAGTGCCTGCTGCAGCAGGGGGGTTACCTCGTGGGGGAAGCAGCACTGCTGGTGGTTGGAACTGACTCACTCTCATCTGTGGTGTCCTTGGTGTTGTCCTAGGTGGCAGCAGAGTTACCTTGTGGTGACAGCAGTGGCAGTGACAGCTGCAACTGTCCCACCCATGTCTGCAGTGGCTCTGATGGCTGCAGGGTCAGTTCACTACATGAGCAGCAGCTCTGGGGTTTGCAGTTGTCTTACTCACTCCCTCAGCAGCTTTGGTGGCTACAGGGTTAATTCGTGGTGGGATCAGTGGTGTGGAGTCTGCCACTTCCTTGCTTACTCCCTCTGTGGCTCTGTCAGCTACAGAGTTAATTCTCTGTGGGAGCAGCAGCTCTGGGGTTTGCACCTGCCTCACTCACTCCCTTGGTAGCTTTGGTGGCTGCAGTGTTAACTCATGGAAGGACCAGAGTCCCTGGAGGTTGCAGCCGCCTCACTCACAACCACAGTGGTCCTGGCCACTGCGGGGTTAATTCTCTATGGCACAAATGGCATGGGCTGTTGCAGTCTCCTCACTCACCTCCACTGTGTCCTTGTTACTTGCTGGATTAATTTGCTGCAGCAGCAATGGAGGCAGTGGTTGCAGCCACTTCTCTTGCGTCTGTGAAGAATTGCTGCTCTGTGATGGGCAGTGGTTCTGGGACCAGGCAATGGCTCTGGCAATTGCGATGGTGGTGGCAGTGGGCCTGTTTCGATCTTGTTATGTCAGAGAAACACGTCCCAACACCTCTAAGTCGCCATCTTCCTGCACATTCTCGTAATCTTAAAATGATTCATCTTGGTATCCAGAAAATTGGGGATGTGGGGTTATTGTGGGGTTGATTATATTCAGATCTAGCTTCTAAACTTTATGTACAAGTTGTCCAGAATGAAAATCTCTGGTTCATGGACACAGATGGCACTTTAAGGCAGGCTGGAATATTGCTTACATATGTCTCACCATATCTCTGTAATGAAATATTTATAATGTTCATTATTGTTCCTGAAACACTCTTCTCTTACTTAGACTGTAAACTCTTTGAAGTCAGTGATTAGATTTTATTAACTTGTGCAGGTCCATTACCTACCACAGGTCTGGAACATAGTGAGTGCTCTTTAAATTTTTTGAGTTCATGAGGGGTAGATGAATGAATATCAGTCTCTAATTAGATAACACAGAAATGTTGAATTGCATATAGCCTTTCATTCAAAAGAGAACTTGTTACTTATTATTGAGACAAGGAAAAGGAGGAAGTTAGCATATCAAATTTTAGCATTTTTACAAATGTGAAAAGCCCTGATAAAGTGTGATAACCAGGAAACTACTGGGGCATATCCTCCCCCAAAATAATTTTCCAAATATGTGAGCTTTTTTCATGACTCAACTCTTCTATACTTTATCATAACCAAATACAGAAATGAAGACAAGACAGGTCTGTGTAAAATGTATTCTCTTAACCTTGTTTCACTCCCCAACCAACAAAAGTCAAATAAAAACTGCTTGAAGGAGCTAAATTTTAATAAAACAAAATTTTATATTGAAATCTAAAAAGAAAGCACCACCTGGTAATGTAACTAAGTGGATCAGGGATCCTATTTTCTTTTTCTTTTTGTTTTGGCAGTTGGCCAGTACAGGGATCAAACCCTGAAGCTTGGTTTTATCATCACCATGCTCTATCCAACTGAGCTAACTGGCCACCCTTAGGGATCCAGTTTTCATTCTGAAGAAATTAAATGTCACAGCAGCAGGGAGCAAGCGTCACCAAGCAGGAATTGGACCACAGCCCTAAACCTCCCTCAGTATCAGAGCTCCAGGCAGGCTACAGCCAGTGCAGGCTACCAGAGCCTGGAATGAGGCTCGGTCAGCCCCACCAGGTTTCCCCAAGCCCCGCCTTGCAGGATCAGTTCCACAAATGAGTTGTGATATAAGTTCCCCCAGAAAAGTGGCCAAAGACAATTTTAAAGACTTTTGCATTGTTTTGACCAACAAAACAGTGGAAGTAGGGGATATCCTTGTCTCCTTAGGATAGCTAGCTTCTTTGCAAATAGGATGTATCTGGAAAGGAAGGAAATCTCAGATCATATAAGATGTAGTGCAGCCAAGCATCACAGTCCTCCATAACCCTTCACTGGGTGCACCACTCCATCAACTGGAGGGAAAACCTATTGGAATATGAAGCTAAATTTTTCAGCAAATGAACTCAGCTTCCTCAGGGCTCCTCTCTGCTCACTTGGCCCTACCTCAGTCTTGCCGGTTCCATTTCTCTTCCTGCAGTCTGGCTGCAACTCCTACTTGAGCCTCAGCTTGTGGCCTTAGATAAAGAGCATTCCGCTGTACTGTAGTGACACTCCTCCTTTGCCTAAGCTGGTTTGCTGGAAGCACTGCCTACTTTTTACATCCTTCCCAAGGGAACTCAAGATGATTTGAATATATTCATGCCCCCTGGAGTATGATGGAGACTCTGGAAAGTTATACTCAGACCCTTCACTCTGGCCGTGTGTGTGGAGCCCCAGACAAGAAAAGTACAGAAGTCCCTTTGCCCCTGTGCTCTGTGTGTGTGCATGTGTGATGTTTTTTGCATTGCCTTTACATTATTTACAATGACTTCTACATCCAGGACTTTTCCTCAGAGACAGGACATCCAGTAACTGTGTCTCCCTATGTGTTTCCAGTCTTTAATGCCCATCCTCCTCCTGCAATCCGGCAAAACAGGAAGGGGCAGACTTTCCCAATCTTCTTCCTCTCAGGTAAGGAATTCTTTTACAGAAAACTTAAGGATCAAATCTACCAGGCCAGGATTTTGATATGTTTAGTAGTTAACAAGTTAGAATATCCCTTCATATTTTGATAAAGACTGTGCTCCAGAACTGTTGTCCTGCTGTGACCTGAAGAAAGCCAACTTTAAGATGCAAGCCTGGTGGAAGACCTCCTGTTCTGGAAGGGATCTGCCCTCTCTTCCAACAGAAGGCCTAAGAACTCAGTCTAGTCCTGCTAGGGAGCAGGACTCATAGAAGGAAATGAAATACCACAGTCTATTTATGAATAACACCCGCCCCATTCTAGGAGTGGGAAGTGGCTTCTGGGGTCTGTTCTGTTCCCTCCTTTACTTTTCAGGCTCAGCTGTGCCATCTAACATCTCATAGACCACCCCCTCTTCTTTTCCTGGCTTCTTCAGAGGGGCCAATAGTGCTCCATAAAAAACCTGACCTCAATATTAATATGAGGACTGAGGAGGGAAGCATGTGCATGAGAAGGGTAAATGATTATATGACAACCAGAGACAACCTCAGAACCATCTCTCACTGTGACTAACAAGGAGAAAGTGGCATATACAGTACTTCCAAGTCCTTTCTACAGATGACAAATCCCTGCTTTTTCCTGCATACAAGTGAAAACAGAACACAAAGTCATTTCATAGTATTTTTCCCTCTGTCATCAAACCAGGAATATTGTAAACTCATTTCTTGCTCATGTTCAGAAATCCCAGTGTATTTTGTGCAGTTTGACAGAGGTGAGTGGTATATGAACAACAACAACAACAACAGTAATAACTACAGTTCTAAGCGAGTGGAGTACAGTCTTTTCTCAGTGAAGAACTGCACTGACTCTCCCAGAGGAAGAGCCGTTTGAGGCAGAACCCGTGCTTTGCATATTTTCCTCCACAGTGGTCATTTGTATATATTGTGACTAATTTAATACCCAGAATCAAGGCAAAAATTACGTTTTAATTCCACACTATTAAAACTGGGACAGGTCCAACTTGTCCTAATTCTATTTTATTTATTGCTTTTTAGCATTTTTTAGTTTTCTAATTCTCCTGTTTTTGTGATGCATTAAAGCCTAAATGAGAAATAGTATGAAAGAATCAGAACCTTTATACCTTTGTTAAAAACAACCTTTAGAGGACGTCCACCAACTACCAGTTAGCTCACTGCCTCCAGGATCCACCAAGTCCTCTTGATCAGAACTCCTCTGATGGAGGGTTGTGGGAAGGGAGGGCTGAGAACATTCTGAATGGCCAAGCGATACAGCTTGCTCTTGGAGGGCATGATTCAGAATCTTTTAAGTTTTAAGGAATTTTGTTTTTGATTTTCAGAAAGTGACCCTGCCCTTTAGTGTGCATAGCTCAGCTAAGGGGTAGGCTAATTTGCATAAGGAGCCCAAAAACCTTCTGGGAAGGAAAGGACATAGATCCACCTCTCCAAACTCTGCTCCTTACAACTTGAAGTTAGGGAAACATTCCATAGTGGAATGAGGTGGCCTTAACCAGAATCTGAGGGCAGAAAAGAACATCTTTGAGTCTTTAAGGGAAAGGGCAATGACCTAAGCTGGTGACCCAAGACTCATGGCCTGGGGCTGATTCTTGCACGTCATGTTCAAGATAGGAAGCCCCTCTGAACTCAGCAGAGTAAAGTGCTTGAAAACAATGGCTGAGCACATAGACCTGACCTTGTAGCCCATCATGGGCACCACCATGGCTTGGATGGGGATCTGGGCCAGCAAGGACATCCCCGTAGCAATGCAATAACAGCCAGCAGAGTACTCAGGACCCATACAGCAGACACTGCCTGATGTCTGGAAGAGGAGTTGCCTCTTTCTGGACCACATAAGCCCCTGAGGGCAGATGGAAGGAGCCTTGATTAACTGAAATGCAGTTAAGAGATGTGAACATACTTGCATCCTGAGTTGGTGAGTGAGTACACCCAAGTTAACAAATCAAACATAATTGCGATTAATTGAACTACTATGTACCTTGTCCTAGTCCAGGTGATTTTAGGAATATAAAGCAGTTTAAACCATGGTACCTGTCCACAAGGACTTACTGCTGAGTATTAGAGAAGGAATTGCAGACAAAGAATAAGAGAGTATGTTGAAGGCATTAATTGTACATAAATAATTATAATGCTAACTGAGTGCTCACTAGGTACCAGATCATATTCTTGGTAATTAACATCTGTTAACTCACTTAAACCTCAAAATAGTCTGTTATCTCCATTTTGTAGGTGAGGACATTGAAGACAGAGAGTTTAAGCAACTTGCCAAAGGTCACACAGCAGCAAATGGAGGAGCAAGTCTACTTGGCAGAATCAAGAAGATGAAGCTTGGTGTATGGCTATAGCTGAAGTGAGAGGAACATGGGGGGAAGGGAGGGTGTGGGTCAGGTACAAGGAGAACTTGGGCAGGACTGTGAAGTCCATGGCTGGAGTGATATGTAATGTGCCCAAGTCTTCACTCCTTCCCAGGGTTGCATTGCCTGGCATTATGCCGAGTCACCAGCCAGAACTTCCTGTGGGAACCCAGCCCCTTTTGATTCTTCATCTGCCCTGGTAAAAAGAAGGAGCATTATAGGCCATTGCACAATTGTGTGTTTACCCCTCCAAATAGTTTCATTTTTATTTTTTAGGACCAGCTAGTGCATGCAAGTACTGATTTAATGTTACTCTAGCAACAAGGAGAAATACTATTTCATTAAGCTTCCTAAAAGTAATTTAGACACTGGATGACCATGATGAACTCATTTTCTCTCAACAAGATGGCATCTCTGGGCATCTTTAATGGTTTAAGCAAAGGCAGGTTGATTTCTTTAAGCTACCCTTTGTAAGTGGTAAAATGAGGAACTTTTACAGAAACCATCAAGATTTAGAACATTATGTGCTCAATCTCAGAGGATAACCAAAGCAGCGTAACTTCATGTTCATATGTCTAGCTTCTTATCAAACTTTTTTTTTTTTTTTTTTGTCTTTTTGTGACCAGCCGTACCATGCTCAGCCAGTGAGCGCACCGGCCATCCTTATATAGGATCCGAACCTGCAGCGGGAGCACTGCTGCGCTCCCAGCGCCACACTCTCCCGAGTGCACCACGGGGTCGGCCCACTTATCAAACTTTTTATTCTACCCTCATTTTTGTGTTCATCTAGCAAATACTTAATATGTGCCAGAAATCATCCTTGCCTTAAAAGAACTTATAGACTAATGGGGGTGATTCACAAATAATCAAGCAGAGTAATAAAACAGTGCGAAGAGTGCTATATTAGTCTGTTTTCTGTTGCTTATAACAATACCTGAAACTGGGTAGCTTATAAGAAAACAAAATTTATTTCTTACAGGTTAGGAAGCTGGGAAGTCCATGGTCTAGGGGGCAGAACTGGTGAGAGACTTCTTCTGGGTGGGAACTATCTAAAGTCCGGTGGCAATTCAGGGTAACACAGAGCAGGAATGGAATGAGCAAGAGTTCTTTCATGCACTCTCATAAAGCCACCAGTTCATGCCCATGACAACCCATTAAACCATCAACCCATTACTTCATGAATGGATTAATTCATTCGTGAAGGCATAGTCCTCATAATCCAATCACCTCTCAAAGGTCCCACCTTTCAAATACCATAATCAGGTTTCCCTCCCTCTTAACATGGTTACAGTGGGGATCAAGTTTCCAACACACGAACTTTTGGGAGACATGTTTGACCCAGGAGCCCAAGGTGGGCAGTGACTAACTTAGTGGTGGGAGTCAGGTAAGTCTAGTCTGAGGAGATAATATTTGAGCTGATGCAGGGAGGAGTAGTGAGTGGAGGACAAAGGAAGCAGCACACTTAATGCCCTGGCAAGAGAACGTGTGATGCATTTAGAATGGAAGTGATTTAGTATGTATGGGGAGCTAATTTTATGTGGGAAGTGGCTTGGGGGGCATGGTATATGATGAGACCAGGGTCTTTTACACCAAGTTAAGACTTGTTCATTCTATTTTTGAGGACAATAGGGAACTGTGGAAAGGCTAAAAGTAGTGATGTAATAAAATCAGATTTGTATTAAAGAAAAGAATCCTCGTTGCAGCCTAGACCATTGTTTGGGGCTGCTGATACTGGGGCTGAGCTGATCAGTTACAAGGCTATAGCACTATGTCAGGTGAGAGATCATGATAGCCTGGCCTTAGGTAATGGCAGTTAAGATAAACAAGACATAGATTGAGTCAAGATATGGTAAGGAAGAAAACATGATTAATTACTGATGGAAGTAATGAACAAAGGAGAGAAAGCAGCCAAGAAGGATTTCCACATTTCTGCCTTGGTCCGATGGGTAGATGGTGATATCACCACATGCGATAGGTAACAAACTGAATTTGAGCTTCTTTAAGAACAATCATGTAGATATGACTGCTTGGCTGTGGCGATACTGCCCTGGAGCTGGGGGACAAGGGCGGGGGAGGTTCTCAATTGCCATTGATGAATCTGGACATGGTTGGCAAAGAGATGGGGACTGAAGCCATGAGAAAAAGTGAGATAAAGCATGAGAGAACAGTCTGCAGAGGAGAAAAGATCCTGAACCAGACAGGTAAGGACAAGTGTGACGTTTAAGCTTCCCCAGAGATTGTTGGTGATCTTGAAGAAAGCACATTCCGTGGGGTGAAGGTGGTGGAGTCATCCAGATGGGTTGAGAAATGAGTGCTACGTCAGGAAGTGAAGATGCTAAAACAGGCAAGCTCTTCATAGGAATATGGGAATTTAGGGGAGGGGTTGTTAAGATGATATCTAGGTAGCTTTTTCCCCGCCTCCAATAAGAAAGATAAAAACTGAACCCCAAAGGAAAATAGTACTTCGTTAAGCAATCTGACCTCTTTGAGGTCCTTGTTGGCCTCTAAGGGATCTCACTGTAAGGAGAACACTTTGCAGCTTTAAGGATGGCTGGGGAAGAAGAGAAAACTGAAACCCTGATGCAGAGGATTACAGCACGTTCATTCTCCATTCTCCCCATGCTTATTCCTCCTTTGCTGGACCTGGGAAACAGACAGTATTCAAGTCTTGTGTAGAACAAGGAATTTAGAGGAAATTTAATATTTGAATCTTTTGTTTCTTGTTGATTATATAACCTTCTTCCACCTTGTACACAGTCTGGGTTAGCTTAATGAAACATAATAAATGATTACTTGGTTAAAAACAAGCAGAAATCATAATCAATATTCATAAAAAAAGAAAAGAGCCTGAGCGAACATTGGTAATTGCCTTCAGGTACAGATATATTATGGACAGTTGAAAACAAAATAATTTTAATTGCCATGAAGTTTCACAGATTTATTTAATCTCATTTTATAAATATACACTATATACTCTTTCAGAAATATTTTTAATTTTTTTGCATTAGCTACAAAAACATAAAACTAATGTCCCTTTCTTTTCTTTTTTTTTTTTTCCCAGCAGACTGACCTTTGATTAAAAAGTAGCTACTTCCCCATTTAAAGGGCTACAAAATGTCGTACATTTGGTCTAGGGACTATTTATTCATCTGGAATTTCCTCCCCCTCACAGTCCCGCAGCCTACTTTCTCTACGTGAGAGTTGCCCTCTCTCCCACAGCGAGCCCACCTATGTCTGAATTAAACTGATTTTGAGTATTTGCCCCCCACACTCACAAGAAACCAAGCACATTGTCCCAGCAGTCCTTGCCTTGGACACCTTTATTTTAAGCTTTCAAAGACAAATGGGTAATAAAAAACTCGTCTATATTTAAACGTGATGGTAATAATCCACGACCTATTTTTCTATTTGTGGTCGAGAGTTTACATGATCTATTTAAACTCTTTATACTCTCATGCTCTTTTGCTCAATATAGTTAGTAACAAAACTAAATAATTGATTAATTTAACAAAGATTTACTAATGTATGCCAGGGTCTGTGGTAAACCTTGAAAACACAAAGAAGAATAAAACAAGGTTTTACCATCTAATAGAGGAAGACAACACAGAAAGAAGAAAGTTTACTAAACATGTTAAAGATGCTGTCATGAAATTGTGTTTATTGTGGAGTGCCCACAAAGAAAGGAGCAGTTGTTTTATTGAGAGGCTGTGATAGTTAGGGAAAGCTTCATGGACAAGGTGATGAGGATGAATGAGTGATAGTTCTCAAGTCTTTACTACCTCTCCATAGCAGAATTATGAGTCCACGTCATTTTCCATGACACTACTGTGACTCTGACCACTGAATAAGCAGAATATTTTTTTCCCTCTGGGGCGTGTGACTTGCCATTGAGCCATGGAATGTTAAGGAGCATATCAAGAATTGAGGCTTTCCAAGTGCCTGTGTTGATTGACTGGTTCTGTTAACCTGCTGTCCACTGGGAGAATAGGGCCTGGGTAGAACAGGTGCCACAGTGAGAGACATGAGCAGAGGTGAACCTGACCCACAGCCCAAAACAGAGCTGCTCATGCTGACTCACGGCATGAGATAAATGATTATAGTCATAATCCACCAAAATTTTTGGATTGCTTATGGCCCAGCACATAGCAACTGAAACCTCACTAATACGAGTACAGCAATCCTTAATGAAAGTGAAAAAGACATGTCTACCAGGAGATTGGGGTGTGAAGGATATTCCAAGCAGGAGGAACAGCATAAGCAAGTTCATCCAAGCCTTAAAAGGCTTACTATGTACTGCAAGTTTTTCAATAAACAGTGTGTCAGTCCATTTCTGATGCTTATAACATCAGAGCTGGAACTGAGTAATTTGTAAAAAAATGAAATTTTTTGCTTACAGTTTCAGAGGCTGGGAAGTCCATAGTCCAGGGAACACATCTGTTGAGGGTTCTCTTTAGTGGTGGCTTTACAGCAATGCAGGGGTCTCACATGGCAGAAAATGGCAGAGCAGAGAGAGACTAATCTCTTGTGTGCTCTTCTTTGAAAGCCCTCAGAACCATGCCCATGACCACATTTTTAAATCCATTCACTAGTCATGGTCCTCAGAGTCTAATCAACTCTTCAAGACCCCACCTTGCTGTTACCATAATAGTATTTCCCACCCTCTTGACAGTCACAGTGGAGATCAGGCTACTAATACGTAAAACTTGGGGGACACAATCCATGCAAAATAGGAATGTAGGATGTGAATGGGGCATATAATTAGACTGCAATAATCAGGAACCAGAGTATCAGAGAAGTTTATTGCCATATTATGAAAGTTTAACCTTTATCTTGCAGGAACTAAGAAACCATTAAAATAGTTTAAGCAGATAAAAAATAGAATCAGATCTGCCTTTTAGAAAGATTGATTTAGCAGCATTATAGGGGACAGTTTGGAACAAGGCAAGAGAAAGCAATGCTGAGGACTGAGAGGAGAGCACAGGCTCCCAAGAGGCTAAGAAGTCAAGACCGTTGTCAGGAGCTTATCATTTTTCACAAAAACTGCTGTCTGTGATGTTTTTCAAATTGAGCTCAGTTCTCAAAAAGTCAAATTCACTGACCTTTTTAGACAATTTTTAGAAAAAGCAATGCTCTGAAGGAATGATCAGTTTACTGAAAATCTGTTAGTCAAGGGCAAATTTCTGTAGAGGCAATGGGCTGAATGGTTCATTTTCCCCCAAACCATCTGATGACAGCATAAATGAGTGTAAGACCATGTGAAGGTGAAGGAGAAAGAGAGGCAGGGCCAGATGCAGGGTTAGTGGGGGAGAGGAGGGCCATGCTGGGGGGTTGGGAGCAACCTCAATAACTCAGCAAATTAGCTTTTGCAAACTGGCTTTCACTGATTTTTTGTGAGTTGCTCAGTTCACCAACTGGAGCCCTTCAGGAAGCAAATAGTACGCTCACGGCGTATAACTGAAGAGAATTTAATGAAGGGACAATTTAGAGAAGAGTGGGTAGAGTTAAAACCAACAAGGTCTAATGAAGCATCAAGGGATGGTAAAAATGCTTTTCCATTCTGGCCTGAAGAGACAGGGAAGGGAGGTGTTCCTGGCGTTCTGGAAGAAGGGGCTGCCCAACAGGAATGAATCATCCTGCCACAGCTGCCAGTGCCCCGTGCCCCCTCTTGAAACTGTGTTCCATGGCATCTGATGGGCTTGGAGCAGGGGTAGGCTGGGGAAGGCTGGGTGCATACGTGAATGTGTGCACACGTGTGTGTGTCTGTGTGTGCAGGGAGGTGGAGGGAAGGTGAGAAGTAAGGGGTTTGGACCTCTACCTTTGCTTCAGTTAGGACTGCTCCATTACTTATCTATGCTATGTATTAGAGTTTCATATAACAATGATAAAATGAAAAACAAAAACAAAAACAGAAAGACTTATTGGACTCCAGATCTTATATTATTTGTACTAGAAAATACAAAGCAATAAGACATGGTCTGTGCTCTCAGGAATCTACAGTTAAGGAAGGGAGAAAAAACATGCATTAAAAGATAAATAACAGTACAAGGTAATAGATACTGAATGCCAAATGAGGGCAATAGATAATTAGGGCTACGGAGTTCAGAAAGAAAGGCAGGGCTAAAATTGGGGATAGTGACTCTCTTCAGTTTATCTTTTAGATTTTGTGAATCATGTAGTTGAAAAATTTTCACCCTTTTTTATTTCAGAGAAAAATTTGTGGTGCATCCTCAGGCAGTATATTGAACTTTATGATAGGCATTTTATGAGTATCAACTTTGTCCCTCGCTCTGTTTTATAGTGTGGTCTTTGTCTTTTCCTTTGCTCCACCTTTCTCACCCTAGTCTACTTTAGTTATTTTAATTGTATTGAAATCAGAAGACTATGATTCAAATTCCAACGTTGCCAATTATTAGCTAAATAACCTCAGATAAATTATTTAACTTTTCTGAGTTTCCTCATTTGCAAAAGTTTAACCTAAAACAGTTTTGTGAGAATTTATATTCTTAGTGTGAGGCACAGTGTGTATAGTCTAATCTGAGATGCCTAGTAGTGATTTTCATAGACCATCATCTTCCAAATTCAGTTGAAGCTTAGGTTTGAGAACAAGAGTTAATAAGTGTCCCCATGTTCAAAAGAGCAGCTGCTGGAGCAGTGGTCTCTATGGGGGCAGTATCACTCCTTGATGGGGAGTTTCTGGAAATTTGAGGGAGTAATTTTGGTTGTCACAATGATGAGGGGGTGGGAGTACTGCCTGTGACATTTAGCGGGAGGAGGTGGGGATGCTTGACGTCCTGCAATGCAAAGGACAGTTCCACACAACAAGAATTTTCCCACTTCCCCCACAACCTTCAAATGTCCCATGGTGAAAAACCTTTTTGTAATTCTTTGAACCCAGAAATTAACACCATTCTATATATAAATACCATTATTTTGGGCATAGTTTTAACATACTCTGATTCCTCAAAAGTGGAACTACTGAGAATAAAGGGAAGCTAATATTTTTCCTGGTTTACAAATTAACCAAGAGTCATTCACCATTTCAGAAAGTCACACAGGAAGCCCAAGGAAACTCACAAATGTGCTCAGAAAGGGCATCTGGGCTCTGCCTGTCTCACAGAGTGCACCTACTGTCAGACAAAGCCTCTGCCAATCCTGGGGACCTTTAGAGCTTTGTGCCTTTCCCCTACTCCTAACTCCTGGCTGCCACACATCAGAGAAAGAAGTGACACATGGATGGAAGTAGCAGAGAGGGAAAAGCAGAAGGAAGAAGAGGCTGTCCGCTCCTCACTGAAGTTCCTGAGCGAAAGGAACACTATAAGATTAGTATGTTGATTATAAGAATATAAGAGTAAAGTTTGACATTGGACTGAACTTGGAACTTTTGAAGCCTGAAAACAAGTCCTAAGTATTGGTTAGAGGCATAACTGAAAACTATTGGATGTGTCCAAGATGATTTCGGTGGGATGTCTGACAATGGAGATATCTAAAGGCCATGATGAGAGGAAAATATAATCAATTCCTGATTGCTCCCCCCTTGAGATAAACTCATTATATTGACTAGTTGTGTAAGGGAGCTAGATGTTATCATTACTTATCCTTATTAGGGTCCTGAGCTTCCAAATACTGTAAGCCAGGTTCTTCTGGTAATGTCGTGTGAAGCATACTAGCTTCCAGGTGAGGCATGAAAGTCTTTTCCTTCAACCCTTTTTCCACACCATGCATCAGGGAACTCTCTAAAATCTAGCCGAAGAAAATAAAAATTTCAGTGACTGTCAATTAGACAGATTCATAAGGAGACAAAACTTGTGGGGGAGGGGTGAATAAAACTGGACTACTCCTTTCGAAATCCCTTCCAAGCCCAGGGAATTCTCCTTTAGGTACATTACATTGCTGGCTTGGCCTGTGGAAGAACAAGAGTGAAGAAATCTTCCCTGATTTCAAGGAAGATGAAGAGGAAATGGAGTCATGGAATTTGTAGCCTGGTGCTGTCTTCATGTTCATGTACAGTGGAAATGACATCACTAGGGTTGGCATGAAAATAGTGATTTAGGACCTGTGCAAGCTGGTAATCAGTAGGCTTACTTGATTAGTGTATACTCTAGCCACTTACTTCTCAGGATGTTGGTGCATTTGTAGGCAGTGAGATGAAGATTTGAAAGTTAGAATCCTGCCAAATTGTTCCTATATATCCCGACTACCAACCACACAACCCAAGAACAGACCATTCTAATAGCTTTGTTCTGCATTCTTTAATACTTTCAATTATTTTCTCTACTAGGGAAATTAGTTTTGAACATTATTTCATTATGATTAATGCTATGAATTTAATGTTCCCCAAACTCTTTGAAGCTTATCCCCATTGTAACAGTGTTAAGAGGTGGGAAATCAGACTATGGCAGTGTTGAAAGGTGGGGTCTTTAAGAGATAATTGGATTGTAATGACTATGCCCTCATGAAAGGATTAATCCATTTGTGGAGTAATGTGTTAACAGTTTAGTGAGTTGTCACAGGAGTGGCACTTGTAGCTTTATGGGGGGAGCAAGTGAGCACGTTAAAGAGCTCTTGCCATCCTTGCCATGTGATTTTGGGTATCACCATGGGTCTCTGTAGGGAATTCCCACCGAGAAGAAGTCCCTCACTAGATGCTCCTCCCAGACCATGGACTTCCAGGTCCTCAGAACTGTAAGAAATAAATTTTGTTTCTTTATAAATTACCCAGTTTTGGGTATTCTATAAGCAACAGAAAATGGACTAATACAATTAATAATAACTTGGGTTAGCAATTTGACATTTCATCTATTGGGCTAGGTTTAAGAAATACACATACCAAAAGATAAAAGTATCTTATTTTAGTGACTTAGGGAGTACTACATTTTGCACACTTATTAAGTAGTAAGCTTTTATTCTACACAACTTATAATAAATGTGTTTTCACCACATTGAGATATCATTAATTATATCTGGCTCTTATCAGTTAGACTGGCTATTATCAAAAAAGACAGAGAATAACAAATGCTGGCGAGGATGTGGATATAGGGGAACTCTTCTCCACTATTGACGGGACTGTAAATTAGTGCAGCCATTATGGAAAACAGTACAGAGGTTCCTCAGACAACCACAGATAGAACTACCATATGACCCAGCAAACCCACTGCTGGGTGTATACCCAAAGAAATGGAAATCATCATGTGGAAGGGATACCTATACTCCCATTTTTATCGCAGCTCTATTTGCAATAGCCAAGAGTTGGAATCAACTTAAATGTCCATCAATGGACCACTGGCAAAGGAAAATGTGGTTTATATACTCAGTGGAACACCATTCTGCCATAAAAAAGAATGAAGTTCTGCCATTTGCAGCAACATGGATGAACTTAGAGAAAATTATGCTAAGTGAAATAAGCCAGGCACGGAAAGAGAAATACCATGTCCTCACTCATAAGTGGGAACAGAGAGAGAGAGAGAGAGAAGAAAGAAAGAATCACAATAATACAGTAAACTTTCAAAAAAAAGAGGACAGAACTGTGATTATTAGAGGTGGGAAAAGGGGAAGGGGGGTTAGCGAGAAGTTAGTTAAGGGTCACAAAGATTGATTACGTTTTGTAAACATGAGTGTACTAATCATCCTGATTTGATCTCCACATTTTGTACACATGTATTGATATTCAAATCTGTACCGTACAAATATATGTAATCAATTATGTTTCAATTAAAAAGAAGAAAAAAGAATAATAAATATGTTTTCAGGAAATTTTATTTGTTATGAGTATAAATTTTGCTAAGTTTAGGGAGCAAAAGTATTTACATATTAAAATTGTACAGATTATTGTTGGAGCTAGGATAATTGTCATTGCATAAAGAAGAGCTAATCCTTGAGAAAGCTTATGTAGAATTGGCAATTGCCAAGGGTGGATCTGTGTTGATTTTAATCTGTGTCCAAATGACACCCTCCCTGGCTTTTCTGAAAACTTGTATGCCACTTCTTTCCTTTGGGTATCTGAGCCTGGACAGTATAATAGAATAGGACAAGAAGAAAAGGAGTAACTTTAATTACCAATAGTCAGTCATGGTGCTAAGTGTCTATTTGTTGTGGAAAAACTATGTACTGAATTTTAGAGTCTCTTCTTAATGAGAACTCTGGGGGGAAACTTTTTTCTTTCCTTCCTGTTGCTACTAACCTGAACATCAATCTTTTACATAACTGATGTATGTAACTGATCACACTTCCCTTTTTTGTTCTTGTTCCTTTTTTTCATTTGCCACAAAAATTAAAGCCAAAATTGAATTCTCCAGTTTGCAAGTATTTAGAGCATTGTTAAATGTATTTGGGGAAGATTAGCCTTATTTCTGTCTCTGATGTACAACTCAAACTTCTTGTCTCTTTACATAATCTTACTTATGGTATCTTGCTACTTTGTTATGTTTTTTATAAGATGCCTTACAATAAATATGTTTATATGCATACTAATCTTTCCATGAACTTTCTGAAGCACACTCGTGTGTGTGCATATACATGTATGTATATATATATGTGTGTGTATATATATATATACATAATTATGATCTCATTTAATCTTTGAAACTTCCCTACGAAGACCAGTGCTTTTTTTTTTTGATACATAAACACAGTCACAATAAGAAATAAACTTTATATTGCAGTGTAGCATACATACACAAACATATATGACTGAAACAAAACTTGCCCATTCTACATGTGATATACATATATACTAATTTATATTCCATTCTATATTAATTTAAAAAAAAATAATGTAGGTCTTGTTGCACAAAATTGATTTATCACCTACTAATGGATTTTTACCAAGTTTGAGAAGAAATACCACATCAAAATATAGTTCCATCAGGGTAGAGATCATGTCTATTTTGGTCTTCTGCTGTAGTCCCAGTGCTTATAATATTACAGGCTCACAGTAACATTCAATACGTTGCTGCTGTTTCTAGATATTCTCTTTATACAGACAAACTAAAGTTTTGCCATGCTCTTATCCATTAATACAAACTTCCTGTCAGCAATCCAAAACTCTGTAATTATTTTTGGAAAAAGAAATCCTGTGGCCTGTGATTATGATGACATATTGAAGTAGCAGAATGGCATATGGGTTAAAAACATAAATTTTGAGGCAGACTAGAGGAATTTGGGTTCTAGTCCTGGTGATTACTAGATGGTGAACTTTGGGCAAATTGCTTACCCCATTTTTGTCTTATTTTATTTATTTTTTAAGTGGAGAATGTCTATACTCTATAGAGTTATAGTAAAGATTAAATGGGTTCATACATGTAATGCTCTTAGAATATTGCCTAGCAATATATATTATATATAATTACTTATTCAGCAGTTGCAGACATTACTCAGGGAGAGAAAGCCCAGTAAAAATAAAAATTATTTTGTTGTTCTGGAACATCTAAATCCCTAAAGCTATGGGGAATGGGTTAGAAGTACCCTTACTTTCTATAGAAAGCTGCAAAATGTATCTCTATGGACCCACTCAAAGGTGGCTAAGCTGGTCCTTTGACTCTCCATCTCAACATCTACTTCCTGCCTTTATAAAAGTCTGGAGATTCTTTGAGAGAATTCAGTGACTATAGAACATTTAGGTGTTTTTCTCCCTTTCCTGCCTTAAGACTGTAAGGGACCTTCAAAAGAATCACATAAACTCTGAATATTTGTAGACCATCTCTATAAAGCCACTGGATGAGGATTTTGTGCAATGAAAGAGCTTTGGGGGAACCTGACAGATATTTCCTAGAGTTAGGAAATGGAAGCATAGAAACTGGTCCCTTCTCTCTGAAGAACTCTTGAAGACAGGAGGCTGGTAGGAACAGCTTGTAAGGGCAAGACAAGGAGAAAGGGCAGTGGTGTGAGCAGCCAACACTTAAAGAAAATTTATGGCAAGAATATGGGGAAGTTTTCCATTGGTGAATCTATTGATGAGTCCATCAAATGCATTCTTTGTTTCTGTTACAAAGTTTTTATTTGTAGCATTGTTTTTAGACTCTTAGAGTTTTTGTCTCTCTGCTTGCATTTGCCTGAACATCATCTGTTCTTGCACATTGTCTATGTTTTCCATTAGAGCCAATATCATATTAATAATTAGTTATTTATATTCCCTGTTTGATCATTCCAACATCTATGTCATATCTAAATCTGGTTCTGATGATTGCTTTGCCTCTTCAGAACCAGTCTCTTCTTGCCTTTTAGCATGCCTTATACTTTTTTGTTGAGAGCCACACATGACACATGAAGTTATAAGAGCTGAGCTAAAGGCCTTTATTGTATGTTTTCATGTTAATCCAGCTAGGAGTTGGGCTATGTTTGATATTTTCTATAGCTGTAGGTGCCAGAGGCTTTAAATTCCTATAGTGTTCTCATTTTTGTCCATCTGTTGTCTTTGGGTTTCCCTGGAAATTCCTTCATAAAGAGTCTGAGCCATGCAGCTCTTCCAGCTATAATGTACTGTTATTATATTGGATCCCTGTTGATGTGGTGGTAAGGTATTGGGAAGGGTAAGAGTTCTATAATCTCATGATTAAAACTCAGTCTTTTAGTGAGCCAATGCCCCAGGCTATGACCATCACAAGTGTTTCTTATTTTTTTCCCCTTTTTTTGGTGAGGCAGAAAGGCTACAAGGTGCTCAAGTTGGGTAAATGACATTCTTCCTAGATATGATAAGACTGCTAAAGTATTTTCCCCTGGAGAGTGGGCCTTCCTATGGAGAATGCTCTGAGCATATTTCAAAATGGTTATTTTTCCTTCTCCCTTGCCAGAGTCTCAAAGGGGTTTTTCTTGACTCTTCATTTTCTTGACTCTTGAAGATCTAATGGGATTCCTTGAGGGAAACCCATGAAATTATCCCCCCACCACCAACACTGCAGCTCCCAGGAATTTCTCACTCATATTAGACTCAGAGAAAACTCTCTGTTCTCAAAGGGCTTATTGACTTGCTCATGCACACCCAGAATAATCTCTTTTGCCATATAGTGTAACGTACTCACAAGAGTGATATCATATTCACAGGGTCCACCCACACTCAAAGGGGAGAGGATTATACAAGGGTGAGATTTAGTGAGGGTAATATTAGAATTTCATCTCTACTGCTGTGGCATTTTGGCAACCTAAATTAATAGTAGGAATTCAAGATTAATTGAGGTGCACAATAAGCAGTCCATCTTATCATCAATCTTGAATAGCAGCCATAAATTCATAAGTTAAAAGTAAATGAATCTTTCTAAGTTTCAATTTCTTCTTCAGTAACACATTTAATTCAACAAAGTTGTTGCAAGCACTTGTATCAATGATATTTATCACAGTGCCATCTGTGTAGTACTTGCAAATTATAGCTGTATCTGAATTATCACAGTAGGTTTGATTTTCTGTGTGGCAGGATGACCCTCAAACCCTGGCATCAGGAGAGAAAATTGAGAATTCAGCACAAGAGAGTGATAATTGAGTTCAAATAGTAAATGAAAAAGCACATTCTTGTATATTAAAGATTATAAAAGCAGTCTACAACAGTGAAACTAATGGAATTGACCTACAGCTTCCTCCTAAAATCCGATGTCCTCTTTAAGGTCTGAAATATATTTAATGGCCAAGGGATCAAAGCTATTATTAGAACAGAGAAAATAATTTTTCCAACTGATGGAGAGTTATATTCTTTATAGAAATGGATTATCTGAAAGAATAATCAGGCAATGATAACAAAGATATTTCTTAATAAATAATGTAACTGGTAATGGATATAATTGGGTATTGGTGAAGGAAACTAGTTTTACAAGCTACTATAACATAGAAGGATAAATAGTGTAGTATTAACATCACAATTGGAGCTAGAGCCATGAAATTGATAGCTATGCCCTAAAACAGACTGTCTTCTAAATTTTTTTAAAAGGGGAATTTTATGGTATCTGTTTGGAAGAGAAGAATAATTTGTGACAGTATAGTTGACTAATTATTTGGAAGAAAAATCAATTCATATAATCACCTTACACAACACACCAACATATATTCTATCTTTATTTGAATAGTTTATTACTATTAATATTAACATCAGCAACAATCATTACTATTGAGTAAACACTTAGTCCTTAAATCTCTGAGAGAGTTATCTGGTTGATAACAGCCATTGGTGCATGTTTCTCCGGTGAGTAATGGTAACCTGTCAAAAGTCCTGACAGGTCCCTTTTGCCCACTTTCCTGCAGACTAATACAAGGCCACAATCCTGGATAAATGCTTCTGTTCTGCAGGCTCTTTCTGCTTCTGTTGCTTGTAACAAAATACTTGGAACTGGGTAGTTTAGAAGGAAACAAAATTTATTGCTTACAATTTCTGAGGCTGGGAAGTCCAAAGTCCAGGGAACTCACCTGGTGAGAGACTTGGTGGTGGTGACAGTGATCCAGTGGTCTCACATCACAAGATGGTGGAAGCAGAGAGAGAGAGACAGATTGTCCTCTCACTTCTTTTAAAGCCTTCAGAACCATATCCCTGACCACCATTTTTAATCCATTTACTACAACATAGTCCTACAATCTAATCACCTCTTCAAGGCCCCACCTTTCAATTACCATTGTAGTGGATTGAATTATTTCCCCCAAAACTCATTGAAGCTTGAATTGTGTCTGCCAAGTTTTATGTAGTAGAAACTTAGCCCCCACTGTGACCGTTAAGAGGGTGGGAGATCCTATTACAGTAACTGAAAGGTGGAGCCTTGAAGAGATGATTGGATTGTAGGAAGGACCATGCAGTAGTGAATGGATCAAAAATGGTGGTCAGGGACAGGGGTGTGGTTCTGAGGGCTTTAAAAGAAGAGGAGAGTCTGTTTTTTCTCTTTCTCTTGCTCTCTCTGCTTCCACCATCTTGCAACGTGAGAACTCTGGGTCACGGTTGCCACCATCAGATGGACTTTGGACTTCCCAGCCTCAGAAACTGTAAGCAATAAATTTCATTTTCGTTATAAATTACCCCGTCTTGGGTATTCTGTTATAGCAACACAGAACGGTCTAATACATCCATAATAGGACTTCCCACCCACAAGAGTCACAATGGGGATTGAGCTGCCAATATATGAAATTTGGGAGACACAATTCAGTCAATCTACAGCAATGGGTAAGGATGTGGGGGAGTATATTCAAGATAAGTCTAGCAGAGAGAACTAGATGACTCATTTGACTTTCACCCCAAGCCATCTCCTCCAGCAGAGCTTTATCAGTAGTTAAGCTTTGATTTTGATCTCATCTTCTTGACTCTGTGGCTTTCTTCTAATTGGTACTGAACCAGAGCTGGGTAAAGTAAAGGGCTATTGTTTATTGGGTCTCTCAGTGGCCAAAACTGCCAGTACTAGCCACTGAAATACAGTTAGAAAAAGAAAGAAAGAGGATACAGTTTGGAAAGGAAAAAAGTTAAAATGTTTCTATTTGCAGATGACGTTATTGTCTATGTAAAAAAATCCCAAGGAATATACAGAAAAAACCTAGAACCAATAAGTGAATTCAGCAAGGTCACAGGATACAAGGTCAACACAAAAATCTATTGCATTTCTAAATACTAACAATGAACATGTAGAAATTGAAATTAAAAATACAATTCAGAACCCCCCCTTCTGGGTATATATCTAAAAGAATTGAAAGCAGGGACTCAAACAGACATTTGTACACCTATGTTCATAGCAGCATTATTTACAATAACCAAAATGTGGAGACAACCTGTGTCCAACAAGAAATGAATGGATGTACAAAATTTGGTGCATATTTACAACGGAACATTATTCAGCTTTAGGAAACAGTGAAATGCTACAAAATGAATGAACCTTGAAAATATTATGCAAAGTGAAAGAAGCCAGACACAAAAGGACAAATATTGTATGATTCCACTTATATGAAGTCCCTGGAATAGTCAAATTCATAGAGATTGAAAATATAATAGTGGTTATCAGGGTTTGGGAGAAGGGAGAAATGGAGAATTATTGTTTAGTGGGTACAGAATTTCAGTTTGGGAAGATGAAAAGTTCTGAAGATGGATAATGGTGATAGTTGCACAATAATATGAATGTACTTAATGTCACTGAATTGTACACTTAAAAATGGCCAAAATGGTAAATTTTATGTTATGTATATTTTACCAAAAAACAAAACAAAACAAAAAAACTCCAAAACTAAGCATGCAACTACTAAACGGCCCAGCAACTTCACTCTTGGGTATTTATCCTAGAGAAATGAGAATTTGGGTTCAAACAAAACCTTATATACAAATATTCATTGACCATGCAGTAGCCAAAACCTGGAATCAGTTCAGATGTCCTTTAGGGGGTTACCAGTTAGACAATCTGTGGTACATACTCACCTTAGAATAGTGCTCAGTAACAAAAAGGAACCATTGGGAAGGATCTCCAGGAAAGCATGCCAAGTGAGTGAAAAAAGCCAATTCCAAAAGATTACGTACTGGATAGTCCCATTTATATAACATTTTTTAAGTGGCAAAATTTTAGAAATGTAAATTAGATGAGTGATTTTCAGGGGTTAGGGATAGAGGAAGATGGGTGTGGTTATAAAAGAGCAATGTGAGGATTTTTGTGGTGATGACATTATTCTTTATTTTGACTGGACACAGAAACCAACACATGTGACAAAATTATGTACAACTGAATACAAACACTTCATACACATAAGGGAGTAAAAGTAAAGCTGGGGAAATTTGAATGAGATCTGTTGACTGTATCAATATCAATACTGTGGTTGTAATATTGTCCTTTTTTTGCAAAACACATTTTTTTTGTTTTGCAAAATGTTACCATTGGAGAAAACTCAGCCGAAGATTCCTGGAATCTCTCTGTATTATTTCTTAGAACTGCATATGAATCTGCAATTACCTTACTAAAATTTCAATAAAAAGGAAAACAAGAGCTGACATTACACATCCACAAAATAAAAAAGATCCAATGGATAGGAGTAAATAAAATGTTTCAAAAGCTGTGCATAAAAAATAGAACTTTGCCAACATTTTAATGCAAAAACAGAAAATTATTTCAATTGCAAATATTATAACGAAAGCTAATGTGTATAGTCTATAATGAGTCAGGAAACCTCCAACAGCCAAATGAGCAGAAGATGTGAAATAAAAAATTTGCTTTAGTAGTGGTCTTAATGTGTTGTCCACTGACCCCTGAAAGTCCCCAAGATACTCTGTGTTGACATTATACAAAAACAACGGAGGGTAAAACTGCCGATGGCTTAGCACAAGTCAAGACAGTGGCACCAAACCAGTAATTGTATTTTTTGCTGCTATGTACTTGTGACAAACCAAACCAAACAAAATAGAGCAAAACAAAAAGGTTAATTTTACTGAAGAATGTCCTTTACAGTAAAAGTTATATTATAGCCTTTATTAAATTTTGGTCCTTGAAGATAATGTTGTTGATATTTTGTGTAACAAAATGGGAGGCATTTTTGCTGAATACTGAAATATAACAATGTCTCAAGAAAACATGGCATGATTGTTCGAATTGCAAACTGAACTAGCCATTTTTTTTAATTTTTATTTTTAAATTTTTTTAGGTGTTTGTTGTTTTTTAGGTGTTTATGTTTTATATTTTTTCTGTATCTTCTTTTTCTCAGTCAACAACACAGAGTCCCTCTGTGTCTGCTGCCAGAGCTATAATGTGTTCTTTTATTTATTTACTTTTATATTATTTTTAATTGACAATTCATAATTGTATTACGTTAATGGAGTACAATGTGATATTTTGATATATGTATACAATGTGGAGTGATTAAATCAAGCGAATTAACATATCCATGACTTTACTTACTTGACATTTTTTGTAGTGATACATTTGAAATTCACCTCCTTAGTTATTTTGAAATGTACAGTACATTATTATTGACTATTGTCATCCTGCTATTCTTTTAAATTCCATATTATTCTACTGCATAAATAAACTACAAGTTACTAAGCCATTTTCTTATTGGTGAGGATTCATTCAGGTTTGTTTGTTTGCTGGTCTTTTGCCTCTCAATGGCAAAATGTGAACTAGCCATTTTTTTAAATGTAACATTTTTACTTGAAAGAAATGACAGACAAATTATAGTTATTCAGACCTAAATATTTGGCAGACATTTTTTTTGAAACTGAAGGAAGACAATCTGTCTCTTCAAGGAAAACAATTGTTACAAGTGATAAAGTACTGAAGGCAATATCTAGTTATGCTCCCTTTGAATTCTGTTCTTTCAAGCTCAGAGTCTCAGGGTGTGAGTCTTTCTTCAGCTCTTCAACCTCTCCACAGCCCGAGTGGTCAATGAGTCTCTGAGATGTTTTCCAGGACAGCTGGTCGGAACTTCAAACTGAAGATGGTGTTCCATGAAGTCAGTGTACCTCTTGAGTCAAGGTTGATTTGAATCTAGGCCAGGAACAATCCATTTTTGTGTATTTCTTGAACCACCCATTCACCAGCTTAACCTCCTATCTTCTTACTAAATTGGTGTAGGATGTCAGATTATTTTGACATTTGTTGACACACACCCGGGACCAAGGTTGTCTTCATACAAATGTTTTTGTTTGTTGGAGAGAGAAGAGGGAGACAGTCCTAAGTGCTGGGTACAGAAAGATTCACTCCCACCTGTCGCCAAGACAATAACAAGCACAGTATACCTGTTTTGTTGTTGTTGCTGTTGTTACAACTGCGTGTACCTCTTGAGCACGTCACTGATGAGGCCTGAGAAATCCTATCACTGACTTAAACTGGTTTTTCCTTCTCATGGAAGATAGATGCCATTTCTAGACTGTACTATTCATCATTTCTAAGCAAAGTACAAGGTCTGTGTGATTATTCTCAGAGAGCAATTGCACATCTGCTTCAGGAGAGATTTGTTATACCTTAAATTCTCTACAAAGAGCCCTACTTTAGGAGTTGAGCCCAACCTCTCTCCCTACTACAAAACCCCATTGTAGTAATCCCCTTTGAATAAAGTCTGCCTCATTGTCAAAAAGAGAGAGAGCCCTTCTTTATATAGAAATCAGGATTTTTGCTTTTTGATTTATTTTAAAATTTGGGGAAAACCTTCCCTTCAATGTTCAAAATGAGAAAAGAAGCAAAAAGCAAGTACATTTCCTCCCACTGTGTCAATTCTTGGAAAAAGTACCTACTGAGTCCAGTAGAAAGTGGGCTGTGAGTTTGGGCAACACCTTTCCCATCTGTTCCCAATCCTGGAGTGGAATCATTAGCTCTGGGGCCAGAACCATTTGGGCAATTTTACCTACAGGAAGAGGAATGGAATAAGTGCTGCTATTACCTGAATATCATTTAGAATGTCAATTTTTACAAGAAATAAGAGGGCAGCAAAACCATTTAGGTATGTCTTTGTCTCTTGCCTTCTGAAATTTCCATATCAGTGTGAAAAAATGAATCAAAGTATGATTTGGCTTATACGGGGAGGCATCCAAAAATGTGGTAGTGCACTAAATATTGTAGAAGAATGAATGAGTGAATGTTTCTTCATGTCCCTGGCAAAATAATCTTCACATAAAATCATAAGAGGTTATCTTAAAATAAATTTGATGTCTTTTTAAAATACAATAATTAGAAAAATGAAATATATTTCCCTGTGACCTAAAAATAGGAAAGTTGGTCTAGATACTTATAAGCCTACTTGAATCAATAATTTTTAGAAAAAAGAAGCAGAAAACATTAGCAAATTTATTAATTAGAGTCATGTTTACAAGTGCTTATTCAAAAAAATGCTTTAAAGTGGCAAGTGGATATAGCTTTTGTTCATTTGTGCCTCTCTTTCTCTCTCTCTCTCAATTCTTACCCTTGGAATTCATCCATCATTCTATGAGGACACCAAACTGCTATATGCAGAGATCACAGGCAAAGGTGTACTGGCCACACAACTACCCATGTGGGGTGAGCACACGGTGAGCCTCAGATGACTCAAGCTGCAGGTTTGGAGTCACCCCAGTTCTCAAGTTCAGTGGATCGGATACAAGCTCTTTCCCTGCTTGTACCCTGTCCAAATTCAGGTGAGCAAAATAAATGTCATTGTAGTTTCAAGCCAAGATGTTTTAGGATAGTTTGTAACAATGGAATAGAAAATGGGAACACATTACCTATCCCTAAATCCAAGATAACAGATTTTTTACCCTATCATTATGATAGAAGGTGTATATTTTTCTGTTATTTTTTCCTCTTTGCAGGAAAGGATATGCTATTCTGTCTTTCTCTCCCACACACTCTTTCTCTTACACACACACACACACTCACTCACACACACAAAGTTTCTAAGTTTTGTAATTACTTAAAGCCTGGATCAAAATAAATTCTGAGATCAGCCACAAAAGAATTACCTGAATCTGATTCATTCCAGTAACAGGTAGCCCAACAGTATGAATGTCTTCACAGCTCAAGCTATAGGGTGATGACTTATATCAAAAGAACACATCTGGAGATGACACAGCTGATTGTGAATGATGGCAGGCTTAACAGGACAGAGAGATGGTGTTTGGAGCAAACATTAGCATCTTGTTATGACTCACCATGTCCTCGGGCATGAGAAAGGCACGGTGTCTGTTCCCTTATCTTTAGAATATTAGAGGCATTTTGTCCCTACACTGCCACATTGAAAGAACAGATGACTAAGCAAGAAGCGTTGCCAGTAGCACTGATCCTTCTGGCTACATTCAGAAGATGTCTATTTACAATAACATAAGCATTTAATTATCTCTACTTTTATCGGATGGTCATCAGCTTAAAGCAACAAATATTCATTTGGTCTTTCTATGTTGTGTACTGTGCAAGGTACTTGAGTTACCATCCTGAACAAGGCACAACCCCTGGACATAGAAAGCTTGAGTCGGGAGGAGAAACAGACAAATATACAGACAACTTTAATATGGATGATAATACCATGGGGTGAAATACAGAGGTCTATGAGATCCCAGAGGAGAAGCACGTGGCCAATTTGAAGAGGGGTAGTTTCTAAGAAGAAAGTGTGATTTGAATCCAGACCTGAAGGAAGAACAGGAAGTGAAGGAGAGACGGATGGGGATGTGTGTGTACGTTAGATATGTTGGGTGCAAGGTAGGGAGGGATAGGCTAGAGGGGAGCTGTTTCATACAAAAGGCATAGGGTGTTCTAATGACCAGAAGCAAGACATTACAGCACCACTAGGGAATTAAAAGGCCTTTGGTTTTCCTCTTTTGATTAGTTGGCATTTTTTGGTTTTTTTTTTTTTTAAGCAGTAGGATGAATAGGGGTGCCAAGAGATGAGACTAGGGATGCAAGCCCCTGTCTAATCACAGCTGAAGCAGGGAGTAATATAATCATACTTGTGCTTTAGAAAAAAACCACTGTGGTTGCATCATGGAGACCAAGTTACAAGGGGCTAGACTCAGACACACTGCTAAAGAGGAGAGACACCTCTGATAATTCTCTTAGTACAGTTCCCTGCTCAGGGTCTGGGCTAAGGGTGATGGTGGCTTTTATGTTCAATGCCTTCGTAGTTCTCCTTAGCATGTGTGCAGTGACATCCTGCCGCCCCCTGTCAGTTTGTGGGGCTCAGCACCTTTCCCAGCACCCCAGCCCCCACAAATCAACTCAGCTAGTCATTTTGCCCTCCTGTCTTTTATTTAATTCTGCTTGTTATCATGAGTAAGGAGTGAAAAATAATTACCACCCTGATAATAGCTAATTATGAGATAAGGATCAGATGTTAATATTGTTATAATTTCTGAACATTTCTTAAATCCTTTCCCAAATACGGATGTCACTTTAAAGGTAAGACTTTAAGTAACTAACACAAAGAATAAAACAAAATAAATATTCCGATCCTTACTTTTTAGCAGAAAATAGATGATATGCACAATGTTTAATGTTTAAAAGTTGATGTATATTATTTTTAAACCCTAATTTAAAAATATCAAACCTGTAGTCATCTTCTATTGTGATTCTATGTAACTAACACTTTGACAAATAAGCCTAGAAACATCATTATACTACATTTTTGAAGCCAGCTTATGATGTTGATATTTAATTGACTCATTTCTTTTGTGTTTCACAACTGCTAAATTAAGAAATGGCTGATTTGGACATTTCTAAAGATGGAATCCCAGCAAGAATTTTTGGGTTGAGTGGGTGTGAGTCATGCGTGCAGTGTTTCTGTAACAGAATGAGGATATACTTGAAGGCTGGTAAAGCCAGGTCAGGAGAGGACCCAGGAGGGATCAGCCTGTATGACGCTCACTTCTCAGTAGTGACTGGAAACAATTACATTAGGCAATTTGTTTTGGTGGTTGGAAAGCATTATCCAGACTCTATAAAGCTAACATAGGGGATTCTTGATAAGAAATGTACCTTTGTGTGTCTGTACATACGTGGGTACTTCATAAAGTTTGTAGAAAAATAGAATTAAAAGATAGTATGAATCTTTCCATGAACTTTTTGATGATACCTCATGTAATCATGCATAATCCATTGAAACAATTGCTCAATTGAAAACATCCACCTAATGTCACTTAGTTTGCTCCTCTTAACGTCAGGTGAATTACGCACACTGCCACAGAAAGGAGAATCCTTTAGAATGGTGGGAAGTGGAAGAGTAAAGTAGTTAGCAGTGCACCCTCCGAAGTCTGACAAATTTCCACCTCCAGCCATTGCAAAGTAAGTAATCTGCTTCTCTCAGCAGTAGTCCCTCATAAAAATATAAGAATACCAACAAAAGTACTCTCTCAGAGAATCGTTCTCAGTAGATGCTAGCTGTTGTTATCATCCAGGGATGCTCTCTGTAATTGTACTACTTCCATCGCCACACACTAAACATAAATAGAAGGAAACGTAAGACCATGGGCTTGGTTACACATTCTGAGTTAGAAATCTGCCTTTACCACTTTCTAGGTCTATGGCATTAGATGTGCTAATTAGTGTTTCTAAATATCAGGTGCCCACCTCATTAGATAGTTTTGAAGATCAAATTAAATAATGCATATTAAATTATTCATAGTGCCTGGCTCGTAGTGAGTGGTCAAATTACGTTAGAAGTGATGAGTAGTCTCAGCTGCTACAGAGTTTTGGAAAGATAACAGACTAGGCTCTAGGACTTAACATGGAAAAAGACTAATTCTTCATTTAAGACATTATTGCATGAATGCATAGCATGTGCTAGGTGACGGGGTCATAGGCTGTCCAATCTGATGCAGAAGGGGAATTGGTGAGGTGGAAATCTCAGTGTAAGTACAACCATAGCAGAAATTTTGGCGCTTCAGAGGCTCACATTTACTGTGCTATGTGCTTTACATACACAGATTCCTTTGACCCTCACAACCACCTTATGGGGTAAGCAGGAGTGAATTCATGCTTTGTGATGCTTGAATTTCAAATAATATTTGAGTATCTCCTTAGAGAAAGAACATAAAATTACAAATACAAACTTAGATGCAAATATAACTATTCATTTAGAATGAGAAATCATTACAAATTTTACATTTTTTAAAAGATGGTTAATCATCATAAACATCACAAAATTAGCATAGTAATTGTATTAAATAATTGCCTGATGTACCTATATAACACTTTTTTGCATAAATTTTTGGATGCATAATCTTTAATTACCTCTTCATATAACAGCACTTTTGTAATACTATTTGCAGAGTGCTGAATTTCAAAAGTGGCTCCCATTTTCACCCTTACATATGTCCTCACTTTTGTCTTGTAACTTTGTAGTGTGCTCCCACTTTGACTTTGAGCTTAATGGTGTGACTGGATTTGGCTAATGGGATGTTAGCAAATTTGAAGCAAGTGAAGCCTTGAAAAGCACTTGCACAGTTGGGTTTCCTCTCTCTTTGCAATGAGAACATACTTAGACCAGCTTAGGAGACATGTGGAGCAGAGCTCAGTCACCCTGGTTGTCACAGCTGAAGCCAGCCTAGATCAGCCTACAGCTAGCTAGCCCCCAGACACGGGAGGAAATCAAGCCAACACCAAGAGAACCATCCACTCACCTATCTGACTCCATTCTCATAAGTAATAATGCTTATTGTTCAATGCCACTGAGGTCTTTCAGTTGTTTGTTACATGGCACTATTGAAGCAATAGATAACTGACACAGTGAAAAGAAAATTTCCTCTAAAATGGCTGATCAAAACTTTGTTTATTATTGTTGATTTAGAAAAGCTTCTTTCAACTTCACAATTCATTATCAATAATGTCAATAATGGTTTAGTAATGTTATTATTTCTAACTGATCATTTATCTTGGTGATATAACTTTTTGAGATTGCTATTAAATTTGGGAAAAACTCTATTAAGTTTCTTTAGTATTTGTCATAGATAGAACCATTGTTTACATTAATAGTGCTGCTATCGGTTTGTGTCCTGCAAACACAGGAATTCAGATAAGATCTATTTTGCAGAGTTTTTAAAATTGAAATAGGGCAAAAAGCATATAGTACATTCATATTTGTAGTTGCTGAATTACTGAATATGTTCCTGATAGGCAATATTTTTTTATTTTGAATAATTCTGTATGGATTTGAATCTTCTGTTTTTTTACACATCTGATTGGAAGAGATTTCTGCAAATTTTCTTCTGGCTTTGTACATGTTACACCTTGGTTTCTCTTCTGTATCCATGTACTTCTGACACTGGACTCTGCAGGACATGTTTATGTTTTGCCATGATCTCTGGTCCTGCATCTGCATCGCATAACATCTGGTGAGTTGCCACATGGGGCAGTAAGAATATTCCTGGCAGCCATTTCTGTGTGGGGATAGCCAGCAAATTTAATCATACATGAAAGTGATTGTAAAACACATAAATATATCTTTCTATACTCAAATTAAATGTGTCATCATCTAAGCATCTCCATAGCTGGATCCCCAAAATGCCTATGGCCACTCCAAATACCAATGAAGGGGAATTACAGCAGAGGAAAACAGATAGCAAAAAATATCTTACTTTTGCAGAATTTTCCAAAAGACTTGACTAAGTAAACACATCATGAGGACCCCTCCTCCCAGAGCTTTGAAGGGGTCCATGCAAGTGGAGAGCTTCATTTTGTGCTACTAACATCCCCTTTTCATAGTCGAGAGACATTCAGAGAGATTAAGTAATTTGTTCCAGGTCACAGAATTAGCAAGAGGAGAAACTGAGACTCAAACCCAAGCTGTCTAAATTCAGGGCACAAACATTTTAATCACCCTAATATGCTTACTCTTGTGTCAGGAAAAGCTTTGCCATGGCCTGACCTAGGGTAATGGTGGTGAGGAAGGAGCAAGAGTATTTAGAAGAAAGCATCAACCAAGTTGTTACTAATTTGATAAACTGGTGAGGAAGACCTGGAGGTTCAGCTAGGAACCGTCTACAGGTAGGGATTAAATAATCTCCAACAATGGAAAGAAAAGAGATATGGAGGCTGGAAAGCCAGTGGGGCCTGGATGTCAGAGGGACAAGAGAGTTAGCATGGACTGGAAGGCCTTTAAGTCACCGAGAAGGAAGGACGGTGAGGGAAGACAGGAGTGGCTGAAAGGCGGATTGAGTGGACAAAGAGATTATAGATTTTTGTGGCTGAATGGCATTTATAAAGTCTTAAATGTTTCGTGGTGGTAGGTTATATCTGCGGTAAATTCAAAATATAAGTCTTCAGAGTTAAGAAGAAACTAATTTTGAGGTCTGAAAGAATAGGGAGCTAGGGAAAGATGGACAGAAAAAATTCAAGCAAAGTATTAAAGGCCTATCGGGAAGATAAGAAAGAAATCCATTGCCTCCTGTTCAAAACCTTCGCTTACTTGAAAACTAATATAAATTTCTTTCAAACTTCTCTGTTAACCTAGAATAAACCTTTAGGACTTTATCAAAGAATGGTCCCAACCTTATAATTATTTTTGCCTCTGAGTACTCCTTGGGTTTTCTCATTTTCCATTACAGTATCTCCATAAGACTGTTGTACAACTTTCTAATAATGATCTGGCTAAGGTCAGCAATGGAGAGAGAACTGTATTCCTACTGGTAAACCACGGTACCATGTTAGTATCTGTGGTACTGTGGTGGTGCATCACCCCTGCTGGTATAAATGCAGATTTCACAGTATGCAGGGACTTAGGGGTGACCTTGTTAGTGTCTCCAAAATCAGTACTACTATGACTTCCCTTGCAGAGTTCATGGTTATGTGTTCACGAATACTGACATGAGGTCTAAACCAGATACACTTGCTCTCAGGAGACAAGGGCTAAGGCACTCTAACTCTACAATGACCAATGGACTGCGGACTTTGTTCTTTGGAAATACTTTGCAAGGAAGAGCTGTAATAAACTAAAGACACAGATGGACATGGAGAGGTTTGTTTTTCCACCTCAAATCATGGAAAGAGAGCCCAATCTTTTCTCCACTTGACATTCTATTTAGAGCACAGCACTTTGTCTTTCTCTTCTCCTGGGTGAAAGAAACCCCAGGCTAAAAGGAAATTGAATATCAGAGGCAGTCTAACATTCCTTCTTGGTCCCTGGGTGCACTTATTGATCTAATGGGTTCTATCTTTTGAAATTATAGAGAGTTGAGACCAAAGCTTTCATTTCTGAGATATCAAGAAATCATTAAACTCATAAAACAAATGATATCAAATGAAAGCTATGGTGTTCTTGATGTCTTGGGGAGAATTTCAGTTTATATCTAAGCTTTAATTGTATAGCTTTACAAAAAAACACAGAGCAATGAAATTACCGTGATTTGGAAAGCCCAAATCAAATAATCATAGGGGGAAATGGTTTGTTAAGAATATGAAGTGCAATTTTGGCTTGCTTCATTACATGAAGAGTTCTAATCCGTGCTGCTTTGAACCACTGAAAGGAACAGGTGACCTTGGAAAGACTGTTTACACTGTCTAATAAGAATAAAAAAACTAAAAGCAATTATAAGAAATAGCCTTTAAGGGAAATACTTTCATTGTTTTTATACAAAACTTGATATTGCAAAGAATCTATTTCAAATCATTTTAAGGTTTACAGTTTGTTCATAAATAAGAATTTCTTCTACCGGTACAATAAACGTATTTGGTATATAGGGCACATAGTATTGCTCCAGTTTATATATGAGGAAGCTGAGGATTTGTGATGTTAAGTTCACTTACAAAAGGCCACACAACTAGTAAGAAGCAGAGCCTGGACTTGAACCCCGGCTTCTGTCTTTTAGGCCAGTGATTTTCATATGCATTAGTCATGTTTTCTATGTTCTGTACTTTATGATACTTTAATATCTTGGAGCTTTGCTCACCCGGGAAAGACTGCTCCTTCCAGGGCTAGCTAATTCCTAGAGACAATAAACAATTTGCCTTTCATGTGCGAACCAACCAATCCAAAGCTCATATGCCTAACCACCTCCTTTGTTTAACTCTTACCCACCAACCCACATTTCCCCTACCCTAAATCACCCCAGATACCAGATACCAGACACTAGGGAGCATGCCTCTAGCTTGTAGCCCACTGAAATTATTCTAACTAGCCAATCTTAAACGGCTTTCCTTCCCTTGCCCATTTCTTCCTGAAACACACACACACTCACACACACACACACACTCACACACACACACATACACTAAAGACTTTTTGCCCACAGTCCCCTCTCATTCCTTGTGCCTCCTGACTGACCCTGGAGCTTCCCGATGTGGCCATGTGTGGCATGGCATGCCTCTTGGGAACCATGAGTAATAAATTCTGCCTTCAAGAGCAGTTGTCTTCGTGTCTGCCACCTTACCACACCTGCTTTAAACAAATTCCAGGCACATTTCAAGACATCTTACCACATCACCATCACACACTTCTTGTAATTGGTATTAGCCTTCCCTGTTCCTAGAAACTAAGGGAGGAAGCAACTTATAGGGTCCTCCAGAGCTCCCTCTAGGGTGTGCAAGCCATAGGCAAATAATTTTTGTAGGGCCCCTGTCCTTATTAACATTTTGATTGAAAATGAACCACAGGATTCATTGTCCCTTGAGAGGTACAGTGTTTTATTGATGAAGATTTAGAATAATGGATAGAGAAGAGGTACTTATATATTTGCTTATTGTCTAGTCAGTGCACTGAAAGTTCTTTGTGGTGTCCAGATATCATCTCTTTCTGCTCAGATTTAGGAACCATCTTTTCATATTCTTTATTAACAAATGTGCAGCTTCTGACTAATTTCATATCTCTTACCACAAGCAAATGGTAGAAATGCTATTATTAGTCACAATATCAGGGATCTTTAGAACCTGTTTTTATGGGGAAAATGCAGCTCTTCTTTCCTCTGTTGTTTCCCAGTGTCATTTATTTAGTCCTGGTTACATTATTTCTTTTGATGCTATATGATCCATCGTGTCACCCATGAGTATTGCCTTCCAATGATTCTCAGAAAGTTTGTTTCTGTGCTTTGTTAATGAAGCCTACTAATGCAAATTTTGCCCCATCTCTGCAGGGAAAAGTGAAAAATAATTTGTTTTATGGTCATGTTAAATTTACCATCCAGAACTGTGTAGCAACAACATATCTTCAATCATATCTTCTCTGAACTCTTTAGGCTGTAATCATTGTATTCTTAGAATGTTCTCTCTTTTAATGTCATCTGCATCACTACCTTCTACACACTGCCACCAACAAGAAGGATTAGCAAGGGGCCAATGAGTGGAGTCAGAAGGTCAGTCCCATTTGTGCTAGGAATGTCTGCCCTCATCTAACATGATTTAAGACAGACGTGAGAGCACAGCATCATAATATCAATCAGAGACAAGACAGGACACCGAATGGAAGGGCCCTTTGGCATTACTGTGCATTGATCTTGAATGCTTTCAGACTAGACAAGTGCAGCCTGTTATCAACCGTATGTGGCCTGGAGCCTGCAAGGGGGTGGGGCGACCACCTTGGGTACTAGCAGTGGGAGACACATAAGCTCAAGGATGCATTCTGCTGCAGACAAGAGGTAGCATCCTGGTTGGAACTTGGGCAGAGGAGAGCTAAGCCACAGGGCCACACATGCAGCTTGAGGCCATGGGTCTGCAGTAGACCAGAGTCCTGAACCAACCCTGCGTCTGATCTGAGTCAGAGCCACTTCAAGTCAGTGTGCCAGCATCATGCTGTAGCCCAATTTTTTGTGATTCCATGAAATAAATACACTAGCCAGCACAGAGCCACTTACCAGCCCAACCTCCTAGAACCAGGCCTGACCAGATAGCCTGGGGAAAACCCACAGGAATAAGTCTCAAAGTCAGAGAGTGCTCTGAATGAAAAGAAGCAAAAGCCAGGGTCCACACAGACCTGGGCTCAGACCATTCTGCCCTGGTGGTCCCAAGCACCAGAAGGGTCTTAGAAAATGTCAAGAAAGGCACTGAAAACCACAGGGCTCCTGAGGTACAGGGCCTGAGCTTATCCTGCTTGTCAAGTGGGTAAGATAATGCCTACTGCTTCTTGGTACTTGGTCTGGTTAGTAAGACAATCAAAAGGTACAACATATATGATTCAAAGCCTCACTCTCTGTGCCGAATATCATCCATTTGCCCCTCTAAATCTGGTTTTGCCCCTCTTCATCTATTCTCTGCTCTGGAAGGCTGACAGGTAAGGACTGCATCATCAGGGTCTGTGTGCCCTCTGACTTTCAGCTGGACTTTACCACTGGAGAGCCCTGGTAAGGGATCAAAGGGACATAGGCAAATAAGGTTAAGGAATTATTCTCCCTGGAACCTTCCTTGTAACGCTTTGGCTGTATCCCTTCACCAAAGGCCACTGCCCCTCTCAGGCAACACTCTCCACACTAATCTCTCTCCTGGATATCGGTGGTCTCTGTCTCAATGGAACAAAGTTGGCTGCTTCTTGTCCTGGGGTACTGTACTATCTGTAGGGGTGACCTCACCCTCTTGGTAATTAACCCTTTTAGAATTATCCTACATTGATACACTTACAAATGTGATGCTTTGTTAAAAGGTACATAGGCTAGAGAGACAGTCAGCAACTGGAGAGGGTTCCTGGTTGGTGGCCCATGTCAATGCAAGCTGCTTATGAGCCTCAGGAACAAGCTAACCTCATGCAATCAGCTACCATGACCCATGCTTTCTGTCTGAGACATGTGAGCTGTTTGCAAGAGAGGACCTGGGAGTCTTCCTGCTAGGCTCGTGGAACATGCCACTCTGGCTACTTAGGAAGCTCCATTTCCTGGTCCTCCACAGACAACATTATGGTTTAGCACAGGGTTACAGCCAGCCCATCTGTAAAATAAAAGGGTCACACTAGAGTATCCCTAAGGTCCCCTCCAGCACAAGCATTTGGGGTTTGGAGAAGTTACAGAAGTGGAAATGCCTCCTCCCAGTCCCACCCCTAACATTTGCAGGGCCCTGGTCAAGAATACGAATGGAAATCATCTCACTGTAAATCTAAATATTTAGAAGTTACAAATAACGTTAACAAAAATTAGATAAAATATGTTCTATATTTTCATCCTGACAAATAATTCTTTCATCACAATAAAATTTTTAAAATGTGTAAAGCTATAGTTTATTGGCAAAATATCAAAGAGGTATGAATTTTAATTTAACCACACATATCTAAGTATTATATTGATTGATACTGTTTGAATGAGTAACAAAATATATACACAAATTATAAATAATTTTGTATTAATTCCAAATTTTTTAAAATCTTTATTTCAGTAAATGTACTAATTATGTTGTTATCAAAATTTCTTCACAATTTGTGTTCTGCTAATAAGATCTAAATGATTAAAAACTAAATGCAACTGTATTCAAAGTGTACAGATATTTCCAATAGATTTTTTTTACAAATATAAATTACAGTGAAGAAAATCAAAACATCAGAATTATTTTTATAAATGTTGTTAGTTTTCTTCCAAATATTCAACAATGAGAATTAAAATGTAAAATAATATTAATGAATATCAAACATTCAAATAAAAATTGGTTAAATAGAGCTAAAAATTTTAGGTTTTGAAAATTAAGTTAAATTTTCTTTTATTAAACAACTCCCATGATTCTAGAGTTCAGCGTCCATCCAGTAAGCATTCCTTTTACACGTGCTATTTCTAGATCTTCTATATACAAGGTGAATGTGAATTGTTCAATATTTCAGACTGTTACTCACCAGCCACATGCAGCTGTTAGGAATACTAGGCTAATTTGTAACTACCTCCAGAAACACTAATTAGTACACAAAGAGAAGAAAGAAAATGGGCAGTTGACACTACCAAGAGATGATACTTCATTACTGACAGTGTCTGACACATGGTTGGGGCACAACTGTAATTATTATTAGTAGTAGTAATAGTTATTAGTAGCAGTGTAGTAATTCTGCTTATTTTTTATTTTGTGTCTCTCTGATTATTCGTTGCTCTGTCTTGCAAAATTATTTGAAGGCAAGTTTAAATAAAGACATCCTATTCGATTTCTCCTACATTTTGACCAAATTAAGTTCTAATTCTAATTCAGTTGGAAGATTAGAGGGTTAACTACTGCTGTCTTAACAGCTGTCTCAGTTTTACCTAGAGAGAAGAGATTCTTATAAATAAAATGATTATTCTAACTGCTAGAACCTAACTGATGTGTATTTAGCAAAAAGTTTTCATTCAGATACATTTTGAGCCAGATTGTCCTCATAACTTGAACACTGAATCATGGCTTCTAATTTTAAGGAGAGAAACATAACTGCAAAGCAAAGTTTCATATAAAGTCTAATACTTTATCTTTTTCAATTTCAACAAGGCTAGGACTGTTACTAACAGAACTTGAAGTTATCTTTGCATTCAGTGTCCTGTATCAATTTATTTATTTTTATTTTAACTTCTCAATATACATTGTAGTTGATTTTCATGACCCTTTACCAGTTCCTTTTCCTCTCTCCCTCTCTCCCAATGTCCTATATCAATTATAACTTTACTGCCATTTGCTTTTTCTAGTTTTTCCACTGACTTATCAAACAGAATTTAGCAGGGATCATGGAAATTTTCAATTTCTTTGATTTTCAAAATCCATCCTTAAAAAATGTGGATTAACTAATAGACCAAAAGAATAAAGTTGATCAGAAAGTTTTTGGTTTTCTGTTTTTGTTTTTGTGTTTGTGAAGAAAGCTCTTCATACCAACAGTAGCAAGACGGTTTCTGTCACACTGGTGTCTCTTGAAAATTGGGTTCTTTCTCTGCTGAGAAGAAAAGCAAAATTGGGTTTAAAGTAGTAATGGTACCTGGAAACATCGTATTTTAATACAATATCAAAGACCACCCCGAACAAAAATAACTTATCTTAAAACTGCTAGAAATATCTCCTAACTTCTGCATGTAGAAGCACTTTTTATCAGTTAAGGTGGAACAGTTTATAGATATAGTGATGACTGTGAGGGTGCTGGGATGCTATCCTGCTTTTTCCAGCTATTCACCAATTTCTTTTAAGGCTAGAGGCCCCAAATCCTTCTCTATTCTCACTAGTGAAATAGTTATATCTGGAAGAATTTCCTAAAAATTTCCCAAGACATTCCCAAGGCAACAAAGGAAAGCCTATAGTTAGATCAATAGACCCCGAATTCACTCCCAGCCGAATGCAGATTATCCAAGCCCTCTCTGATAATGCAAATATTCCTAAAGATCCAAACAAATGGACAAGTCTCTGAAAAATGGGGCAATAATCAGTGTCTCAAAAGGGATATCCCTGGTAGTCTCAAACATGGCTTATGAATATTTTTCAGCATCTTTATTTTCAGTGGCTAGACTCTGAAAGCCCCTGACATTAACATAACGTAACGTAACGTAACGTAACATAACATAACATAACATAACATAACATAACATAACATAACATAACATAACATAACATAACATAACATAACAAAATAAAATAAAATAAAATAAAATAAAAAAATAACCAGTGTATCAGGTCAGTCTCTTGAAGACTCTTAGAATGTTGGACCTGGACTAGATTTCAGAATTCTTTCTAAGCACTATCTTTTTCAGAAGAAAAAAAAATGACACAGAGAGGTAGTGGCCTGGCCAATGCCATGCATTGGACCTTGGCAAAGGCAAAGATAGCAAAGACTTAGAGGAAGGACAGTGTGGTAGAAAGAGCAGAGGTTATGTGAGGAGGCAAATTTGGTTTCGATCCCAGTTCTGCCACTTACAAGTTTATGGTGAAGAAGTCCCTCAACATAACTGAGCCCCTACTTCAATTTTCTCACTTTTCAGAATGAAGTATACCACCTGCTTATGGATTAAATAAAATAGTGTGTAAAGTGCCTACACAGCAGATGTATTGTGAACATAGATTATCTTTTTCTTTCTCCAATCAAGCATTCTCTGAACTACAGACCCTTATGTATGATCCCACTAAGGTCATTGAATAAAGGGAAATGTATAGTAATGTTTTTTTTAAAATCTCTGACCCAGAAAGTCCTTACTTTCAAAGCAAAGGGTGGCAGTGACTCATTACTATGGGACTCAAAAAGCAGAGAAGGGACGATAGTGGGGGTTTCCTATCAAAGCAAAACATAGAAAACAGATGAATAAAAATACACACATATATGTTTTATACACCCATGTTAAAGTATCTGCATATAGGTGTAGCTAGCTAAGAGAGTTTGATCATAACCAATTCTGCTCTCTTCTGACTCATAAACAGCATTTAGTAACTTCCTGTACTCTACAGAAATGAGTTCTCTCTCTGCCCACCCTAGCACCCTGCAGCCTGAGAACCCGGCTCTAGATCAGAAGTTGAGTCACTGCCTTTACTTTAAAGACCACTTCTGCCAACAGATTTCTCCATCCAGTTTTAGAAAAGAAAGATTCACAAAGTCAGGGTGTTCAATTCCAGCAATATCTTATTTTCCCTGGTGCAGGTATAATGTCACCATACATTTAAGGTCAACATCAAAGAAACAGAAAGGTAATTTTGAGAAGTCACAAAATCAAAGAAAATTATAAAATTCAAGCTAAAAGTAAAATACCAATATTTCAACATCCTTCACAATTAAATTCAGCTGCAATTTCTCATTAGCAAAAGGAAGTAGTGATTCATCTCAGTTCACAATGTGCCCCCCACCGCCGCAAAGTGCTAAATTTCTCTTGCTTTACTGAATCACAGATTCTAAAGGGACCTGAGATATGAGAATTAACAATGTGAAGATGTGAAATTGTTTTTATTCCCTTTAATCATATTAACTAGACTATATGAACTTCTATTAATTTAACACATTTCAAATTTAAAGGAAAGATAATTTTCTTAAGAAGAATTATAAATTCATATAGAATTTAGCAATAGACACATTAACAGTAAAACGTGACTTATCACATGAAGTAAAAAACTAATTGTGGTGAATATACCCAGTTTTAATATTGCTTAAAACTCCAAAAGTGAATCGTTATGTTGAAAATGGAAAGTGTAGTGTAGACTTATGGCATGGAAGATCATGGGAAATATCTCGTGATAATGTACGGTTATATCAGATACTTTTTGTCCATCCCTGTAGCTGTGGTTTGGAGCAGAATTCAACACTGTTTGCACATTGTTGGCATGGTGTGGCATGGGAAGCCCATGAAAACCCACCTGGAACCCAAACATGTAACCTGGAAGTGCTGGAGAGTGAACACCCATGGAGCACTCTTGACCAATGAAGGATGGAGCTGATGGAAATGCTTCCCCATTTCATACCCTAGATGGACAATTGTGACACACATTTCATAAGGCTCCTCAGAAGGCTCTGCTGAGTAGAGCATCAGTTGACCATAGCAGTGACCAACATGTCCTTATACTGGCTTTTTCTCCTCCCCTGCTTGACTTCCTGTATTAGTTATCTATCACCATATAACAAATTACCTCAAAACATAGTGGCTTAGAAGAACAGATACTTCTTCTCAAAGTTTCTGTGGTCAACAATTCAGAAACAGCTTGGCTGAGTGGTTCTGGCTCAGGGTCTCTCATAAGGATGCAGTCCAAATGCCAGCCAGGACTGTGTTCATCAGAAGACCTGACTGGGGCTAGAGGACCCACTTCTAAACTTACTCATGTGGTTAAGAGCAGGAGTACTCAGTTTCTCACCACATGGAATACTGCTGACAGCATAACAACTGGCTTTCCCCAGAGTGGGTGATCCAAAAGAGAGGGCAAAGGAGGATGCAAGCAGGAAGCCACAGTGTCTTTTATGACCTAGTTTCAGAAGGGACATGCTGTCACTTCTGCTGTATGCTATTGGTAACATAGACCAGATCAGGTATAACATGGGAGAGGAGCACAGAAGAGCATGAATACTAGGAGGCAGGGAACAGTGGGCCACCTTGGAGGGTGGCTATCACACTCTCTCTATGCCTTGCTGGTGATCCCTGCGGTCACTTCCAAAAAGTCTTTGCTATGAACTGCATGTTTGTGCCCTCTCCCCCAAATTTTTATGTTGAAACCCTGATCCCCAAAGTGATGGTATTTGGAGGTGGGGCCTTGGGAAAGTAATTAAGTCATAAGGGTGGAGCCTTCATGCTGGGATTAGTGTCCTTATAAGAAGAGACACTAGAGAGCTTTCTCCCTGCTCCCGCAATGTGAGGATACAGCAAGAAGGCAAACCAGGAGGAGGGCCCTCACCAGGAACCGAGTGCCTGTACCTTCATCTTGAACTTTCCAACCTGCAATACTCTGAGAAATAAATTTCTTTTATTTAAGCCACCTAGTCTGTGTTATTTTTCTTATAACAGTCCAAGCTGACTAAGATATACTTGTACAAAAGTCTTTTATCACAGGTTCCACTCTTGGGTAGAAACTATGCTAAGACAGTGAATGATTTTCTCTATGTTATTTTTTTAATGAGGTAGATCTATATGTATATGTGTCAATATGAGAAGATTTCCAAAATATATTATTAGGTGCAAAAAGCCAGATGCAGAACTGTTCTAGTATATAAGCATAAAGCCAAAAGACTATAAAAGTAGCTTAGTAATAGTTAACAGTGGTGATTTGAAGGGAGAAGGAGATAAGAGACATTTTCTAATTTTTATTTTATTATGCTCAGCACTATTTGAATTTTTAAAACACATTTATGTAATCCTTTAAAAAATACCTTGATTTTTTTTCAATGGAGAGATTGTGGGTAATTTTTAATTTCTTTATAATTTTCTGTATTAAAAGTACCATAGTACTTTTAAAAATAACTTTAACACTCAAATAAACTCTCTTCTGTCAGGGACTGCTGAAGATGTTTAAGAAAAGGCCTAAACAGTTCTAGAGGACCCCTGTGTTCGGTCTCTCCAGGCGGTGAGCTGCAGTGTAAAGCCAATTATTTCACACCAAAGGAGAAGTGAAGAGGCATTTCAAACTATAGGAATCCATGCTCAAGGACACAGCACCCTTCTGGTCAATCAGTCATTGTGCTGCTTACTGGGAGTCCATTCTCTTAACATTATATTTAAACTGAGAACACATGGAAGAATTGCCTAGAACCATGCCACAGAGTCTTGCTCTTGTCCTCTGTACTTTTCATATGTTTCAAATAATCATAAAACCCATCAACAATATGGTATCAAGATAACGTGAATTCTGACATAAAACAATTAGCAATTGGTTCCTATGGTTTCTCAAAGGAGAACGGGTAAAAGTTCTTATCTAGGAAATGACAGGTAACACTGTGTGGGAAGCAGGTAATAAACTGAAGAGTGGCTCCCTGCATTCTCAGTATCTTCCTAGCCCAATCTCCCCCAGTTAGAGCCAGTGTTATGGGGCCAGACAACCAGAACACAGACTCCTGGAATCCCATCATCCCACAGATAGTCAAGCTGTTGTGGACAGCTGCCACCAGGTGGCACCAAAGTGCAGGAAGGATTTGGATTACGCCTCCAAATATCTCTTGCCAACTGGATGTATAGATCCAACAAGCAATACATTAACCTCACAAATGCAATCCCACACTTTAAGCTTGAATTTTAAAACCCTACCTATGTAGTTATGGCAAGATTTTACTATCATAAGTAAAAGATGTCTCTTACAGCCCAGATTCTCTCTCAATAATGCTAACTCTTGTTAAAAACAGAAGAGAACTTATTCTATTAAATCTCTCTAAAAGTTTTTAAAAATACCTATTAAATATATATTAGAGAATTTGAGTTGTCAACTTCATTCAACTATAGTTGTAAGAAATGGATGAGACAGACCAAGATGCTAACAATATTTTTCAACATCTTTTTTCTTTTAAGGAGGAAAAAGATGATTTTTAGAAAATAAATGCCTTTCTCAATTAATAGGAACATAACCTGGTAAGCAAGTTAATTTCCTACAATTTTAATTGCAAATTCAAGTGTCCTTGACAAGTTTTTTATGTGTCAGTGAGGAACAGAGACATCTGAGGCTAAGGCATTAAATTCTTCAGCTGCTCTAGTTGTGACCACATTGCTGCTTCTATTCTGACACATTTGGAGGTAGCAGGGCATGTTATCATAGTCACTGCTGGAGACTGCGAATATCTGGAGTGCTAAGATCAGTTGGTAGAGTGGTTGATACCTGTTATATAGCATCATTTTCCACTCATCCCAGTATGAGTTTAGAGTATTCCCACACTCTCAGCTTACTCTCGTTTTTAGCAGAGTTGCAAATATGAATTAGATTAAAATCTCATTAATCTGATGAAAGTTCAAAATATGATGTAAATACAAGAAAAAAGTTGAAAAAAATTTTTCATAAACTGCCTGACATACCCTATACAGTTCGTCCCCTTAAAAAGTCATGGGTGTGCTATACTCTTCTCACTGGCCCTATGAGCGAAATTATGTGGACTCAAGACTAATGTATGTTGTAGGATTTTCACTTTTGCTTTCTAATGGTCAATAGATAATATTGGATTTAAGAACACATGGAACACAGTAGATTTAGCATGAATAAGACTACATGTGGATAAAAATATCCTTGCCAGCAACAGAACGATCAGTAACTATAAATTTAAATTCTATGCAAACCCACTTCCTACTGCTCATTTACCTTAACTCCCTTTTATCAAATTGGACTGAGAGGTAAATATTAATACAATATGCAGATTTATATAAAGTTTTCTCAGTGTTATCTTCTGTAATGAAAAATCTTGAACCACAGAGAAAGGGATTCTTCCTCTTTTTTCTGTCTCCTGTCATCCTTTTGTCTGGGAGAGATGCTGTTTTTTATGGTAAACCATTAATATTCCACTCTTGCCCCAATTAACTATTTTCATAATCACTATAAAATATAACCATAAAACTCCTCCTCATTACTTCAAGTTTTTTTTTATCCTAAAGAAAAAGTAGAAAAACATTGTTTATGTGAGTTCTCCATATTGCTCATGATTTAGAGGTGCTCTTTGGAAAAGCTTCCCAAAGATTCTTCTGTCTTCAAGGAAGTGACAGCTCATCAACTGCAAATACCAGCCTTAACTGAAAGTTTTTCTTAGACATGGAGAGTATTTACACTCTGGTTTTATCTAGAGAAATAAAAAAATGCCATTTGGAAATTGACTCAGGGATATCAATATAAATGTAAACAGCAAAGAAAAAAGTATTTTTCTAGCCACATTCCAAGAGTTTCCTCTTGGGAGAGATTCAGTTTGTGACTTAATGCTTTGACAAGCCTGTTTGGAGTGTAGGTTGGCTGGCACCAAAGACAGATTGAGAGGGATGAGAGAGAGCTCTACTGTCTGCTTGAAGGGAAAAGATTTGAGACTTCACAAGGAAAAGGTGGATAGAGGGAAACCCAAACGCTAGTAATCAAGAAGAGAGATTAAGAAAAATTTATTGTGATTTTGGAGTGAAATACCACGTGTCATGCGATGCAAGTTCTCCCTTAGTGTTTCCTATAAAATCATTAGTAAATTTACATTGCTCACCTATGCTTCGTATAAAAGAGTTCCTACAGGGAAAAAAGTACTCAATCCAGCTCTAAGGCTAATATAATTTGAAAGTAACTGTCCACAGAAAAAGAGATCACATATGAGATGAGAAAGGATTTCAGTGATGTGATTTTCAAGCTGAAGAATTACTTCCTTATCTAAGACTCCACATCTCTCATAATTTGCATGGATAGAACAGAAGCTTGGATTTCCTAAAAATAAACCTTTATAGTATTTTAAAGAGAATGCCCATATTTAGTGTGTACCACTCTGGATATGGAGAGAGCAAGGACTTGAAGACAGAAATATGTCAGCCTGGTGCCTGGAGTTCCCTAAACTGCTGGAACGGTAAGTTACATCTACCAGTGATTTTACATTTAGGTTGATTTAGTTTGAATTTCTGTCACTTGCGGTGAAAAATCTCCTGCCTTTGATGCAGAGAGCAATTTTAGTTATCATCAGGTCAGTCAGAGGAGGGAGAGTCACAGAGATGAGAGAGTGAGAACAAGGAAAGAGTCTGCTAGCTCAGGCATTTCACCCTCTATCTGATGCCTGGGTGCCATCAGTAGCCAAGCTCCAGCTTCAGCACTAGGCTGGGCCTCAGAGGAAGAAATTCCTTGTTTTCCCCATGAGACAAAAGTTCTATCAAACTTCATATGTGACGTGGGTATTGAGTAATGTATTTGTCCATTTCTGTTCCTTGTAACAGAATACCTGAAACTGGGCAATTTATAGAGAAACAAAATTTATTTCTTACAGTTTAGAAGCTGGGATGTCCATAGTTCGGGGGGGTGCATCTGGTGAGGGCCTCCTTCTTAGTGGGAACTCTACAGACTCTCATGGTGACCATGGTGTCATGTGGCAAGAATGGGCTAAACAAGAGAGCTAAGCTTCTCACTGTCCTTATAAAGCCATCATAACCACACCCATGACCACCATTAAACCATCAATGGATTAATCCATTCACAAGGGTACAGTCCCCACAGTCTAATCACCTCTTACAGGCCCTACTTTTTAATTACTATGATAGGATTTCCCACCTCTTAACACGGTTACAATGGAGATCAAGTTTCAGTGAGTTTTGAGGGACATCCAATCCATTGCAAGGAGCTTGCCAGCTGCTGACTTGGGCATGGAAGACGAGTGGGGTTCTTTATGGCTGGGAGTAACTGGGATGAGGAGTAAGAAGTGAGTATTCTGTGTAAAGGTGCACAATGAACCACTAAGATCATTCCTGGTCTAAGAACTTGGGCCTTACCTCCAAACCAGCTTTGATCACTCCATGGCCATGTCTCAATCGGTCTTTCCCACCTGTCTATTCATGATCCTGGCTGAAGCCTCCTCTGTCCTTGAGCCCACTGGTCCCATCATTCCTCCCCCATACCTCCCTGGGGATTGCCTGGGTCTGTCTGGCCACGCCTCTCTATAGCTGAGCTTGTGGTGGTAGATTTGGATTCCTCTGTCTGCTCCCTCCTCACACAGGCCCTCATTAGGCAGCCAACTCTCACGATGTTCTATCCATCACGTTTTATCAGGGCACTCACTTTGGCTGTTTGGGCTCTTTGATCCCATTTACTATTGTGAGAGTCATATATGCAGGCTTGTGGGTGGTAAGATCTGAACACTGCAGTCTAGGGAAGACACAGCTTGGAAGAGAGTGAGAAAGCAGAATTAAAAATGGCTAATAATATTGATATTCACTTTCTTTCCATTAAAAAAAAAATCTCTGTTGTGCTTTCTTCCATCTCCCAAAATTAGTGGAAGAATTTATCACGACTCCCAACTGGTTCAAGACGAGCTGCCATGCTGAGCTCTGATCATTGTCATCTGGCACATCAAGGCCTGAGTCAGAGGAAGGCAGCTGAACAGTAGAGTACCAGCTTAATACTAAAACTTGTTTTGACTCCCGAGTTCTTCTATTTTTTCCTAACTTTCTCCAGTATGGCCTCCACCCCCACCCTCTAACAAAGCAGCTCTTGTTAAGGTCACCAAATAAAGTCCACTTTTTAAAAACCAGTGAGAAATTTTCAGGCTGCTTACCCAACTTATCAGGAGTGTTTGCACCATAGATTTTTCTCTCCTCCTGAATATATTTTCTTCGCTTGACCTCCAGGGCATTGCAGGCGATTTTTCCCCTCACTAAGCAGAGCTTCTTCCCAGTCATTTTTTTCTGATTTGTCCTCTACCCCATTCTTTTAACATCGGAGCGCCCCAGGGCTCAGTCCCTGGATCTCTTCCACACTCACCATGTTGGTGACACCTCTTCCATTCTCAGGGCTTTAAGTACCCACTATATGAAAATACTTCCCAATCAATATACTGACTTGGGTTTCTCTCCTTAACTCCCAGTTAATATATACGACCTTTCACTTGGAGGCTCTACTTGGATGTCTAAAACTCATCTTAACTCTAACATATCACAAGTGAATTCTAGATCTTAAAACCTCCAGCCTCCTCCTCACACAGGCTTTCCCACTTCTGTGAGTGGCAACACGACCCATCTGGTGGCTCACACCAAACACTCCGAGGTCCTCCTTGAATCCTCTTTCTCTAATACCTCATATCCACTGCAGCAGAAAATCCTGTTGGTCTGACTCAGATTATATTCCACCCATACTCCCCTGGTTGTCAGAATCTTGTGTGTGGAATAACCTCCTAACTGGTCGCCTGCTTCTATCATGTGCCCTAGAGTCTATTCTCAACACAGCAGCTAGAGTCTTTTGAAAACAAAGTCAGATAACATTATTCCCCTGCTCAAAATTATCCAATGTCTTTCAATATTGCCCAGGGTAAAAGCCAGTGGCCTCCTAGAGGACTGTGAGTCCTAAGTTGTCTGCCCCTTTCTGTCCCTCTAACCTCATCCTCTCTTCTCTCCGTCAGCACTCCCTCTGCAGGGCCTTTGCTCTTGCTCTTCCTTCTGCTTGGAACACCCCCTCCCTCCCCCGATACCCTCATGCTCACCCCCTTAGATCCTGTGCACTGGGACTCCAAAGTCACTTTCCCAGTGGGGCTTCTCTAATTACCAAATCCCAGAGTCCTGCCCCTTCTCAGTTTCAAGTTTCTGCATATCATTTATCAACATCTGGTACATTCTATGTTTTACTCATTGTTAGTATTCTGTCTCTCTCCAGTTACTCTTATGCTCTACCTGGGCACAGAAGTTTGTTTTCTTTATTTCTGGTCCCCACCTAGAAGAGTGCCTGGCACACAGGAGATGCTCAATAGATACTGGCTGAGTGAATGACGGAGAAAAAATAAACTGACATTTCTACTTTACTATACAACTTCCCCCATTCCCCCAAAATAGAGAAAATTAGTTAGTAATACTACCCTCCACAGGCAGTTTTAAGGGCACAGTTTTTTTCCCACTCATTTGTATGCATCATGGTTTTACCTTACATGTTTCAAGACATTTAAAAATAAATAAAATTGATATAGAAAAAAACTGAGAGCTAAGGTTTCCAGAAAATTAAATGTAAGAAAAAAAAAGCTTAAAATATATAATAATTATAAAATATTTGGGGGGAAATCCCATTTGGAGGACATGAAAATCAAAGCAAACATTTAAAAAATTATAAACAGGTAGGTATAAACTTGGTTTTAAAACTTGAAGCCAGATGACAAATTTTCATTCTTGTTCTTGACCTGCTATGAAATCTTTATATTATAGATAATGCAGTAATTTGGAATCAAGAGAAGCTTTACTTTAGCCAAGAAGCCCTTCATCTCGTCTACATAATGCCAACTGGAAAAGCTCTGAGGTAATTACAATGACATTCAGCAGCCCCTGCTGGATTAGCAATGAGTCGTGGTCTGTCTGACCCGTGCCATTGTTCTGATAAAACATTAATGACATAGAAGCAAAGCCACTGAACAAAGGAACAGTTCAGTATTAAGTGACAAAATTCCAATGAAGTATCATTTTAATCAGAGGAGATGTGAAACCTTACTTTGTTATATTAAAATTAGTTTAGGTAATGTATGTTGTCTATAATTTACCTATGAAGAATTAAATCATTGAGATTTCAAATATGATTTTGTAAGATATATCCTAGAGATTTTTTTCTTTCACCAAATGAGTATTTAAGGCTGTCTTCAAAGGACTAGTTTGCAGTCATTTGAGATTGATGCTGAGACTCTCAGAGGTTGACATGGTTCAGCATGGGTTTAGGTTTGCTAATGATGGGGAGGAACGTGTAGGGGAAGATGTCAGAGGGTAACACCCTCAAATGTCCTGCTTCCTTATTACCACCACATCTGTCCTATGCTATTTCTGTCTACCAACCCCGGACTCTTCTGACAGCTCAAAATTCCCTGGGAATATTTGAGGCAGGGCCCTACTTCCCCTCTTTCCTTGCTTTGTGTCAACCTCGGTCTGCCCTCCTCTCGCCTTCTCCTTCCCTATCCCACTGGAATCATATCCTGCCAGAAACCCTCTTAATTAAATAGACACAGAAGCATTTTGTACATACACGACCCCCTACACACACATGCACACATGCACGCATGCACACAAGCACACATACATCCCATGCTATTCTCATATATCACCTTTTATACTACAGTTATATATGGTGTTTCTATAAACATGAGTACCAGTAAACTTGTTTATAGACCCTAAGACAGAAGCTGAAAAATTAAATACTAAGCCAACACAGGATTTTTAGTTGTATACAATTTATTGGTACCAAATCATTGGGGAAATGTTACTGTAAAATAAGCAATAGACTACAATCTGCTTTAGAATCTTATTTGTTGAAATTATTTTTTTCCTGTAGTGTTTAAATTTCCCTTATTTCACTAATTTGGTTAATAGAATTTTTTCCCTTTCCCCCCTCACTTTCCTTTGAATGTTTTCCCTGTCCCTTGGAAACTGTAAACATAGATGTTTTACTCAATCTACTTATAAGTACATTAGAAGCTTTTTAGCACATAATTTGTAAAAAAAAAAAAAGGGGGGGGAATCACAGGGGGAAAGTTTCACAAAAGTTTATTATTGTTTCAGGGTATGTTCTAAGCTCAGGTGGAGTGGAACACTGTACGTAGCATCATTGGTTTATACTGGGAGAACCATTCCCAGAATGAGCACTCTCACCCTTCAAAGGAAACAGATATTTTCATATCTAATCATGGGGTTCATTTCTTATGTCAGGTTTTCATAAATTTGCCTGCATTTTAATTGCCTACACTAAAAGTTTAGAGAGGCAGTCCTAACAAAAAGTTTCCCACAAAAATCATCATACATTCTTAATTTTTTCATGCATCGGAATGGGAGTTTTGCAGCCTTGTCCAAGTCCCTAAAGTTCTAGAACTGTCCTTCACACATGAATTAGTTTATGTGTAGCTGACGTGGATTGGGTATTTCTATTTCTGTCATCTAAATGTCTTTTGTTATTCTGAAACTCTTCATAAACTCCTTGGAGTGTTTTGCACATCTTTTGCCAATCTTGAGAGACTTAAAAAAAAAATAACTTTTTTGGAGGAAATATAATGAAGTAGTCATTAAAATTCTCTATGCCTCTGCAAAGGGTTGAACTTGGAGAGCTAAGTAAAGCACTTCATCCAGAAAGTGTCGCTATGATGTGGATGAAACGAAATGAAAGCAATCTTCATACAATGAGAAAATTTAGCCCCTAAGAAATCTTACAAATGCTTACTAGTTAAGTCTTTAAACTATGAGTCATGACCCATGATTAGTGAAGTATTCCTCCTCAGCTTTCAGGAACCATGAAGGTAGTTTTTTAAAAAGTAGTTTTTACCCTCCCCATAGTGATAGCTAGAATAGATAAACTCCTACACAAAGTAGTGGTGGGAGTTTGGGGGAGGAGGTTACGATCTGTGTGGGAAGCTGTAAGTTATTAGGGACGCTTTCTAGTGCCAGATGGGGATCCTACTCGTCTAGCATCAGCAGTTACCAGCCACTTTTTAGTTGCTTAATTGGTCTGTTCTCTCTCTCTCTCAAATCCAACACATCATTTCAAAAAACAGTTTACAGTTCTTATTAAAACAGTTAAGTTTGAATCAAATTGCATCAGCATGTGGAATGAACTATTAAGATCTATTCATATACATTGTATTGTTCCAGCTGTGTGTTCCTGTAAATATCTTATTGAGTTGTTACATTCTAAAATAAAGATGCTGTGTCATTCCATGTATTAAATTCAGCATTTCATTTGAAATTCCCCAAGGCCTTGGGTGATACTTTTCATAGCTGTCACCAAGGAAATGACTTCTTTGTATCATCCAATTTAAAATCGTGGCTCAAAATTACCTTCACAGAGAATGCATTTCACCACAGAAGCACTTACCAAATAGAAATTGCTCTTCTAAATTTCTTTTTTCTCTTAAAACTGAGTGAATTACTTTCAAATCTTTATAAAAATTGCAATTGGTTTTTATCCTATTAAAGACCAAGTAATCTCAGACTTTCAACATATTATGTGTATATTATGTAAATATACAAGGGGTCTTCAAACACTTAGATTTGTATTATCTTTTAATTCCATTTTTCCATGAACTCTTTGAAGTATTCTCTATTTATAGGTATAAGAATCTATGTTTTTATACATATTCTGTGTATATAGAAAAGGAAAGGAAATGAAAAATAAAACAGCAGTTATAGCAGCACGTTACATTTTCAGACCCCTTCTCCGTTATTTTTACCAGTCCGCCACCACACGAACAGGTGTCTGGCGAGCAGTGCTAATCTGAGAATCTGGCAGATGGAGAGGACTCCACGCACCCATAGTTTCCCTAAAGAGCTTTGAAACGATGATGAGGCCAGGCCTGTCTGTCTTTTCAGGAACACTTTTGTTCCTCATTAGCATGGAGCAATAAAACTGAGTGTAACGCTTCCTTCACGGTCCCAGCAGCCTCTTACCATACAACCTGGGAAGGTATTTCCTCTTTATCCGTAGTTTTGGCCCAAGCCTCTTTGGCTTAATTTTCAGAAATTAGGTCTCTCAAAATATCACCCCAGTTATTTCTGAGAACCCAAGGAGACCAGACCACGTACCCTGCAGGACAAAGCCCTCGGGTTTTCAGATTTCAGCAGATTTGTCCCGCAGTCACTCAGCTGTCGTGGTTAAGCTGACCGTCACAAGCTTGTGGTCCTCTAAGAACACCAGCCTTTTGCTGTGACTCTGCTGGTGCCCCTCGGTGGCTTTGGGGAGGGTTGCTGCTCTCCCTAATTCCTGTAGCTCAAGAAAGGCCAGGCTGTAATTTTTATCAAAGGTTTTATGAAGAGTTGAAGATGTCAGACACATAACTCAGAAGGGAGCTTGCTATTGCTACTAGAGATCCAAAAGTGGCCTTTATAGCTCTGGGTAGGCTGCAGCAAGGCCGGCCCAACAACCGCCCCCCTCTCCCCCAGGAAACTTCAGACATCCACACCCCAGGATCTAGGTTCCTTCTCTTCTGCCCAAGTTGATTGACAGAATGCCTGATATGTTTAAGCCTCACAACAGCCCTGTAATAATGATAATCATAACAACAACAACAATAATAATTCTCTTCACAGATAAGGCAAATGAGGCCCAAAGAGGTTAAAAGTTATCCTGGCCATGAACAAAAAGCCAGGATTTGAAAACCACAAGTGTCTGACTCTCACAGGCAACTAGAAGTCTGACAGTGTTCAGAGCACTAACCTCAAACACATGATTTAATGAACTCTAGAAGATTCTCAGGTGAAGGAGATGAGGGGTACTGGGCTAAGGAAGGTGCCACACGAGGGAGAGCAGCAACCCATACTGTGGATTGACAGGCTAGCAGGGACAGCTGACTGAAGTAGACCCTCATGGGACATTTGAAGGACCTTCTATTTGGGCCCACCAATCTCTAGTGGAGTTAAAGCTGTGTGCTCTGAATCCAGAGGAAGAAATGTTCTTCCTGGCAGCCTCATTGTGGCAAGAATCCCCATTGATCCTGACACTGCACTCCCAATATCATGTGCAGCAGAGAGAGAGAGATGATGCTATTTCTATCGTCCTTAGGCGAAAGTTCCTTTCTACTCCAAAGAAAGTCTAATCCTACAGACAACATCAGTTAAGCCATAGTTCGTCTGCTGGCTTGGACCACAAAGATGGTTATATATATGCCAGAAGTTACAGTGCTGTGTCACAGAAGCATGGAATGTGATGTGGAGACATTAGCACCAAAAGCTAAGACCTGGGGATCCAAGGCCAAGGTCAAGAGTGATGGTGTGTGAGCCCCACAGAGAAAGTTTACCTCCGGAGAGGCCAAAGTCCTGAAGATATGGTGGGTTTATACCTGGCAGGCAGGCAGGAGTCAAGCAATAAGGTCAAGGCAAATTATTCTTTAGAGATAACCAAGAATACAAGTTCTCCTCCTCAGAAATGTGGAGAATAATTTATAGCTCTACTTGCTTAACATGATTAAATTAAACTGTAGATGATATAATTCCTTGTATGGTCTTGTGGATTTTACAGTTACTCTGAAAATATAGCCATTTTGATGGCTCATTACTTCATTTTGTCTGATACCTTAAATTATTTGAGGCAACAATTTCATCTTCATGTCATAGAACTTTTACCTTCAAGATTCTACAAGCTCCAACTAGCAATTAGGGTGACAACAATTCCTGTAAAATGTATGAAGTGTGTACACAGGTCAAAATCTGAACTGAGGAAGTGAAATGCTTTTATGAGATTTAATTGCAGAGATCTCTGTACCCCAACAACATGAAACTATCTTCAAGGTAATTTATACACAACTGAGATAATACACTTCTTCCCCCGTCAGGCTAGAAACAGGATTACTAAAGATGTACAAATATTCCTGATCAACATATTTTAGCTCTACACTCTAAGTATAACTACACTTGACTTCATGATCCTAATTCTCAGGCTAATAGCCCCAAATCACCTTTTAACCACAGAACTTCGAGAGTTGCATAAGCCTCGTCAGGACAAGCAAGCTGCTCTTCTGTCTAAAGAATAGTGTTCACGTGAGAATCCTAGTATACGTTCTACCTGAAACAACCTTCCCTAATAAGTTATATTTTAATTAGCTTTTCAGACTCTGAACCAATACAATTTAGCACTTTCGTTCAAACACACACCATGCGCGATCTCAAGCCATCCTGTCGGTGGTTAAGATTACTAACAAATAGCAAATGGATGAAATAACACTCACTGAGGGGATATCTCCAGGTCAGAGACTGACTGTGATTCTTAATCCACACCTTTCTTTTTGTTTTTACAATTTCCAATTATTTCATTGAAGCCTTCCAGATATTTTCAAGTCTACTTTACTGGGGGTCATTGCTACATTCATGTCTACCTTGATTCTTCTTCTTTTTGGCTAACTTAGCTTTGCTGTCTACCTCTAACCATCACAGCAAGGAGTCAGGAAGTATTTTCAGTTCAGGCTAAGACCTTTAATCTCCACCATGGCTGTTCTATGACTGTGAGGATGTGGACCCAAAGAAAGGCCCTGAGAACTGGGTGATTTCGCTCAGGGTCTTTGACCTTTTTCTGCCTTCTGCTGCTCAGACCCAGCACGCTTAAGTTTCATGTTCTTCTTCACCCTGGGGTTCTCCTGAGAGTGGGGCAGGAAACACAGTCCAGTTCTGTTCAACTTTCCACGTATATAGACACACAGGCCCTTTTAGTAAGGCAGAAACAGGCAAGAAATCTTCTGGGGCACAATAGCTTTTTTATTCCTGGCTCTCAAGGCTGATTCCAACATGTGATAGCTGACACTGACCCAACATCCTAAGTACTTTGGCTTGTTTACCCCTTGGTTTTCCTTCCTGAGTTTCTCCAGCAATCTCCTATCCTGATTCGATGTTTTTGGCTGAGTTTTCTGTATTAATTAGCAAGCCAAATTCCCTGGCCTCCCACAGAGAGCACCCTGATGCCCACAGTTCACACACACAGCACTCCAGCAGTACTGTCAGCTGAAGCTAATCTATGCTGAGACATAACACATTAAGGTTCTAGTAACTACTAGAACAACAGTTGCTTTCTGATTTCTCTTGTTTCGGAACTACTAGCTAACTTGAGGAAGTTATATATATTTATAAAAAGTTATCTTCTAACTGTAAACTTTGTTGCTCTAAGTTTCATTTCACTTTGTTTTGTCCCTACTTGAACTCTAGTTTGGGTGCGTATTTTGGGGGTGATGTTGGCGATATATGTCCAGAAGAAGGTATATACAGTACCCTGTGTGAAGGTGTGAATGATTCATAGACTCTATGGCTCTTTTACTTCCACTTACTATCCCCAGAGGGTTTTGCTTAGGTGACAAGGTGGAGATGTATCTTTGGAAGATCATGAGGAGTTTTCCCTGGAACAAAAGCAATCAGAGCAAGAAAAGAGTCCAGCTTTCCAAGGAGCACTGGCCACCCTCCACTGTCTCTATGAGCGAAGGACCAGAGGACATGCAGCTGCTGGGTCATCTGGCTGCCCCAGAACGGGCAGGACACAGAGTCACTCCCTCAGAGAAGCAGCGTAGCACGGCTTTTCCAGAGACACACTGGGGCAGGCAAGGTGCTAGGCAGAATTTTGAGGATGGTTTCAGACGGAGGCAAGAAGGTCTCCAGCTCTGCTTCAGAAATTACAGGACAAACAACAGGGAATTGTCTGTATTATTTTGTTTGTTTTTCTTAGAAGTGGGTCTGGGGACTGTACATCAGACACCCTTAAAAGTTTTTCAAAAGACAAAAACAAAACTAGAATTAAATCTTAAGGTTTAATAGTACATTTTTTAGTATTTGATGGGGCAGTCTATTGGTTTTTGCTGTGTAGCAAATCACCCTAAAATGTAGTGATGTGGTGAAACAAGCAATTACTTAGCTCACAATTCCATGGACTGCCAGTTTGGGCTGGGCTCAGAAAGGCAATTCTGGGTCTCTACAGGGCTCACAGGAGCTGGTCAAGGTAGACAATTATGCATTTGAGAGTTGACAGGCTTTAACTAGGGGCAGAGTAGGAGTGGGAGAGGCACCTGGGAATGTGTGTCTTTTCTTGATGGAAGAACTGAGAAGTCACATTGCTTCTCTCATCAAGAGATAGAGTCTATTCCTCTACTCCTTGGGTCTGGACTTCCCTTGTAACTTGCTTTGTCCAATAAAATACTCAGGAAGAAAATTTGCACCTTTTTGGGGCCCAGGCTTTTTCCATCTGCCTTCTTTTTTTTAGAACCGGTAACTGTCAGTTACCGATGAAATATTAATAAAAGGTAATTGAAATCTGAATCACAATTTTAGGGAGAATGCATGGTTGAAAATTGGCTATTTCAAGTAGAGAACTAAACTTACACGATATTGTGTTGTTTCTAAGAAAAACTCAAAATCTCTCTTATGAAGTTGTGAACCTGTCATCACTTTTCACGCAACACTTGTGAAGCATTAAATTTCTAAAGACATGAAAAATATTTAGATTGGTATCATTCTTGTTTTGATGATTATACACTTACTGCTCTACTTCACTGATAGAGCCCAGCTTCCTTATGGAGGCAGCTATTACTGTGCAATCAAGCAAGCTTTTGAACAATAGGAGTAAAATATTTTTACCATAAACTGCAGAATTCACAGAGAACATTTCTCTAAGAGCCTAAGGAAGAAACTTTGAGTCTTGTTAGAATATACCAGTGACCCCGATGGGTTAGAAGCCTCAGAGTCTGAGAAAACCAACAGCCAAAAAAGAGATTCCAGGACCCAACTCTGGGGTGGTTAATGAATTCAGACACATGCAAACCATGTAGAATGGCCTCACTGCCCAAAAACAAGTGACCCAGAGTAGACAGTGATGAGGATTCACATGGCTTCCTGTCGAATTTTGAAAGGCAATCACACATATCAATCGGGAGAACTGATAGAAAGACGCTTGAAGAAAGAGAAACAGTCCAGGTCCAAGTGGAACATATTCATAGCCAAGGAAGGCTGAAAAATCTTGATATTCCCACACTGGGATGAAGTAGGAAAAGATAAATCTCTAGTGGTTCTCTAGGAGCAGGACAATGAAGGAGATACAATTCTAGAAAATGCAGTAGACTTTGAGAGCTGGAAATAATGTAAGTTTGCCATAGCTTCTGAAGTCAGACCCAACGAACAAGAACTCAATGGTGGAAAGACACAGTTCCCCAATACCTCACCCATAATTTACTCTCTAACTCCACATCCTCTGGTCAGCCTGGATTTGGCTACATTCATTAATTTGTCTTCATTTGGATGAGATGTCAGAAATGGGAGGGCTACTTACCCCTGGCAATTCACAATCCCTGCCATGGATAGGCAATGAAAAGACTTTCTCCTTGGTAATGTTCTGCTTTTTGATCTTGGTGCCAATTACACAGGTATGTTTCATTTTTTAAAAATTATCAAGCTGAAAACTTACATGCACTATTTCTGTATGTTATGCATCAACAAAAAGTTATAAAGAAAAAAAAAGATTATCTCCTAAATGCATCTAACATTGAGGTTTGGACATAACCCCACATTTGCTTTGGCTGTATTGGGAGGGGACATGTACTGGAAACTTGTAACTGTGAGACAATGCTTTCTAGATAAACAAATACTTCTTTTCACATTACCTGTGGTCACAACCCTACAGCACACTTCCTTTCCAAATCCTAGGAATGAAAAGATATCACACAGGCACTGCCCAGCTGAATCTGGCAGAGGCTCCTGAGAGCAGTGACATTGACCAGGGAGGAAGGAGATTATGAACAGAAGGACTCTGGGGAGCAAAATGAACATTGACTTCCTCATTACAGAAGATGACATAGATTTCAAGAGGGTTTCACTAGAAATATTTCATGATCATTTATTATGAGAATTGCAGTCACAGAGAGAAAATTACTACATTTTGGGGAGGTCCTTTCAGGTAAATGATGTAACCCATGGAAGGTTGGGTTCTATACATCCTCAGGGGACTGGGCTTTATTTCTTTGACTGAGACACCACACCACTTTGGCCCACCTGGGGCCTGGATATATTCAAGAGGAGTGGTAGAGCAGAAGGAATTGAAGAAAATGAAGAAATGAATGGGCAGAGGAAGATCCAAAACTGTGAAATCTTTTAAGTCTAACTTCAGATCTACCTCTCATCCCAACTACTTTGAGAAATTCTTGGTTTATTTGTATAACCATCATGATAATCACTGTAGGGTATGGTGGGAAAAGTATGGGCATCTGAAACTCACAAACTGGGTTTTGAATCCTAGCTATGCTAATTACTGGCTGAGTTATTAAATTATACAAGATATACAATTGTAGACTTTATTTCAGCAGTCAACTCTGTCCATATGTGTTTATTCTTTATATCACACACTTTTTGTATTTACAATTTTAAAAACCAGAGAGAATTATGAAAGCCTCTTGAATTTATGACATTTTTTAATTTTTTCTCTCCATGTAGTAGATACAAGAGAGATTATAATTTACCAGATTGCACAAAGTATTCTTAGTTTCACACAATTAGATATATTACTGCCAAAAGTAATGCTTGTTAACTTTATTCAGTAACAAAAATATTATGCCTGGTACAATGCCAGTTATGTATTTGAGAAGGAAAAAAATGGGAGGAAACTGCACCAGATTTTCTGAAAATTGTCATCTTTGGAAATCTCAGCCTAATATCACAAGTTGATTCTCCAATATTTTTCTTTCTGTATAATATAGCTCTATACTGCTTGAATTTTTCGGAACTCCTGTGTTTGACATGTGTGATTTAAGCATTTTTAAAAAATTATTATTTTGGGTCTTTGGCTATCTTTGACTTTCTGAAACTCTAGGATCTTTGTAAAATAGAGAAAATTTTCTTAATAGTGAAGCACTTCCTCTTACTGTCAGATGTTTTTACAGCACAGTGTACTATATGATGTGACAGTTTTTCCTAAGGCTTAGTTACTGATTGGAAGTAAATTAGGCATCCAGCTATATAAATTTTTAATTGTCTGGCAGTCTAACTCTTCTAGGTCTTTAATACTTTGGCTAAATATCTGAAATAGTTAATAACTTTTCATGAGTAGAATTAACTCAGAGTAGACATGCTGCAGAACAACCTGAGAGTCACATTTTGGGGATATTTTTTCCCAACTATACAAAGAATGTTTCAGCAAACATTTCATTCCTGAAAAAGACTATTAACCTTAAAAGACTATTGACCTGAAAAAGACTATTGATTTCATACCATAAAACCAGTCAAAATGGGGGGCCGGTCCATGGCTCACTTGGGAGAGTGTGGTGCTGATAACCCCAAGGCCACAGGTTCAGATCCCTATATAGGGATGGCCGGTTGGCTCACTTGGGAGAGCGTGGTGCTGACAAAAGCAAGTCAAGGGTTAAGATCTCCTGACCGGTCATCTTCAAAAAAAAAAAAAAAAAAAATCAGTCAAAATGGAAATGTGTCATTTGCCATTTTAGACTCCAACTTGGAAGGAATTTCTAAGCATAATCTACCTCAATCTCATTTTTAAATAAAAGAACTGAAACTTCCAGAAGTTAAGCACATCTGATATGTAATGAAGTTGCTACAACAAATGCCACTGGAGACTAATGCATTAGTTTAAATTAAGCAGATTTAATATCTGTTTAATTTAATCTTTTATAAACAGAATTCTCTCCTTCATATATAAAATAACTTCCCATACGAGCTTGAAAATTATTTGTGAGTTTCAAAGTGCTGGAGGCAAAATTTTACATTTGTTATGTAATCTTCTGAGTCCTTTGGTATAAAACAGCGAGGACCCCTCCCAAACTTCAGCTTAGTAAATGACTTTACCTTAAAATATCCATAAACTTAATCCTTTTAGTAACTGTTTTTGTAGTTCTAAAGTTCCTGTCTGTTCCTGAGCTCATGAACCTCACAACACTATAGAGTTGGAGGTAAGATCTAAAGATCACATGAAAACAACTGACTGTAAATGAGGGTAATAGAAGGTGGAAATCACAGCTTAACATCAGAAGTTATTTTTCCATTTTAGGTTTTCAATAGAAAACAAGAAACTGCTATAAGAAAAATATCCCTTCAAGTAGGATGTGTAGAGCTTCTATAACTGATCTCCATTTTCACATGGATGTCTTTAAATTATTCAATGTTGATCTTACAGAATTTGGTCCAAAATGCCTGGTTTCTGAATTAATGCTCTTTGGGTGGTAATCTCTATAATACAGGAGTGATCAAAGGCAAATTTAATGTTGAAAACAGGTATGGTTTCTGAAATTGGATGAGAAAGTATATGCATATGTATTGAAAACAGGAAAGGATACAGTTATGGTGAGGGTAGAAATCAAAGACACTGAGCGTCAGAGTTCTCCCGGGACTTGACTCTGTCAGCACCTGACATCGCCTTTTAAAGTTCATCACATCCTTTGGGCCTGGCTTGCAGTGATAACTGGACTTTGGTCCCAAACAGCTGCATTTCTGATTTATCTACATTCGTGATTCATCTCCACCCTTTCATCCTCTGTAGAGAGGAGATTTATGTCCATCCTCTGTCCCGATTGTTTGCATGATATATCCTCCTTTTGGCAGAATTTTGCAAAACAAAAGTTAGTTCCATTCCTTAGGAACAAGCAGAACTGTGATATTTTAGTGTTTTGAATCACGTGCTGTTTAGCCTTTTGCTATGTCTACAGAAGTTTTAAAAAGAACAAAGCACACACATATGGTAATGGGGGAGACCTCCCCCAAAATGCATTGAACCACCCATTTCTTTACGATAGTCTTCAAATATTGAAGTCAGCTAGACATCTAGTCGTTATGGAAGTTCAGCTCTTGAAGGAAAAAATGCCATTCTTTTTTATGAAGCAGAAAGCCCAAATTAACACAAAGGTTTGTTCCTAATAATCTGGGCTAGGTGATAGTCAAGCACAAGCATTTCTAGTTTGATATCCAGGTTAGCTGAGGCTCCTGGCACAACCATCTTTGTCCTTTAAGTAGTATTACAGGTGATGTTCTGAAGTCATAATGGGAATATACTCTCTGGTTTGGATCTCTCATCAAAGCCATGAGAACCGAAGTTTAACAAGAGGCCTTGACCTCCCTCTTGAAAGACTCTGGAGGGACTTCAAATGTCCCTGATCCACAGAAAGCTCACACCTAACAGACAGAATCTAATCTGAACAAGTCCTGAGGAAACTGCACGTGATTAGGACAAACATTGCTGGATTGTCTTTACCACACTTTTTAAGAAAACCTTATGATGGTGAAGTCCTTGAAAGTAAATTCCTCCCTGTGTTAACTACATTCTTGCTTTTCACTCGACTTCCATTTCTTAACCATGATTTGGAATCTGTATGTTGGGAGGCTAAAAGGGAAAGGAGCCTCAGTGTGTGGCAGAGTGAGAGAGTGCCTGGCCTCTCACCAGAGAGCAAGCATGTGGAAGCGTGGTCCCTCTTCCCAGGACACCCGCAGACCTCCTACACGTGAGACACACAGAGTCCACAGGAGCTTATTACTGAGTGACGCACTCAACTCATCCTTAGAGACAGGTTGGGTTTGCCCGTTCCCAAGCCTAAAGCTTGGAAGCTACCTTATGTTAGACTCTTTAATACTCTTGCTGAATAAATGAAGACTGCTTTCTTTTTCCCAAACTCAACTTGAAAGGTTTGTCTTTCTTCTCTAGTCTCATTTTGTCCTTTTTCTCCTTTTCGTTCAGACACTTGCACCCATTAAGACATGTGAAACTAATTTTGGATCAATCACTTTGAGGCACTGGTTTTCAAGTTTTATTAATTTTTTTCTAACTTATTTCCCTATTTTTCCCTGAAGGTGAATCACTAAACAAAATGCTCTTTTGTGAACAGTAAAAATTATTTAGTTGGCAGATAGCCAGCTTTTGCTTACAGTTGGTATTAAGTGACTTAGATGTACACAAGAAGCAATACAGCGCTGCACGGACCAGTAATGCTTTTATTTCATGGTGACATTCTAGAGGGTCCAGTTTCTCTTTTACAGTTGGAATGGTAGGAAGTAGTGATAACAAAGTTTGTCCTTTTCATAGACTCTTTCCCTCCCCTATAACATTTCCATGAAGTAAATAAAAATGGTGTCTTGTCCCATTATCCATTGACTAGCATCACTTTCCCCACCATCTATCCCATTGTTTTTAATGCAAATATCCTTCCTGCTTGGATCAGCAGACTCTGAAATATGCTTCTGTGCTTTCCCCACACCCTTTAATTTATGTGATTATCAAATAGAGAGGCACATGGCTTGAAACAAGATGGTCTTTGACACACTTTGGGAACACTTCAGCGTTTTAATAATAGCAGTCACATTCTGCATTTGCATAGCACTCTGTAACTTTAAAAGTACTTTCAGAAAATAAAGACATGAGTTAGATCAGAAGATTCCAGTTTGTAAGAACAGCTTAACTTTCAACCTTCTTGCTGTTGGCTGATGAATTTCTCCTTGTTCTTTTGACATCACACTAAAATGGCACATCCTTGTGAAACATTAATTATTTTTCTCACATGGGAGAAAAAAGGGTAAATATCATTTTGTGTTAATTCAAAAGATTTTTTTAAAGACATATTCAAAATACTTCAGGAGATCTTGAAACAATGGTATTTTCATATCAAATGTGTTTACTTTATTAACTCATGCTAAGGACAGACTGCTTACTTCCTAGGTTCTGTTTTATTTTATTTTACTTTTTTTATTTTATTATTATTATTTTTTTTTAGAATGATTGCATGTGCAAGCTACCTTGTATTATGGACTACTTTTTCTTTTCGAATTTTTAAAAAATACAGAAAAGCATAAAGAAAAATATAACACCTTCTTGACTTCACCACCCAGGATTGATATTTATAATATTTTGTAGTAAAAAAGATAATTGGGAACTTCCCTTTGTGATTCATTGACTTTACAAAGCATGTTTGTAAAAATGGAATTATAGTAGTGGGGTCATCATTAACTCACAGTGTCAATCTACTTCTCTGAAGTAACAGTGCCCGCTGTGATAGGAGCTCACGTGTAGCATAACAGTCAAACTTTGACACAATCTGTCTCCTCCAGCATATTGCCAATATGCTTTTTGCCATTTTATGCCTACCTGAAAAATGAATACTACAATATAAACAAATGGTGTAAATAACCCATAATAATTATTACTGGGTACTTTGTCAGCAAACATTTCATTCCTGAACTGGTACACATTTCTTTATTACTTTGGAGAGGTGTGTCATTGTTAATGATTATGCAGACTATTTTCTAGTTTAAGAAAAATATACATAATTCCTAATCCTATAACACTAGTGAAGCAGCATGGAGACTCAATATCATTTCCCATCTAAGTAAGAAAACCACTCAGCAACTCCTTTTTTAAAAGGTGACGGGCTGATTTCTAAATTATTTAAAAGGTGACTTTAAATGTTAACCTGGGTGCTAGCTCTCTCAGGGAAAGAAATAGGAAGATGAAACAGAGGAACATTCCTAGAAATGAGTGTGTGACCTATGTGGTCTTTACAGTAAATTATACTAATTCTAAATTTATGTTTATGTGTTGTGGCCCTATTAAGCTGATATAACTTTTCCATTAAGTGGGCAGGTGGATTTCCTGTAGTACCCCCGATTGCCTGAAGAGGTATATTGTTTTCTTGTGTTTCCATTACAACATAGAGACTAAGAGGGAATCCTCTGTGGTATTTTCACATAGGTCGTGAATCTTTTATCTGTAGGTTGTATTTGTATCAGCGAGGTGAATATTAATAGCCTCTTGGCAGCAGAGTGACTTTCTTAAAAAAGGGGTTTCCCTGTGTATGGGTGGATTAACCTTTCAAAATACATGTTTCTACTTAAGCCACTTAGTTACTGTTTGATTCAAAGAGTCCATAAAGACAAGGTCTCCGTACTAGACCTTGCAGTACACTTACCTAGATCTGAGAGGGACTTTCAGTACAGAACATGGTGAGTAACATGATGCCTTGTGCCTTTACTTTCATTTTGCTTACTTACCAGAGTTCGCTGAACCTTAATTTCTTTTTAAAATGCCTAAAGTTCTCGTATTCAAAAGGCACGTGTGATTGATTTTGAATTTGTAATATTAGCAATTAAGGTATGGTTTCATATGTTCCAGGTGGGAGATGGGATAGAAATTGTCATAAATGTAATAATGTGTGATGTTTTCTTTTAAAATTTTTATTTTAGAGCTTTTACCGGTTAGCCCCTTTGTCCACATGAGAAATAAGGTTTTAAGATAACATGTTTAACTATATGAATGTTATTTTATTTGCTTCATTATTTCTAGAAATTCTGTAAATATTAGCTAACTTTAACAATTCATATGAGTAATTTTGCTTATGGCTGTCCTCTTAGGAAATTACAGAGCTTAATCTTGATTAAGCATAATTAATACAAGCATCCATTCAATGTGTTCCAGTGCCAGGGGTAGTTTTCATTATATTCTTCGTGGTACTATATCATCATGTTAATGGGGAGCATAAAAAAAATTCTGAAAGAATGCATTTCTAACAAAAGTTACTGGACTTTTTTATATAAATAGTCCAATTTTCCACAGGAGATTGGAAAATAAACTTCGCTAGGAATAATTTCAGTGTAAATGGTCAAATTGTCTGCCTAGAAAGGTTAACCTTAAAATTCTGCAGTGGACAAAGGTAGACTAGATGCCTATGGGCATAGTGATGATGTTTTATTAATCTAGGAACATTAAGTTTCTGGTTTAGCCACACAATGGGCTGCACAATGATGAGGAACTTCACTCTTGGGAACTTCAGGTAACACACTGTTGCAGAAGCTCCGAGGGTGTTCTTAAAGTGAAATGGCATCCACAGACCTGTTGCCACAATGTAAGGCCTGCACAGGGCCTTAACAGAATGGGCAAGAAGTAAACACGTGTGGAATGAGTCAATGTTAACAAACTATTTTTAGATATAGTCTCCTGAATTTTTTGAGGCTCTTTTTTTAAAAATCAGAATTGTAGTATATTTTTAAAGTTCAGAAAATGAGAGAAAATATACCTCCTCATTTTCTCCTTTCCTTTTCACTTTGTCTCTACCTCTCTCTGTGTCTCTGTCTCTGTCTCCCCCTCACCTTGCCCCTGCTCTCTCTCTCCCACAAGTATACATTTAATTTGTATATCATTGGCTTCCAGTACAACTTTTCCATCGAAATTTGCAGCCACTGATCAATTTCCCAATTTTAATGAAATTAATAAGGCATGAGTGAGGAAGAAATAATAATTTTTAAACATAGGAAACTCAACGTTAAACTCAGTTCCTCCAGGTAAAGGAACCTAAAACACATATCTGTCAAAGAGACCTGTGGAACAATGTAGAAGAGACAGGCAAAGTTCCCATATACTTAATCAGCCAATGTCCCTGATTCCTTGAAAGTCCTGTGGGCCTCTTTAATCAGGTGGGAGTGGGGGGGGCAGGTGCACAGAGGTTAAGGTGAAGTGCTTACTAAGTTTTTTGTTAACTGAATACTTCCTGCTGAGGAGAAAATCTTAGTCCTCATTTTAACTGTTAACTTTTAAAAATTGCTCTTTAATGCTTTACTCTTCAGCTCATTAACTGTTAATTTCTAAAGATCACATTCTCATTAAAATTGAATAATGAAGAATTCTAAGAGAAAACCTTATTAGTCACGGTTGTTCTCCCATCTGTTTGGAGTTGTGACAGTTTGGATCTTACAACTATTTGTTTCATTAAGGATAAAGGCCTTAGAATAAAAGAAAATCACTTGTCATCCTTATGTCCTCAAGTCTTGCATAAAGAAGCAAGAATTAAAAATGTCTTTCTATTGAAATTGCACAGAGCAGGAATAAAAAATTAATTTTATTTGAAAATGCTACCAAGATTAAATATCCTCGTGGTTTTAAAAATAAAAGACATCACATGGCGGAAAATTATTCTAGTGGTTGCAAAACACAGTACAAACAAATAGAACCCTTGATTGATCTAAGAATGTAAAAAATCTTGGATGACAGAAACAGTCACAGCGAGGCAGTTAGTACACAGTTAATAGATTATTGTGGTAAGTAATTAAAGTTGATCATTTTCTGTCTTTACTAATATGACCTGTGTAAATTCTGCAAGAAGAAAGAACATAGTCTGTAATGTAGTAGTAAGCAGAGTAATTAATAAAATACATTTTAATTGGTAAAATACATTTGACCCCTTTCACAGCTTTAAATTATATTGTCAATTGCGAATGTGGTGAAATGTTTCCTCTTGATGTTGAATAAATATAGGTGAGTAGAATAGGTTATAGACAGATGTCTCTCAGGTAGATTGTGCACTTACACACTGTATTTAGTATTCTCTTCAGTTTGTTGCTGTATCCCCTTTTTTTCTGTCTTAGAGAACACATTTTCATTTTTTACAAACTTGGAAAGATGTTCATAAGTCTTCTGGGAAGATAACTTGCATTTTTTTAAATTTAAAAGTCAAGCGAACTGTAGATATTAAAATGAGAGAAACATTGTTCTGCTCAAATAGAAATGAGTATCCCTTTTTAACCTTTCTTGTAGAGAGAAACATAAAATATAGAAACAATATCAAAACAATCAAATTTCATTAATAATGAAAAGAAACACTTAATATCACTTAATTGAGAAAAATGAGTGGAAAGATTATCAACTTTAAAGTGTTTAATACAGACAAATTTAATCCCGCCTAAATATGGGTCAAAATAATAAGACAAATGTCTGCTTGGAGAGTTTTCTGCTGCTTGTTTTAAAACAAGGAAAACATCAAAAAATAAAACCATAAATGTTAACGTTAAAATATAATTCGTCTAAGAGGATTTTGAATTTCACACGTAATAGCCGAAAGATGGATTCTGTATCTGAAATCCAGTGCCAAGGAATCAAGTCTCATCTCAACTTTTCGTGATGAGCAGAGAGCATTCATTAAAATCACAGAGCCAAGCTCAGTCTTATTCACGATCACAGTTGAAGAGACATTTACTTTCATTTGAAGAATTGAGACAGGATAGTTTATTATATTTACGTTTGTTAATCTGGTGATAATCACCTGGATATAAAAATTACAAGGCAATTTCTGCGTAGCCCCAGGTACATAGGTTTAGCATATTTGATTGATCTTAATAATAATGATGACACATGATTATTTTTTGAATATATTGTCTCTTATACGGCTTCTCTCACTAAAAACTTGGTGCAGGTCAGAATAAACTATCCTCTCTCCTTACAGCTGCTTATGATCTGTTTAGTGACAGGAGTAAGAAAAAAAAGTATCACAATTATACAGATACCTACTGGGCTGGATGGATGGGAGAGCTAGGAAAGGTGTTCAAGGACCTCACAGCTTTGGCTACTCCTCACGTTCCGCCTCTAATAAGGCAATGATGATACATAGGTGTGGTCTCAAGGTACTCACTTTTTTTTCTAGTTTCTGTGGAGCCTTGTATTCCCCACCATCTTTCAACTATCCTTCATAAAATAATTAGAGCTACTCCAGCATTAAAGTTTGAATTATTGTTGTGCAAGACTAACTTTCAATTTGGTAATTATTTGCTAAGATGAACTACAATTTAATATATAATAATAAAACCAAATTTATTACTTGTAAACAAATCCTAGTACACAAAAATTCCTGATAAATTGACTCAGGCTGACCTTTAATACCCTTGCAAGTGGGTGAGAATATATCTGGATGAATCGGAACTGTAGCAGGAGGCTAAGGCTGGGGCCAAGGCTGACTCACCAGTAATGGATATGAAAGCGATTCATTACAAGTCTGACCTGAAGCACATTCACATAAACATTCTTAATCCCATATTCTCATGATTTTCAGCAGAGTAGTCAATATTCATAAGTAATAACATACATGATAATATTCATGTCCTAGAAAAATCAATTCCCCTAGTCTTTCCAGTGAGTTGTGAATATTAGAGATTTAGATTCCACCACATTTATTTAGAACTTACTATTTGTCAGGCAACAGTAGACAAATCATCTTGTAGTGCAGGTGAACTGGAAGTTGCTTTCAGATGCAGTATCTTGTTTAATGGTTATCTTCTTCTCTTTGAAGAAGGGAAGTATTTTCCTTACTTCATGGATAAGGACATTGAGGCTCAGAGTGCTGAAATAATATGCCAAAAGTCACGTGGCCTGTTGGGCATAAGAGAAAGTTTGGGATTCACATCTTTTGACTCTAAATTCAATCATCCTTCCAATACACATGTTTAAAAAGGCAAATTTTGCAATTTGAGGGACTTCAATGGAACTCTTCAGCAGAAATACATGATACAAGAATATTTTCCAAAAATTTGAACTGAGTAAAGACCCAGAATAAGAACATGCTTATTCTGCTGCAGAATGAGGGACCATTCTATAGACAAGATCCTCGTCATAGAATAAAAAATTGGCAACATTTTACTAAGCTTTTAAGACACATGCATCAAGAGCAATATAGCAATAATTCTGGAATGATCAATTTTCATAGCACTTAAATATTGGAAGGACTCTTGGCCTCTATAATGTCCAAGCTCTTCTCATTTCAAAGATAGCAATAAACACATCATTGGCTTATCCAGATGATATTAGCAAACTCAGTGACAGCCCTGATGGCAAACAGGTTCTTGGTCTCCTGACTCTTGGTTCAAGAACTTTTCCAATTTCATTCCCTGAAAGTCAGTTTTGCATATAGAAGAAACACAGGTGGCCTGATGTGATTGAGCTAGAGAGAAACTGTGGTGGCAAAAAAGCTTTATTGCTATAAAACAAAAGACTTCTTAGAAGGAAATAGGTGATAAAAGTCCCCTGATTTGACACCTTTCTCAGAAATATGAAATGGAAAAAAAAGAAAAAAAAGCTCTTTACCTCTGTTGGGTATTTCTTTCTTTCAATTTAGTCAATTTATGTATAACCAAAAATCTCTTTCTTGTTCTCAATTCCCCTTGAGTCATTACTGTAAATGACAGTGGATTGTGATTTTCCTCTCTTCCGAGTTCTTCCATACTACCATACTGCAATTAAAGGTCCTTCTACTTGTCAGGTACAGAAATCTTATTTGCTAAAGAAAATAAATGAATGAAAACATAGAAAATACGCTTTATTTTTTGAATGGCATTATCATATTCTTAAAAACTTTGAGTATTTGCCTAATTTTGCATAAAATTACATGAAATATTTTAATGGTATCTTAGCTCTGTAGTTATAAATTTAGGTTAGTTTTATAGTCACCTGATGTGCTTTATTTTTCCTGTTTGTAAGCTAAGTGGATTCCTTTATCTTATAACCCCAGGTCATAGGTTTGGATCCCCATACCAGCTAGCTGCCAAAAAGCACAAAAAACAAACAAACAAACAAACAAAAAAACACCTTCTATTAACCCATTAAAAAAAATTAAAAATAAATTTTTGTGAAGATGCAATGACTGATAGGGAGCTCTAGGAATAAGGCTTTTTGAACATGCAACCTGGTTATTCTATGTATAAAGAGTGATTTAGACTGAACTAAATGGTGAAAACATTATTAGAAAAACATTCAAGATTTTGTATTGAAAATGTCACAGTTCTATGCAGACTCACTGCTGGCACAATTAGTATTCTTCAATTCATTCATTCTATGTTTATGAGGCATTTAACATATTCCAGGCACTGTACTAGGTACTGGGGATTTGATTGTGAACAAAATGACACAGTCACACAGAATTTACAGTCTAGAGAAGAATAGCCTGGAGCAAATAGTCCCACATCTAATGAAAATAGTGAAATTACAATTACAATAAGTGCTACCACAGGGAGGTGCATACAGTTGTAAGAGTATATATTAAAGGAATTTATATAATACAGTAGTCAAAAAAGATTTATTTTTATTTATTTATTTTTTTTCCTCCTTTAATCACATGCAATGACCTGAGCTAATGTTACCCTATCCCTACTTTACAGATGGGAAAACTGAGAGATGAAGCAATTTGTTAAAGGCCACAGTGCCATTATGTGGCAGTCCTGGGAATTAAACCAAATAAAAAAGATTTATTTTTGAGGGAAGAACAACTCCCTCAAGTTCCAAGGTTGTGGCTGGAGGGAGCATGGCACCTTCAAGGAACTGAGAAAAAGGCTAACGGTGTCTGGAGGGTGATGGGAAAAAAGAGGTTGGAAGTTGCTTCTGGGTCAGTGGGGGACAGAGGAGCATTTTCAGTCATCATAATGATTGGGGGCCAGAGATGTCAAGCATTTGAAATACCAGGAAAGTTCCCACACAGCAAAGAACCATCACATCCTACTCAGTAGTGGCCCATCTGAGAAATGCTGAGCCCTTTAGCTATGTTAAGGACTTTTGTGCTGTAATGGAAAACCACAAAGGTGTTTTTTTGTGGGGGTGGGAAGAGGGGTAATGACAAGATCAAATATATGTTTTGAGAAGAGCATTATGGCTTCAACATGGAGAGCAGATTAAACGGAGCATGAACGGGAAGGGGCAGACCAGTTAGGACTTTACCATAATGGTCCAGGCAAAAATTAATGGTGTTGTCAGTGGTTTGAGAGCACTGGAGAGAACCTATAAGATGCTTGAGATTATTTCTCATCAGCCAACATAATAAAACACGAAGCACAAATAAAAGTTCGTTTGACCATTTAGCTCCCCAATTCATTCTTCAGTTTTATGCAAATCACTTAATTCTGCTTTAAAGAGAACGAAACATGGAGAACAAACAGCTTCTGTATTGCTCTCCTGCCTTAAGCATTAACCCAGTAGTGATCACACTACAGTCCCCAATGCTGACACTATATATTTGCCAGTAATAGTCACAGACTTTTAGACTTCAAGGAGTACCAAAAATGATCTAATAAGGCCTAGATTCTTCAGAAGAAGACTAACACTCAGAAATTGGCATGCTCAAGATCACACACCTAGTGCATTTAAGAATCAGACTAGCAACAAATAGGTAAAAAGAGAAAATAATATGATTTCTAATCTAGGGCTTTTTTTCTTCACACTTTTTCTTACTGATAATAGCAAGGATCTTAAAAAAGTTTCTCATTACCACCTACAGACTGGCGACAAATATCGTATGCCTTGGAAATTACAAAAAAACATGGAAAAGGAATTTTCATGAAGGCTGCTAAAAGTAAAAAGGAATTTTTTAAAGAACATTGTGTTTTATTTGTTCACATTGCTCTTTCTAAACATTAAATTTTAATGCTCTCAGGCAGGACATTCATTCACTGGTTTACCACAGTCCCTACCACCACCTATTGTCACTAATTCATGCTAGTTCCTGACTCTGCAGGCATTTTCCCACTCTTGACAGAAACGACTGCTCTTTTTTCAACCTCCACTCAACCAGCTCACAGCATGATTCACCATCTGTCCATTCCCTCTGTGAAACATACAGAGTGGCACTCAAAGCGTGCTAAATGCTCACAGCTAAGGACATTCATTTGTTTCCACCAGTAAAAGTCAAGTGGTACGTTTACCAAGGGTCAGCTTTGTTCGTTCCGCCAAGCTACTGATGACAATTTTACTTTTTACTTTTTTTTGAAATCACATAATTTAAACAAAATTTATGTAAGCTGATGACACATGAGTACAAAAAGGTAAAAGAATTGTTGTTTCTTTATAAGCTAATTTGAGAGCCTTGGAATGATCCAATAAATATGGGTTACTAAATTTAAATTGGATGTGGATGAAGCAAATACAAAAGATTGGGAAAATTTCATAAAAATTTAAAAGCATTTTGTTTTCAGACTGTTTCGTAGGTGCTTAAAATTCTTATTCCCTTGCATAGAAACTAAAACTAGAATTCACAGAGAATTCATTGTGGGCCAGAAAGCCCACGTGGAGAAGCATCAGTAGATCTGTACTTTAAAAAAGAGGGCTTGAGTATTATGTGCACTTACATATTTTAAATTACACTGAATTAATATGACATTAATATATTATTCTTTAATGGGTCTTAGTTTTAATCAATTTTTTTGATTCACTGACTACCTGTAGGTCTCTTATGTGATCAGTATGAAAGGATTTTATGTATTCTTAAATGCCAAAATTTAATTTCTAAAAAAATCAATATAAGTGCTTTTATATATGTGTGGGAATGTACATATATATGTATATGTACATTTTTCAGCATATCTTATAGAATCTTCACTATTATTTTCATGTATAGATATAAGGATAATAATTTTCATGATGGTTTAGTACTTACTGAGGACATTCCATCCTAAATATATTGAACCTGGTTAACATTTAATTTTGAATTTAGTAAAGGCAGATACTGGAATGAAAAAGAGTTTGTAGGCAAGTCTTATGAGGTCTAAATCGTATGCCCCAGAGAGAACATCTTGTACAGATAAAAATTACTTGTCATCTTCTAGTCCTTTCTGTCTTAAGTAAAGTTTTCAAGGCTTTGATTGTACTTACAATTTTGACACATTCCAATGCTATAACACAGACTTGACCAACATAACAAACTTATACCATCATAGAAGAATTCTTTGGCAGTTTTTAATGTGATGTTCTCAAGGTCTGTAAAGTCTATTTTTATAGACTTTGATTATGACCGGTAATACTCACACCCTAGCCCTTGAACCTGACTTTAGAAATCCAAGTGTATTAAAAGCTATCATCATGAATGGTGAAAAGCTCATAAAACTTGGTTTACTCCCCAAAGTAAGTTTATCCTCTAATGTTGGGTTATTTTGGAACTGTGGATTGTGTGAACTTCTGCTTAAACAATCAAACAACTCATGAACTTCACTGATGCACTGAAATTCATCCAAAAATTGAGGACATATTTTGCTTAAGTTAAACAGAAAGCAACAGCTGCTTATTTAGCAGTGTAGGAACTCCTTAAACAGAGGAGAAAGAGGAAGAGGAGAGGAACATAAAGGAGAAAGTAGTCAAATGATGGAAACAAATAAATGTGTTTGCTTTTAGCTTGAGAGGATGCTGTCAGCCAGCATCTTTCTTCTATGGTCTTTAATTGTAAATCTTCTTTGTTTTCAAAAATCGTGTTTGGTTCATACATGTCTTCTCCAGGAAAACAAAATTATAGAACAACTTTAGGTAAAAATTTAAAACCTTTTGGATTCAAATATCTTGATATAAAAAAAGGCAAAAGTAGAACAATGTAAATAATCCACTAAAAATATCTGAGAAACCACTGTTGGCTATAGTGAGTCCTATTATCCCTAAGGTCTTAATTGTCAATGCCACCTATTTTTCATTTTACCATCTTCTCTCCTGTACAGTTAGGTGTCATTCCTTCATTCTTCTGTTTTTAAAATACTAGGCCCTCACCATAAGTTTGGTACCATGCTGGGCCCTGGGGATACGAAAATAAGAAACACCTGGTTTTTGGCCTCTAAGACTGTCATCCTATTTTCTCCACAGAGTGATGAATTCTTTGAAGGCAAGCACCTATATCTTTACTTGAAATCTTAGAGTCATAGAATTTTAGAGTCAAAAGAGGTCTTAGAAATAATCTATACCAACCCCCCATACACCAAGCTCTCCCAAGATGGCTGAGAGTCCAGATGGTGAACTGACCAGAATTATTTACCACCTTCCTGCTAAAACTCCATTAAAATGACACCCATTAACAATTACAGAATACTAACCACATGCCAGGCACTACTGTACCAATTTTACACATATCGCTGTATTTAAGCCTCATAGCCGTCTTGTGAGGCAGGTACTATTATTACCCTCATCTTACAGAAGAAGAAACAGAGGCACAGAAAGATCGTCATCTCCCTGTTCAGAGTCAGTAGAGGAGCAGGGATTGTACTTGGACAGTCTCACTTCTGAGCCTGCTCTTAACCACTATGCTGCTCTGCTTCTGTAGATCAAAGAAAATGTATTTTAAAAGGCAGGTTATTAACAAGGGAAGAAAGCCAACTCTATTAGTTTTCATCCTATGATATTTTTAAGTCAGCTGATATTATGTAGCTTGACTTTCTTCATCTTATTTATCAAACTTTAACCTGTTAATTTAGGCCTTTTCTAAGAATTTCCAAAAGAATATGTGCCATATTTCTAGAAATAATTTCAGAAGAGGGGTTTCCATATTTAACTCATAGCAGCTTTGCTGGAATAAAGTAGATGCATTACGGTCACTCCCCTTAGTAACAATGATAGCATACTAAGGTTCTATGTCCCATGGACCACATACATGAACATATCTGAGCAAAATTATGGCTTCTCAGATGACCCTGCAGGGCAGAGAACAGATGTCACAGACATGAGAGAAAGGCAAGATCTGTTACTTTTTATCTGAAATCTAACAGAAATAAGAATACAGCAGGCAGACCCTGTGCACGACAATCAAGCAGTAGAAAATTGACTAGTTATATTTTAAGCACTTCAGGATGAAATATCTGAGAAATCAATCTTGAATGGGCAAAGATTAAGAGGGGTCAGGTACCCATCTTTTTTTTTTTTTTTTAATCTTTCTACTGTTTAGTATTAAGATACAATTTGCTTTTATGAAAGTCCACAGTGTATGTATCTTACTTGGTGGTTATATTTAGGATCTGTTTCAAATATTCAAATTGTTTAGCAAAGTAAAAATGTTTTGAATTACATTATACAAGAAACTAATGAAGGATAGTTAAAGGAAACTGCAGTGTGCTACTAAAATCGGGAGTTCCGACTGCAGTGTCTCCCGGTTTGTTATATTGGGTGTTTTCCTACTGTCTGTTTGTAGGTCCCCACACCAGCCAATAAAAATTTAGAAAGTTCATAATCTCCTCTCTGGATTGATTCTATGCTTTTTGCTCAGTGAAAAATTGTAGAAGAGAGAACTTAAGCAGAATTCCTTATCTTATGGTTTAACGTCACCCCAACATGTAATTAGCAGAGATAAAGTTCAGAGAGGCATGCAAATGTTTGCTAAGTCCTATGAGACTTCTGAAGTTGCTCATTTTGTCTAAGATTTTTAAAAAATGAGGTGCTGGGGCCCCACCTGGGGAACCAGGGCATCGAGTCAGGGACTGGACACCCCACCCACAACCAGGCACACCGCCAGCACCAAGGATCAGGCCAAAAACATCACCTCTGTGTGGGTGGCCTGCCACAGCCACAACAGTAACCATGGCTGCTGCAAAAGTGGTCAGACGTCACAACCACCACACAGAAGGTCCACCAGCCACTGGAGTGCATTGACGCAAGGACAGTCACCAGCAGAGACCAAAGAAGAAAAGAGGATATCTCTCTCCACACAGCCCATTCCAGAGTGACAGAAGAAACATCTGCTTTATGATAATATTAGGGGAACTGAACACACCTCTCAGCATTGGACAGATCATCTAGGCAACAAATCAACAGAGTAACCATTACTCTTTCAGGAGGAGAGAGAAATTTAGGGTTATCAGTGGTGGGACGGAGAGAGAAGGGATAGGGAGAGATTAGACAAGAGGCATAAATAAGTACAATTTGTAACAATATACATACTAATAATATTGATTTGATCAACCTGTCAACGTTGAATCCCAAAAATACGTATAATCAATTATGATTCAATAACAACAACAACAACAAAAATGAGATGCTGGTATTGAGAGGGCTCTGTGTCCTCAGGCTAAGCTTGATTTTATTTATTTGCTTCCACTTGAAAGAGAAGCCCTTTTAGTTGCTGAGTGTCTTTTTTCTGATTGTCTCCTTTGTTACTGTTCAGTTAGAAAAACACCTCTTTCTGTGGAAATGAAAAGGAATTGTGTTGGAAACAAACTATGGGAAATTATAATTATGCCTGGGATATTGTCTTTTCTGATTATCACTAGTTGATATTTTTTGGATAGAATAATAACAAATGTAAAATTCCAGCCTATGAAATTCTATCCAGAAAGAAAATGCAATATTTGTTAAAATAATTAATCCCTTTGAGATGATACCTGTCTTGTCTGTTGCCTTGTCTATCTTAAACTATAAAATTTTAAGTCTAGAGATTTCCCTTTCCATATGACATTTTGGGAATTTAATACCAGAGTTCAAATAATACAATGCCATTGCCTAAGTAATGTATTTTATGAGACTTCATTTGTAATGTAAAAATATTTCATATTACTTTAAAAATATATTAGTATTAAAATAAATCTCATTTTATTTCATACTTGAAATTTCACTTGTACAATGTTCAATTATGTAACAATAGAAAATCACAGACTAGGAGTAAAATTGCTTGTCGCTTAATTCTAGATTAGCCATGAATTAGCCAAGTCATTTGTCCTCTCTGAATTTCTGTTTCCTCTCTTGTAAAATGATGGTTATAATTCTTAGAATATTCTCTAAAGTTTCAAGTTCTGATATTCCAGGACTCCATGTGTAATTGCAGATACACTGGTAAATTAGCATTTATAAAATTTTTTTTTAGGAATAATTAAACAACCAAGGACATTTTTAAAACCTTACTATAAATTTATATTATTTAATTTATTAATTCAGTTTATAAAACCTCATCTTTCAGAAATAGGCACTTATTGCCAAGCCACTCTTTATCAGGTAGCATGTCAATTGCTTTCCTCTTTAATGCAGTAAGTTGCAGAATTGCATATCTCCAAAATGCCACATGAAGAAGCTGGACAGCTTTGCAATTTTGCGCAATTAAAAGATAGCTGTACTTGTTGGTGGTCCAGTTCCTACAACAGTCCTGAAAGTCATTTGCTTTCATCTAGTAACTAGCTACTATGGTGGTAACAGATGACTTTTAAACAGCTGTCACAAGCTGAAAACAAAACAAAACAAGCCACCCACCCATGTTATGTACAGACAGCTTGCCAATAGCTGAAATGAATCCTTCTTGGAGCATTTTAACAAACAAACTTTTTTTAATGGTTGTTACAATTAAACAGAAATTCACAAAACTCAGAGAAGTTGGCTTCATGTTTCCCGTAGACCTAATTCCCTATATTTTCTAATGGGATCTCAGTAATTAGTGGTTTTCCAGGTGCATTTAAAATGTGTTAAGTGCCTGCAGGAATTGGCTTTTTAAAACATGCACAAGCCTTCAAATTTTTCAATCTCAAGATTATACTACACGCCCCACAAGGAACTATGCTGTCTTATGTTTGTCCACAGTTTGGTGCTTAAGTTGCAATTAATATTAAATAGAAAAAAAATGAAAATGAAAAAATTCTGTGTCATAGGCACAGTTTTTCTTTTTTTAATTCCTTCTCTTTTAATTGTCACATTGCCGGTTTCCTTGTTATCCTGAAAATCATGAAAGTAATCACTAACTCCTACTGGAGAAAAAGCTGGGGTGAGTGGTGTTCTGGGAGGAGAGCTTTTAGGGTTTGGGGGTTCTTAGGCACTCCTGGAGAACTCATTCCTGGGCTGTGGCTAATTGAACTACAAACATGTCAGTCTGACAGCTGTAACGGCTTATGCCTTATGTGTTGCAATGTCTAGCTTTCTTTTACTTGCTCCTGGACAATTTCTCCCTGTCATGAGACTCTGCCTTCGCTGAAAGACTGAGCCTGTGTTTACACCTGTGTTTACCTTTGATTGAAACTAGGCAGACGTCAAGTTTGTGGTCTGTCTTCTCATGACTGGCAGGGCTAAAAACAAGACGTGAGAATAAAAACATGGCTTTTGATGAAAAATGCACTCAACAGGTGGTTTTCTCCTCTGGTGACTGACATAGTTATCTTCCCTTGAGACACGCCTGAGCCTCATGTCCTCTATATTTTTGCTTTCAGATTCCATGTGGACGCCTCATAAACAAAAATGAGAAACACGATGAGAAACTGGTAATGTTCACCAATCAGTCTGAAGATTCTGAAAGGTAATAACATTTTATTTAGAAGTTATATGCCCCTAATAGTAATGTACTGATTAGAGCATGTTTGCTTTCAGACAGAGATGACAAGTCTATTAAGATAGGAAGAGAACTATCTTGGTGGAACCTCATAGCGTAGGAAAGAAAAAGACGATGGGTCATGGTGTGGACTATTTAAACACCTTTCCTTTTTTTGCTCTCTGACAAGCAAGAGTCATGGCAGGTTATGGAGGTTATTTGGTTTTTAAAGTATTTGGTAAGTTTCCATTGACAAGCATTGGTGCTCAGGATGATTTCTCTTCAACTGAGCAAGTTTTCTCCTAGTAAACAACTCTGTTTCACCAGTAAGGTAAAGAAATAGCTTTATTTTTTCTCCTAATTTGTTTAATCTTTAGTTCAGGTACAGGGTGAGAAGTTTACTAAGAACCTTATCAAGAAATTGCTTCCTCAGCCTCTTTCAACATTCCATCACTCTTTCCAGGATTTTCTCAAGCCCCATTCTACTCATTGGCTCAGAGTTATTTCTTTACTTGTCTTTGACACCTTTTATGTGCACAGTATTGTGCTAGCTGCTTGCAGAAGATGAATCAGATACTGCCCTCAAGCTGCTTGCACATACCTGAGTAAAATACATGTTCTCATTTTACCTCATAAAAGAAGCACAGATAAACTGCTCTTGGGAAGTCAGAAGAAGGTGAGATTTTTAGATATAAGAATGGAGCATGAAGAAGTTGTTTGACCTAATTTCCAGCAAAGAGAAGATGGAAAGAAAGATGGAAAAAGAGAAGTCTTGCCTCCTCAATAAGATTTTATCTACCTTAAGGGAAAGACTCAGCATACAGCAGTATATTCCCCTTGAATATTGGGGGTCTACAATAAGCATTGATCTATTTCATATAACATTCTATGAAATGTAAGTAAAATATAAATTGACATCACAGGAGTTGTCTAAGGATTAACTCATTATATTGACAACCTCTAAGATACATAGATGTTATAGAAACATAAAATAATATGTATGATGTTTAATGATTTCTAGGAAAGGTGATACCCCATTTTCTTTCAGTAGCAGAAGTAAATATTTGGCAAAATTTTACAGTTTGAAAAAGAATAAAAGAGGGAAGAAAGGAAAGAAAGAAAAAAGAAAGGAAGGAAGGAAGAATGAAAGGGAGCAACCCATTATTAATACAAAGAGGTAGGGTCACCCCCACTGTCCCCCCATACCCACAAGCCATCTGCTTCCATGAGGAGAATTGTAAGGACTCTGTAAGCTCCTGAACACCACTCTGTTGCCTCCTCTTGACAGCAATGCATGTTAATGTTTAGATTCTATTTACCAATGACAGAAATTACAAATAATTTAGTAGTTAACATATTTTTTTCTGCAGTGGCTAAAAATTTGTATTTCTGAGAAAAAGGGAGAGGGATAGGTCCTTTGATAGTAATCTAAAATGTTCAGGAGATGATTTTCAAGTTAACCTTTAAGGTGTATATGACTTGGGGTGCAGAGGGAAGGACGAGGAGACAAGGCATATTCTACAGTCCCTGCCTCTGTCTCCGTGGAAGTGGGAAAAAGAAAACAGAAGAGAGATGAGGGCAAACGGGGCAGCAACAGGAGAGCCAGTGCCTGCATCATTTTTCCCTCTTTCTCTCCTGAACTCGCTCCTCTGGAATGAAAACTCTGTAGGTTCTGCAAGGGTAAAACCTGCCTTCTCTTGAAGTATTATATGTTGGTTCTATGGTTGCTATACCCAGCTTCCTTTCAAAGAAAAAGTAAAGGAGTGGAGGAAACAACGTTGATTCTCAGTGTGGGGGATTACCAAAGTAAAAACAATATTTTATAGTTTTTATATCTCCCTTTAAAATAGCCTTGAAGCATGTTGTTTTAAAAGCAGCCCTACTCATCACGTGAAGATCCTTGGGTCATCCTTTTTTTTTAGTTACTCTCATAAGCCCAGTTCCTCATTTTAACTTTTTCTAAAGCAGATGTTTCCCTGTCCTCACATTTATTTTTGAGAAGTGCATTTTTAAAAAGTGGATTATGCATTCAGAAAAGTACAATTATAACTTAGCAAGGAAAACTATTATGATTCACTTTAGCCTGAAGTAGAGCTCATCTCAGAAGAACAAAATGAATCCAAGTTCTCATGAACTGCCCCCTTATCTGGCGCTTAACTCATTCAAGATACAAGTCATTCAACCTAGTATTAAACATGACCGAATACCATCAGTTATTCATTGCCTTCTGGTACCAATATACTGGTTTTCAGATGCACTAAGGAGCTCTTATGTCTTTTCCTATATTCAAACCATTCAAATGTCTTTATGTAAAACACTGGCATACTTTAAGAATATTAAACAATACTTTTGTCTTTATTTATTTTTTTTATATGAATAGCACACTCCCTTCCAGATGCAGTATTTAACAGCCAAACAGCTGCTGGCTATTAAAACTCTCTTAAAGCTCCATTTATTTGTTCCTAAAGGGAAGAGAAGTGTAGGGACATTTATGAGGTGACAGGCAGATGTTTTAGTTGGAGCAAGACGATGTATGTGATAAGTGAAAACTAAAATGATCATTTGTATGATATCAGCATTTTTACAATTCTTTTGGCTTCTTTATTTTTAACCACCTTCTTACCTGACCCTAGATTAAACTATTCTAGAAAGGCAAAATAACAGGCCATTTATATAGTTGCTGGCCACACTGGAGAGAAGTTAATGGTATTATACACTTTTTCATGAAGACAGAAATCCTTAAAGATTATTTTCTGTCCCTTCATGTTATTTTCTTAGAAGAGAAATCTATTTCGAAAAGCTGAATAAGTATTTTTAATGACACAAAGAACATCATAGATCATCATAATTTTTCTCACAAATTTTACTAATTTGTTTATTTATTGCAATATAAATTTCAGAAATTACATTTCTTCCAATTAATAAACATCAAAGTCACTTTGGGTTTCTGGGCAACAGTCTGATTAAGTTTCTTCTCTTTCCAAACTAAGAAAGTAGCCTCTCAACCATGTGTTTATGTGTAATATATTAAGTGAAATTAACTTTTCTGGGGTGGATAAATTTACAGAGACTTAAGAGGAGGGGCTTTGGGAAAACTTGTGCTTTTAGCCGGGCTCCATAAAGCACATTTCGGAAAAGCCTCTTCCATGCAAACAACACCCATGGGATAAACACCAACTTTCCATTTTCTGAGGCCTTGCTTATACAGAAGGCCCAGAAAGATATCTACAGTGTATCTTTTGTTCTTTTTAAAATATTTTCTGATTGCAAAAACTCTTGGATTCAATGTAGCGATCACTTGTAAAGCTGTTAGTATGTGCTAGGAAGTATTTGGGAGATATTGCTGGCAAGAACAACAAATTAGAATTTTCCTTAGAATCAATTTATTTATTTGGGAAAAGTATACCGCCTGCCAGCATGAAATTTGAGTGTCTGGAGACTGGAAATCGGCCAGTTTTTATCTCAGTGGAAATGTCTTTGATAAAAGCTGTGGAGGCACAGAGCTTGCTTGGAGGTCTGTCTATGTAGGCCGCAGGCATGTAGGAGACAAGATGTAGGCAGTTGAATAAGTTATAAGTCTGTTCTTTTTGTGTGTGGCAACTGTTAAGGGTTGCTGTCTTTTTGCAGAAGGCTTCAGAGTTACTCCTTCTACTTGGTAATTAAAATGCACAGACCCTCGAAGACAGTACACTGAGTTTCTGTGGCTTGAATTTGAAGCAGTTCCAAGCTGATTAACATGATGGAATATATTGCATTAGCAAAATTCTCATTTGCAGGGCAATTTGGAAATACCAAATTCGCAACTCTCTCTGGTACTCTGACAAAAAGTTATGTAAATACATTAGGTGAGGAAATAATGGGAGAAAAAATGAAGGGACTCAAGTTTGGAAAATTCAATTTGGTTTTGGTTTGGATCTTTTCTCTTTTATTCCTTCACATAAATTGAAAATTTAAGGCTGCTGGGTGAGGGAGCCATGTGGAGCCGCAGTTCTGCTGGCTGGCACCAGGGAGGGGGGCAGGGGGAGCTCACCTACGCAATGCCGGTTCAGGGCACCAGGGCATCACATTACATCAACAAGCTCACGTACAAAGACCATATGATCATCTCAATAGATGCTGAAAAAGCATTTGACAAAATTCAACATTCCTTCATGACAGGCTCTCAACAAATTATGTATAGAAGGAAAATATCTTAACACAATAAAAGCCATTTATGACAAGCCCACCACCAGTATTATTCTGAATGGTGAAAAATTGAAGGCCTTCCCCTTGATAGGAACAAGACAAGGATGTCCACTCGCACCACTTCTATCCAACATAGTGCTGGAGGTACTAGCTAGAGCAATCAGGCAAGAGAAAAAAATAAAGGGAATCCAGATTGGAAAAGATGAAGTCAAACTTTCTCTATTTGCAGATGGCATGATACTATATATAGAAAAACCTAAAGACTCTATCAAAAAACTCCTAGAGCTGGTTAATAATTTCACTAATGCTGCAGAATACAAAATAAATGCCCCCAAATCAGTAGCATTTACATACTCAAATAATGAATTAACAGAAAGAGAAATAAAGAAAGTAAGCCCATTTACAATTGCCACAAAAAAATGATACCTAGGGATCAATTTAACCAAGGAGGTGAAAGACCTCTACAGTGAGAATTACAAACCACTTCTGAAAGAAATTAAAGAAGACACAAAAAGATGGAAAGATATTCCATGCTCTTGGATTGGAAGAATTAACATTGCGAAAATGTCTATACTACCCAAAGCGATCTACAGATTCAATGCAATCCCCATCAAAATACCAATGACATTCTTCACAGAAATGGAAAAAACAATCTTACCTTTCATATGGAAAAACAGAAGACCCCAAATAGACAAAGAAATCCTGAGCAAAAAAAACAACAAAGCTGGAGGCGTAACTCTGCCAGACTTCAAATTATACTACGAAGCTGTTGTAACCAAAACAGCGTGGTACTGGTATAAAAATAGACATTCAGACCAGTGGAGTAGAATTGAGCATCCAGAAATCACTCTTCAGGCTTATAGCCATCTGATATTAGACAAAGGCAACAAAAATCTACATTGGGGAAAATATTGCCTCTTCAACAAGTGGTGCTGGGAAAACTGGATATCCATATGCAGAAGAATGAGACTAGATATGCATCTCTCACCATACACTAAAATCAACTCAAAATGGATTAAGACCTAGGTATAAGACCCAAAACTGTAAAATTACTAAGGGAAAATGTAGGTGAAACACTTCAGCAGTTAGGTCTGGGCACAGACTTTATGAACATGAGCCCAAAAGCACAAGCAGCAAAAGGAAAAATAAACAAATGGGGCTATATCAAACTAAAAAGTTTCTGCACAGCAAAAGAAACAATCAACAGCAGAATGAAAAGACAACCTACAGAGTGGGAGAAAATTTTTGCCAACTATGCATCTGACAAAGGACTAATATCCAGAATATACATAGAACTCAAGCAGCTATACAGTAAAAAAAATAAATGACCCAATTAAAAAATCAGCAAAGGAGCTGAATAGACGTTTTTCAAAGGAAGACATACAAATGGCCAACAGATACATGAAAAAATGCTCAACATCACTAGTCATCAGAGAAATGAAATTTAAAAACACATTGAGATACACCTCACCCCAGTTAGACTGGCTATAATCAAAAAGATGGTGAATAACAAATGCTGGTGAGGCTGTGGAGAGAAGGGAACACTATTGCACTGTTGGCGGAACTATAAATTAGTACAACCACTTTGGAAAACAATTTGGAGGTTTCTCAAACAACTACAGATAGATCTTCCATATGATCCAGCAATCCCTCTTCTGGGTATATATCCAGAGGAATGGAAATCATCATGTTGAAGAGATACCTGCACTCCCATGTTTATTGCAGCTCTGTTTACAATAGCCAAGATATGGAACCAACCTAAATGTCCATCAATAGATGACTGGATAAGGAAACTGTGGTATATATACATTATGGAATACTACTCTGCCATAAAAAATAATGAAATACTCCCATTTGCAAAAACATGGATGAACCTGGAAAAACTTATGTTGATTGAAACAAGAAAAGCACAGAGGGATAAATACCTCATCTGCTCACTCATATGTGGGCTCTAAGAGAGAAAGGAAGGCAGGAAAGAAAGACCACAGTAGTGCTGTGATCCAACAGAGGGAGGGAACATTCCTAGGGCCACAAATTGGTGTTGAGGGGAGAAGGGGAAGGGGAGGGAGGTTGGGGGATAATTGGGAGGGGACAAAGGGTACAAAAATAATTTCTGGTAATGGGTATGCCACCAGTATGAATCTGGCCCCCACATCATGGGCAGGAGCGGGGACAGTCGGCTTTGTATCTCATGAATATTTGCAATAAATAAATAAATAAATAAATAAATAAATAAAATGTGAATTTAGAATTTTAAAGGTCGAGAAATATCTCAAATTTTTTTTTATTTGGGAATTCCAAAGAGTTTGGCCTCATTTTCCTACCAAGTATTTTTTTGCCCCTTTTTAATATCAATATCTGGGATTAGTTCTCTTATTAATAGACTTTTTCATGAGCTTAATTTTTAAAAAATAGTACAATCTTAAACCAAGTTCAGGTCACTGTAGATTATTCAGAAGATTACACAAATGCAATTTTGTTCTTTCCCATTAAATTTTTTTTTTCTCCCTCCGATATCTAAGTAACATCAAAGAATACTCTGGAAATTGGGTTTTACCTATAGTCCTTTTCAGCTAAATTCCACTACAAATGGTTTCTGTTATCCTGAATTTAAAACTGAAACTATACCGACCTGGAAGGAAATTTGGCATACAGTTTATTTTAACCTCCAGCAATACAGTCTTATTTAGAATATTATGCATAATTTCCTCCTCTAATTAAAAGATTACCAGTTAATTAACAAAATGTTATATAACTCAATTTTCTCTTTTGCTACCATAGACATTTTCTCTGTGGTCCTATAAATATGACTCTATGTTTTCTTAAGGAAATGGAGGAAGAAACTAATATTTGCTGAACATTGGCTATTTTACCAGACTGTAGTGGGCACATCACATAAACAATTTAATGTAACACTTTCAAAAAAAAAAAAAAAGAAAAAAAGAAAATTTAAATTTAATACCATCAGTGGATGGGTTGTTCATCTCTGGTAGGCCTGCACTTGGTGTGCTACATATGGGTCTGTTCAAATATGGGCTTATTTCAGAGAATAAGCAAGAGAGGTCAAGAATTCGTTTGAAATACATTGAATACAGCTCACTTTCAGTGATCTATATTATTTGCTAGTTTTCATATTGACATAAGACTCTAACCATCACTTCATATATAGTGCTCTGTTAGACAGGATTATAATTACTTAAATCACACATCACCTCACTTTCTAAGCCAACTGAACTAGAGAATTATTTTTCCATTTCACATCTAGGAAATATGTCTAAGCCAGGGATATTTCTGGTTTCCAAACCCAATTATTTGCATTGTTCCTACTATATAAGTTCCTTCATTCTCTTTATATTACCATACCATTGTTATCAATTGTCACAGAAAATACCAGCAAAATGAAAATGCAAAATGAAATTTATTTTAAGATTCAAACCATTTGGTGATTTTCCTTTTTTCCTTATATTTTTCTTGGTGCTACATCACACTTTGTTTTAGAACACAACAGTAGGCTGTGCCCTGGTACACAAACAGGAAGTTCAATGTAAATTTTAGCAAGAAAACTTAGATGAGTTTCTGCCCTATACCATCATTATTATTAATGCTTGAATATGTTACTATTGGGTGCTATTATTCATAATCATACCTCATATTTATGTAACGTTTTGCACAGTTTGGAAAATCTTTTCATATTTATATCTAAATTTAGAGTAGGTTACAATTTACATAGAAAGGTAAACTTCAGTGTGTGGTTCTTATTTCCAATTTTATCCACATCTTATCCATTGATTGGCTAGTTGCTCCTACAGGAAAAGAACTGTTCATGGTGAGGGGCGTGTGGTAAGTGCTCTGAAAATGTTTATTGAATGGATGGACAAGTGGAGCCCAATGTAGCCTGTAACGTTGCTCTGCTCCTATTCTAAGCAGAGCACTTCTCTGATCATTACAAATTAACCCCACCTTTCCATCTTTCTATCCTCTTTACTTTTCTCTTTCTTCTTTGAAAGTAGTTTTTATTTTCTAATTATAAAATTAAAGCATGAGTTATATTAAGTCAGTTCTTTCTGTGTATGGCAGTTCTAAGAGTGCTGTATTTATACACAAGTCTTTAGTGTTTGCAAAATATGGACAAGAAAAAAGAAAATAAAAGTCACATTTAATCCCACCATCCAAGATAACTACAGGTAGAATTTTTCAGATCTCTTTCTCCCTCTCTTTATTTTTTTCTTTAAAAGAGGGATCATAGTAAAAAGACTGTTTTTAAAACATTTTTTAAGTATGTATATTATGAATATTTTCCCAGGTAAATATTTATCTTTATAGTATCCAGTTATGTATCTGTATCAGTATTTATTTAATTAATGCACTGAAACATTTAGGTTGAATTCAGTCTTTTACTATTTTACTATTAGGAACAATGCTAATAAAAAAAAAAAAAAAACCTGTACTTAAATTTTGGGGCACGTTCACTTTTGTTTTCTTATGGTGAATCCTAAATGAAAAATTGTTGAGTGAAAGTGCAGAAAAACTTAAGACCTTTGATGTGTATTTCACAGAGGTCTCAAGCAAGACACAGCACCAATTCACCTTCCCTACAGGAATAAAGAGAGTAATTTTGCTACATTATTATTTCTCCAAGTATTATTCACCGTTGAACCAAGTACTTCGCTGTGGTCAAAATCTCTTTCCTAACAATGGATGCTGTTTTTCCCTGGAGTTGAAATTTGCTCTTTACTTCAGTTGGTTAGCTTTCTAGATAGATGTCCCTCTCACCAAATGAGACAACCTATCTACAGTATTTTCTCAAGAGTAAATCCCATTGGTCTTTTTTTTTTTTTCTTTTTTCTAACACACTCACTTCTGTCTTTCTCTCCAACCTGGATGGTTGCTCTTTAGCCTGCAGTGCAGATTTTTTCTGGAATTTTCTTTACCACCTCAGAAATTCTGATTTTGGATCTTTCCTAGCTGTTGAATTTTTCCCATTTCTACTCATGGGCATACAATATTTAAAGCAAAAGTACGGGAAGAGATATCAGACTACTGCAGTTCACTGTGGAGATTTCCACGCAGCCCTCACCTCCACCTCAGTCCTCCTCTGTCCTGAGGTCCTGAATCCAGAGGCCTTTGGTTTCCACGTCCCAACAGAATCAGTCTCTGGCCATGCCTGTTGTATTAAGAACAGCTGCCTGACTACATGGGTTCATGTGAGAAAAGACAGCAAATCTGTTCCTTTGTTTTCAACTTTTTCTTCAGTCCTCTCCAGTGGTCAGCCTCTCAGAGAGTCTATGGGGCAAACTGTTCTCACTTCTTGATGGCTTTTCTCTCTGAAGACATTTAAGGTCCTCTGCTCTGGTAAGTCCATTACAATTTCTGCTTTTCTTCTTCCAAAAATTGATTGAAAAAAACTCATCCACTGTTTTCTTCTCTCCCAATTCTTTTTGTCCTCGTGAGTTAATAATGGTTTAAAAAACCATTTCCTGGGATTTTAACAGAGCTTTGAGAAAAAGAGAGGAATGAAATTTGTATGTGCTATAGACTTTATCGATATAATGCTTATCAGCTTATTATTGAAACAGAGTAAACCAAGATCAATTTTAAGAATCGTTTTATAAGACTCAGTGTTTAAATATTAACCAGACTTAATGTTTTCCAACATTTTCAAAGTTATGGCCAGTGACAGGATGAATTATCCAGTGTATTTACTTTCAATTAACTTCATATAATATTAGCTTATCTTATTTAATAATTCAGGCTTTGCACCTCAATTCTACCCCACTCACCTCAATCCCCGCATTGTTACGTTTGTATTTGTCTGGTATACCTAGACCCATCCTTTATATTTTAGCCTCTCTGAATCAGTTGGTTTGGGTGTGCCTCTTCTATTCAGCATACATAGATTTGGGTTTGGCTTTGTAAGCCACACTGAAAATCTTACTCATTAAATAGCTGAGTAAAGCCTATTTAGATTTGCTGATATGACCAGTATATATGATCTCAATTCCGTCTCATTATTCAATATTAATATTAGATTTCTGTGTTTCTTTTCTTGATCTGTTTTCTTTGTTCATTTTTACTATTTATTTTTGTATTTAGGAAAGCTTGTATTTTGTTCTAGTGGCTGCCTTTACGCTAACTACTTTTAAAATTCCCTTAGTCCTTTTTTTTTCTTTACTGAGGCTTCTGCTATTTGGCTTGTTAGATTTAAATGATGTCCTGTGACTCCTATGAATTACCTATAAAGCTGTCACTAAGCTTCTCCTGAAATTTTTTAAATTACTTTTGCTCAGTAGGAACACATACCGTTTGCATAATACTTTTTCATACTAGTTCTCACCTTTGTTTTAATCTTGGGTATATTCTTAGACCTGATATTTTAATACTCTTCAGTAGTCTTTTTGCCAAAGTTTCCTTTAGATTTGCTACATGTAAGACAGCTTAGCTGGATACAAAATTCTTTACTCATACTTTCCTAAAATATTTTGAGAATACTGCATCTTTGTCTTGCTTTGCATGTTTCTGTCAAGAAACTTTGCAAGTTTTTTTTTTCCCTAAAGGATTGTACTTTTTTCTGATTCTTTAAAATTGGATAGTTTTACTAGACTCTGTTTTGTAATTTCTGAGGTATATGACAAGTGTTTTCAACAATAAGGTTAAGATTTTGGTTTTTTTCCTCAGAAAGTTTATTTAATTATATTTTAAAATTGTAGTTCTACTCTATTGTTTTCTTTTCTTTTCTTTTTTTAATTTTTTTGGATTGACTCTATTTTAATATTTCATTTTCATTTTCTGTTGGCTTATTAGCAGTCCCTTATTTTTGTTTCCATTGTTTTATTTTCTTATTTAGGAATATCCAGTGCATATTGAATCTTTTTACGCTGTTCTTCTAAATCTAGCACTTTTTTTCTGATCCTATTTTCTTCTTCATTTTATTTTTGGTCCTCTACTTAAAGTCCCTTATTACATTTGCAGTCAAATTTATTTTCCCTTGAATACTCTGTAATTTAATTTTCGCCTATGAGATAATTTATATCTTTTTTTTTTTTCAGTTTCTGTCTTGAATTTGGTCATCTCATTTTAAATTGTGCTTTTTGTCTACTTCTCTCCTAAATTTTTAAAATTTATGATTTGTCGTGTTCTTTTATATCTAAAAATGCTTACTTAGAGATGTTCAATGCTTACTGAGATGGGTGTCTTGCCATAGTTTTCCTCTGCTTCATGTTTGGTTTCTTAAAAAATACTTTCATTAGCTGAAATCTTTTTATTTTCATTTTCTATTTTCTTCTTGCAGTTTTTAATGGATGCTACCTGTCATTTTATAATGCTTTTGAAATGTCATATTTTCCTAGACCGGGGATAGTAAGTGTTTCTGTGTAGATATGGTGAGGGTGTGTCACTAGATTCCTTGTTCGAGAGTACCCTTCTTAGTTGATATAGATAAATGCTTTTTCTTTAATAGCTGGTGTGTTTTCAAGGTTGGTTTATTTTCTGATTTTGTTCTGTAGACTCGATTCCACAGCTTGCTTGCTTCTATCCTTTCACCACCAAGATTTGGCGCTCCTTTCCTCCTTCTTCAAGTCGCCATCCTCTCCCCACAGTGGTGGCTTCCCAAGGCTGCTGCTGTTGGGAGACAGTTCTCCATCAGTCTCTCACATTCATGGGTGTCTTTCGAGCACAGGCCCTGGCTGCCTTTGTTCTGGACTATCTTTCCAAAGATAATTATAAAACAAACATCTTTGGAAGATAAAAGTAATGTCTCTTTCTGAACCAAAGGGCACAATTGTTTACAGTCTTGGAAGAGAGTGTCTTCCTTTGTAGCAAGAGTAGACATTCACTGTTCAATAAAAAATATACAGCTTCCCTCAGATCAGATTTCCTCTTCCGTAATGCAACCCATTATTGCAAGTGCACCTTGCTCTCTTTGCACCTCACTGTGGGAATTTGGCTTAAGGAACTAACTCAATTTATAACAAATGCTGATACTATGGCTACTGCTATTGCTCTGAGCAATGAAGTCCATTGTCTCATATAAAAGTCCCACCTTCTCTGCCAGTATCCATGAAACAGTGACAGGCTAAATTGTTAGCTTGCATGTCCTCATATTTGGTCTTTGGGTCCCCAGCAGCCAGGTCTCACATATGTTCTGAGTATTTTCCCACTCAGAATAGGACTTTTTCTTCTCTCTTTTTTTTCCCCCCAAAATACACAATTTTTTAAAATTATGAATATTTTCAAACAAATACAAAAGCAGAGAGAATATTATGATAAACCCCTTCACTATCACGGCAGCTTTTATAATATTCAATGGATGACCAATCATTTCTTCTATGTCCATACCAGCTCCCCCAGCTTTGGATTATTTTGAAGAAAATCCAAGAAGTCACAGGAAAGGCAGGATACACAATTGATTCTTTCATTTACCTACTTTCAGAATACTGCATACTCTTTCTCTGGGAGTTTTTATTGTTCATCACCACTCAGCTCCCATGATTTGCTCCTCTTTTCAACCCAGTCTTCACCAGATTCTGCTCTGGCATGGCTTGCAAACCTGGCTCAAACCTGGTTTAAACTGAAATTTGTGGTATTCTCTGTCTCCTATTGCTATGGACTGAGTTGTGTCCTCCCCAAATTCATATGTTGAGCCCCTAACTCCCAACGTGACTATATTTGGAGATGGGGCCTTTAGGAAGTCATGGATGTTAAGTGAGATCATAAGGTGGGGCTCTGATATGATAAGATTAATGTTCTTACGGAAGAGACACCAGAGCGCTCGCTCTCCCTGCACATGCTCAAAGAGGTTGTGTGAACACACAGTGAGACGGTGGCCAGCTGCAGGCCAAAAGAACGGGCCTCAGAAGGAAATCCTCCTTCCGGCACCTTGCCTGGACTTTCTAGCCTCCAGAACTGCGAGGAATAAATTCCTGTTGTTTAAACCACTCAGCCTATGGTATTTCCTTATGGCAACCCAAGCAGACGAAGACAACTATTCATGCTACAGGTGCCTGTTAAGAATTTTATCTGGGGCCGAGACCGTGGCGCACTTGGTAGAGTGCTGCACTGGGAACGCAGCAACGCTCCCACCGTGGGTTCGGATCCTATATAGGACTGACCAGTGCACTCACTGGCTGAGTGCCAGTCACGAAAAAACGACAAAAAAAAAAGAATTTTATCTGCTTTTTTTGTTGATCTGTAAAGATTTAGGAAAATGTGTGGAGGAATTTGGATTAGGCAGCTACTAATATCTGACAGGCATCTAGAGGTCCGGGCAATAACGTATTGGGAAGTATTCCCCGAGAGAACCACAAGTACTTCTATTATCAAAGGTATGATTACCAAAAGTGATTCAACTTAAGACTATTAAAAAATGTCCAAGAGTGAAAGGATTTATTTCATCTCTATGCAATGGCAATCTTTCCTTTATCATATGGTATAATTTATTAGAGTATGGTGAAACCCCTTCTCATCAGCAGCTCAGGGTAACTCACATCTACCCTTTCGAGCAAGGGTACTCTTACTTATTTATGAATAAACAGCATCCATATCTCAATGACACACTTAAAATCAGTATTGTGGTTGAGTGTGGTATTTTGAGTCAGACTGCTTGAGTTCAAATCATACTTTTTAGGTAATTCTAATCTTTCTAAAACCTTCCCTTTCTCATCTTCCTGATAGGGATAATAATAAGATTAAATAAAACATTACTTGTAGAGTGCCTGACACTATAGTAAGCATCAGTCATTACAGAGATGTATTTAAAACAACCAACTAGGGTTATGGCATAGAAAATGGCTTACCTTAGAAATATTTCAAATTTCAATAATTTTCTCTTTACTTAGAAGCAGTCATGTAAAATTAGGTATAACTATACATCATCACCAAAAACGTAACACTTACTTATTTTTTTCAGTAAGAGATATTATAAGAAGCACCTAAGGTAGTTCTTGGCCCACAGTAAACTTCAATAAATATTTGCTGAGTAAGTGAATAAAAATTACATAATAAAATGATATAATTGATATTTATCTAACCCCATTTGGGGTCAAAGAGTAGAGGATCTTGAATCTTCTGCAATTATTTTATGAAGACTCAGAGGTCCAAATAAATATGATTTTTGCCATAATTTTATTGGTCCACATTTACAAGGCTAATCCAGAGCATTTTTATTTCCTCTGGACTCACTATTCCTTCTATGTATAATGTTGCTTACTTGGGTTCATGTAAACATCAATTATTATAGTGTGACGTCTTTCCTCTTACAACAAATGCTTGGTTTTTTCCGCATCAATTCTCCAACACCAACTGGCTGTTCCACAATTCAATTCAATTCTGACACTATTAGGAGTCAGGGCAGACCCCACAGGTTAAGGGCTTATTCTCATAAGACTACCCCCACTTCAGATGCCAGTTGCAAGTCCAAGTGACCATCCATACTCCTGATCAACTGACTTTAATTTCAAGGGTTCTCACAATCCCCTCCTCGGGTTTGGTAACTTGCTAGAGTGACTCACAGAACCCAGGAAAACACCTGTTTTTTACCAGTTTGTTATAAAGGGCACAACTCAGGAACAGCCAAATGAAAGAGATGCATAGGGCAAGGTACGAGTATGGGGAGGGCACCAGCACAGAGCTTCTTCCAAACGTGCCACCATCCCAGCACATCAAGGCATTACCAGCTCAAAAGCTCTCCAAATCTCCTTGTTCAGGAACTTTTGTCTCCCTATCTCCAGTCCCCTCCTCTCTCTGGAGGTTGGGGGTGGGGTTGAAAGTTCCTACCTTCTAATCATGCATGTGTTTGGTCTTTCTGATGACCAGACCCAGCCTGAAATTATCTAGTGGCCCCACCCTGAGTAACCTTATTAGCATAAATTTAGGTGAGGTCCAAAGGGACTAGTTATAAACAACAAAAGACATCCTATCATTTAGAACATTCCAAGGGTATTAGGAGATCTGCGCCAGAAACCAGAAACAAAGACCAAATATACTTTTTATTATATCACGCCCAGTTCTTGGCCTCCTTATCTAAACTGCTATTCTCTGTGTGGTCCACTGTGCCCCAAATCTGTAGGCTCATTGCTGTTGTTTTCTCAACAATACCTTCACTCAGTGTTAGAGCATTTCAACAGAGCATTTTAAAATCACCAAACTTATGAAGTAATACAGACAGTAAGATTTAAAGATATATAGCATCTGCATAGAATTAATTGCCTAATTAATTCACATTTAATTATTATTTCTTCATTGATGTGTCGGTTTCTACCAAATTGAATAGATTTAATTTTAATGGAATTTTCTTTGATTTTCCTGGGACTTGTTCATTGCTCTTTTTGATTTAGAAGTTTCTGCTTTACAACTGTCAAAGCTTACTGTCTTCATGTTCTGAGTTAAAAATATATCATTGATCATTGTTGTTTTTTTACTGATCTTGAGGCTTTTTTTCTCTGAACTTCTGAACAATTCTCTGACCATGAAGGGTCCCTTCATATTTCTTCTTCAATTTCCAGTAGTTAACCATAGCAACAACAACAACAAAACAGCAAACAAACAAAAAAATATCCAGACCATATTTTTACTTATATGACTTTTCATGACTGCTCTTTCCCAGTAAGAAGATTTTCCTCTACTTGACCACCTCTTTCACCTTTTAGCTCTTTGCCCTTTGGAGCCAATACTTAAATTTGTTTTTATTTTGAATCGAAAGGTGAAGGAGCAAACCCCATAAATACAAAATTAGATATTTCTATACCCTCACGAGCTTAGTACAAGAAAAAACTCAGGAAGTATCCAAATCTATCATTTCAACATCTTTAAATAAATTTGTCTTTAAAAATTCAGAACACTAATGTTTCTATGAGAAAATTCCTCTGACGATAATGAATAAGTTGTAGATTATTTTAAAGGAACAAGTTTATCACCATTATAATTACCTTACCTGAGGATCGGGGAATAACAGCAGTTTCCTTCTTGTGCTAAGGTGCGGATTGAATAAGATTACACATGTAAAGTGTTTAGCAAAAGGCTTACTTGGATCCAGGATTGCATATTCATTTGCCTCCTCAGTGTGTCTACTTAGGATGTCTAACAGACATCTATCCCAAATGAGGGTCTCAGAAAAAAAGAACTCATCTCTCTATCGCAAATTTACTTCTCCTTCAGTCCCTTTCTCAATAAAAGGCAACTTAATTTTTTGCAGTTGCTTAGTGTAAAATAACTTGGAGGCATCCTTGAGCTCTTTCTCTGTCTCTCTTTCTCTTCCTACAGGCTAAATTCAAATTACACCCAGAATCCAACCTTTTCTTTCCACATCCCTCATTACCACTAGTCCAAACCACTAGCATCCTTCGCGTGCATAATTTCAATAGCTTCCTAAATGTCTCAGTACCTTTATCCTTGCCTCCCTATAAACTATTCTAAACCAAGCATCCAGACTGATCTTTCCAAAATATGTTACATCAAGACCCCGTATACTCAGTGTTAAAAGCCAAAGTTTTTACAATACCCACACAAGCCCTCCTGGAGCTGGCTCCCTTTTACTTCTCTAATATGATCTGCTACAACTCCCTTTTTGCTCCCCTCTATTCCAGTCCTATTTTTCTCCTTCTAGCTCCATTCTAGTCATATTTTCCTCCTTACTGTTTGTTGGACACGACAGCCAAGCTCTAGCCTTAGAATCTTTGCACTGGCTACCTTTACAGGTAATACTTTCTCCCCAGTAAGCCACATGACTCATCCTATACGTCCTGCAAGCCTTGCTCAAATGTCACTTTTAATGAGCCCTACCTTTGATCACCCCATTTAAAATTACAAACCCTACCTCCCCAATCCAAAACCCCATAGTCCTGATTCCACTTACATTGTTCTATATTTTTTCTATGACACCTGTTATCTATTGAAATTCTAACTAGTCAAAGAACTATTGCAAATAGGAAAGGGAAAAGATATTTCAGTGGATTGAATGTTCCCCCAAACTCATTGAAGCTTAATCCCCACTGTAAATACTTAGAGTGGGAAATCCTACTATGATAATTGAAAGGTGGGGCTTTAAAAAGGTGATTAGATTGTGAGGACTGCGCCCTAGTAAATGGATTAATAGGTTGATGGTTTAATGGTGGTCATGGGCATGGTTCTGAGGGCTTTAAAAGAAGAGCATGTGAGAGTTGTCCCTCTCTCTCTACTCTGCCATTCTGCCACGTGAGACCCCTATTTCACTGTCACCACCAACAAGGCCTTCACCAGATGTGTTCCCTGGACTTTGGACTTCCCAGACTCTGAAACTGTATGCAATAAATTTTGTCTTCTTACAAATTACCCAGTTTCAGGTATTTTGTAATAAGCAACAGAAATACAGACATCCATAAAGAAAAATCAGTCAAGAATCATACCTAACAATTACAGAGGAGAATAAGCAAATGAATAATAAACAAATTGAAATATGATCAACATCACTGGTAGTTAGGAAAATGCAAATAGAAACAACAGTGGAATACCCATTGTTGGCAAAGATATTGATAACATCTAGGGCTGACTTCAGTTGTAGAAAAACAAGAATTCTTACATATAGCTGACAGAAATGAAAATTATTATAACCAATTTGTAAAATAACCTAGAAGCATTACTAAAATTTCAATGTTCATACCCTTTGACCCAACAATCTAACTTCGGTAAATCTATTCTACATAAATAAAATGCCAGTGTCTAAGAATATATCTAGACAGGTATTTCTATTATGCATTAATTGTAATGACATTAAAAAGAAAAAATAATTACAAACAACTTGATTCCATCATAGAGAAATGATTAAATAAATTTGGTCTGTTCATAATTTTTAAATATTATTTGGCTATTAAAAATAATTAGTTAGAGCCATATTATAAACATGGAGGAATGTTCAGAGAAATACAAAACAACCAAATAATTAGCAGAGTAATGTATGAGGGTACTTTAAAAAGTTCATGGAAAGATTTGTATTATCTTGCAATTCTATTTTCCCACAAACTTTTTGAAGTACTCTCATATAGGACTATACTTATATTTTAAAAAGAAAGGAAGAGGAGAAATATCCTGTGCATTAGCATGTACTATATGTTTATATATATACACACACATATATGTATACTCATATTTGTATGAGCACAGAGGAAAATATGGAAGAGTGGTGTTACTATTCATTATCACAGCAGAGTGGAACTGAAGGGAGAATAAGAATTCATTAACTTTTTTTATGTTCTCTAATGTTAGCTTATTATCTGGGTGTACTTTTATAATGTAAAAATGTGCAATAAAGAAAAAGTTAAACAGGCTACTATTTGAAAATACATGGTCTAGTACTTTTATAAATAAATAAAAAGTTTATGTATCATATCAGATGACCTAGATTTTTACCTCAGTGTTCCAAAAAAAGTGACATTTAAAATCAATTATATGATTTCAACCTTAGATAGTTCCTTTTATTTATATATGAGAAAAACAAGATCCTCATGCACACAGCAGGTTCTTGGTGTATGAATACTGAATAAATTAATGCACGTATTAATATTAATTAATACACAAATGAATGAGCTAAGTACTTGCTGAAATCACAGCTAGTTAGTATGAGGTATGTCTAGAATCCAGGTCTTCTGATCCCAGGTCCAGGGCTCTTTCCATGACAACAGTCTTGGGAGAACAATGTGCAGACATGTGTATTGCACAAAGCAATGATGTGCTTAGCTAGAAAAGGGCCACAAACATTCTAACACTAAATTTGCCTAAGGCAAAAATCATTATGCTTCTCGTGAAGAACCATAATTATGTTTTTCTTTTAGAAAACCTGTTGTTTTTTATTTGGGTTTTGGGGGTTTTTTGTTTGTTTTGTTTTTGCTTGTTTGTTTGTTTTTTGAGGTTTACAAAATAATGCTTAGAAACTAATTTTAAACACATGAAACACAAAACAATGCCTAATCACCAGATGTTCCACTCTGGAGCCTGCTGCTCTGTAAGAAGCCAGCCAGTGACCACACACCGTCTTGCATGGAACGGCCTTGTGGTTTCTGTGGGGCATCCTCCTGTGGTCCTTTCAAGCACTAAATGAAACATCAGTACGGCCACCCGGTTGTTCCCTGTCATGGAACATTTGATTAGCATGTTTTCTGGACTTTCCTCACACCTCAAAACTTCCTTTCTTGCCCCTACTCATCCAGGCTCATCAGAGGCATCCATTGATGTAGCTTAGAGTCCATTCACAAATCAACCATAGTTCTTACAGCCACCAAATTTTCCCCTTGACCTTCAACTCCTACTCTTGTCCCCAGAACACAGTTCCACTTTTACTAATATTCAGAGTGTCTTACCAAAAAGTGACCTTTACTTTCACTCTCCCCTAGCAGATCCAAAGAGCCAGTTTCACTTTGTGAAACTTCCCTTTGGGTTTAGTTCCACCCATGATAAGTTATTTTCCGGCACAGCTGTGTTTGTTCTCTTGATAGAGCCTGAGCAGAGGACTTGAAATGGACAGCTGGGCTGGGGTTCCAGATATCTGCTGAATCAAAAGGAACAAAAAGCTTTCTAATTAAATTAAAACAAAAACAAACAACAAAAAATTTGTTGAGGAAAAGATAGCTAAGGTGCCTGACTGCTGACAGTAATTCCCTAATAACGAAATCAATAACTTTGGTAGTGAGTGTCAGACAATTTCTCTTTGAATGAGTTTGACCTGTCATAGGAAAAGGGTTTTTTCTAATAGGCAGCTTGTTGGTGGTTACCAAATGCACCACAGGAGCCTGCTGGCCAGAACACATGTGTTCACGGGTCTCTTTGGGTATCTGGTGACTACCAGTGACCCAACAGCTGCCAACTGCCAAAACTCTGTGTAAAGATGAAAAACGTTGCTCAGAAGTGTGGAAAACCCCCTCAGCCTGACAAGTTTTAACTAGGTATAGTTTCGAGAAATCGGGTCTAAATAAAGACTGCTAAGGGCCCTACTATAAAGGTTTTGAGAAATCTTGGACTGTAAATATTCCTTTTCTTAGTTTAAGATTTCTCAAAGGGAAATGTGTAATTTTTATAGTGTCTCCATAAAAACTCTTCTGCATTTGTCCCAGTAAACTCATTGTTTAGCATTCTCAGGTAGGGAAGGTGTTACCTATTTGGTTGAGAACAAGACAAGAGGAAGTTCCATTAGCATGTCTGTGTCCTTTTGGGGGCAGTATGGGAACGAAGTGAAAGTGGTCGCAATGTCTCAACCTACAATGGAAGAAATGCCAAATGCCATCCCAATATTGCCAGGTAAAGGCTCTGCCTCTGGCAGTGGTTTTTAAGAGGTGACACAATTTCCAGAGCACTGCTAGCCTACGCAGTGCCTTTGTGTAATTGAGAAAAAGGTGTTCCTCTTCTGGGTATACGCAGCCCATGGGAGGGCTCCTGGCTGGGCAGTGGGCAAGAATGGAATGGGCAGGACCCCAGCCTTTCCTCCTGAGCCAGCTGCTCTTACACAGCAACCTACACAACTGTACTTAGCTGACAAATCGCCCGCTCTGATGTCACCTCAAAAGATTAAGCTTCCTCAGCTTCCTTTCTTGTCTGCGGGTACCAAAGGGGTGCTTCCCCTCTGGACATTGTGAAGTTGGGTTTACATGCTCGGCTTTCACTTCTCTGGGACATTCTTCTCTAGCTGTTTCAGCCTGGCACACACAATCAGTTCCAGTTGAATATGGGGGAATTTGGGAGATAAAAATCGGTTCGGTGATAAATTTAATCTCAGATCTCTCAGCTTGTCAGGGGTGGAAATCTTTAATCAATGGTTCCCAGTTGCCACTTCCTTTCTAATCCATTAGCCCCTGCTCATAACCAGGGCCTTCGAAGTCCCTGTTTTTCCTGCCCATCTACTGCTGGCAGGCAGGGGTATTTCCAAGCTACAAGAGTAGCAAGATTCTTTTCTTATAGGCCCCATGCCCAGCTTCTTTTACTTTTAAATGAAAACTGCTGTCTTAGTAACAACCAGCTTTGTAGGTATATCTTTAAGCTCAATATCCTACAGATATCATAAATACTCGTATTTTACCCAACACTCCCTAGCTCTAGTGTCCACCCTTCCTGGTTCCCCGTGGGTGTGCCACCACGCATCTCCATGAGTGCTTCCCAGGTTACCTTTTCTCTGGATTTTCTCTAGATTTTTTGTTTTAAGGTTTTGTCTGTTTTTCATTTCAAACTGTCTACCTCTTCTCTCTTATCCTTGTCCTGATGTTTTCAATTGGGCCTGCCATGTCGCATCTGGCTTTGCTCAAGGCTTTTTGTTTGTTTGTTTCCTTTGTTGTGTTTTGTTTTAGAATTTCATTCAACTTCCTCTTAATTTTTTACAACTTTGTATCTCTGGCCATCAAAGAAGATCTATTTCCTTTTTGAAAGATCACTTTGAAATGTTTACCATCTCTTTCTTATTACCCTCCCCAATTCTTCATTTCCATTTAAAAATTTTAGATACCTCAGAGCTATATGTATATTTTATGACATTAAGCACTAGATGCTCCTGTAGGGTCACAGATCAGGCCATACTCACTTTTGAGAGGAGGGATGTTCTTATATTCTATGATTTCGTTAACATTCTCTTTGAACCTACTTATATTTTCCAAACAGGTATACTAAATTTTTTAGCTTCATCTGAAGGCAATCAATCTTCCTCTTGATCAGTTTAGTTTACCTTCGCTAGATCTTCTGAGTCATGTTTATTAAAGAATTTCACTGTAAATTCACTATAGGTTTGTTCAGAGGCAGGACAACGTTGCTGTTTTTGTTGCTTTTAAGAGAAAGGTTTTAAAAGCTCCACAAAAGCAGGGATTTTTTTTTTTTTTTTCTCTTCTGTTTCATTCATTGATATGATATGCCAAGAAAAGTGTCTGGCCCATAATAGGTGTTCAATAATTATTTAACAAATGAATGATAAAATCTAGTCATTTAAAATTTTTGCTCTGTAGCACTGTGAGGATGATTTTGTAAGCAAACAATCTACAATGCCTTGTAAACCTCTTTGTAACTGAAAGTTTAGTCCATAAGTATCAAACCCGTGTGTTTTGGGTCATTTTTCCTCTGAATGCAGTTCTTTACAGTGAGGATCATGAGCTACTTTTTTAGCTTATTCCCATAAGCTTGTGCATCTTTCCTGTAGTTTGTTCCTTTTGCTTTAGCATTTTGGTTTGAAAAGGCTTAAAAATGTCATTGTTTACTTTATCTTTCCAGTAATTTATAAAAAAACAGAATGAAACTTCTCCTCGGCCAGGTCCCTAAGAGAACCTAAATATTTATACTCACCTAGAAATATGTCTATTATCCATTCCTTTTAGTTCTTTTCTAAGATCTGTTCTTAAAAACATAACTAAACATTTTCATATTTACCCAATTTTTAAAATTTCCTTTGCTTGTAATTTTATTGAATGTTTCACATGTGTATTTGTTCAGTCAAATTAAGATTTGTCCTTACAGAAACTTTTCTTTCTGTAGCTTAAATTACTTTTAAAGTAGTGACACTATATCATGACATTCCACTGCTCCCTGATAAGGTCTTTGACTTTCTTAAATGGCTCGTCTTAATAACAAGAATAATATCAGCAATCTTTATTTCTCTTTACAGTGGCTAACATATTTTGAGCAAGATTCCGAAATTTGCCCTCGAACTTCTTCAGAATTGGATGATTCCTGATTTTTCTTTTATGTTTAGTATCCTGGCTAGGTTTGGAATAGATACTCTCTGTGCTGGAGCTTGGATTTTGGTGTTCTTAAGGAGAACTTAGTGCAGGAACACCCCAAATCTTTAACAGTAAAGCCCAAAACCAAGTTTCTTAACTCTTAACAGCTATTTGCTTGTCACTTATGAGTACCATTTTACATTGCACTGATAAGTAGTCCCATCACTTTCTAACTGTTTTTTGCCCATCTTTGGTATATTTGAACACTGAATTTTTTAAAGTTCATTAAGCCTCACATTTTGAGTCAAGTCTGCTTGTGTTTGTTCTTGAGTGATTTAAACTGAATTTTTACTCTACCCATGGATCTCTTTATAAAAGGGATCCATGGGTAGAATAGAATTTTCTTATTATATATATATTTTTAAAAAGCTTTTAATGCTCTGATGATACATTAATCAGAAAAAGTAAAATATAAAACATTACCTATTCCTAATCCCAATTTCAAGAATACATCTATACATAGAAAGAAAATAGGAGCAAATCTACCATGATTTTATTCTAAATTTTCTCCCTTATTTATTTATTTATTTATTTATTTATTTTTGGCAGCTGCCCAGTACAGGGACCTGAACCCTTGACCTTGGTTAATACAGCATGCTCTAACCAACTGAACTAACCAGCCAGCCCCTATTTATTTTAACAGTTATTACAAAAATCTTTATACAAAAGATTAAAGTAATTGTTTTCCCTGTTTATTTATTCAGCATTTGTTGAGACTTTGCTTGCTACATATCTATACTTATTTTCAATATGAATGTTTATGTTTAAGCAGTTATTAATTTTTTCAACTTCAAACTATATACTTTATATCATGGTTAGTTTATAATTCCATTTAAAATATAAGTGTGACAGATTCTCTGGTTTTCCAAATCTCATTGGAATTCCAAATTTAATTGTTATGATCTCCATTACATAGTCAACCACACACAACTACTTCCTGAACTAGTTCCTGATTTTTAGTTCTTCAGGACCAAATATGTATAGGTCCACTTCTTTTCTTATGGTCTTTTTTAAAACACTATACTTGTTGTAGAAAAAAGATCTATTTATTAGTTTGTCTATTTATTAAAGGTGTATTTCTACCATCATTACTAGTTGATCTGTCTAATTCTTTACCTTCAGCAATTTACTCACACAAGTTTAAAATGGATCTTTTATCACAGAATTTTTTTTTTTTTTTGGCAGCTGTCCAGTTTTATAGCTTTTGCATCCAAAAATAATGCTGTGATAAAAATCCCTTTTAAACCATGTGATGTTCTCTGATGTCAAGGATCATAACATTGTGCTTTAAAGAAAAATATTTCGTTAAAGAAAAAAATCCTTTTATTAACATTTCTTTCTTCTGCAATCTCATCCAAAATTATAAGGATACAGGCAGTTGATTTTAAAGGTTAATGGGCCTCACACAAAGAGATTTTTTTTAAAAAATGGTTGTCGAATTAAATGGGAAAAATGTCTTTCTGTGTTTTTTTTACTGTGCATGGATATTAGCACTGACCCACATTTCTAAGGGCAGGCTTCTATAATCCAAGGATTTCAATAGAGCCTATTTGTTTATTATGAGAAATCCACAGGGAGGTGAAATGCCACCCATTAGATAGAACAAGGGTAAGGACATTCAAGGTTTGGGGTTTTGTTCATTTATTTTGTGTTTTTTACAATTTGGACTTTAGATATTATGGTGGGAATATTTTATTTCATTTTCTGGAATCCTTGGGAATGAACAGACCATGAAAATAATTGATTCACACAAATGCTCTTCCTCCACGTCCTTTTAGAAAAACAAAATAAAACACTAAATCATCTTAGTTGCTTTGGTTTGTGCTAATTTCACAAATCCCAAGAAAGATTTATTGGCCTGCATCTTAGTTCCTGCTACATAATGAAATGCTAATTTCATTTTGATAAAGTGATTCCCGCGGTAGACATAAGATAATTTAAGTATCAAATAAGATCTTATTTTTAAGTTTAATATTTTAAGTACTTTTTCTTTCACTTTTAAGATAATTCCTTTTTTTTTACATTTTTTTAAACTTTGTGTTTTTAAGAAATTTTAATTGGCACATTGTAATTATACATACTTATGGAGTACAATCTCATGTTTTGATACACATATATGTTGTATAATAATAAAGTTGGGATAGTTCAATCACCTCATGCATTTAACATTTCTTTGTGGTGAAAACATTCAAAATAAATTAATTTCAAACTTACCCAAAATTTCTAAGAAGTGTACAAAGACTTTTTCCTCAGCCATTAGGAAGTAAGTAAGTTACCACTGGGTGATTTAGTGTGCATTTCCTATGAACAAGGACATTCTCCAATATAACCACAAACAAACATCAAAATCAGAAAATAAACATTGATACAGTACCACTATCTAATCTTCAAATCTTGTTCAAGTTTGGCCAATTATACTGGTAAAGTCCTTCATGGAAAAAAGGATTCAATCCAAGATCACACATTACATTTAGTTTTCATAACTTTTAGTCTTCTGCAATCTGGGACTGCCCTCAGTCCTTGCTTGACTTTCATGACACTTTAGAAGATTACAGGCCTAGTATTCTGTAGAATGTCTCTCAATTTGCTTTAGGCTAATGTTTCTTCATAATTAGATTCAGGTTATGCATTTTTTTTTGGCAGAAATATCACAGATGTGAAGCTGTATTTTTTTAATGCATCCTATTACGTGTCGGACTTCAAATTTTTCTTATCACAGGTGATTTTAACCTTGGTCATGTGATTAAGATTCTCCAAATGTAAAGTGTGCCAAGATTCTCCAAATGTAAAGTTATTCTTCAATATTTCCTTTAGTATTCACTAAGCATTTTTTGGGGGGGGAGATTATGAAATTATGTAAATATCCCATTCTTCATGAAAATTTCAACCACTAGTTTTAGCATCCACTGATATTTCTTATCTGAATTATTTCAATGATGGTTGCCAAGTAGTGAATGGTTTTCTAATACCATAATCTCCTCTGCATTTACTAGTAGACATTCCAATGTAAAAATTAAAAAAAAGCTCTTTAATATAAAATCCATTTATGTTTATTTTAACATTTTTATCAGTATAGATTAATAATTCCTATTTTGTCTAGTAAATTATAATGCATTCCTGTCATTATTTATTTTGATGTTGAGAATGTCCCATATTTAATCAGTTCTTTGAGTTCTTCCTAATTTCAGGCACAAAAAATAAATTTGAGGTTCATCAATTTTATATTCATATCAACACCACAAAAGAAAAGAATAAATATAGATTATTGCAATCTTTGATAGAATCAACTTACATATGGCAACTCAATGTCTTTTAACATCTCCGATGGCATGTTCCCAATCCTTTGATCTAGCTGGTAAAGTGCAAGCCACTTTTTGTCAGATCCCTTGCATTAGTTTTGTTAAAGGTGGTACAAAATAGCTGAATCAAATCACAATCAGTTATTAGTATGTTAGGGCAATTCTATGTATTTATTTAATTTATCTATTTATCTATTTACTTTTTGGCAGCTGGCCAGTTCAGAGGTCTGAACCCTTAACCTTGGTGTTATCAGCACCAAGCTCCAATCAAGTGAGCTAACCAGTCAGCCCCTAATTTTATTTAATGAGAACTGTTTCTCCAAAGCTTACAGGAAGAAAGCTGCTTGATGTGTCTATTACATAAATATTCAACATTGATTGCAACTTAAAAAAAAACTTTATTGAAAAAAAATTGTGCTCACTTCGGCAACACATTACTAAAATTAGAGCAATACAGAGAAGATTAGCATGGTCTCTGAGGAGATGAAAAGGAAATTCACGAAGTGTTCCATATTTTATAAAAAGAAATGCTATCTACCCTAAGTGAGTCTTTGTGCAGTACATGTATGTATTGAAACAACACACTGTACCCACAAAATATATAAATAAAATTGAAAAAAGAAAACAGTTTTAAGATAAAACAAAGAAATGAGCTATAACTATTACATGCACACCACACATTCTCTACCCCTCACTCTCTGTCTCTGTGTCTGTCTCTGTGCCTTGCTTTCCCTCAACTAAAAATTCAAAAGGAAAACCTAAGGCAGAGTGTGAGCTACATCAGAAACTACTTTCTACCTGAACTAAATATAGACTGCCCTCTAGAGGCACCATAAAATAAATGCAATATTTCCAACAGCAAATAAATCTACTTAAAACTCTGTAGATTTTTCAGAAACAGTTCTTATTAGAGAATTACAGAGAATTACCCTACACATAATTATAACTTATCATGATTTTATTTGACATATTTTGTACCACCTATAACAAAACTAATGCAAGGGATCTGACAAAGAGTGACTTGAAGTTTATCAGCTAGAGCAAAGACTTGGTACATACCATCAGACATGAGAAAAGACATTAAGCTGCCATTTGTCAGTCTGTGTAAAACTGTTATGGAATATCCCAAAGATTCCATGCAAAAAAAAAAATGTTTGCAATAATTTATTCGATCATTTCTTTAACATCCACAGACAAATAAGGTATAGACTGAGACTGGCAAAGAGCTTCACCTGTCAGTCTCACTAGGCTTTGTATCTCCTTGTGTATGTGAACACAAACCCAAAAAACATTGAGGAGTTTAAATCAATAATTTTAATCTTATCTTGAAATGAAGTTCAAAAACATGTGTGAAAAATGTACATTTAAACTAACATTTCAAATAATTTTATTTTTCTCTTGTGGCTGGCCATTTCACCCTGGTCCATCACACCCTGAACGTTAGTGTTATCACCACCATGTCCTAACCAACTGAGCTAATTGGCCAGCCGTTCAAATAAATATCGTTTAATGATTAATTAAATAGAAAAGTAAAGTATTTCTACTGTAAACTTTTGTACAGTTCTCAAGTATGTGGGTATCTAAGTAATTTAATATCGGAAATATAGTCATGAAAAGCACACCTTTCTCACCATTCTTGCTATAACTTAAAAGAATTTGAATGAAATTATTGTATCAATGGTTGTTTCTTAAAGAAAAAAAGACATTTCAAATATTTGTCCTTATGAAACTCAGCTTTAATAATATTGTTTTGAGTTAAGAGAACTATTTTAAAATAGTAATGTTTTCTTATACTAAAACAACTTTTATCTAAATACATAGTCAGTACATAATATGAGAAACTAGGGAAAATATTGTAATGATGGAACATGACTTTAGTTTTTCAGTCTTCCTAGTGAATGTCACAACTTGGAATTGTATCTGTCTAAACATTAAGATAAAGTAGAGATTTAGGGCTGACCCGTGGCTCACTCGGGAGAGTGTGGTGCTGATAACACCAAGGCCACGGGTTCGGATCCTATATAGGGATGGCCGGTTGGCTCACTGGCTGAGCGTGGTGCTGACAACACCTAGCCAAGGGTTAAGATCCCCTTACTGTTCATCTTTAAAAAAAAAAAAAAGATAAAGTAGAGATTTGAGAGCAACATTTTGATAAATTAAAAGAAAACTATAGCTGACATAAAAATGAGGTTATATCAGGTGAGTATCTTAGACCTAATGTATATCCTATTTTGCTTTTGCAGTATAGACACAACCGTATAATGAGTCACTTAATGTTCCTGTAGAAATGCCCAATACCAAGAACATTAGCGATAGAATACATAACTTTGCTTTGCATGTATAGCTAGCTTAATTTTGTTCTCTTCCAGATGTTCAGAAAATTGGTGCAAAAGCATTAACCGGGTGATACAAATGTTAAAGTATAAGTGCCGAGGTTTTCTTAACATAAATATAGAAGCTTCACTTTGTTCATAATGTTGGTTAAAAATTATGTTTCCAAATTATATTAAGTGAAATAAGTCAGGCACAGAAAGAGAAATACCACATGTTCTCACTTATTTGTGGGAGCTAAAAATAAATAAATAAATACACAAACAAACGGGGGGGGGGAGAAGACACAACAATGGCAATTCCTTGAACTTGTTAAGACAAGTGAACAGATGTGATGTTGATGGGGGGAGAGGGGAGAGGGAGGGGGGAGGGAAGAATCGGTACAGGGACATGAATATCAACTACATTGTATATTGATAAAACAAAATAAAATAAATAAAGAGACTCTGAACTTTGAAAAAAAAAACTATGTTTCCTATTATCTGAATCTTTAAGATTGTTCACTTTTTATAGACTCTGCTTCTTCAAGAAAATGGAATCTTAAATAAATAGAAAACCACCTTGATGACAGCATTCCATACTAAAACAATAGCAATAACAAAAACATCAAGGAAGCTACTACCCCCTATTGACCCATAAAGCCATTAATCTGTATTCTTCCTGTGTTCCTGTCAGAGGAGAATTTTGTGTAATTTTCAACTGCGTAATAAATGGCAGGGAGAGCAGCAGTGCTTGCCTGACTTCTTAGTTTTTCTCATTTTTGTCTGCTAGGGTTCCTGCTCCCTGGAGTAGAAGAACTCCCATCTTAGCATACCTTGATCTTCCAGGCTTTTCCTATCCATGAGATCTAATGTGGCATCATTCTTCTCAATAAAAAATCATGAGAGTTTGTTAGGGGAGTATCAAGTTTACTATTTCCTTTGGTTAAGGTTTTATTCTTATTCATATTTCTTCTTGAGTATAGACCTGTGATACATTTAATTCCGGGGAATTTAAAAAGGACTTCTGATAGAAGTACATGCAGAGTAGAGTGCATCTGAAGAGGACAGGAAAGCAGCCTGTGCAGGACTTTTTAATAGAAGCTTCTCTTTCAATATCACCTTGTATCTGTTGACTTCAGATCTAGTTGTTCTTGATGATTTGTTCTCTTGTGGTTTAATAATCCTGCGAGGCTCTGGAAATGCAATGATAAGCAAGCTAAACCTGTTTCTGCCTCCATGGGGTTTATAATCCAATGGAGAATACACGTAAGTAAATACACACTTATAATAAAGTGTGATAAGCTGCATAACAGGTGAAGTGCAGGTTGTTATGGAAATACATAGTTGAGCAACTTACCCAACAATAGAGTTCAGTGTTCTTCCCACATCTAAGGTGAGAACTGGAGGACGGCTGAGATTTTGCCAGGCCCAAAGGCCAAAGTACGCATGTATCAGAATATCTTCTGCTGAAACACTGTATATTCGTAGGTTCTGTGTCCCGTCTCAGTTGTCATTCTGTTTTGTGAATGAGATTGTTTCACCCATGCACAGCAGTCCCAATGAGGAGGCCAAACCTATCTCAGGAGGATATCTGTAGAAGGATGTGGTTTCTACAGAACTTTGCTCATTGCTAACCTTTCACTGGGGTTGAACCAGCACCTGCAACCACACCATCTCTTCTCCCATCTGGCTGCTCTGCCCGCACGGTCCTCCTGGCACAGCCACAAGAGGATTGGCTCAGTGTGCGGCATGAGTGTACGGTGACCTGGCACATCACAAAGGCGGAAAGGAAATAAACAAGGATCCAGCCAAGAGTGTAGATTGAGAGCAAATAACAAAGTCCATGTTTATATAAAGTGGCCCCCATCCCCTGGGCTTTCGTTTCAGACATGCAAATACATTTTAGACACTTATTTAAATTACTAAAACACAGCCTCGGGTAAAACTTTAGAAATATTCATCTTTTCCTGAAGACAATGCTACTTTAAAAATTCTCTGAGCAAACCCTTTCTCTTCTACTACCTTCTTAAGCCACGACTGTTAGTGTTTCCAATTACTGAAATAATTAAGACACCAGGACTTAACCATTTAAAACACACATACACAGAGTTGAAATTATCGAGAAATTTGTTTCTCTCAAAAAGAAGGAGCACAGAATACTAATCACAATAACAAAAAGCAAATTCTAAAAATCGCTGCTTGATTAGAGTCTTTTAAAAGACAACACTTCTCATCTGGGTCACCAGAGATTACAATTCCTGGTCTTTGAACATCTGGAAGCATTTTCATTATAGAAGAACCTACTATCAATTTTTTCTTGTCTTATATTTGAAAATATGCTTTGTTCTCTAAAATCTTTCCTTAAAAGAATGGCTTATGTCATGGGATCAAAGCAGAAAATGTGACCTTGACAGTGGGCTGAAAGGAAATGTGGACATTTGAGGTGGGCGAGCATGTGGAGGAAGGAGCAACACTAGCATCCTAAATTCTTGCTCCGGCTTTGCTGTCTGTCATCAGCACCGCTAAGCCTCGTTTCTCTGCCATCAAATGCAGGAGATGAATTAAATGATCTTCAAGTTACCTCCAAGATTGTGGTTACCTGTTTTATCTATTGAGTGAAACTATCTTCTTCAGGAATTTACACTACCTGCCAATACTAATGAGACCACAATACCATGTAACCCTAAAAACCAAGTCTAGTGGCTTGGGGTTGCATGCTCACCATGGGTCATTAATATCAGCTAGAAATTCAATGGTCTTAAAGTACCCATACCCAGCAGCATTAACGTTCTATTTACAAAAAGTTAAAAACATGACTCTCAAACGTAAAATGAACAGTGCCCAAGGTTTTATTCAACTCACTAGTTAATGAGGTATCCAGAAAGACAAGAAGGTTCATTCAAGGAGCATTTGAAAATCTAAATATTTACAAGCAATTTAATAAAGAAATGTTAGAATAAGATAGTTAGATGATATACAAAACTGCCCTACAAGGCAGTAAACCATGATATTTGAGATTATCTTTTCTACCAGACAGGATTTTACAAGTTAACAGTGTCTAGGCTCTAATCAACTGGTAAAATTTGAATAATTAAATTATCCTTGGATGAGCTTGTTAAACAATGGCATTCAAAGACAGGCTGCACCCTTTGGATAAGTTTTTGGAGACTTCTGTAGTGGAGAACTTTGAACAAGTAATGAAAGCCCGAGGGCTCCAAATACACCTGAAAACCAACCATCTCTTTCCCTGTCCTCTCTGGTTGCTCACTGGGGTTACTTCCCAATGTCAGTCTAGGGAAAAACAGCTCACAGTCATACGTATTTATAACTTAGGAAAAACTATCTTTTTAAAAAAGCTTTGTTGTCAAGTTGGTTTAATCTACTATTCTTTTGGTAAAATATAATTTATATTAATATAATTTCCATTTACTCTCTATATTGATTTATTCTTGTGAGTAAAGGGTAGGAAGGAGGGTCTGTGTCCATGGAAGTTTAACATAAGCTGTGAATAAGCCAAGAGCCCAACGGGGATTTACTAAATTTCATTTAATCCTGTTGCCTTCATCTTTAACTGTTAGACTAACAATATTGCCTCAATAATCCTCTGTTCACTTGCAATTTAGGAAAGATGCCATCTCAAATAGAGATTTTCGTAATAGTGTTTGATTCACAGAATCATTTCAAATTTTTATAGTTTCTCCCTAATAAAAAAAATAAAAAAGAAGGAAAGAGAGGACGGACGGACGGAAGGAAGGAAGGAAGGAAGGAAGGAAGGTTAAGGTGTACTCTTAGACAAAGAAAGGCTTGATGAGATTTTATTTTAAAGTAGTCACTCATGACAGTGACTAAAGTTGGGTCAGTGCTTTTTAGCTTCTTGAGGAATCAAGAATTTGCTAAAACTAAAGATCCTGTCTTTGGAAAGAGACAATAAGCATCTAGCACACATACGAATTTGTATTTAATTTGAGTTGGGATGATACATGGACCCCCTGAACCCTATCTCTGGACCGTGGTCAAGCTCTCCCAACTTAGAAAAATGAGTCACATAAAAGATGGACCAGGACTGAATATCTGATCCCTATATCTTATCCTCCAAGCCTCTCCTAACATCTGACTTTACAAGTCGGTTACATTTCAGTTGGAGGCACCAATATGTTCTTTTCTTGAGAACTGGAACAGAAATGCTAGTATTAACGATGTCTAAGATCACTAAGAGTGCAATGGTAGAGTAAAGGGTAGTGGACTTTACAGTGAATTCTCATAAGTCAGTTACCTTAGAGAAGACTCATGTTTCCCAACTGAAAAATAAGGAGGAATAAGGGACAGGACCCGAAGCACATACCACTGCAGCCATAACTCTCACCTAATCAACTGAGCTGAATCAGGGAACAGATCCCAGCGTGAGAATAACACGTGCCCAGTAAAACTAATGCGAGAATTATGTAGCATTTGTTCCATTTGTGTTTAAAAGTTTGGTAAGGTGTTTTTCTTTTTTTAACTATGTGGATGAAATTATCAAGTGATCCAGAGAGAAAATCAGGATTTACCAACTTTAATTCTGCCTCTCAACTGTGAAAATTTTGAGCTTCACAGGAAAAAAATAAACTTTGATAAGTACTACTTTCTTTTGTAAAATAAATTTAGGACAAATTGAAATTCACAAAACAAAATAAATTTCACTAATTAAAAATAGAATGCAGAAATATTTTCATCCACTAAATTCTTATGTTAAAAAGAATAATCTAAAAGATTTGCAAAGGACACCATAAAACCCAAGTAGGTGACATGGCTGTCTTTTATCCAAAATGTGACTAAACTTTTTACCTTTTGAGCCAAATTGAAAATTTTTGTGCTTTTTAAATTATTTTTCTTTTCTTTTCAGCAATATACTAAATTTCAAACTGGTTTGTTAGTGTGTTGGGTAACTATGCCAGACATGCAAGATAACAACGGTATCAATCATTGCACATCTCCAGCATGCCTGGCACTGGGCTAAGCACTGTGCATATGTTACCACTGATTGTACTGAAAGCCTCATAATATTACACTGTTTTCCTTTTTTTATAAACCAGGTCAATAGAGTTCACACAAGTTAAGTGACTTACACTAGGTCCCACTGTTATGTTCTACTCTGAAAGCCTATTTATTTTCTACTGCATCACGATGCTTCTTTTGGAGGCCTCATATGTAAGTTGTGAGGCATACTCATTATAGTGACAATGACAATGGCAGTAACGGTAGCAATGAGAAAGGAAAGTGAGCTCAACTCCTAACTGATACTCCTGTGTAATCCCAGGAGCTCCACCCCTCCCATGTCCTTTCACTTCCCATCTGGGTTTCTGCAGGTTCAAGCCCTGTCTCTGACACAGGGGTCAGCACTGAGACCTACTCGCTCCCTAGGTGTGACCAAAGCTCCCCACCTGTGCTCTTCACTATGTGGTTCTCTTCTTCTTTGCTGTCACTTCTCTTTCCGTAGTAGCCAAAGTCAACGAAGCTGTGGTCACCACACAGCCTCACTCTGCACCGAGTCCGGTAACCCATCATCCCCAGGAGGACTCCCCTCTTCCTTTGTCTGTGGTTCTGAGGATGTGTGCCGAACCCTGCTTACAGGAGGGGGAGCAGGGCCCCAACTGCACATCTGAACCTTCACCCACTCGTGCAAATGAAAAGGGAAAGGTGGATGCTGGCCTCTAAAGATTCGCACCACTAAAGCTGAAACAGTTTGAGCATCATCACTGTATGTGATTATTTCTGTGAAAAAATCAGAATCTTGCAATTCTGTAAGATTTGCCAGTGGATTCTTAATTAATTATTGTTAAATACTGAAGGACACATATGATTCAAGTATAAAGGAACGAGGCAGCCATGAAGGCAATAACAACTGAGCTCAAGGGTCCATTCTAAAGCTGCTGTTAGTGTTTCCTTGGTTAATGATTTATGTTCCAATTTCATCAGTCCTGTGAGTTTGAGGTTATTTGCATATGCTTTAGATAAGCATCTAATTTAATGGTTGGATTTGAGTTAATGGTTAGGTGTTTTGAGTTAAATCTCATCGTGGAGTCACATTTATTCAGTAACAAATATTTATTGAGGTCCTTTTATTTGCTAGAAAACAGAGCAGGGAATAAAAACAGACAAAGGTCCTTCTTCCTTTACGGGAGATACATGGGGCACACATGGGGGTGAGGCAGGGGAACAGGAGACAAATAAGAAATAAAAATAATAAAAAATTCTAAGAAAAGAAGACAGAATTAAAGGACAGTGTTAATGGGGCTGAGAAAGCTACTTTAGATGGGTTAGTCAGCAGAGGCTTTCTTGATAAAGTGACTTTTGAGTCAGAACCTGAATGAAGTGGGGAGTGAGTCACACAGAAGCAGCAGTGAATGCCAAGGCCTTAACATGGGAATCGTCCTGGCGTGTTCCATGAAGTGTGATGGGGCGAGCATGTCAGGAGGAAAAAGAGCAGGAAGGAAGGGGAGGAAGTTGAGATCAGAAAGATGGCAAGGAACCCAGATAATTTGGGGACTGGGCGATCATAGTGGGTCATCACAAAATGATCCTGTCTGGGGTTTGAAATGGCTCAGTAATGTGTTTGCCACGGAGGGAAGTAATACCAGAAAATATTGTGATCTGTTGGTGGGTAAGTCTTGTTCAGGATAGGTCAGAAAACTGCCTCAGGGGCTTAAAGTTCTGTCTAGTCTAATTCTTTTGCTACCCTGGAATCTAATTAATCTGAAGGATTTAGGGCAGTTACTAAAGAAATTTTGTGACCCTTCTCACAGGTCTGTGGGAAGCCTTGAAGACATGTCCAAACTCCATGCTATGCATGTGCAACATTTTGGGCCATGGAGGATTTGCTGTAGGCCAAGTAGCCTGTGTTTTACAGTGGGAATATGTAGGACATGAGGTACAGACATTTCACAAAGGAACAAAAAATACAAATAGGTCAAGATGCATATTTAGGGATTTTTTTTTTATGACAAATCACAGAAATCAAGCTAAGCTGGCTTTAAAAAGAAAGAGAGGGAATTCATTATAAAGAAATGGAGTGGTTCACAGAATCCAAGGGAAGGAATGCAGCCAGGCCTCAGAAAGGGCTGATTCTGAACTAGAACATTGTCAAGACTGTCTCCATCTCTCAGCTCTGCATTTCACTACTCATCTGCTTCATTCTCAGCTCCTTCTGCACACAGAGGAGAGTCTCACTGGCTGTATTAGCTTCTTTGTGTTGTTATAATAGAATACCTGAGACTGGGTAATTTATAAAGGAAGGAGGTTTATTTGGCTTACAATTCTGGCATAGCTGCATCCGGCTGGGCCTCGGGCTGCTTCTACTCGTGGCGGAAAGCGGCAGGCAGCCGGCAAGTATAAGATCACACTGCAAGAGGGGAAGCAAAAGAGAGAGGAAGGGAGGGTGCCAGGCTCCTTTTAACAACTATCTCTAGCAGCAACTAACAGAGGGAGAACTCACTCACTACCCTCCACCCCAGGGAGGACAGTAGCCTATTCATGAGGGATCTGCCCCCATGACCCAAACACCTCTCAACACTGCCGCACTGGGAATCAGATTTCCACATGAGCTTTGGGGGGACAAACATATCCAAACTATACCTCTGGCTAAGCTGAGATCAGTTGTTCACTATTGGTCCAATCATTTATAATCAAGGTAGCAGGTCAGTAGTATCAACAAGCATGGCTGTCAGAGCCTGTTCCTGGGAGCCACTCACAAAGAAGGTGGTGGATTGAGCAGAAAACCCAAGCAACCTCTGCCACACAGACATACGATTAGGCCATCCATCTTCATATTTATTTCATTGGAGACAACTTTGAGAAGTCCTCCTGCAAGAACTCCCTCTGTCCAAGGGGTTATTTTTAGGGGGTAAGATATGATGGGGCAGGGCCGAGCCTGTGGCGCACTTGGGAGAGTGCAGCGCTGGGAGCGCAGCAACGCTCCCGCCGCGGGAGCGGGTTCGGATCCTATATAGGAATGGCCGGTGCACTCACTGACTGAGTGCGGGTCACGAAAAAGACAAAAAAAAAAAAAAAAAAGATATGATGGGGCAGGCAAAAAAATATGTAAAGAGAAGTTACACAATTAATGCATTTTTCTCATGAGTTCTGCTTTTAATGAGAAAATATCTCCATCATGCCAACATGGTATAAAGGGAAAGAAGAATTTAATGTGAGTCAGAAGATCTGGTTTAAAAGTCCATGTTATCAATTAATGGTCATGTGACTATGAGCAATTCACTCTGATTCTCAACTAAATGAAGCATTTGGACTAGATTCTCCTTAAGGTACTTCCAGATACTCTTTGGATATAATATAATAATATTTTCATTTGGCAGTAAGTAATTTCTTAGGAATCTGTTCTCAGGTTAATTGAAGATATACAAGAAAAATGATAGAGACAAGCTATAAATTCTACAGGTCTGAGTGTGATCTTGGCCCTGCCAAAGTTTCACAGTTTGACTTTGTGGAAGTCAGTAAGTTAGTTAACTTCCTAAACTTAAGTTTGCTTATCTGTAAAATGCAGGTAACAGAGACTACTTCAATAGGTTGCTGTGCCCACGGAATGAGAAAATGTATTACAGTACCTTGCTCACTATGAGAGCTCAATTCTTGTCATTGTTATCAGATTGTGAAAATGCCTAAACTCATCTGTATCTTACTTTATCACTTTGTATAAGTGTACAACTAAGTGAAAATTAAATCTAATACTCTTTCAAAGTGTTATGGCATAGACTAATGGAAATCAAGTGAGATTAGAGTTCGGGAGAGTCTAGAGAGGTATCATACACAAATAACTCCTCCATATCATTCATAAAATCACTGTACCTTTGAATAATTTTTAATAACTTTTGTAAAATGTAACTTGCCCTGTCTTCCTGGGCAGATGTGAAAGCATGGAGCTGGACAATAAAATCCGGGATCTGATTGAGAGAAATGCTTCTCCTGATCCAAAAGGGGTCACCCCAGAGGCCCCACCAAGTCACAGAAATTCATGTTCTCCAAAGGTAAGAAAACACTTTCTTTTTACTGCATCTCAAGATACCCTTCACCAGTTTATTCACTGAGAAAAAATTATAGGGACAGTCCCCAAATCATTTACAGTCAGTTATGTACTTCCTTGATGGCTGAGAGGATAAAGTGAACCAGTATAAAACTTTTCTTACATGGTCACTTCCTGTTACTAAAGAAATCCTCCAGTAGAAGGCACTTTACAGTTTAAAGTGAGCAGGCAGCTATGACTGCAGAAGGCGAGGAGTCATGCTATTAGAAAGAATGTTTGATATAGCGACAACTCTTTTTTGGGGAGGAAGTAACCTAATTTAAGTAAACCCATTTAAATTGGGTTACTAAAATCAGCACAACTCATGTCCATGGTTTTTTGTAGTTGTTTTTGTTTTGTTTTGTTAAGAAAAAAACAAGGCTTTACTGATTAAAGGAGTTGTTTGACTTTAAATTTCCTCTTGTTTCAGGATATTTGTCTATGGTGCTTTATATAATTAAATACAATTCAAGGTTAAGCTCAAGCTAGGAATTCTGTGGACAACTTTCTAGAAATGCACCATAAATGACAACATAAGCTTTTAAGCTCTGTAGTCCTCTCAGTTAAAAAACACCTTTAGTATCATTACAAAAAATCTAACGTGAGTAGATTTGAGAGCGTGATTGGCATGAAAGAATTAAGTAATTTATATTTCTGCCTAAAAATAACTTTAGTTCTTATTTCAAAAGTAGTTTGTACTCATTGTCGGAAATTTATATGAATAGGCACAGAGAAAACTGTAAAAGTCACAAAAAGACAGATTTACTGTGGAGAAAATGGGGCTTGGGATTCCTTAAACAAATATTTACTTTTATCACTAACATGAATCCATAAACTTGTATCTTTTTCTCCTAAAGAAGGTCCCAGAATTGTATAGACCTCTGGTCTCACAACATAGACCTGCCCCTGAAATGACCAGTAGGTGCACCACTTCTAGAGAGCATCTCTTGGCATGGGGTCTGTATTAGTCCTTTTTGTATTGCTATAACAGAATACCTGAGACTGGGTGATTTATAAAGAAAAACAACATTTATCGCTCACAGTTTCTGAGGCTGGGAAGTCCAAAGTCCATCTGGTGTTGGTGACAGTGACGCAGGGGTCTCACATTGCAAGATGGTGGAAGCAGAGAGAGCAGAGACAGAGAGAGAAACAGACTCTCTTCTTTTAAAGCCCTCAGAACCATGCCCCTGACCACCATTTTTAATCCATTCACTACTGCATGGTCCTACAATCCAATCACCTCTTCAAGGTTCCACCTTTCAATTACCATAATAGGATCTCCCACCCTCTTAACAGTCACAGTGGGGGCTAAGTTTCTAATACGTAAAACTTGGGGACACAATTCAAGCTTCAATGGCTTTGGGAGGCATGTAATTCAATCCACTACAGGGTCTCTCTGTGTTTTTCTGATGCACAAAGACACACACACACACACACACACACATGCACATGATCTTGTTTTGTTTACTTTCATTTTTCACATAATAATATGTTGTGAAGAGTCCTGTACCTCTTTCTTTCATTCACATAATGAACAAACACTATCATGTACATTCTGCATCTAGACACTTTTTCCTGTTTAAAACTCATTTCTTCTTGAAAAGGTTGTCTTTATTTTCAGTTACGAATAAACATTTGCAGATGGTTAGAGGACCACAGAAGGCTTCTTTCTCCCCTTTCCTTCTTCTCTTCTTACCCCAACTCCCAGCCATCATATATACACCTCTAACTCCCAGCTAGAACTTCATTCCCTCATAGAAATGTGTACTTTTCTTCAGGCACCTTGTCTAACCCCAGAAAAAAAATGTCATGATGATCATTTTAATCTCCTCCAGTGCCTTTATTGTCTTTTTTTCTGGTTACCCTCTACGTCTCATTTGCTCATGACTGACCTCCCTCACATTTGTGCATTCTGTTGTCTGGGTCCCTTCTCACATGATGAAAACCTCAGCTACATCCTCATTAACATCCTCTTGGTAATAAGTTCTGTCTACTTTGGGGACTTAACTGAAACCCGTGTCTTCCTCTAAGACACAAGTCTTCCTCACCTATCAGCTCATGGATGAAATTTGCTCATTCTCCTACACTCCATATCTCCATGCAGAAGGACAGCAGATTCTTAGCTGATGGTTGCAAATCTTCCCTGTGAAGTATGAGGTAAAGACATCTACAAAGAGCAAGAGGGTAAGAGGTAAGGTCCAAGGTCTAAGGAAAGGTGGGAAGATATATGAAATGGCCATTGGAGGACAGGAAGACAGAAGGGATGTGTAAAACTACAAGGTGTTGCTGAGTAGCAGTGAGGACCTAGTTGAGTTTTATAACCATCTCTGTGATAAGCGCAATCATTAAACAGTGTTGGGATTCCTGTATCTTCAATACTAGAGACTGGTGCATGGAAAGGGAAGGCGAGGAGAGGGAGAGGGTGGTTAGTGGACACAAAATATTAGAGAGACAGGAAGAGTGGGATCTAGCGTTCTATAGTAATATAGCGAGACTACAGTTAACAACAAAGTACTGTGTATCTTCGAATAGCTATTCAAGATGATGTTGAATGTTCCTAACACAAAGACATGACAGATGTTTGAGTTGGTGGATATATTAAGCACCCTGATATGATCATTGCACACAGGATGGATATATCCAATTATCATATTATACTCCATAAATATATACATATTATGGGTCAATTAATAAAAATAAATTAAAAAGAGAGAACAAAGAGAGAAATAGAGAGTAGAATGGTCATTACCAGAGAAAGGGGGGGGAAGGAGGGATCAGGGAAAGGTTGGTGACTGGTACAAAGTTATAAAGTTACAGTTAGATAGGAAGAATAAGTTCTGGTGCCCTAGAGTGACAATAAATAATAATATTGTATATTTCAAGATTGCCAGAAAAGAGGATCTCAAATGTTACAACCACAAAAAAAAATTATAATGGTTTAGGTGATAGATATGCTAACTTTTCTGATTAGATCATTATATAAATATGCATGTATTAAAACAACAAATTGTACCCTATAAACATGTACAATGAAAAAAGTAAAGTAAAAACTAAAAACAAAAATCTGCATCACCTCTCACCAGCTTAAAGTATGCTCGATTCTCCTCCATTTTAAATATATATGAGATCCCGTATTATTTTATGGGTACTGTTCTAACTCACTCATACACATCATAGCTGAGCTTACTGATCACAACGTCTAAGACTTTCCTTCTCTTATCACACCGCTAATTACCTCTACCCTGGTAAACCCAATGATCATTTTGCATATTATTTTTCACTTGTCCTTTCATCTGCATTTGACACTATTCACTAATTTAACTTTTTAAAAATGCCTTACTTCATTGACATCTATAATACTAATCTCTGAACATCGCCCCCTGCCTCTTTTTTTCCTCTGGTCTCTCCTTCTCGCTCCCTTTCCCCGGCTTCCCTTACATCACCTGCCTATGTAACATTATTAGTACTCAGAGACCTGTCCATAGTCCCTCGGCTCATTAAACTGCAAGACATATGCTGATTATTCTGGACATATGTATTTGCTAAACATGGAGTTCTTTTCTACATACACTTCAATTTCACTCAATATTTCCAAAAGAGGATTCAATATCCTTCCTGGTATATCTACTTGTCCAGCCCTCAACCCCATTTCCTATGCTGTTAATGGATTACTATTCACCCAGTCATCCAAATTTGGGCATAATCCTGGATTCCAGCAGGGCCACCATACTGCACAACTCTAGGGGGCACCATTCATAGAATAGTACCATCTTTCCTTTACCCTGGACCCTTCCCTAAGGGTCTTGACTATTCTACCTTCATATCACTGGACTTAGTCATTTTTCCTTCATTCTACAAACATAGATCTTACAAATGTACATGTGCTTAAAACTTAAAAGTAGGTTCCCTTTTCCTACATCACAGAGTTGAAATGTCTTTGCACAGCATATAAATTCCTCCATGATCTAGCCTCTGTCCACACTTAAAAGAAAACATTAGAAGAAGGGTCTAATATTTCTTGGGCATCTACCAAAATAGGTATTGGGTAAATATTTTATATTTTGTTTGATATGTACAATATGGCTATCTTCATCTTCATTTTACAGATGAAGAAACTGAAGTTCACAGAAATTTTTAAATGTTACTTAAATTCATGAAGTTGTAAAGTGCTAATCTCAGGACAGGAAGCTGAGCTTGTGCATATTTTTTTTACAGTTTCATGTAATCTACATATTCTGCCACTTCTCAAAATGCATTCTATGTTCTAGTCACCCGTTAATACTTCAACAGACTGTGAAGTTTCATGTACTATGCCTTTTCACACTCTGTTTACTCTTTATGGAAACCCATGCCTCCTTGCCCGTTGGATAAACTGTCTTTTATGACAATTCAAATTTTTCATAGTACCTTTAACCACCCTCTCTAGTCCCACACAGCATTACTCAAGTCCCCCGTGCTTTGTCATAAGTCTTTACTTTTTTTTATATGTCATTCACAGGCTTTATCACTTTGGTTTTATAATTATTTATATACATATGTGTTTTCTCTACAAGTCATGGATTTCTTGAGGACGGGGTATAAAGCGTCACGTGAAGGTATAATGTATAACAATGTAGTTTTTCTAGAAGACACCAGTGTAAACGATTTGTATGATTTCATGAGCTATGGTAAAACTAGATTACAATCAATTTATCCCTAGAATTCCTCTACGAATTGTTCTCAGAGTCTGCAAGGGAATATCAAATGCACACTCCTAACCCCAGTCTCTCAGTTCTTGTGTGAAAACCACCATTTGGTCTTGTCCATTCTGGTCCCCTAAAGTTACTGATTGCTGATGATTTTCAGAGGCTCAGTTGTCACTGCTGCTTTTAGGTGTCTGCTGTACTGCTTCCAGGAGCACCGTTGGGTACCACTCGCTGTGTCAAGTGTGTCAAACGTGAGATATGTCCCCCAGAGCCCTAAATGCAACTAAACACTACAACTCTCACCACTGAAGTGCAGAGACTTCTTTCCCAAATGTAACTACACAGGTCCCTAATGCTGTCTTGCACTTCCAATGTTTGCCAGAGATATGAGTCATAGTCCTTCAATTTTCCACTGTTTGGGTTTTAGATGCTGCCTATTGAGCACCTCCTCTGGGCCAGCCCTTTGCAAAGCATTTTTATATATTAGCCCATTTAATCCTTATCTCTCTACATATGGGGAAACTGAGATTTAGTAAGGCTAAATAATTTTTCTCATGGTCTTACAGCTAAGAGAATTTAGATTCTGCCCCTGAACTCAAATCTAACTAGAACCATTGTTTTATACTTCCTCTCTCACATAAGAGTCATTTGAGGACCAGGCCAGAGCTCAAGCTGGTGTCAGTAACCACGCTGTCACCAGAGTGCCCCTCCTCTCTGGGCTAAAAGCATCACACCTGCATCAAGTCACTGTGACTTTACTCTCTCCCTGGGATAAAATCTCCCAGAACAGCCCCTGAGAGTCTCCATTCTTCACCTCAACAGACCTCCAGCATATCCTCTTCAACTGTCCTCTGAAGATATCTTTAAATATTTGATTCCTGGAGTAAACACAGCTTAGCTTTCAGCTGGAATCTCTGCTGAAATACTGTGTACACAATAACACTCTGCAGAAGGAAATCCTATATTCAGAACAAAACAAAAACTTTTACATTCTTGCTGAGATATTGATAGAACTGAAGAAAATATAAGAAAATTTCTGTTTGGGTAAGACAAGGTTGAGCCAATGACAAAGGCGCTGTGGAGGGCCTCTCTCATTTTCCCTCTGAATTTAGCAAGCATAAGAACGGTAAGGCAGACTCCCTTTCCAGGAGGAGGAAATTAACTTCTTTATGACTTCATGATATGGGAAGGGTGTAGCTGAATAAAAGAGACATGATTTAATAAAAGGGCCTGAGACGTATGTCAAGTTCCCTTTTTGCTCAACTGCTATTGCCAAGAATAAGTAAAGAGGGAGAATGACTATAAGAGAAATGAAAGGCTGACTCACTGCTTTGAGGAAACAGAAAAACATTATTGATGAACCTGAGGAACTCCATCAACATGAAAGTATGCTTTAATGTTCTGGGAGAGCTGAAGTAGAAAGTTGGCGGATGAAGTTTATTTAAAGTTTTGTAAGCAAAGGAAAAATAATTGCCTAAGTGAGAATGATATTAAGATTGCAAAATGAGTGCTAAATGGAAGTTATACTAAACCAAGATATAATCCTAATATTATGAGAAAGTTATTATATGAACACTAACAAATGCACCTACAATTGTATATCTTCAAATACAAAAGAAAGGGATAGAAGTCTTGAAATGTATTTCCTGGGTTAAAAAACACTTTTCCAAGAATGCTTGCATATAGGGATGCAACCTGGGAGTAAGAAGGAAAAGTGCCCAAATTATTAAGATCCACCAGAACTGAATTTGCTTAAGAACCTTGTCTTTTGGGGGGAATTTTTTTTCTAATATTAAGCTAGAGACAGCACCAGAAATTGGCTTTTAATAACTTTGGATACAAGTTGAGAGAGAATCAATGACTGGGAACAAATTCTAGAAGTGGACATTCTTCGTAAGGTAAAAAGACTTGAGAAAATGTTGTGCATGGTTCAGATTCTAAAAGATTGGGGAAAAACTTCTTTCAAACTACAGTAAGTTGACACATGTTTTCTGTAACCAGAAAAAAAAAATCTAGTTTCCCTTTCTTTATTTCCCTTTTTTGAAACTATTAGCTATTTTTATTAAAATAAAATTTTGATTATCAAAAGCTTGTTTTTTCATCTATAAAATGGATTGTGATAAGAATATAAAGTGAGTGAAAATGTGAAAGCACTTTGTAAAGTATAAACTGCTAAACAAACACAACACCATCATCACTGTCACCATCATCATCATCATGTTACAATGCGAGTAGGACTGGCTTGAGCCTCAAAATTTTCTTTAATGGTTTTCTCAGACCATGACTGGCTTCCTCTTTGAATCCTGTTATCTAATTTCAGCAGTTCTAATTGTAGAATGTTTTGACTCTTTTTGTTTGTTTGTTTGTTCTTGTTAGGAAAAAAAAGCTGCATTGTTGTGTGAGGATCGTTTACCCTTCTTTAAGAAATGTTTAAATAGCTGGCTAGGGAGGGTGTTTGTGGGAGGATAGGTCAAGTAAAGAGCATAAAGAAAAATCATGATTTGTAGTAATGAATATGCTAATAATAAAATAAATAAATAAATAAACAAACAACTGGCTCTCCAGGCTCTGCCACAAGTTCTCAGGCAGTGAAAAGTCTGTCAGCTCAACTGCTGTACCTTGTGGCTTTGAAGCTTGCTGCTGGCAACCCAGGTGATGTCATTTAAATGAACCATAAATCTTTCAGTTATCTGTAAAGTTAGGCCCGTTACTTTCTATTTGTATTTACTTTTATTTATTTATTTGTTTTTTGTGGCTGGCTAGCACAGGGATCCAAACTCTTGACCTTAGTGTTATAACTCCACGCCCTAATCAACTGAGCTAATCGGCCCGCCCTAGTTTTTAGTCTTCTGATTGTAAAAGTATTACAAAATCTCAAAATTAAACAGATTAGTGGGTAAAAAAAACAGGTTGTATTTCCAAAATATCTCCATTGAGTTAGGTTGATCCTATTGCTAATCTATGACATCTTTCTCTCTTCATTCATTAGAATGATTTTGAAAGGCTTCCACTATACATGAACATCAGGTATAAATCCAGATAAGGAGATCTTGCTGCATATGCCCAGCTCGAACTCTCTTTTATAATAAAGAAAGTATGCCACTGGACATCGCAGGAAGACAGAGACATGGGTCTATAAACTAAAATCGGACCCCAAAACGAAAGAATTAAAACTCTTAAAAAAAATCATGGAGACAAAAGCTCTCCCTAACTTTTGAGAGGCATCCACTTGTTAGACAGAAGGTTCTCTGCAGGATAGGAGAAGTGAGGCAATTGGAATATAAGCTGTGACATCCTCTTTTTTGATAAGTTAGAGACACTTTTGAGTAGAGCACTTCTTTTCTTACTCAAATATTATCTGTTTTATCAGTGAGAGAATTTGTCCCAAGTTCCACAGAAGAGGGAGTTACAGAAAACTGGGAGATGCAGGTTGTCTTTTGAAAGATGCAAGGAGTAGGTGGAAGAGGATTCTGTCTGCCTCCATGAGAACAAGGCCCTGCCAGCTCCAGCTCAGGTCACTGGGGCAGTCAGGGCAGCACGACCACACTAGGCGGGTTGTTGGAGGAAGCCACCATGACTTGAAGTGGAGAGAGGCATCTGTGCAGAAATTATAAAAGCTGATTAAAAGAATATAAGGCACCCAGGACCCTACAAAGAGAAGAAAGAGAATTTGGGGTCTCAGGGTTTCTCCTGAATGGACACCTGGACCCAAAATTATTATCCTTTCTTTTGGAATTATCGGTCTACCTTTGCCTTCTTCCAAACTTGTATGACTTCAGCAAGAACATTTGAAGAATTTGGGGATATGTCTTCCTTTTCATGCAAGAAAAATAACATAAGGCTGTGGGTTAAGAAATGTATAAACTAGTGATAATATTAAGGAAGCAAAATATGTGCTGGGGAAATACTATGAATAGCATGTCTGTAAGCATTGCTTAGCAAATGTGTTCTTTATGTTCTTGATCTGTTTAGCTTTGTGACAGGATGTGAATCTCTCATAGGGACTTCCAAACCCAAGCTGGGTTTTGGAATCTAATGCCTCCATAAGCTTCCTTTCTCAAGTAAGCCTTCTCATTTCTAGTTTGGTTGAAAACCATTTTTTAAATGCGTATGGGAAAGGTACTAGTAAAATGGATACCATTAGCACTCACTGAAGAATGTTCATATCGTTCAAATGTTCACCTTCTAGATGAAATGTATTGTAAGACTCTTGTGACCTTATTTTGTACTTGTGGGGAGAATTAGGTATGATCCACAAAGTATATAAGTATCTTTTCCTATGGCATTCTGGAATAAGCAGCAAAAAATCAGATCAATTCTTCTTTTTTTTTTTTTTTCAATGAAAAAGATAGCTATACCGATTACTTTTTAAAATACATTATTGTTTTTTTATCATTAAAGACGAGTTAGCAAATGTTTGCAATTTTTTGGGCTAGCATATTTGGAGATTTTCTTTTGAATCAGGCTCATTTTCAGACAACACTCCCGATATGCTCTCTTTGTATCACCCATGTTTTCAGTCCTCGCCATAGGCTTCCGATATCCCGACATCATCATTACGTGAACAGGCTTTTTATTAATTTTTGTAATTATAATGTTATTTTAAAATAGTATCTAAGTCTATGGACAGAGTATTGGAATGTATTGCCTCAGGAAGAAGACAGTTCTCTTTCATCTGAGGAATCCAAGCTAATCCGGACAATCACTTGGCAGAAATGATGCAGAAAGGATTCCATCAACGGAGTGGTGCCCTCTTAATCTTCGGATTTCTTATTCAAAAACATTAAACACATGAGTGATGTGTGTTTTCTCAACTGTATATTCTCATACTTAGCATAGTGCATGATCCGCAGTCTATAATCAGTAAGTATTTATGATGAGAATGCATGCATGAATGAAGGTGAGTTCAACACGTGACCAAAGTACAGGAGAAAAACACAGTGATCTGCGCTGGTATCAAATGACCAGAGATCAATTTCCTTCCAGAGAAGAGAATTTTTTTTTAAAAATTTCAAACATATAATTAAGATTTTTGAAGCTAACTTTCTCTTTTCTGACCACTAGTCTTTGGCAGTAGAACTTAATCCCTAGGCAAGCAGTGGTGGAAACTGGTGAGATTATATTTGGATGTGACTTAGAAGTCAAGCCAGTTCACATCTAGCTCAATTCCCAAGAAACTGTACTGAATTATATTCCTAATGGCTCAGGCATCAAACAAGTAAACGTTGTCTATTAAATGAATTTTAGGTGTGTTATTCATGCCTCCCTATACAGGTAAAAGATACTTTGGTTTATTTTAAAAGGAATAAACCAGAGAGTCTAAATGTGTTGTGATACGGGTTCAACCTCCCCCATGTCACGTGATGACTACAGGTAAGTCACTTAACATCTCTGGATTTCAATCTCACCCTCGTTAACATCGAAGATGACTTTCCTAACACCTCAAAGGCCTATAGGTTTCAAAACACAGAAATCTTTTGTACAAAATTGTGTTTGTTTTGTTTTGTTTTCTAAACTGAATTTAGTTTTATTCTAGGACCTCCATCCTGTCTCTTAGAAAATAATTTAATCTATTTAACTATGGGAAATCTCAGTCACTTCAGTGTTTTCTCAGGTAATTTACATTTTCAGTGCAGTCATATGTAGGAATTCTCCCCTCTCCCTCCTTTCCCCCATAATAGCATCTAGGTTCTATGTAGCAGATTTTATGAAACAATATGAGTGTGGTAGAGTTGCCAGATATAGCAAATAAAAATTAAAAATTGGCGGTACTTAAGTTTGAATTTTAGGTAAATAATAGAATGTTGCATGGGCATACTTGTACGGAAAAATTGCTGTCTATCTGAAATTCAAATATGTCTGGATGTCCCGTATTTTTCTGGCAACTTTGGCGTGGAGGCATCAGGGCTGCAGTGATCCACCTCCTTACACCGCCATTGGCGCTGATGTTATCTGTCCCTGCACTGATGTTACCTATCCCTTATGGTCTTTTCATCGGCTTATATCTTCAGCGGCAACCCTGAAGCTTCCAGGTCACTTGGTGTGTCTCCTGCCCTTAGGTCCATGTGGTGAATGCTGCATCCTCCTCAACCTGGCTCTGAGAACTCTTCTTTTTTTGGGGGGGGGGGGGGGCTGGCCGGTACAGGGATCCGAACCCTTGACCTTGGTGTTGTAACATTGTACTCCAACCAAGTGAGCTAACTGGCCAGCCCAGAGGCCTCCTTAAATCCACTAAACCTCACTTAATCACGTTGGCACCCTTCACGGGAACATGAAAGTTTCCGGCTCTGCTTCCACACCACTTTGGAAGTGAGCTGTCTCAGGACCTTTTTACCCCGACATGCCAGATAGCCCCGTCCGTAGCTGTGTACCATGCTGATGTGCGGAAATTCTCTTCAAGACTTAGCCCTTCCCCAGATAACCCAGTGAGTAAGGCTGAAGCTGTCTCTGCTCTTTGCTGCTCAGTCTGGGCAGTTCAATAGATAATGAATAAATATCCCCAGAAGTAGGGGAGCGGGGCATAGTTTTCTCACAAGAACTAAGCAACATCCAGCAACTCTTTTTCCCTGATTCTTTCCTCAGTTTCCCCAGGCCATGAAGCCTTCATCTTCTCTACTGGGGCAGATGGTGGAAGTGGTGAGGGTAGGTTGTATTGACTCTTCACCTATCCTCTCTTCTATCACTTGTTCATAGTATAAGTTTTTATGCCTTGATTAAGATATTTTTCCTAAAATTTTATTACGAAAATTTCAAACATAGAGCAAAGTTGAAGAAATTTTATGGAGTACACCCATGAGACCTCTATCTAAATTCTACCATTAACGTTTTGCTCTGCATGTTTGCCACATTTATCCATCTACCCGCCTTTCTTTCCATTCATCAGCCCATGTTACTTTCTGAGCCATTTCAAAATAAATTGCACAAAGGGAATCAGTCTTTTTAAGAAATTTTAAAAATTGTTTTCAGAAGACTAGCTCCTGCAATTCAAAGCTATAGTTTTCAAGATGGTCTCTAGAGTTTGGAAAGTCTATTTTGACATTCAAAGGCTGAACAGGGGCTGTTTTCCACTTTCTATTCTATTCTATGGCAAACTTGATCATCCCTGAGGCAAAAGATATCTCTTACTGCACAAAGAAAGGATTCGTTATATTAAAAAAACAAACAAAAAAACCCCCACAGTGCTTATTTGGGGGGATCATCAATTAATACTTTAAGACATCAGTTTATCTCATAAGATGTTATAAACCACCATGAAATGCAGGAAACATTGAAGATCACAGTTATGCCTTTTAAAAATTCCCCCACAGCATGCATAATTATTAATATTGTTTATTTAGCAATATTAACCAAGATGAAGGGTGAAAATTTTTATTTTTATTTTTATTTTCTTTTATCATTTTTTTTGTCATTTGTTGCGACCAGTAAGGGGATCAACCCTTGGCTTGGTGTCATCCGCACCCTGCTAAGCCAGTGAGTGCACCGGCCATCCCTATATAGAATCTGAACCCGCGGCAGGAGCGCCGTTGCGCTCCCAAGCGCTGCACTCTCCTGAGTACGCCACGGGGCAAGGGTGAAAATTTTAAAAGGGGTTTTGTATGAAGGCAAAATAATATTGATCATATAAACAAAATAAGAAAGGATGAAATATTCACCCATAAAATGAATAAAAATAAAATACACAGGATCGCCCTTTAAAAATGTGCTGACACTCCTACTTGATCATTTCTGGTTTGGAGGCAAAGCATATAACTTTGTGTACCCCTGTGGTCATTCTGTGTTTTGGGTTGTGTTCTGAGAAGCTGAAGTGTGCTATGATTTCCTACTGGAGATTCATACACAAACAGATTCATTCAATAAAAATGAATGAAATACCACTATTCTGTACCCTTAAGGTACTCTGTTAGCTCCCAAGGCTAAAACGATAAATATTGACCCAGCCTTCAAGAAGCTTACAGCCTCTCAGGGCAGAAAGTTTGCCTTGGATTGAATTGTGTTCCCCAAAGTCCATGTATTAGAAACTTAACCCCCCACTGTGACAGTGTTAAGAGGGTGGGAAATCTTATTATAATAATTGAAAGGTGGGGCCTTGAAGAGGTGATTAGATTGTGAGGACCAGGCCCAAGTAAATGGATTAATCTACTGATGGTTTAATGGTGGTCATGGTTGTGATTCTGAGAGCTTTAAAAGGAGAAGTGAGGAGTTTTCTCTCTTTGCTCTGCCATTCTCACCACGTAACACCCTGCATTGCTGAAGAGTCACTTCACCAGATGTGTTACCTGTACTTTGGACTTCCCAGCCTTTGAGACTGTAAGCAATAAATATTGTTTCTTTACAAATTACCCAGCTCCAGGTATTTCGTTACAAGCAACAGAAATGGACTAATACAAAGATACGTAAAATTAATGGCTGCTTTACAATAAGTGCCAGAGGTGAATTCGGGAACATAATAAATTTGTTTTGGAATACTAAACAAATAGTAGACACTATGGTTGGTTCTAGAGATATGGAGTAACACAACACATAAAAATTGCTATCATGGATTTTGTAATCTATTGGTGGGAGTCAACAAAGAAGAAAAATATGTAGTATATTTTATGTAGTGCTACGCAAAAACAAAGCAGAAAAAGTGTACAGAAAATGCTTGTGTGAACAGCAATTTTAAATAAGGAAGTACTATGGTTTGAATATCCCCTCCAAATCTCATGTTGAAATGTAATTGCCACTGTAACAGTGTTGAGAGGTGGATCCTTTAAGAGGTTATTAGTCCATGAGGGCTTCTCCCTCATGAATGGATTAATGTGATTATCTCAGGAGTGGGTTATTATTGTGGGAATGAGCTTCTGTTAAAGGATAAGTTTGGCCCCCTCCCTCCGTCTTTCTGTTTTGCACATGTATTGCCTCTCCATGTGATGCTTTTTTTTTTTTTTTTAAAGATGACTGGTAAGGGGATCTTAACCCTTGACTTGGTGTTGTCAGCACCACACTCTCCCAAGTGAACCACAGGCTGTCCATTCCATATGATGCTTTCTGCCATGTTTGACCCAGCAAGAGGGCCCTCACCAGATGTGCCCCTTGATCTTGGACTTCCCATCCTCCAGAACCATAAGCCACATAAATTTCTTCTTCATAAATCACTCAGCCTGTGGTATTACATTATAGCAGCAAAAAATGGACTGAGACACCAAGTAAGGTCTCAATAAATAGATGATATTTATGCCATTTCCTACTAAAGGCGAGGGGATGGGCCACATGGACATCTAGGGAAAATAGTTCTAGGCAGTGTTGGGTGGGACTCAGAGGCTGCTACCCCAAAATGTAGTGCTTTCACATGCTGGAATATAGAAGCAGCCTCAAGGTCTCTCTGACCTTCCTTCCCCTGTCATCTCTCAATCCTCTGACATTCTCCAAAGCACAGGATGAAGCTGTTCCCTTATCTACCTAAAGAAGACAATTACCTCTGGTTCTTTCCCTAGGTTTTCATTAACCTATCTTGTATTACAGGAAAGAAGACTAAAGTCTGTCAACACAACTGGACAGACTTTTGTCACAGACCATTCTCTTCTGTTTCAGTCCCATTCAGTAATTTGAAGAGAATCATTTACTATTTGTTGTCTGCTCTGCAGGCCAAATAGACTTTGTCCCAGGCCACTATATGTTCTCCAGGCCCATTGCATCCCCCCAAAAATCATTTACTCCTGCACCCCCCAACTCCCCTCTGTCCTAAGAAAATTGATACATAAGCTTCTGTACTAAACTGGAAAATTGGAAAATCACTTTCTTGTGATTCCTTTATGCATTGCCCCATCTCAGTAAGTTAAAATAATAAGATTTGTTATACGTTTTCTTCATATTAATCTGTTTATCAGTTGGTTTTTCAGAGAACCTTCAGAGAGCTGAAGGGGAAGCTGTCTCTTGACCCCAAAAGCAGAGAGAACAGGTTTGAGGGACAGCAGTGTGGCCAGGATGTGGAGCAGAGTAAGCAAATGGGAGGATACTGAGAAAAGTCAAGAGGCACAGGCTCAATCATGTAGGGCCTTGCTGGCCACTGTGAGGAGTTCAGCTCTCTGAGTGAGATGGGAAGCCACTGAAAAGTTCTGAGCAGAGGAGTGACATAAAATGATATTTAAAGCCTCACAATGACTACTGTATTCATAAGGTGGGGTGAAGTTACGAACAAGAATGGAAGCAGGAAAGCCCTTTGGTTATTTCAATAATCTAGCTAAGAGATGAGGGTGGCTTGGTGTCAGTCCAACATGCTGAGCATTTTGCTCAAGGTCACATGACTAGTAAGTGAAAGAACTAGGATTTGGCATAAAGCTGAAGATCAGTCACTGCTGGAAATGCTCTTAAAAATGTTTCTATGAATAAAACCAGAAAGTAAACAGTAAAGTCCGTTTTGCAAAAGATATAAACAGGCATGTTTATTTCACCTTGTCACTCTCTCATTAAACTGGGAAGTCTCTAGGCTCTTGCAGCAATGGGCTGCTCTCCTTTCTGTATATATTTTCAAAGAGGCTACAAAATATTTAGATAGATTGGATGCAGACTTTGAGAGAAAAAGAGAAGACAAGGATGACTCCAAGATTTGGGGTCTGGAGAATTAAAATTGTCATTAATTGTGATGGGGAAGACAAGTTTTGTGAGGAAAAACAGAAAACAGGTTTTAGACAGGCGGAGAACGAGATGACTAAGCATCCACATAGAGATGACAAGTAGGCAGTTAATATAGGAGTCTAGAGTTCAGGGGTACAGTCCATTCTGAGAGCCCCCGGAGAACTGATTGTTAAATATTTTGGTTGCCATGAGCTGTTAAATATTTTGAATATTACTTTTGTTAATATATGTTAACTGGTATCAAAGTTGCCAGTCTCTACCATATAATTCATAATATACATCTCCAGGTTTATTTTTATTAAAAAGTCACTTTGATCATGTAATTCCTTTGCTCAGGAGTCTTTAGTAGCTCCCCATGGCCTATGATATAAGATCAAAATTTCTTAACCTGAAACTTAAAGCCTTTCACAATTTCATTCAAATCAACTTTAGATATACCACGTGAACCCTACTTTAATTAAACTGGGCTTGTAGAATCCTTCACACTTAGTTTGTCCTACTCTGTTCTGTTTGTTAAGTTGCTTCCCTTACAACACCGTATCTCAGCTTCCACCCTCCATCAAAGCCTTATCTACCTTCAAGGCCCAGAGAAAACTCCAACTCCTTCCATAACTATCAAAGCTGAGAATGAGCTCTCTCTCCTCTGAATTCTCACAAGCTTTATTAGCACTACCACTGATGTGCTGGCTTTCATTTACTGTCCAGTTTTTCATATTTTTATTGACACATACGTAGATGTGTGTTTGTATATAAACTTCATTGTAAGCAGAAAACTTAGCTTATTTTCCTTTGGAACCCACTCAGTGGCAGGTGAACAGTCAGTGATGCATAAATCATGGATAGTCCTTTCCTTTTGTCACATTATTTGTTTCACAGAGAATTTGATTGATGGCCCTATCTTTAACGTCAAGTTGTTATTATCTAAGTTCTTACATGTATTACCACAGAAAGCAAACCCAAGAGGAGACACTATTACTATCCAATTGTATAAATGTGCTAGTTAAGCCTTAGAGACCTTAAGCATCTTGCCCAAAGCAGTGAGTGGTAAAGCTGAGATATGAATCCACATGATTTAACTGGAGAGCCAGATCTTCTAGTCATCTCTAGATCCTCTCTCTTCTATCTAGATAGAAAATTCACTCAAAAGTTCAAATGCAAAAACAAGTGCAAATAGATTAAGAAAGCAAAGAAGCCTTTTCAATCCCCGTTATAAAAGGATATTAAAGGAAAAGCCATGTTTATTTAACCTGCCCAAGAATGCCTCCAAGCATTTATAAAAATGCAGTGTTCTCCTCATGAACTAATTTCAAGAGAATTATTGTCAACTCAAATGATAGTTACAGACCAATGACTGGTAGTTCCTTGTTCCTTTCCTTCACCATACTTCCCTTTGTTAATTTTTTTCCTCTGTATAATATTTCATAAATGTGAACTTTTCAAAGTAGTCTTAGAAACACGAAGTGACACCTCTGTTTCTCTGAAAGTTATTTCAGCTAGTGAGATTTCCCATGAAACGAAGCTTGACTGAAAGCCACACTCTTAAAATCTTTAGCACACGTAAGAGGGGTGGAGGTGAGGCCAATAGGGTATATGTAACAGAAAATATTCAGTTCATTCCTAAGGCTGGCCTATTGCAAGTTCCACCTTTGTCAAAATAAACCTGGGGTTCTCCATAAGAGTTGTTGATTACTCACAAATAACCATATGGCTTTCTGGAGCTAATAGAAAACTGTTTTTTGTTAAACAGCATAGCAGAGAGGCAAAGGTATCAGATTTCCATTGAATAAAAGTCATCACACTAACAATGAGTGTGCATCAGGATACCTTTAAGGGGAAACCCAAGAGACAACAATGTCAAGGATAGTATTTCCGGCAAGAAAACATTCTTTCAAACCACTTTTCTAGGTCAATGTAACCACATTCACTGGGTTATTACTATCAAATACAAAGAAAATGTTGAACAGAGCCTTGAACTTTACATAAAAACCCCATGTGTGTTTTAGAGTTTTACATTAGAGTTTTTTTCCTTCTCTGATGAGCAGATTTTAATGTTAATAAGGTGTCAGTCTCCAGAAAATCTCTGTTTCTATCCCCTAAAGTCAGATTGTATGTGAGTCATAACTTTCATTTTCAGAATTCTGAATGAAAAATTTGACTCCCACCTGTATTTTTGGATATTGCCTAAAGGCAACATCACTCGCTTCCACTCAAGCGTACTGCCAAAACAGACCAAAAAACCAGCAGAAGGTAAAAACACACATACACACACAAACTAGCAAAAAGTTCATCAATTTGGGGTATAGTTTAATTATACAGATATTCATCAATTTATTCATTCAGTGAAATGTGCTGAACGCCTGCTCTGTGCCACACAACTCTGTGGCAGGGTACTGTGGATACAAAGCTGAACACAGGAATATGTAAATAAATAATTGTAGTGTTTAAGGAAGTCTTCTTTTTGGCTGGTTGGAGGAGGTCAAGATCAAGTCAGAGGGCAAGAGAGGCATTAGATGGATTTTCAGGTCACCAGGTTGGAGGGAAAGCTCACAGGGGATGTTGGAGATGGAGAGAACAGCATGTCCAAGGGCCCAGGGATGTGAATTGACACAACTCACTTCGGGAGATAGAGGTAATTCAGTGTGGCTGGAGCATAGGGGAGAGTTGGAGACTAGTGAGAAATATTAAAGAGCAAAGGCAGGGCCAAATCTTGGGCACCATTCATTACCTTTTAAAGAGTATGGATTTCAGTTGTTTTAGGCTTTCTTCTACATCCAAGTACATGGGGATATCTCATAGGCAGCTCTAATGAAAAATTTAAGTTATTGACTGTAGATTCTTTCTCTTCTCCTATCGGCAGCACAATCTTTCCTGTTTTGTATTCCTTGCCTCTTCATTTGCTCCCTCTGTTCCAAGTCCAGAATGAAATATTCTACTCCATCGTGGTCCATTTGTGTAGCTCCAAGTATCTATCATTTCCACGCTTTTATCTGCACTACTTACCTAGTGCTCTGTTACCTCAAGAGCCTGTAAAATGACAGGAGCTGACTAGTTTAAGCTAAAATGTTAGTGCAAAAAAAGATTTAACTTTAAATGAGTCATGGAGAAAATCTGGACTTGACCTATGGAAAATACAGTCTTAAACTTGAGAGCCAAATTTAACCTTTCTGCCAATATAGAAGATTAGATTTGCAAACACAATGCCCATTTTTCTTTTTAATGATTTGTTTTTTCTTTTAGTTCCATAAGAATTAGCAGCACTTATAGAATTATGTATGACTCATTAAGTTCTACACAGTTAAATTCACATTTAGAAGCACTGCCAGAAAATCTTGCCTTTAGGGAAACAAGTAATGGAGCTGTCGAAAAGTCAACAGTTACCTAATTGCTCTGGGAAATACAATGAATTTATGGCAGTTAGGCTACTGAGGAAAGACTCGGTTTGTCCGGGCTTTCTGCAGTAGTAACTTCCTCCTCCAGTGGGAGCAACTGCCAGTAAAGGCAGAAGGACAATTTACTTACTATAACAAGGCTAATCTGCCCCAGGTCTTAGTCACAGCCTGCCTACTTGAGACATCCTGGGAAATCCCTATTTGGAGGAGTAGAATAGTTAAAATCACAGTTGCTGTACTTACAATCTTATTCTGTGTAATTCAAGTCCAGAGTCTCTTCTGTTCATTTTTAATGAAAAGTCATTGCTGTTATTTTCTATCATGAGTTAACTGTGGTGTTTTTTAAAATATTGTATATTTGCTCTCACCCTGAAAGACACCATAAGAGATTTTTTTCTCTCTTTTTCTTTATGCTTTGCAAGACTCCAGAGAAAACAGCTTCCATAGCACATTTTGTGCAGGACACATTGAGAATGAGTGCTGCAGAAAGTTCTACGGAGCATGCAGAGGTAAGTGCATTTCTAGGGGATGAACTGACCTCATCTTGTATCCATAGCATTTCTAGCAGTTAATTGTGCAATGACTAGTACAAGTAGAAATTGCTAGTTTGCTTTTTAAGCTAAGATTTGCTCTATATTTTTAATCAATGTTATTTAACATAGAAAAAGTGCCTGGGTGATCATTGCATTGCCTTTCATCCTTCTGGGCTACATTTCTTCTTTTACAAAATGAGAGGACTAAACCCGTCCAAATTCCTTTCAGCTCCCAATTCCATGGGTTCCACATCTTGCTCTTGATTAGGGAGATTTGGTTCAATGTAGAGTCTAAAAAGAATACTATATTGACATGGCTAGAAATAGAATATATTAAAGAAATAGAGTATCTGTAATAAATATATAGTCACAAGTGATACCATAGTTTTTGTTCAGTTACTGCAATAGATACTTACTAATTAATTAATAGTTAATTATTAATTAAGTGCTTTTTTAAAGTTTTTTTTCAAAGAGATAGCCAAGGTATGATAGGAAACTAAGTGAAACTCTTGTTCATTTTGGTATTTAATTTAGTAGTGTCAGACCTTGAATATATTAGAAGTTGGTATGGGAATTATGACAGAAAATAAATGCTTGGATACTTTGAACACATATTCTACCATTCAGGAATAATTATAGGGAATTATTTATAGGGAATAATTGTTCCATAAGCAGTTCCTTACTCAAACCAATGACTAAAAATCTTTGTACTTATTTCAGCCTCAGATGCCTGCATTAGCAACTAGAAAGCAAAGCAAATACAAATGAAAAATTCCCTCAAAACCTTTGTATTTGACGGATTTTGCTTCATATTAATACAAACCTGATACATATAAACTATGGTAAAATGTTGGTCAACCCTCAGAGAAACCCCTGATGATACATTTATGGCTTATAAGCCATTCCTATTCACTGTTCCATTCCTATCCTTTCCTCCCTCCCCCCGCTTATAACTGAGTATTACTTCTGAGTTTCAGAAATTAGTACTCCTACAGTTGCAAAGAGATTCTCTTGCAGATTTAGTATCTAGCTTTTCAGGAATTCTTATTTATAAAATTAAAATCAAGGGTCAAATATATTACAATTTTCTTCCAGAGAAAATTATATATGAAAAAAGAAAGAAAAAAAAAAAGCAGCACACTGTCATATTGCTCCACATCTGGGTTCCCAGAAGTCAGGGACATACAAATGTTTACCAGGCACAAATTATTGTCTACATTCCAACTACAGTGGAGACTTTTCTGCTTACCCAAAATTCATATTTCCAAACATGGTGTAGAATGGAAGGATCTAGAACTTTGGTATGAATCATGATTACCTAGGACATTTTTTAAAAACAGAGGTGCCCTGGCTCCACTTTCAGAAATTTTGGTCCATTTTTCAGGATGCTGTATTTTTAGCAAGCTCAACGGTGACTTTGATGTGCACCGGTTTTGAATCCAGTCTTACTGCACCTCTGCTTTGCTGAGCTCAGGACCCACAAGGAGGGTTGGCTCACAGCATTTTCCAGATCAATGATGCTTAATGTTTAGTCTGTTCTAATCCAGAATGAGTCCAGTGTCTTAGAAGTCTTACCAAAAGAGAGGAGATCCAATTACAGGGCCCAAAATACTTGTCCCCTGCATTTTGATGTCATTCTTGGTGCTCAGCCAAACCAGCTTCTTGGGGTCAAGAGCAAGTATAATCATTCTGAATTTATTGACACACAAAAGACTGTTTCTTTTAAAATGTGGTCTTAATTACAACATGGGTCTGCATAGGAAGAAGCTAAGGAAATGAAGAATAGCACCTATACAGATATAAAATATCATCAAACCCTAAAATGCTGAAACATAAGTAAGCAAAGATTGAAAACTACAGTTTTATAAATAACTTTTAATAGAAAAAGTCCTTGAATTCCCATAATGATTGCAAAAGAGTATTTCCTGTAAACATTTCTGGCAAAGGCCAACATGTTTTGATAATATTTCTTAATTGTTCATGAATATCTTTAAGCAATTTTGCAATCCACAATAACTAAGAAGACTAAAACTGAATACCCTCATCACTCAACTTATTGTACTATTTATATGACTCAGCGATGGGATGGTAATAAGACTATTGAATTACAATAAAGGAAACAGTTCTTAAGTGAGTTTTGCTGTTGGTCAATTTAGGCAGATGGCAGGTAGTTTCCAGAGTTTTTGTGCTTTCTTTAAATGAATGCTCCCACCCCTGAAAAAAGATAAATGAAAAGAAAGGTGGTTAACTTTTTCATTATGCCAATAATTTATTTTTACTCTAAATTTGTAATCTAGTGGCTTTATTCAAACAGCTGGTGAAAATTACACAGTACCAGGTAATCTGTACCCACCTGTTGGGAAAACAGAACAATTTAATCAGGCCCTCTCACCTAGGCCGGTTGGGGGTGGTTCAGTAAACAGATTATGTTGGGGGTGTAATTGGTGGCATGCATGGCACCGCCACCTTGGCTGGCAACTGCCTCAGGCGTCTGCTCCAGGCAGCCATGCTTTCCAACCTATGGCTTCCAAGGACCTGTCTGCCGGTTACCTAGCTCATAGACCTGCGTCTTAGGGGTCTGGTGACCCACCCCGGTGTGTGAAGGGTTCGTGACCCAGTCTGGACAATGGGCTTGAGGGGTCTGTGAGCTCCAGACCTAGCCCTAGCTTTACAATCGGCCCAGTCGGCAGAATTACTGGCAGGTAAAAGAGCCTGACAACTGGCATAGTCCATCCAGTAGCTCAACAATTGGCATCACGAACAGGATAAAGAGCTCCACAATTGGCTACGTTGGCAAGATTCCGACATTAGCTGGAGCATGACACCACCTCTATAACATACTTGTGTCATGGTCATTGAGGTAGTTAACTCATTGGAGTTTTAGATCAGTTTGCTGCATTTTAGCGATATGTGTTGGTCTTTTTTCTCGGTAGTTCTGTCACTCTGATTTTTGCTGGGGCCACTCTTCAGAATCTTACTGGCCTACATGTTCATGGGCACAGCTACAAAAATGATTTCAGAAATATTTACTTTGTAAATATCTAAAGTGTATCAATGAAACTTGCCTTATTTCTATAAGCCATTTTACTCTGAATTGTCATAATTTTGTGGAAAAGATTGAAATCCAAAATCATGAATTTCTTATTTCTGGCTTACCCATTATATCGATACATTTATAATTTATTAGAGAATTATTTTGGTAATTAATCAATATAAAGGAGTCTAAAATATAATATAAAGGTGATTCATCAAGTCAATATGAAGGACTTATGGTGTGAGGACTATTACTGGTAAAATCATGTATTTTTATAAATCACAACATGACAGTTGACCAAATCCATGGGGATTGCAAAGGACAGTATTTCTCCTGTTTATTTTGTAGACTGTTTTCTTTCATCTTTTTTTTTTTCAGTGTTCTCAATCATCCAGAAGAAAGAACTTGACAAATTCTCTTGAACCAAAGATAAGGTACTTGGAAAAACAGAGAAAAGAGGTAATTTAGATATAATATTAGAAATATTGAAGCCACATGTGCCATAGATGAATGCTGAGAATAAGATAGTGTGTCACCTAGTGCTATTTTATTTTTATCGGGTCACAGTATTTATGTCTCAGATACTGGACTGCAATATTTTGAGATCAAATGCTTTTTCTTATTCACCCACATACGTCATACTTGGTGTTTGTGCAGTGACGAATGAAAAATGACAAAGTCATAAATCCAGTAATTATAATTCTAATTTTCTCAAAATTCAGGTTTTTCCTCCACATGCACCATGTGAGCTTATCACCTGTGCCTTTTACGTCTTGCAATTTGACACACCTTGAAATTCAAATTGTCAAAGGCTTTAAGTGCTGATGACTTCATGAATTGGGCATCCAAATGCGTAGGGCTTAAGGAGCATTATTATTTTAACAAATGCTTGTTTCTAAAATGTTACTGAGAATTAATGGATATTATTTTGAGTTGTGGTTTTTGTTTTTGTTTTTTAGTTTAATGAATGTTAGAACCTCTTTGCTCCTCTTGACAGGAGAAGTGAAAAGTATAACAATGTTAGCACTCTCTATATTGTTGATTTTGTAATTCCTTTTCTAGCCCATTCTGTGTCTTAAATTCTTCATGTTTTCTTCTGTGTGACTTCTACTCCTCTTTCATACCGCACAGAGTATTGTGCCCTTCTGGAAAATTACTGAACTACAGCAGAATAATGTTACTGAAGCAGAGGAATGTTAATCCCTGTAACAGCGACAGCTCGAGTATCTTTATATAATAATATTCTATAGTCTTATGCTAAATAACCATATCTATTTCCAGCATTACAGTTACCTAGTACCTGTCACGGTGGGTTAGGTATTTTGCTTTTTAATTAGAAGAAAGTCTTGCTATCTTTTAGTCATTGTTACTATCTTCTCAGTGTCTATCCCATGTTGATAAGTGTTGAAATTTCTATTAATATAAGAAACTACAAACTTCCTCTACAAGAAAACTAAAACATGGATCATGGTGTTTTTTCTTCCTTCTAATTAACAGATAGTTTTAAAATCTTTAAATTGTTTGCAGCCTAAAATATTTCTAAATACTGTCTTATAACAAAACTATTATTCCTTGAAATCTATACTTTCAAAAAAGTGATATTATCCATTCATTTCTGAGTATATATTATAAATTATGTGTTGACCTTTTAAAGCATATTATTATAAGCAAATGATGATTAGTTAATGGATTCTAGAATTTGTTCATATAAATTCTGCTTTTAAAAAGCTGGAAAATATTTCATTATAATAATCAGTTTAATCACATAAAAAATATAAAAGGTTTGGAAAAACCCTTCATATATTAATAAATCTTACAGAAACCTATCAATACTTACAAATTTTTATCAGATTCTGGTTGGATTAAACAAAGATGAAAATTCAAATAACTAAGAAAAATTAAAATTTGTTATAAACTGTTCTGCTGACTTGTGAAGATACACCTAAGACTTAATAGTTTTTCATATATGAATGAGTTATAAAAAAGAGTGTGTCCAATTACATCATCTCCACCCAACCAGAACTTAGTGGAAGGACTATTGTCTTCATCCACGGCTTGAAAATTCTCAGTAATCTCAAAAAGTGATTTCATTTTGGCCAAATTTTCTTTTTTTCTTTTTGACAGTTTTTTTATTGAAACATAATTGATTATACATATTGGTTGGGTATAGATTTGAATATCAAACCTGTGTACCATATGTGGTGATCAAATCAGGGTAATTAGTATATTCATGTTTACAAAACACAATCAATCTTTGTGATCCTTAACCAATTTCTCGCTAACTCCTCCTACCCCGCATCGAATAACCAGAGTTCTCTCTTTTTTTGAAAATTCATAGTATTATTGTTATTGTTGTTTGTTTTTTTCTTTTCTTTCTTTCTTTCTTTCTTTTTTTTTTTAAACTCTCACTTGTAAGTGAGGACATGCAGTATTTCTCTTTCTATGCCTGGCTTATTTCACTTAATATAATTTTCTGTACGTTCATCGTTACTGCAAATGGCAGAATTTCATTCTTTTTTTATGTTAGCCAAATTTTCAAATTTGGGCAGAAATCCTTTGTTGATTCACCAAATTTTAATAATTTCAGCTCCTGGAAGTTAACCAGCAATGGTATCGGCAATTTAGAAGTATGAAAGACTTATATGAAAGACAGGTAAAAACCTCTCTCTATTTTTTTGGCATTTTTTTAAAACCAATAATCCTGGTGGGGCCATGTGTGTGAAGACTCTCAGTGATCTCAGCTACAAAGATTTGTGGGCAGCCAACTGTTGAAAAATGAAGGGAAGGGCTGCTGAGTGCATTTTTTGGCCTCTTGGTACTGAAAATTAATGAACAGTGTCAGTGAATTGCCTTGCTCATGGCTAAAGAAAGGTGCTAAAAATAGCCTCCAGCAATGTTTCAAGAGTTCTTATGCACATATATCATACCTTACATATTATCCTGTCCTCAGCTTTGTTACTACACAAGGTTATACGTAAGGTGAGAACCAATTAAAAGATCATGCTGTTCTGTGCAAGGCCAGCTCTCTAATTATTTTAATTAGATAGCATAAGCTATTTTCCACAGACAAAGATACAGGTGTAAACAGTTTGCTGGCAAAAAGCTTTTGCTTTGGTGAGAAAGGAATTTTTTGGAGAAAATCTCCTTTAATAGGTAAAAGTCAATTTGTAATTTAAAATCATTCTATCTTCAAAAAGAGAGAGAAGAGAGTGTAAATTCTTCTAAATAATTCAGCATTAAGAAACTTGACCACAAGTAATACAGCAGCATTGCTCTTTTCTTTCCCATTTTGATACTCAGAAGTATTAGACTTACAAGGGGCAGGATAGTGTTCTCCCTGCACCAGGCAATGGCCAGGCCACCTTGCAATACCCGTTGTGGGGCAGTTTGGGTCTCCACGTTTTTAAAATGATGATTCCCAGAGAGAAGGTTCAAGCTGCTTTCCTGAAGGGCTTGCAGGCGTTTGAAGATACAGAGTTAACAACGGGTATAATTCCCATATTGGAAGCAATATCCATCTCTAAGGTTCTCTCATTGGACTGCTGTCGCTCCGACTTTAATTTGCCATTTAGTGATAGGTCAAGGCTGCAGATCACTAAATCAAAGGCTATGTCTGTTTTTCTCTGGTGTAGGCATGTTCTACCTACCCCTGACCCTCGCTGCCTTTTCCACGTCAGGCAGGGCACATCTTGAGAGCTGACACTAGGATGACAAACCTAGAGGCTTCCTGCCTGGGGTCTGTCTGTATTCCCTCTGAAGTGGGGGTGGTCTGGAGGAAGGAGGGAAGAGCTGGACGCTGTCTGGGTGTGAGAAGTGTGCTTTTCCCGTTGACCAAGCTCCTGTTTAAATGCAAATATTCTGATCTACGTTAGGGGCGGTGGGAAGTGGAACCTCTCCTTTAGGGGACGTCCAGGAGGGGGGCGTTTCTGTCCCCAAGTGCGTATACCCAGGGGTGTGTGGGCTTCCGAAAAGGTGTCTGCAGCTGTCTGTGAACGACTTCCTCAGGTCGCGGAGCTGAAAACGAAACTGGACGCCGCCGAAAGATGCCTCAGCACACAGGAGAGGGAGCGACATCAGAGTCAGAGAGCGAGCGACCCGCAGCGCCACCCGACCCGGGACCCGCGGCAGCGGGAAGAGGTGGGCGGGGCTCGGAAGGCGACCTCCCTCCGCCGGAAGGAGCGCAGTCAAAGCCACCGTGGCTTTCCTACGAAATCCTGTCGTCTTATTAAAATCAGCTAACTTCTGAACAATGACGTTCACCCTAGGGTGCACGGCGTTTCACCCTAGGGGAAAAAAAAATTTTTTTTTTTTAACTTTGCTTTTGCGTTTATTACTTTTATTACTCGCGATGATAATAATAATAGTATGGCAATTCCTTGCATTTTTGCAGTAGCTTTTCAGCTTACAGAGAACTTTACAAATAGGTACCACTTTTGTAATCATAAAAATATAGCGTTTTTAAATGAACCTCACCGGCATTATCTCATTTAATATTCTCAGCCCACCTGTGGGAAAAAAATATTATTTTTGCCATGTTAAAGATGAGAAAGCTGAGATGAAAGAGACTGACTTGCCAATGTTGATGAAATGTACATGGAAAAATGGGACTTGAGGCCAGGGATTAATTGGGTGGGGGACATGGGCAATAATCTCAGTATGTGGTAATAGGCATCCTGATCTGACCAGCACATCCTAGGCATGGATCCTGATGGTCCGCTTTGTGTCCCGTGAATATGCATAATCAATAAAATTAAATAAATGAATAAATAAACGGATGCCAAGCCCACATAAAATTATAAGAATTCACTGCAATAAATAAATAAATAAATACTTTTCTAAGAATCAAAAAAGAAAGAAAGAAAAATAGGACTTGAGCCCAATCTTTAGATTCTAAGGCTCCATCAGTTCCTGCTGAGAATTACATGGTGACAACTGAGATGACAATTTTTCCTAAAACAGGCTTTTTCTTCCCAGTTTCACTTTCAGTTATTGGACTTCATGGCTATTGTAGAAGTTTGGAGGAAACCTTAAAATCTAATGACCTCTTGTTTTTTTTTAGGTATAGTAAAAATAACTGAAAAGTGCAAATATTCTCAGATGAAGTCCTATCACTGATGTCACGAGGCATTGGCAGTGTTTTAAAACATGCACAAATCTTAAGACAACACGAGTCCAGGTTTTCCTACCTTACTAAGGATGTCTTTGTCACAGTGAGTCAGAGGAAGACAGGGTTTAGCAATTCCCTTTCTGCCATGTAGCAGTCATTTCCTTTTCCAATTAAACCCTGACTGGGAATCTTAGTAATTTTTCCCTTATACAGTGGAAACATTTTCTAGTTGGAATAATTTTCTCTTAAGTTATGCGAAATTAGAAAATGATTAGTTCATTTTCTAAGTATATAGGTTCATTCTATTTATACAAAAGCAAATATAAATGTTTTCTCTTAAAAAAATGAATTACCTAAATTTAATTTAAGATTTCTTAAGTTTAATAATTGTATTGGGAAACGAATTGCTAAAGTAACATACTTTAACACATATATTAGGTATTTTGTCATCATGAGTTGCCTAAATTCTGCAATATTTTTTCTGTAGATTAAACTCTCACTCATTAAAAGTAGAATTTACTCCACAAAATTTTTACTATTTAGTGTATAAACTTAAGAGATAGGAGCCCCAGTGCCTGTATCCAGAGCCTGTTAGTGTCTGAGCAACTAACCTTCAGTTATTTAAAACACTGGACTTCCTGATGATCTAAAACATGGAAGAGTGATGGCAGTTGAACTAGTTAATCTCTACCTTTTAAAAATAATAACAACAATATAGTGTTCTGAATAATTATCTGTAAGTGACGGGTCTTATTTGCCTACAATTTAGTCTCTTCTCCATCTCTCCAGTACAGAACGATGTAGGATTAGGCTTTGAGATATTAACTACTGTTTTGTTGCCGTGACACTTTTTTCTGTTTAGGATTTTCTTTATTTTTTTATTTTACAATTGAAACATAATTGATGATACATATGTATGGGGTACACAGTTGACTGTCAGTATTTGTGTACAATATGTGATGATCAAATCAGTATTATTAGCATGTTTGTCATTACAAATCATAATTATTCTTTGTTTTAGGATTTTCAATTACTTTTACTCAATTGCTTATTCATCAGCTAGTAACAGTACAAGGAAACTAGCATATTCTGCAAACCCATTTATTTGATCATTGAAAATGAGGATTGGGGATTTTGGTATCTTTTTCTGGGGTCACAGAACTTCTAAGTAGCAGCACTAAGTTTTGATGAAATAATGATTTCTTCAATACTAACCCTGTCCTCCACGCAAAGAACATTGCTCAAATGGCATGTTAAGTGAAAATATTGCAGGTGCTCTTTTTACAGTATTTCCAAATGGTGAGCTCTCTATCTGCCAGGAGCAGCTCATGTATCAGGATTCCTACAATATCATCTCATTTGACTTTTATTAATTTTAATTTTTTCCTTGCTCTTTACTTCAGAAGGAAAAGGAAAGCCTAAATGAAGAATTACATGAATTGAAGAAAGAGAATAAGCTGTTGAAGGAAAAAAATGATCTCGTGAACAAGAAGAAGGAATATTATGAATGTGAAATAAAACGCCTCAATAAGGTATCAGGCCAGGTCAAGGGTGAGAGATCAAAATGAGATATCCCTGCATAAAAGCACATTCCTAGTGAGAGTCACAACAAATCTAGGCTGCAATGTGGCTCCCAGACTTGGGGGCTTGGGAGACATTTTCTGTCATTTTAGCTTTCAGCCCTACTTGGCTAAGGAGGCTTTAGGGAATTCATGTCCCTGCAAAGAATCATCATGAAAAAGATAAATGAGGAGAAATTATAGAAGACACTAAGAACATTTTCTTTTTCTGGTTTGCAGAACCACATAAAACAAGTGGGTGTTTGCGAACAATAACGTATCTCTTGGTCAACCACAAAAGCTTCCTGAGGAAACAAGCTATTCTCTAAAATGATCACTGTGGAGCTGGGTGTGATGCACACTATATGGAAGCATGCTGAATGCCAAACCCAAGGCTGAGATGGCAGCCCTCCCAAGAGCAAACCTAAAACCCACCTCACATTGGGGCAGGGGCAATGGGGGAGAGAAAGCAGCAGAAAAATTCAGGACTTTTAGGAAAATACAGGTGGTTTTAAAACCTTAGCTCCAACTTAACTCTTCAAAGGGACAACCTGTGAATTGCTGCAAAAGTGTATCTGTGTGTGTGTGTGTGTGCATGTGTGTGTTATTTTGTCATTTTATGGACTAATTGCTTAATTTTCTGGTGAAAGGAGTCTCTGTCCAGTTCAGGGAACAACATTCAATCCTTTGCTGTTGACTTTTCCAAGAGCCAAGCCATAGGGAACATAGGAATGCTGTAGCACATGGCTGACTTGAGATACACATCTCTCAACTGGGTATTTCATAACCAAAGTAACAGAAATTGTCTTCTAAAACAAGAGTGGGTGATTGACCTTGAAAACGTGCTCAATCCCTGTATTTTGGACTGCGTGCCCATGGCCATAGTTAACTAGTATTCAGCGGTGTCATTTTAAAGATCCCCAAAATTTTAACTATGTGCCTATATAGTTGACAGAATGCTTTACAAATGCAGTGCTATACTAGTTCTGTTTGTGGAACAAGTTATTCTTCAGGAGAAAATGGGGAAGTGGAGATTGACTTGATAAACAATGTACTTTATCCTCTAAGAGAGAAAAACAGTGTTCAGACATACAAATTCAGAGCAAATACATATCTTTTCCATTTTATTCTCTGTTGAGAAATCCTCCACAATGAATTATAGGAACTAAGGATAATTGAGATTATATTTGAAATTCCTCCTGTTTTGGATACCTTATTATAAGTTTTCTTACATTGTCTAGTTCATTTCCCTAATTGTAGGCACAAAGATATTAATTCTGTAGATAATAAAACATCCAAGAACTGTTTTCTGAGGTCATGTTCATTTGCACACTTCATTTTAATGAGTCTGTATTTATAGTTCACAGAAATTTTTTAAGGCTAGAAAAATAATTTTAAAATTCTGGTGATTATAATTGTAAAATCTCAATGAGAAAAATTAATTTGAATAATATTCAGATCTTATACAAATGTCACATTCTCAAAGGGGACCTTTCTGGCTATGCAAATTAAAATGACATACTCTATTCCTGGTATTTTCTGCATTAATTTTCCCTTGAAATTTATTACTATCTTATACATGTCTAATGTTTCATATTTATTACCTTATTTTCTTTCTGCCTCCTAATATTGATCATAAGCTCCATGAGGGTAAGATTTTGCAGGGTTGACTTCTCCATTAGGCACAGTAGGCACAGTGTTTAGGGGCTCATGAATATGTTTAATTTCTTTTAAAATCAGAAGAAAAAATAAAATTTAGAGTTGAAAACATGTTTTCATATATTATACTTATCCTGATAACAATACAGTTGTAAAATATCATGTTAACATGTACTTTTATGGAGGGAGGAACTCACAAAGGCAATGTCATAATGTGGCCCTGTGTTTTTTCTGTGTTGTGCACTGCTGTATCCCAGGTGCTTAGAATAGGGCCTTGCTCATAGTAAGTTCATATATACTTGCTGAATGGGTCAATGAATGAATGTATGAATGAATGAATGGATTTAATTAGCTAGTATATGTGTTCAGTAGCCAATTCTAGACCTGAGATTCATAATAATAACAGGCATGATACATTACTTATGAGTAGTGAGGAAAATAAATGGGTGCTTAAAGCAAGAAAGATTTCACCCTACCATCTATACCTTAAACTGTTACTTAAAAGCATAGATATAAAGTGATGAGTTACGAAAAGTTTTCTTTACCGTTTAGTGCATGTATTAGTACCCAATGAAATGAAAGATATTACGACTCTTATCTTTTACAATGAATATTCATCTTTTCTTTTTTATCACTGTGATAAGAAGGTATTCAAAATTTGATTGGGTGGCTGGTTGTGCACACCACCCATCACAGCATGAAATTTGGGGTCTACTCTACTTGCACAGGCCGACCGCCTGCTAAAATTTGTAACATGTCAGCTTAGTTATTAACATATGGTTTTCAAAAGTTCACACAAATATGTGTACTCAATTCAATCTATTTGCTTTGAAGAAAATACCCAAAGGTTTTGTTTTCAACTAATTCATAAAGAGAAGCCAGCTGTTAACCAAAGTGAGAAAAATTACCTGAGGCTAGTCAGCCAGTGCCACCCACAGGCAAAACTGATTTGTTTGACATCTCAGCATTGTGAGATGGGTAGATCTGTTTAGCATATCTGTACTAATAGTAAATAACTATTCTAGAATAGTTTATAGGTGTTCAAGGGAGTTAGAAAATGCCAACATGGAATAAATGTCTGTTAGACTTTCTTCACTTATGACTCATTTGCAAAATTTCTGGAATCCTGAATAGCATGAAAAGTAGACCATGAAATTCAAATAGCAAAATCCAGAAAAATAGTCTGTTCATAAGTATAGGATATGGAACCAGCATATTTGATTGCCATCATTCATTTGGTTGACCCCACCCTAGATTCTCTCTATTACTGGTCATACATTTAAAAAATTTTAAAAACTAATCTGACACTTCCTAGAGCTTAATACTGACAAAATGGAAATTATTTGACAACTTTTGTTGCTTCTTCACATTCCTTCTGGAGGAAGAACAATTTCTTATTTCTCTTACAACTTCCTGAAAAACAATTTATATCCATAGACTCTAAAATATTCTGCTAGGAAATTTCTAGTTTGTTCGCACATACTCAAGACAGAAAATTTGCTTTTCCTTTTCTACTTTTATGATCATATTGTATAGCAATGCAGGGGAGTGACTTACTACTAATAACGTCAAACGAACACCATTAAATTTGCTAAAGAAATACAGAGGACGTGAATTCTTCTTAGAGCTCTAAAAATGAACTTTTTCTATTTGTACAGAAGACTCATTTGATTATGAACAAGTAGTCATATTGTGGGCTCTGAGACCACACCAGGATGATATGTGTTCTTTCACAATATTTGGAAGCTGTTTTTACTGAACCCATCATAAACCAAAGGTCTTCAGAATAGAGGCAATCAATGTGTTTTATGTGATCTAAGTACAGTATATGTAAGAGCATTATGAGCTAATGAGTAAGGATGATAATGTTGCTGGCAAATATAAGTATCTTATTTCCTTTACCTCCTCATTCCACAGTAAAAACACCAAGTTGTCCTGTATGTTAAGAAATTAGAGCACTTTCTCCACCTCGTAGTGAGTTAGTAGATGTTTCAATGGAGAATAAATATGAAAGTGGCTAGGCCCAAGCATGGTGTGCTGAAGCAGGACTGAGCAGAAGAGCAGCACAACAGATCTAACAGATAGCGAGCCTGTATGCGCTTGCATTTCTGTGGATTTCCCTTTCTCCTGCTGGGGGCATGGTATGGCCATGTAAGAGAATATTACTCAACACGTCATCTGGGACCAGCAACATCAGCTTTCGAGAAATGCAGACTCTCGGACACTACCCTCAGATCTACTGATTCAGCATCTCTGGGCAGTGTCCAGGGACGGGTGTGTTTTGCTACCTCCGAGACTCCCTAAAATTTGAGAATCATTGATAGAACATACAGTTGATTGGAGCAAAGAATTTTGAGAAAGGCTGTAGATACAAGCACTTCAAAAAATCCATGGAAAAATAGAATTAAAAGATAATACAAATCTTTCCATGAACTTTTTGAATTACTCACGTATGTTTTTCTTTCATATTTGGCTGGGCAGAGGGGGGTTCAACATCAAGTCCCCCTAAATAATAATGGGGAATGAGAAACATAAGCATCAGCATGGAGAAAAGTCAGAGATTCTAAAAAAAAAAAAAAATACATTTATTAAGAAAACTAGAAAGTTATTCAGTCATGTAAGCAGCACTAAAAATGAAATTCTGCCTTGTGGGTTCACTCACAATTGTAACAGTCATAGGGGAATTTATACAATGTGGTAAATCTCAGATCAACAGTGTGCTTGTCTTATGACATAGGCTCTTCAGGATGCCCTGAAAATCGAGTGTTCTTCATTTTCTGAGGACTGTTGGGGGAGGTGTAAAGTGGAGTGCAGCCATGAGGAGATGAGAACAGAAATGGAAGTTCTCAAACAGCAGGTGAGAAGCTGGGAGTGGCGTGATCATGTGGAGAACACAGGCCTTCTTTGGATGTTTTTGGATGGCTTGCTGTTCAAAATATATGAAATCCTTTTGTATTTATTTTAACTAGAATTATCTCATTTTATAGCTTGATAGGGAGAATATAGATCAGCTAGTTCACTTGCACACTTTGTAAAAGAGGACACTGAGTTTTAGATGGTTAAATGGCTTGTTCAAGATCACAGTTAGAAGAGAGACATACTAATTAACCTTTGGGTGAGATTCTATTAACATCAGGTCTAGAGAGTTTTTGTAGATATGATTACTTCTGAAAACACTGTTAACCCAAACTCTGGACATTTTCAGTAAAAGGTAGTAGCCAGGTTGTGAATGCATAGCTGCTGACCTCCAGGCCTTTGAACAATAAGGGCGGTTTTAAAGAGAGTACTTTGCACTGATTATAATCATTAAAGAGCCAGGTCTGCTGAGCTACTCCTACGTATGGATGGCCCCAGCTAGCCATTTACTGATGCACAACAGCTTCCTCCTCCCCACTCACCCAGCCTCACTCACAATTGCCAGGTGGACAGCATGAGTGGACGCACTCTCTACAGCTTCTGCTTGTACCATCAACACAGGGCTTTGCGGTTATAGCACTGCCTAGACTACTTGCATTTAACTTTAGTTCAACTAGCTGGAGTTTGCTTAGTTCAAGGGCCAACCATGCATATCACATCTCTTTTCCTTGAGAGTTTAAATAAACGAATGTAGGTAAAAAGCTGGAACAGTTCATGGCAATAGATAAATACAGGATATATATAGAAATCCCAATCCCTGAAGCACACATTGTCAGTAACAGCAGTGGGGAAGAGAGTGTCCTAGAACACAGGGTTGAAAAGTATTATCTTTCTGATGTCCCTAGGTATAATTTGTTGACTGTTTTTGCTCTGAGCTGTTGCCAGTTACAAGGATTCTTGATGCAATACATGGAATCAGTTGTGTTATTTTTATTTTCTTTATTGCTATTACTTCATATAAAGTAGCCTATCTGTAAACAGATCTAAAAAGTTCATAGCGCTTGATGGTAAAGCTGATTTTCTCTTCTATCAATCCTATTTGAATGGTCTGCTTCATTACATTCAGTATCATATACACATCTTAAAAATAAGCCCACGAAGAGAATAAGGGTAATATTTAGAGTGTCAAAGCTCTGCCAAATTCTCAACCCCTAATGTACTGTTGGTGCTAGCCAGGATTCCTCTGGGAAAAAATAGAAAGCACTGCTTATGTTCAAATACTTGAATCATCCTCCGTGCTCATATATCATGTACACCATGTGCAAGAAAGTCACTCTTACACATGGAGTTTACAGCAATGATACAGAGAGTGACAGGTACTCTTTTCTTCATAATCCCCAAGGGTAGGCCAAAATCCATCTCCTTAGTTTTTGGGTGGCTGTATTCCTGACTTTTTGCACACACATTCTAACTGTGCATGTTTCAAATTGGGCACCCCAAATTGTTGCATCATCAAGTGCCACTAAAAGGTTTAAATTCACAAAGAAATTGAGTTAGAATCTTGTCTCCTACCTATCTAAAGTGATATTGCCAGAGTGTTCAGTTCTAATCAGATAGGCTTTTCCTATTTAAAATGCCACTGGTGATTGCTTACAGAGCATTAGTTTAACTGTGTCTGAATTAAACCTCAGTTCTCAACCAAAAAAAAAAAAAAAATCAAAATGTCTGATTGGCCGGATGTAGTTTCCTTGCAATGTTTCTGGTGAATAAAACCTTAAAAATCTCAAAAAAACTAAATCCTTAAAATCATTTAGGTTTATATAAAATATTTAATTTCTTCTCTTGTCTATTGCATTTTATTCTATTATTATTGACTTAAAATTTGTTGCACTGATGAAGGCACCATGTGCATTAGTGTTAGACAAAAATCTAACTACTAGGTTCCAATATAAGTAGTAATTTAAATCATGATCTTAGAGGAATTCTTTTGCTGCATTCACTAAGTTTCATTTATTTTCAGTTTTATATGCTAGTCTCCAAGCCATCGTCAACACTATGGTATTTACCAGCAACAACAATAATGAAATCTGTTTTTCTTTTTAGTTTGGTCACTTTTCCGAAATATTTGTGGTGACTTTCAAGAAGCATTCCACTAAAATATTAATATGTTTCTTTTTTATGACATACCCCAAAATTATTTATAAAGGCCAAAACGTGTGAATACCTTTTAGCAAGTGTGCTTTGCTTTTCCACATACATCAGCTTTCAATTCTTAATGTAGTCAAGTTATAATTTATATTTGAAAACTTTGGCATGTCAGTATTTAGTGGCTTCGCTCAGCTATTGTCAGTAAACTGTCTTTTAGAAATTCAAGCAGCTATTGTCAGTAAACTGTCTTTTAGAACGTGAAACAGTATTCATAGATCAAAGCCCTCGTGTTGGGAATGGATGACCTGCTCCCAAACAGTTAAAACTTGACACTAGTTGAGAGGCGTCTTCACAATGATAGAGTATGCAGCAGAAAAACAGTGAGGGGAATTTTTTCAACATATGCACATTGTCACTTTACTTCTGAATTCTTGATACATGCTCAAGGAGGAAAAGGTTGAGAGCTGTCCATCTAAACAAAGAGAAAGATAAAATTACAATCATATCTATTTCTCTTTCCCATCATGAAGAAATATTCATGCAAAGAGGGGATTGGAAAGACCCACATTGTACCTTTTCTGAAATCACTTAAATAGCTTAAGAGAAAAGAAAGCCAACAGTGACAGCAAGTTAATATTTCCTAGGTGCAAATATACGAAGAAGACTTCAAAAAGGAGCGATCAGATCGAGAAAGACTTAATCAAGAGAAAGAGGAACTACAGCAAATTAATCAAACTTCTCAATCCCAGTTGAACAAGCTAAGTTCTCAGGTACAAGTAAAAAAAAACCAATAATCTTTGCTCACACACGTGCATTTTATTTTATATTTTGTTATGTAAAAAAAAAAAAAAATTCAAGACTTTTTAACTTCTGTTAATTGACATTGGCTTTTTTTGAAAGGTCAGCACCTGGGATGAAATCATTCTTGAACAATCTTGTAAGGAGACGAAAATGACTGGAAATTTCTTTTAACTTAAGTATATTAAGGAATTACTCAAGAAATTGGATTCCAAAGTCTTTTATAATATACAGTTCTTTTGATCTTTTTCTCATAATATTTATCTTGGTAGAAAGGGAGTTGAACTGTCTAGTACTCAAAGTGAAGTGGTTTCTAAATTCTTGGCATTTTCTTTGAAGAACTGTGTTGGAATGCTCTTGTCTTCCAAAAACATATATGTTTCTAAATGCCGTTAATATGTCTAGTGAAACTGAGGATTTTATTTGGTGGGTTCCCAGATTTAATGTAACTGGAGCACTTTCAAGAAAGCCAGACAATGGTCATCAGTTTCATGAAATAGAATATGTTAACTGTAAACACAATAAAATTAAGAGTAATAGATTAGAATGGACTCAGGAAGTTGCCGTGATGGATAAACACTGATGTTAATGAGGCTAACACAATTTTGGCTTAAGAAAATAAAACAAACCACAACATTTTTAATTTGCAAAATCATGCAATGCTTTTCAATAAATAGGAAATTGTTGTGGGACATGCTGTGGCAGCTCTTTAGCTTCAAATTTTAAACTATTATTCATCCTCTTCTTCCAAATACAAAGTAGATGAGAATTTAATTTCATCTCTGACATTTTTTCAGGGATCAACTTGAAGTTTCTAATTTTATATGGAAAAAATATTTGGCAGAATAATTTCTTCTCCAGAAATTAGAAGGGATGAAATAGTGGTAAAATGTAATTAAATGATTTCCTGAAAAAAATTTATGTGAGCTAATAGATAATTTATATAACAATGGGTGAGAAAATGTTCTGATTACTCTTGATGAAGAAATTACTCTTTCAATTTTCATTTATTATTACATTCAAAGTTGCCTTAATTTTCTTTTAAGTTGTCACTGAACAAATTATTTTACTTCCTGCCATATTTTAATTTTATTTATTCTACTATATTAAGTTCATATTGGTGATAAATTGGTGTCTAGCATTGTGAATGTCCTTGCCATTACAGAACTTTTCAGTCTGGCCAGGAATGTATATCCATCTACTTAACATTATAGACTATAATCTACAAGTCATTTTCTGTGTCATCTCTAGTGTAATTTTTGATTGATATCAGAAAATAAATGTATTATCTAAATACAGTATAGTATAATTGTTCTTATAAACTAAGGGACAATCTTAATAATATCTAAGTGACATCTGAAAACTATAAAAAATTTTCTTTAAAATAATGATACCCAATCATTTAATTTTCAAAAGTCTTATTCTCTCTAGTAAAAAGATGATAAAATTTACAAAGAGATGTAGTAGATGGTTTGATGATATATGTTAAATGTATTAACAGCAGATTAAATGGCATGATATAATAAAGACAATTGGCATTACCTTAGTTGAATAGCATATTATTTGTTGTCCAAATGGACTTTAAAAGGAATTTTTAGGTCAAATCATTCTGGCACTAGTTGCTTACATACCAGAATGTATCCATTCTATCACTCAGGATGTTTTAAGCCAATGGTAATGGTAAAATAGGCAATGTGGTAAAGTGAAAGAAAAGTAGAGTGGAAGGAATTTAGGAAAAAGGATCTGGTATTCCTGCCTTCTCTGATGCTTGACTGGTGATGACCTTGAGCAAGTTATTTAAGTTTTCTATGTTTCCCTTTCTTCATCTGTAAAATGACAAAGTTGGACCAGATGATCTCTAAAATGTTTCTTATAACTCCAAAACCTCTGTCTCTAAAAATAAGTTACCTAACCTTTATTAATATACTCACCTGTAAAATATGGATAATGATACCCACCCATAACTTCACACAGTTGTTCTCAGTGAAGAAAACCATTGTAAAATCACCTAGCTCAAGTCATGGCTCAAAGGTATTTTATAAATTATTATAGTAAGGGGCATGTTTAACAGTTTCATTTAATTGTACAACTGGTGCACTACTTTCAGTTCCTTGTAATCAAATTTTGATGCTTTCTTTCTGCAAGGCATTCTGCTATATGCTAAGAGGGAATAAAAAACTGGTCTTTACTCTTAAACACTCACAGTATAGTGAAAGAGACATATACAGTCTATTTTCATCATTTGCAAATTCCATATTTGTGAATTTGCCTACTTCCTAAAATGTATTTGTCATCCCAAAATTAATACTTGGTGGTGCTTTCACGGTGCATTCAAGACCATGAGCAGTGCAGGAAACTTGAGTCACCTGTCACACACATTCTCAGCTGAGGTTGAACAGAGTGACACTCTGCCTTCTTGTTTCAGCTCTCATACTGTAAAGAGTGTCTTTTTCATGGTCTATTTAGTGCCACGTTGTCCAGGCATGTATTAAGTGCATATACAACTTCTAAGATTAATTGTGGAAGACTTTGAATGTCAGGCTGACCAGTTCCAATTTCATTCAGTAAGCAATGGAAGCTGTTTCTTTTTCTATATCTAAATAGATTGACCTACAACTGAGAATTGTAATGGCCTCAACAAATAAGAATAATGATTTAAAATTATCCAACTTTCCAAACTCCATTTGAGAATATCAAGATAGAATCAATGTATGTCTGGAAAAACAAAACACAACTGTTTTCTTTGGCATTACTGCTATTGGTGCCTCATCCCTTGGGCTTCTGAGTAGGTCACTGCCAGCTGGGTCAAGAGTAGCTTTGGAACTATCAATTTGAATTCTTCTTGATAAAAAAATGCCTTTGTTTTGTCCGTAGATAAAAACTTGTCAGATGGAGAAAGAAAAACTAGAAAAGCAATTAAAACAGGTATGTTGATCCATACTTTTTGTCATGGTGGAAATGGCAACTTTAAGTTTCACCCACACATTTATTCCCACATACAGTATTTCTCATGGTCCCTGTTAAAGACATATTCAAGCTCTGCTACATATGGCCTAGAACAGCTCATGCTTTTCATTATCAACTAAAATGTCCATAGATAGATAGTGCTTAAGAACCACAAGGCCTTTCAACCCTAACACTCATGAAAAACAGATGCTTACAGGGCATATCACCAGTAGTGCAAGCTTTAGCATGTATTCACTCAAATGGAGATTTCTTCCCAGACCCACAAACACCTGGGAAATACACATCCTTCGTATTTCTTGCAATTGCTTGCACAATTTGCACTGGACAACTACATCAAAGACTGCCTCTTTTGAGAAAATAGAATGTCTTCTTGGGTATTGAAGCATTCTATCCCAGTGGTTCTCTAGTAGCCTTAAAGAATGCATATTATATCTTTTAATTCCTAATTTTCTCCCTAAGTCTTAGTCATGTCCCAGGCTGCAATTTAAGAAAACTTATTTTATGGCTTAATGGATGATTTTTCTTCAGTGAAGATCCTCCACAAAGTTAACTCAGAAACATGAAGTTAACTGTATATACTTAACATATGTTTCTAATTTCTCCCAAATGGAGAAATAACTGCAGTCATGTGTCATTTAACAATGGGGATACTTTGTGAGAAATGATTTTGTCATCGTGTGAACATCATAGCATGTACTTCCACAAACCTAGATGGTATAGCCTACTACACACCCAGGCTATATGGTATGTCTACTGCTCCAACCACCATTGTACATGCAGTTTATTGTTGACTGAAACGTCATTTTGCAGCACATGACTATATAGTCATAGGCACACTATAAAGTTCTGCCTTAGGCAAAATTTGGCCTGGAAGCCTCATCTGTATCAGTCCTGAATCTGTATTCCTTTTTTCCTAAGAAACAATATATAAAATTTATTTTAAAATATAGATTATATGATATTTGCCTCATTCTTCAAGTTTTCTAAGTTTCATAATTTAAAAAGACTGTTAGTATAATGAACGCATGTGTAAAAATAAATGATCACACCCATTAGGTTGGCTATTTTTTTAAAAAGCACAAAAAACAGAAAATAACAAGTGTTGGTGAGGATGTAGAGAAATTGGAACCGTGGTGCATTCCTGATGGGAATGTAACATGAAGCTGAGTCTGTGTTGACATATTGACTATTTTGAGTTAGAATTATGCCAGATTAAGCGAAACTTTAAGATTCAAGCCAAACCTTGTTGTGTAAAGCAAGTGTCAATGTGACTCCCCAATTTCAGCCACTGCCAGAGAACTAACATCATTATTCTCCCCAGATGTGTTTTCCAACCTGCCACTGCAACTTGGTTTTCCCCCTGCGGGATGCACAGGTAGCAACAGGCCTTGGGGCTGTGCAGGATCAACAGGAGCACACAGTAAGTAAGAGTTCCCATTTCAACAAATACATGCTTAGTATCCTCTTTTGGTAAAAATTATGTGCACCTCTGGAATTTTGGCACATAATATTGGTTACAGAAAGAGCCACTTTTTTTCTCAGTATCTAATTCATAAAGTTTCAGTCAGTGGTAAACATACATTATAATCATCTTTGGGACAGTGAGTCCCCAGGACATATAGATATGAATAAATTGACTGGAAGGTACCAAATAGAGCTATAATTCCTCAAACAAACCTATACATCTGATATGGGTCATTTTCAATTGGCATACCTGACTCCACCCAAAGGACATTTTTCTGTATGAAGAAAAGCAAAGTGGATATAGCAAAACAAATGAAATGCTTTTTTTTTTTCCCATTGTAGACTTACATTAAACTACTATATATATTGCTATAGATTTTCTTAAAGGGTCCAAGAAAAAGTGACCCACTTAAGTTGTTCTCCATGGCTGTGTCTACCCAGGCAAAATGAAATGAACAGTTGAGCAATTATTTGTGAGTGGAATTGATTTGGACAGTCAATCTGAGCAAGTTAGACCCAAAGTACCCTTCTTTTCCTTCTCAATAGCAGTATTCCACCCACCCTACCTCCATGATCCATGACTCGGATGCTTGCCTCTACTGTCTGTTTTCCCTACATAGATAGACTCTTTATCCAGGAAAAAAAATTATGCATTCTTCAGCATTTTGGATTTTCTCAGACAACTCCCCATACCCCTTGGTTTTTATTAGCTGTGTTTCTAATTATGCAAAAAATCTGAGACTTTAACTGGGATTTTCCTAGCAAAGAGCTTATAGAGAGCATGAGCCTCTTGGTTGCCTGAAAACTTTCCTACTTTTGCATTTGAGTGTGACTCAAAGCCACTTTCTCAAGGGAGAAGATGATGATTCTTTGGGTGGCAGAAGCTTGTCGGGATTTAATGAGCATCTCTTATTTCATCCTGGTATGACACAGCATACTGCTGAGAATTTTGTTCTTTCATGTTGTTGCCAGTCACTGGTTCTGTCTCTCCCTCCCCCGTTTCCTTTTTTAAAAAAAATATTTTTTTATTTTTTATTTTATCTCTTTTGTTACTTTTCAGTCTTTACCAGAAGCATTTCTGGGAATCTTTAAACATGATTCTCATTTCTTATATATATACTTTTTAAGATGTAGACAAAAACTAAGACTGTGGGAACCAAAGAGATGGAAATTTACCTAGAAGTTAGCTCCTATTGCTGGGGAATTAGAGAAATATTCTTGAGAAAGGTAAACCATAAAACCAATGAGTCATTTAAGTTTATCTAGGAATAAAAATGACTGTTTTGTCAAATCTTTATTTATGGAAAGAAGGAAGGAATTGACCTTCTATAGTAGTGAATCAAACTTTCCTGTCAATTAGAAGAGGCACAGCAGTCCAGATCACATAAAATTATCACCAAATAAAGGTCTATATTTGAAAAAGGATTCCAAGCCATGCATAATGGCCTATATTTTCAAGCAGTAGTCGATTGAACAAAATCTTAGTATAAACAGTAGAATTTACAACAAAACCCTCAGAGTCAATTTTAAAATATTTCATGTTTCTTGCTTGTATCTAAGCCTGAGTTAAATCATATGCAATAATGTTGGTAAAATTACAGTATATTTGCCTTCTTTTGGCATCTCTCCTGAAATATAAAACTGAGGCTTACGTCACTTATCCTATGTGTTATTTGAGACATCTAAAAATAAACGAGAAGATAAAAAACAGAGGTGATCTCATTTCCTCTTCTAGCTTTTTCATGGGCCAAAAGAAGCCAAGAACCTAGGTGTCTGAGTAGGGGTAAAATGGGGTTGGATTGTACTAAAAGCAGCATTTTTCAGTGTCTTGTCAGATAATTGAACTTTTAGGCTACTTTTAAGTGGTCTTGCAGCCTTGTAAATGCTCCCTGTTGGCTCATTGTCAGAGATATTTTCCTTGAGTTATTTTTAGGAGATAATTGAATAATAGAACAAAAGGTCTCCATTTTCTATATCTTATGGGGAAGTGAGAGGCAGGAGTGATCATTTGGAGCGGGAAGACAGACTTACTTTGTGGGCAGGTAAAGCTGAGTTTGCTCCATTCCAAAGGGTTAAATACAAAGATGCTGGCCTTGGAGCTATCTTGACAGTTTAGGTCTATTGCTTATTATTTATTCAACGCAATTTCTTTCAGGTGTTCCCTGATATTCAATATCTAGCTGTTCTTAACTTGTGTAAACCTAGGAGAAAATCCCAAGAGAAAAATCTGGTCTGTCTAGTCTAAACTACCTGTACAATTTAGAGAATAGGTTCTGCCAAGGAACGGTACAAAGGGAAAGATTTATTCTGTTTCACCATCCTTAACTTCTATACACCATGTCTCCATTTAATAGCTTAGATTTCTTCCTTGAACCACTAGAAAAACTAAACTTGTATTTTTTTTCCTGGCCTTCTCATTGCCTCCAGTGTGAGGGTTTTATAAAGACTATTTGTTGATAGTAAATTGCTTTGTTTTATTTATGGGCTATAGTAAGTTTTACAAAAGCGTTTATACTTCTGCAGATATCCAAAACACATCTGTTTCCAAAAAAAAAGAAAAAAAAGCAAACATGCCAAAATCCCAAAGTAGTAGAAATTCTGGCCAAACGCGCAGTGAATTTAGGAGGGGGTAGGGAGAGACGGTGGTACTGATGTGGGAGGTAAGGCGTACGAGCAAGATTGGCCACAGGTTTGGATAGAAATTACTTTTGTGTTGCCTGCTTAATAAAAGCCACATAGCATAATTATATTTTTAATGTGCCTGTATGTTTTGTTTGAAGTCCATATTGCTGTAATAATGTTTTATGGTTCCACACAGCCAGACTATCAGTGGTATGCTCTTGACCAGCTTCCGCCAGATGTACAGCACAAGGCAAATGGTAAGACCACAGCTGTATTGCTCATTCTTTTATGTTTACATTTTAATGGGATCTTTAGGGGATGTTTACTCAACATACATTCATTCGTACTTGAGGAAGACTTACTATAAAGTTGTGTTGCATACACAACTTTAATTTGATGCACCTGGGGTTAAATTGCACTCCTTAAGACAAAGAAAATGTTCAAATGCAGAAACGTTTGATTCTCTGCAAATGATTCTGGCTTCTGTTCCCATTCTAGTCTCAAAGTCAGAATTCCATCTGGGGTTAGAAATGAAAACTTTAAGCAGAGCTGTATTATAACAACAACAACAAAGCTCTGTGATTCTACTACAAAGGACAGATGCATGTCCACTATTCCAGGTTGGGTTTGCTAGACAGATGTTTTAAATGTCATTGGCAGACAGACAGAGGAAACTAAAGGCTCAGAAGTGTGTTCCCTTATGACTAAATGTCAGACTCCTAGGCAGAACTCTTAGTTTAGGCCAGGGTTGCCCACAACACCCACCTCCAAGTATGCTGGAAAAGACTAAAAGTCACCTATAAAGTACTCACAACCAACAGTACTTTTTAATATTATTTTTCATTGCTTTATTCTCCTCCTTTCCAAAATCTGCTATAGTTTCTACTGCTTGTTTCTATGGTTTCATGGGGCCACCCACGAGTGGGCTGTATAAACTGAGCTATAATCATAATCCTACTTCTATTCTCATCACATATAATCAAAAGCCAGCAATGTCTGCTACATGTTTCAGGTCTCATATGAAACCCACCTGTGATTCTAACTTAATTTTCAGATACTTGAATCTATCTAGAAAAGCTGAAGATGAGCCATATTCTAATTTTAAGCCTTGCTTGAAATTTGATCTCATTTAGCTCAGAGCTGAGATCATAGAATTTTAGTTCTTAATACAAGAAGTCCATTATGGAGTAGAAGTAGAGAGCCAGGGATACCTCATGTAGTTTTGCAGGTTGTGAACTTTACAAGTCTGAGGGGCTTTTCATGATAGTCTATGTGCATGGAGCCTCCTGGAGTTGTGCAATACACCACCTGGACAGCTATATACAGCAGCACCGGGAGTGGCAAGGGTCATAGCTTACAGTAGCATCATAGAAAAGAAATATAAAAATTGAGAACTGTATAATAAAATGTCCAGGTCTTTATAGGAAAACTATAGGGCTCTCTTTCTTCTTTGCTTTCTACCACAAATATAACCAGTGGTTTTAATGAAGTTCTTGGGTTCTAGCCATAATGGAGAGCTTGATTAAAAAGGCATAATATTAACCAGGATGATTATTGCATAATGTCTGTGTTCTTGGAATCTATTGTTGTATAATAGCTGAATTGCCACTCAATTATAATTTTCCATTTTATGTCGGCCTGGAAGGAATAATAAAGATATTTTCTCCCTCAATTTGAGTTTAATCACTGGTAAATTCAGTTACTCAGTAGAGAATTCAGTAATATCATAGGCCATTTATATGTCACTACTGGATTCTTCTTGGACCAATGTTATAGAAGCTAATAATTATATAAAATAGAAATGAATTGTGATGACCTTCAGAAACTAATTAAAATATGCAAAAATTAAACTTTGTAGTCAGCGTATGAGAGCTACAGATTTTTGTCTACTTAGGAAAAATATAATAAGCTTTGTCATATATAAACATACTTTGTAACAGTGTCTGAAGATGTAAAATTACAGTAAAAAATAAACCTCTATTACTTAGTAACCTATTTTTAAAACATTATTTATTTTAATCTTCACAACAATTCTATAAAAATAGGTTTTATTTTATATCATTTTACACATATGGAAACTGTGACTTAGAGAATTAAAGTAACATGCTTAAATCACAGTTAGTAAAATTTAGCACTGGGATTAGATTCTTTGATATATAGGATTCCAAAACCTGTGCTTTGAATCACATCCTACAGTGACTTTGAAAATCTACCCCTCACTATATTAAAATTTCCAAAAGTTATAGATATAAAAATGAGAATGGGGGCTCTAACTTAGATAATATGATTAGTGTCTAACCCTCAACAATTTTTTCCTCCTATGAACTCACAACATATATTATCTGTGCTACTCATTTGACATTTAGAATATCATAGGTAAAAGACACAGTACAATGTAAGTGTAAGTGTGTAATAGATATGCTGTGAACTAATCCGTGCATGGACAGCCCTGGAGGAACCTGACAGGGGTATGCTGCCATTTGAAACCCATCCTTCTCTGTACCAACACAGCACGACAGCTGACCGTAGATTGTCTGCAGCAGGAAAGAAGACTGATTACGGCTAGAGGATCACCAAAGAAATTTATTACTCAAAAATGTACTTGTCTGGGACTCCTATTGCTACTTTTCTAGTTTCCACAGCTGATGGTGTTTATTTTATAGCTCAAGCCAAGTCATAAGAATTGGCAAGAGCTCTGAAATCACCCTTGTAAAACATGATTCATGTGCCATTTATTTAATTTTACTGTGATTCTTGCTATTTTTTTGTTCATTTTAATAGGAAAGCTCATTTTGGTCAGCAGCTTTAACCCATCGCTCAGAATTCTCATACAATAATTTTGTGGTATTGATTATTAAGAAATCACAGGTTTAAAAATCTTTTGATTATAAGACATTTTTGTTATGATAGTAGTCATTGTTTTATTATATGGCTAATATATTTATGCACCATTCAAGAATATACTGCTAGTCAACATACCAAGTTTTAGGCTGGAAATACCAAAATTCAAGCAAGGAAAGGAAAAATTAATGGAAAAATTAGACTCTATCTCTGATCATCTATAAACAGAAATTATTTCTTAAAATTTCTGTAATAATTACTTAAAATATTTTACTTATATTTAAAAGAAGTGACCTTTTCAGAAATGTGGATATTTAAATTAATATTAATTAGTATGTTGTGCTTTGTAGATCATCCAGTTCTGTTTTTATTAATTTCCTATGACTCCTGACAAATTTACCTTTCTGACCCCCAACAAATATATCACATTATATTTTTGTCCTAGTATCTTCCATTATAATTATTCCTTTTATGACAGTTAAATGTGAAATCGCTGTTTTTTATGCATCGAATGTTTATTGAGAAGTAGCTTCAGGCATTTTAAAAAGGTTTTGCAGGTAATAAGTGATTAAATTTCAGTAATGCCACTAGACCCTCTAACATTCCTGGGACCTGGAGCAAAAATAAATGGAAAGCTTCATGTATATGTATAAATATTATGAATCAAGCTTAGAAACTGTTAAAGCATAGCCTGTGCTCCTGCTTTGATGAATATACCTGGAAGGCAGGAGTAAAATTTACAACGCTCAGATCCAAAACCCGTTCTGTGCCAGAAAATGGTGGCACAGGGAGACCTGAGCCTTGGTCTCCTGCCTGGGATCCACCCCTTCCCTTCCCAACTTCTCACTTTGAGTGTGAACTTGAGGACAGCCCAGCTGGCATGTCCCAACTTCATCCACACACTCTTCACCAACCCACAAACAGCATCCCCTTGGACAGCCTTGAGGCCTTGAGAAGACAACCATGTGAGTCCTAGAAGCGGGCCTAGGGCCATTAGGGCAGGAAATTTGGGGGTTTGCATTTGGGTACCAGGATCCTGTTCTGGAGGAAGGGATGCTCACATTGTGAGGAGGACCACAGCAGAGTCCTCTAAAGACTGGAGACCTAGTGAAGGGCCCCTGCCCAGGGACTCAGGGTGGTAGGTACCACATCAAACACTCTTCTGGTCAGCTAATTTCCAGCTTTGCTCTCAGTTGCTGTCAGTAGTTATTTTAGAATGCTTTGGAGACACATTGAAAATCAACTCTTCTTTCAAAAACTAGATTTTAAATGAAGGTTTTCAAGGCATTTGAGACTTACTTGGATTTCTCTCTACATAGCATTAAATAATGGTATTTTTAATATATTGAAGTCTATAGATGTTAATTGGCTATAGTTTCTGTTTAGAAATAAGATTTTACAAAGAAATTTTAATCTTGTTAGATCTGTTATCAGAATGGGATGCAAAATGACTTCCATATTTCTAGAACAGTTTTGGCATAGTTGAATTAGTATAACCTTGAAAACATGTTGTTCATTTCCTCCTTTCTGAAACGTCAAAAAGCTATGTTTTCTGAATACATTGCATGCCAGTCACTTCTCTACATTCCAAACTTTTCATATGGTCCAGAGTTGAACTTTGTCTAATGAGCTTGAGCTCAATTCTTGAATATTTGAAAAGGCATGAAATGTAGGAATGTGAGATTGGGCTGTGAGCAAACATAATTATTTCTTTACAGTATAGATCAAAGCCTAAATATTATAATTGGCCTTTACCAATGTCCGATAATAACTAATTAACTAAATATGACTGAATTCATTTCCTAGGACTGCCATAACAAAGTACCAAAATTGGGTGGCTTAAAACAGCAAAAATTTATTTTTCACAGCTCTGGAGGCTCCAAGTCCAAAATCAAGGTGTTGGCAGAGTCACAATCCCTCCCAAGCCTCTAGGGAGGCTCCTTCCGTGCCCCTTTCAGCTTCTGGTAGCACCAGGTCTTCCTTGGCTTGTGGCAACATAACTCCAACCCTTGTCTCTGTCTTCACGTGGCCATGTTCCCTCTGTGTCTGTGACCAAATTTTCCTCTTCGTATAAGTACACCAGTCATATTGGATTAAGACCCACCCTGATACAGTGTGACCTCATCTTAACCTGATTACATCCTATTTCCAAAAAAGATCACATTTGCAGGTTCCAGGGATTAGGACTTAAATATATCTTTTGGGTGGACACAGTTCAACCCATAACACTAAATATATGCCAGACACTATTTTAGGTGCTTTATATATATATTACCTCATCAAAACCTTATAGTGATACTATGAAATGAGCACTGCTCTTGTCCCTGTTTTATAAATATGGAAACTGAGGCACAGAGAGATAATGTAACTTGTCCAAGTCCACACAGCTAGTTATTACGTAGGACATAGACAAGCACAGACAGTCTGACTCCAAAGCCCACATTTTAACCACTAAGCAATATGGATTCTTCTATGCTATATATTAAGTAAAATATAATAATATCATAGTTTGCATGTATTTTATTCAAATAAATTCTGATGGTCCAGTCCTGAAAGTCAATATCTTTATTTCTCAGTTTGTACCTTTTTAAAACTACCTTTATATCTCAGCATTACAGATAATTTTTATATTGGTAAAATGGTTGGGTTAGTTGAATTAATTTTTTTCTGTTCCTGACAGCATGAAAAATAAAAGAACCACTGTAAATAGTAAAACATACTTAGATGTAAGAAACAGAGAAAATTTAAACACCATATTTAGTATAATTTTCAATACAGATGGATAAAATATTAAGAATATTTTTGTTTTATAAAATATATTTATTTCTTAATTATTTTACCTGTAGTTATATAGAAGATTAATAAAAATTCAGAGACAGATAATTTTATGCCTATTTCTAGAATTTTAAAAAAGAATTACAGGAGAAATCCCTCTTTACCCATATTATAATGCTATAAAGTTCAGCTTATAAGTAAACTCAGTGATTTTGCTAAAGAAATATTAAACTGTAAAAGGATATACACACACACACACACACGAACATATAGGTGGTAAATATATTTCTATCTAAGCATAGATTTTATAAGCAAATAATAAACATTCTAAAATAACAACTATTATGAGGGTACTTCAAAAAGTTCATGGAAAAATAGAATTAAAAGATAATACAAATCTTTCCATAAACTTTTTGAACTGCCCTTGTAAATATACACACACAGAGAGAGAGAGAGAGAGAGAGAGAGAGAGAGAGAGAAAGAATAGAGCCTAGATGAAAAAAATGCACATAATAAGTCTACAATACTTAAAATTCCACCAGGTAAATAAAATTCCAGTAATTTTCTTAAATGGAAGATAGAAACCTGTAGGGAAGGAAAGCAAGGCTACCTATTGCATGTCAATAAGAAAGTATGTTTACCTGCCTAGGTTTCCTTAAACATCCACATTCTTTGAAGCTAGCGGGCAGGTAGAGAGCGAGGTCATCTCAGCCCTGTCAACCCCTCTTCTGCATTGGCACCCCTCCCCTCTGAGGACCAGCTGAGCTTCAGATTCAGCTAATCTTTGATGAGGAGTAAAGATAGGGTTTCTGGGTCATATTCAGATCACTTTATCGTCAGACTGTTTAGCCTTCACTGTTGAGAGCATAAAAGCATGGAATGCAACATTAATGAACAATCAGGTGCACAGTTAGTGGGTGGAGTTCTTCACCAGCCAATAAGGAAAAGCCAGCTCCTTCTGGCACTGTGAGGACCCATGATACCATTGTGGCATTTCTCTTCTCTTGCCATTATAAATGTGGAGCCAAGTTTCAGGACAGAAGTCTCTTCCCACCTTCACTGTATAGGAAAACTTTGCCTTTTTATAGAAATTAAAGACCTGTCTTTGTTTTTATTCAAATCTCCGTTCTACCATGGATTATCTCATAGGCCACAGTCTCTCTCCATCTAAGACATGGAGATTATGAGCCTTGACTCTATACCTATTTCACAAGAGCACTGTACAACTTACAAAGGAGTTAGTTTTTTAATATTTTAAGATACTTAGGGGTAGGTATTATTAACAGATTAAATCTTAACTTCAGATTGGTCAGACCAGTGGATTATACTTCTGGGTTCAAATTTAGGTTTTCAACATATTGGATATCTATCTATCTATCTGTCTATGTATCTATCTATCTATCTATCCATCCATCTACTTATTTATTTTTGGTGGCTGGCTGGTGCAGGTGTCCAAACTCCTGACCTCGGTGTTATCAGCACCACACTCTAACCAACTGAGTTAACCAGTCTGCCCTAGATATCTTTTTAATGTAATGGCCCCAGTTCTCAGCAGCAAAATTTTTAAGCCTGGATAAGTGATTTCTTATCTTGCTGTCTGCTTTTTTGTTACTAAAATGTTAGTTTAGAATGTCTTTGGTATACCAATTGCAGGGCAGCAAGTCTAAAACATTCAACCCATTTTTAAGTTATTATGAATAAGAAAAACACTTTATTTCTTGGCATTTCTGATTTTTTTTTTCCTCTTGTCAAGAGTAAACCTCTTTGATTTTGTCTTCCTTGTGGTACTCACTTATGGCCTTCTATCCTGGTCCGACTAAAATAAACTAAATTTTTTGTATTGGTCTTCACAATACACTAACACATCTTAAGAACTGTGATCTTTTCTATATCTTTGACAATAATGTACCCAGCACCATATTTTAAAAGTTAGTTCATTTGGCAAGTTATCCTTCTCTGCAATAAATACTGAACCTAATAGCAATATATATGACTTACTTTCATAAGCAAATGCCCAAGCCTACAAAATGCCAGCAAGAATGAGAATTCATATAGAACATTCCTCTTCAGTCATGATTAGAACTAGGCCACAACTGATTTGACAAAATGGTAAGCATATGTCAATGCTTAAAATAATAACTCTCCATTTCCCGCCTCTTGGTTTCTCAGTGTAAACTTGTGGGGAGCTCATGAATAAAATATCTCTCTTTCTGCCAGCTTAGAAGTTTGTGCTCACTGTAAGCCTGATGAAAAGAAATGAAATTTTAATTTTTAATCTGAAACATTGTCTTGCTCTTTTTCATAGGTTTCTCCTCAGAAAAGAAAGTCAATCAGTAGAAGCGTACAGCAGCGGAGGACATGGGCAAAAGGAGAGTTTGGCTGAGGACCTCTTTTTTATTTTTGCTGTGGCTTGTTTCTGCCACATGGCACATCATACACTCAATTATTTGTGCCTGGTAGTGTTTCCCTTTGGCATAGATGGAGGAAAAGGCTTCTGACAGCTGAGATCGTGATCAAGTCTGAAGAGCCAGTTATGATAGAACCAAACACAACTTCCAGAATCTTCAAAATGAGATTTGGAAGATGGATTATGTGCCACTCCTTGAAGCTCTTCAGCATACTGCTGTTGGATTTACAAAGTTGATTCCATGATTTAAGTAACTCTATTTTCTGGTGCAGTGATGTTGTATGTTGATTTAAAATATATATATATATATATATATATATATATATATATATATATATTTCATGGGGGAAAAAGTTTCTGCAGTTGTAAATTTTTAACATTGTTCCTATTTTTTTCACAGGGGCTTAGTTCTTTAGCCAGTTTGACTAGATACTATGCTCATCATTATAGGCCTTAAAATAGGATTGAAGAGGTGTATATACTTCCTTAAATTAAATGAGTGATTCAATCTGAATAAAATTTTAAACATGAAGCTATTTCTTTAAGATGATAAGAAATTATAAGCCTACTTCATTTTTAGGTAGAATAGATTATGAAAGATAAAGTCCTAATGAGATGGTGATGGCTTTGCTATGCCCACATATGTTTATAGAAGTCGTTCAGAGATATATGGATTTATGGTTAAATCTGTATCTTTTCTTCCTATGGATCTGAATAATTATTAATGAAAAACATAACTGTGACTTCTCAAACCAATTAAAATAGAAATTAAATGTACCCAGATTTTATTGTGATTAAATGATACAGTGATGTGACAGATGTCTAAAGATTAAGCAGATTTAAAAGTATTGTTTATCCATTTAATAAGGATTCTGCTAGGACCTACTCGAGATCCTCTTTGTGAGGTTATTCATAACTTAGAAGTGTGAGATCTACAGATATCTGTGTTTCTAGAAATACCTAAATAAAACCAGGAGGATCAGCTGAATATGTACTCTAATCAAACAATCAAGACATACTGCTGAAACTAGTTTCCCAACTTCCAAAAATTATGCTGCTTAATTTCATCTCAAACTATTTTTCTTTCAATTTTTGGATATACTTGAAGATTTGTGTAATGGGAAGGTGAAAGGCCTCAGGAAATTAAATATTTTCAGCATCAGTCTTTGGCTACTACAGAACATAATTCTTGAGAAAGAATTATCCTTCTCCTATATTAATTTGCTAAAGGTTTGTTTTTGCTTCTATTTATCAAAAAGACAAATCATTCTCTGTCATTACTTCAGTATAAATAAATCAGAAAAATAACAGAGTTAACAAGTCAGCTGCATGAAAATATTTTGGAGTATTCTTAAACATTCATTTCCTCAGATTAGTGAAAAAATCATTGTAATGTCAATTTCTAGTGGTGGGTTAAGTTTGCCAACTGAGGCATGCCCAGCAGAATAAAAACCAAACATACATACAACAGAGTGTCCCTCAATAGGCCAGTTACAGATCTGTTCAGCAGCAGTAAAACAGGATTTATCTATCCAGTCTAAAGTCATCCTATTACTAATTAGCGAATTGCCAAACATTGGCAAAATAGTATAAATGCTAATGTAAGGGGAGAAAATCCAATTTAAGTGAAATCTAATTTAATTTGAACTCCAAGTTGGGGGCTACGCATATGGGAAGAGGACTCCTTGCTTGGAATGCAACTGCGGTTCTCGAGGACGGATTTCCACACCCTGGACTAAGCATCAGGCAGTCCCTCCTATCGTCTGGGGACTTCTTTGTCTCAACTCATTCTCATCTGTGGCTTGTACTTCATTTTCACAGGCAATTTGTGGAAATTGTGTGAGGAACATCTGTATCCCTTTGAAAGGAGAGGAAGTCACATGGTCAGTCTTACTAGGAATATTTTAGGTTTTTGGTGACCTGGAGAATTTGATCTATGACTTGAAGGTATCACATGAGGAGAAAACTTGTTTTGTTTGTGATGTGAGGTTAGAAGAAAATCTTCTTTGGGGGTCTATTTAGGTCTGCGAGTTTGGTCAACCCCTACTGCTCCTCCCTAACTTACTTTTGTTTTGTCTTGGACTCCATTTTCCTTACGAATTTTGGACTAAATTGCTAGTACTATTGAGCAAGGCCTTACTTCTAGCTGACTTTCCTTAGTTTATTTACTGAGCTCTCTCACCTGGCAAGAGAGAGATAATTATCCCCTCTTACAGATGATTAATCAAGGGCACAGAAAGATCTCATCATTTTCTCAGGGTCTCAAGGCAAGTAAATGGCACAGCCAAGATTCAAAACTGTCTGAAGCACCTGCCCAGTCTGTTTGCCTGCTGCAGTTCTGCTTTGTAGATTACCTCAGCAAGTTGTACATGTTTTTATGGTCCTTTGGGGTTTTCATCAAGTTGCATTACAGGAGCTTACTTCTTAGGAGAAAATATTTTGATAAGAGAAAATGCTACATATTGTGTGGAATTTGTAAGTTATCTCCTGAGTTAAGAGAAGTGTTATTTCATTTAGACTACTACATGGGAAAAGAAAAGTGTACACATAATGTTAAAGTGCATTAAACAGTAAAAGTATGGACCTGAATGATTGCTTTTCTGTATCAATAGTTTTAATGCAGCTCAGTTACTAGTAGAATCAAATCTAAAAGACATATAACCTCTCAATTCAATGATTCAATTTAGCAATCATTATTTGAATACTTACTTATTTGTGAAAAAATGTCTCGGCAGCACACAATATCTCATATTACTCCTGTTTCTATGCACTGCTCTTGGATGAATCCATATTAGGAAGGGATAACAGAGTCATTTACCAGCCATTATCCTCCCCAACTTGAGAGTCCCTTTGCCCTTTTTATTTCCGCCATTTTTCTTTCCATCTCTCTGGGGATCCCCATGATATTAAACCATACAGAGATGGAAAGTCCGTAGCCTCGCTGCTGCAGACACACTGTGATCCTTCTTTCCCTGGCTCACATTTGCTTAAGTCCCAATTACACGGCTCAAAAGAAAAGAAAATATTTGCTATAATCCCTACTTTCTAATAATTTTAGAAATAATGTTTCTTGCCCAGTTCATTCTTACATATATATCTCTTCACTTTTATCAGACTTTTGCTCCAAGGGAGAAAGGTGCCGTGGGGAACAGTTATATACCCTGTCATTGTGATTCCATAGAAAAGGAAACTTCTGTCAGCACACACGCACACACCACACACACTTTACATACACAGACACACACACACCACAAACACATATGTACACACACACTCCACATATACATACAACACACACACAACACATAAACATACATATCACACACCACATACACATACATATCACACACACACACACCACGTACACTGCACACACCACACACACTCCACATACACGTGCACACCACACACACTGCATACACATACATACACTCCACATGTACATACATACCACATAACACACACGTTCCACACACACAGCCCACAAACATATGTACCTCATACACACACACACCACATACAGACACCACACCACACGCACACACCCCACACTCGTCACACACTCTCACGCACCCTCATATACACATATCACACACATGCTCTGCCTCTGCCTCCCCAATCCTGTAGGCAGTACTAAAGGTCCCTGTGACTGGGTAGATTTATTCGAATTGAAAAATTTGTATAATAAAGCTAATAATTTTTCCCAATTTTGTCTCAAATCCTTGTGTGTATAATATGTTGCCAAGAATACTGACAAATGCCACTTTAAGCCTCCTAGAGGAAGTGATAATTTTGAGATATAGAAACGATTAACTTCACCAGTAATTGCTGAGTAATCTGAGGGGACTTTCAACGTTTATGGGAATTTAGTCGCATGAATTTCACTGTTCTGTGTACCGCACCCAGAAGTTAAAATAATTTATCCGCTTCCCTTCCACTTTCTTTCATTTCAGTATCAGAAGGAAGAGTTCAATGTATGAGGGTAAGGACATACTGTTTTGGTAAACTAAATCCAACCCTTAGGGCTTCCCAATGTGCTTGACATCACTGAGAATTTTTTGCTGGGAGAATCCACGTTACTAACTGATGTTCCCGGGTCTGCTCTTTGCCGGCGCGCGTGTGCTCAGATGGCCTCGAGGCCCCTTCTGCAGCTCGGGGGCCCCTTGCGTGCAGCCGTGGGACGGCGACCCCCGTGCCTCAGCCACACACGCTCCAGCCCCCTCCGCCCAGAGCCGCCTCTGCGGGCGGGAGCACCGCTGGCTGAAGCGGAAGAAAAAGGGAGCACGGAGTCAAAAGAAGACAGCCTTTCTCTTGATGTCCCCCCTGAAATCCAGCTCGTAGGGGTGCCTAAAAGAAAGAGGACGCGGCACCTCCCGGGGACAGGCAGGCTCTGAGGACAAGAATGTGGTGGCGAGAATCGACTGCGGAAACAAAACCCTGATCCTGACGTACTATATCAGGAGAGTATTTGAAGAGACGTCAGTGCTGGTTAAAAGGCTCAGGTTGTCACCTCATGCGTGTTTGTCACCCTCAGGGCTGTATCCTTGCCCTGGGAAGGTAAACTGAGGGAACGCGAGTGTGAGATCTCAGGGTCTGACCTCGGCTGACACGCTTTGCATTTCTCTCAGGGGATTACAAGATTGGGCGAGATTTGGCATGGCAAGAATAAGAATAAACACTTCTCTCTTCCTTTGATTCTGTTGATGGATGTTAGAATAGATGCAAAGAATATAACCTCGAAATTATCTCAAGAGATGAGGTAACACTTAATTTGAGACCTCCGCATTCCCATTTCTTAATCCAGGCCTCTTTCCTGATTCCTAATAGAAAGCTCAGCATGTCCTAAGAGGAACTGATGGACCCTTCCTTTACAAACCCACCGTCCTCTATTCCCTATCTTCATTTACAGAACCGCCATTCACCTAGCCCCCCTAACCAGACACCTGTGAGGTAGCAGCCCCTCTGCCCTCTGTGTCGCTTCCTCTTCAAATTGCTCTTCTGGGGCTGCCGTTTCACCGCTTCACTCCTCTAGAGCCCCCATGTTCCTCTCCAGAGCCTTCACTCTGGGTGTGGATTGACAACTGCTTAACCTTCACCTGGGCTGCAACTGTGGTCCACATGTCAGCTGGGTGCCCTGCCTTGCACCCTTGCTGATCTCTCCAGGAGCAGCTTGCTGTGTTCCAGAAGCACTGGGCCTTGAACTTCCGCTGAATGAATTAAGTTTTGTAAATCATCTCAGTGCTGGTTTCTGCTCCATACTGAGCCACCCCTGCCCCGGCACCGAATTCTTCCCTCAAGTATCCTTCACACAAGCCGTGTGTGCCATAAAAGCCTTAGGGAAATCAGCGAGAACACTTTTATTGCAAACACTGAAGAAAATGATTATGAATAACCAAGACTGTAATTGCTTAGGCCTTCTAATAGGATAATGTGGGAATATAATTCATGGTGATGAAAAAAAAATCCCTATGCAGATCCCATACACTCATAAAGAAGAGCAGAGGAGGGAGAAATGGAAAGCACAAAATTCAAATAATGAATCAGTCACTCTCTGTTCCACCCTTTGGCAGCCCAGTAAAACTGGCAGAGGCACTGGTGTTTTCCAGCGGGTATGACAGAAGTGCCCCCTCGAGAAGTCCTAAGAGCCACCACCAGGGGCGACAGGGAGTTAAGTGCTCAGAGCCCTGATCGTCTACCTAATTCACAGAGAGAAGCTCCACTTTCTTCTGATTTGTAGATTAGAGCTCCATTTAAGAGTTCACTTGATGAAAAGGGGGCTCTGTTTTTTTAAAAAATGGAAAACCAGTGGCCTGTAGAATAAAGAACAAACTCCTTCTTATGGCTTCCATGACAATGTACAGTCAAACAGCTCTTCCCAGAACACCCTCCACAAGCAGCAGTCAGCAGCCTTCTTCCTGGCCTAGTAAAGCTTCCCTCAGAGACGTCTTCCCGAGGCACCTATTCATTTCCTCTTCTATGCTCCTAATTACACCGCTCCATACATTTGGTCATCATCATACTAATAACATTGCTTTATCAACTACTGTGTTTATGTGACTGTTTCCCTTTCTTCTCTATTTGCTCCTAGAGAGCAAGAACCCGATTTATTTTTATATCTCCAACATGCAGCACAGTAAGTAACTCAGGGAGTTTGACCAAAATATTTAAGCTCTGTGAACTTCGGGTTTTCCTTGACTAAGAATCCCAGAAATCAGCTGGAGGTGTCCAGCCCTTGATATGGCTTGCCATCTCTCTTACCATTTCACCACAACCTCCAAACCTCATGTCAATCTGCATATAAACTTGGTTGTAAAAATCAGAACGTATCAGAGTTTCCATAAGTAATCTAATCCCTGCAAGGATTTTCTCATGGTTTGTACAGTCTGTCCTGAAGATTTGTGGAGTCTCGAGGAGGGACGGCATTCATAACATGCCACTGTCATTTCCTATCTAATACCTGTGTATTCTGCCTTTCCCTCCACAACTTTATCATTTTGTTATTTTTATTTTTACTTTCTCTTTTGCCTGTCTCCCTTTAGTGTCTCTGACTTCCTACTCTTTCCCTCTCCTTGGTAGCAACAATTATCCCCCCCCCTTGTCATAAATATAGCTGTTTAATGGCCACCACTTATTTTTCAAATGTGTCCAAGAGAATTACCAATGCATTTTATCTCCAAGAAACAAACCAGAAAAAATTTCAGTGTTCTCTCTGACAACTTCAAGCCAGCACACTGCCTTGGGGAGGTAGTAGTCACTCCCTAGGCCCTTAAGATTAACCGTGTTCTTACAAAGCAGAACCAAACAGCCCTAGCAGGATAAGGGGTTAGATACGAACCGCATGCTCACAAAGATATATTAATAACTGCCACAAGGTTTTTCTTTCCTCTAAGTAAGCAGAAACCAGTACCTGAAAAACACTGTACAAACAACTACAACTGGAAATTTCCCAACGTACCTGGACAGAGCACCTGACACCAGCGAACTGACCCCCTCTTTTGTGGTCCCGTCACAACTCTGATTGGACAGAGGACCGGCCTCAGAAAACTCCTTTCCTGACAAACTGCAGCACACCCCACACCAATTGGGAAGTGTTTATAGAGACTGCATAAACCATCTTTGTGCCCTATGACTCACCTTTTGACAAAAAGAGCCACATTCCACTTCATTTTAATATTAAAACCCCACCCCGAAATGAACATGGAGAGTATGCTCTTTATGTATGCTTACCCACTGTGCACACGCTTGGCCTCTCTCATAAATATTCATAGAATTTCCCCAAACCTGCTAAATACATATGTAGGACTGACCCTGTAAGACTTCAAACGCTAGCCTCCCCTTCCCTTTTTCGGAGCACGTACTTTTGGTTTTCCCGGGAGGCTGCATTCCTCAATCTGCAGATTGCTTCTTTCTTTGAAAATAGTTTTCCCCTTTCCTTCCTCCCTAGATCTCATGGTCTTTTGTCACATAATCATTGTTATGCAATGAATCTTGTTGCCCCAAATTCATATGTGGAAACCTCAATCCCTAGACCCCTTCAGAATGTGGATGTATTTCTAGATAGAGCTGTAAAGAGGTAGTATATTAAAATGAGAGCTTTAAGTGGATCCCTAATCCAATCTGACTGGTGTTTTATAATAAGAAGAGATCAGGACATATGGAGGGACACCAGAGATGCCTCAGTACAAAAAAAGACCACATAAAGAGGCAGCAAGAGAGTGGCCACCTGCAAGCCAAGGAGAGAGACCTCAGAGGACACCAGCCCTGCTGGCACCTTTATCTTGACTTCCAGCCTCCAGAACTACAAGAGAATAAATTTCTGTTGTTTAAGGCAAAAAAAAAAAAAAAAAAAAATTAACCATGTTCTACATCATCTCTGTGAGTCACTCAGCATCTCTCCAGTCAAGTTTTTAAGTCAGCCAGAGTTACTTTCTCTAGTTTGAAACAGAAGAATCTTAATGAATCACAAATAAGGGAATTAAAGTTCAGAAAGTTTATGTCAAGGGTATTGTAAGGAATACATATATATTGTTTTTTTCTTTATAATAACTTGGAAAATGAAAAGTGGGACTGGTGGTTGCCTACGAGAATATAATCAGATATGATATAATCAGATAAGTTAAGCAATGTCAAATGTTATACTTGCCAGTCTTACAAAATATTAATATGGATCATAGTGCAGTAACTTTTAATATATTTTCTAATGGAAAACATCATAATAAAAATAGAATACAATGCTTTATTTGAATTTTATCCTAAATCTGACAAAGCTGTTTAGAAGATGTTTTAATGAAGCAACAAAAGAAAAAGTTACAGTGAAATAAAACCACCAAAGTCCATGTCTAGTCTCCTTATTTCTTTTTCCGCAGTCCTTACTTGCATATACCTGATAATTTACGTATTAATAGGTTGTTAATAAATAAACCGTAGGAAATGGAACTTCTCTGTGAAAGAACTACACTAAATGAATTCTACTTTAAAAATCAGTGGGATGATGACGTTTCTTTCCAGCAAAATTAAACTCTAGTATTATAAACTTCCAGTTATTCTGTAGCAAGATGTCAATTCAAGTACAGTAGCTCCTCAAAGAGAGGTTAAAGTAAAATTGCTGATGTCTTCAAAATTTTCTGTAAATTAGTACATTTTTGGACAATTGATGCATTCAACACATATCCTAACTCTCATATTGATCAGTTATCTGTTTTGGATGTTACTATTTGTCAATGTCATTTTATTAGAAGTTCCTTTCATTTGCAGAAACCTGTACTGTATGTGCAGTGATGGGTGACACAAAGAAATAGAGACACTTCCTATGCTTTCCACTGTCTAAGAAAAATTATTAACAGCTGTGGGAGGATACATTGAAGCAAGGAGAGATTGAAGCTCTTTTTTAATTTCCAACATATTCCTTGGTCTTTCAATGTCTCTAGCAGTATCATTCTCCTTATATGAAACACAGGAGATAATCAGTCAAAAACTAGCAATTTAAGTTAGAGGAAAATACTACAATATTCAAGTGTTCTATCAAAATTTTATAAGTTTTGTTTTGTTTTTACAAAAACGTATTATTTCAACAATCAGAAAATCTAGATCCATGTTCCCCAAAAGGACAACTAGCCTTTAATTTATTTTTGCAGTATTTCTAGTTCCCTAAGCTTCTAACAGCATGACGGAAATCCATCTTTCCCATAAAACATTAAAAATTAATCTTAGAACACAGATTAATTATTAAGAAAATTTACAAAAATAAAATAGATTTTTTTAAAATATAAAGACATGGGAGATCATTGTTTCTGACATCAAAACATTAAATTTTTTTTCCATTTTATAATGTGTTTATCAAAAGAAAATTACCATTAACAATATTTGGGAAGCTTTTAATTTATCATTGGACATTCATTCACCAAATAATTTAGCATTTATTTCCTTCTCCTCTTCTACCAATTAGGGAGAGAAGGGATGTGCTAAATTGCTTTCCAATAAACTTTTTTTTAAATCAGATAAAAATAATTTTTTTACCAACAGAAGTAGTTAAGGTAGTTTAAGAGCTTTTATCCTTACATTCTTCAAAAGATCTTACTTTTACCAAATAAAAATGTAATGAATGAGTGCAGCAAAATTTTTAAGAAAGAGCATGGGATTTAGAGTTAGGTACACACTTCGGTCCTGATTGCGCCAGATGTTAACATGAGCAAGTATGCCTAGTATTAGTGAAACTCAATTTCCATAACAAAAAATAATAGCAAGAAAGCAATCTCACAAGAATTTGATATAAAATTAAGTTATATCAAATATGAAATGTTTGCCACTTGGTTGGCATTCAAAATATACTAGGTCCCTCCGCTTACTACTATGATTAAAGAGATTTTTCCAGCACATTTCCCAAAGTTTTCATAATGGGAAGTGAGTAGAAGCTGTGCAGGAAAGAATTTCCTGTCCCACTAAGTGTAAGAAACTCTTTGTCAAACTTGGCATTTACTAAAGAATTCCCATATCTTCTCATATTTATATAAATGAAATTGGAAGTGAAAGTTTCATATTGTGAGCTATTCCCAACATGTTAAGATTTTAACATGTTGTCATGTTGATAAAGAGAACATAAATAGAATTATCACAAAAATCAGTTGTCGTTCAAACATTAACCTCTGCACAACAGAAATATAAACAGTAGTTATTCTCTAGTAAGTTTAGATATAATATGCTTATTAAAAGATTAGAACAAACACAGAAAGGGTTATTGCATCACATATTACCCAAAGACACAGAAGGATTAGTTTCAATAGGATGGAAAAGGCTAGAAGTAAGGAAAAGGAATAATGCCTACAGGGTGGGTGATACAGACCATGTTGAGACAGACACAGCTGCAGATAACGGGAGGAAGCCCAGCCTGGTCAGTGGGTGTGATATACCAAGTAGATGGTGACAGGTAACAAGGGCAGACCAAACCATATTTAAGCCCCGAGAAAATCCAACAAGAGTAACAATGGTGTTCAACCTGAAAGCTACTGAAAAAGGATCAAAGAATGCAAATTAAAAGGCTCATCCTGCTCCAGGCAGAATAATCCGAAAGAGAAAAATATATGGACACATTCTGAAAAAACATTGTATTATAAAGTTAAAAATAACAAATTAAATAAAAATTCTTGTACAAGTTTCTAAGCTAAAAAATCAAGTAGTCTGTAAAGCAACAATAGAGGGATACCAACCAATCATAGACAACCCAACATAGAAGAAGATAATGAGGCAGCACTTGTAATTTTTTTGGCATTATACTTTTATTTTTCATTTATCTTTTCAGTCATCTTTCAGGTATCAATGTGCAAGTAGTATATTAGGATTAAATTACATTAAACGTTATATAAATGGCTATAGAACATCTTAATTTATGATAAGGCAAATAAATGCCTTATTTCATAGTAATATATTTGCATTTTAAAAAATGCATTAAAGTGTTACCATACCTAGGGTTAGTTAGAAGTAGCAATGACACAATTCAAAGAGCCTGCCTCTGTGAGAGTTTATGTTTCAGTTTTGAAAATCTGAAGGTTTACTGGTTTCATTATGTATAGGTCCCACTTCAAAGCTGAAGGCTACTTGAGTCAGAAGTGTTCATGTTTGAAATCTAAAAGCATTTTACCTTTTGGCCATTACACAAAATCCTTTTTTATAATTTTCATTGTATTTTGAATTCTGAAGGATTTCAAGTAAAACTCTGATTTCAGAGTTTTTAAATTCATCTTTTAAAAAAAATCGTATCACTTAAGGAGAAGCTAAATCACAGGTTTGAACATAGAAATAACAATTTGGCAAAATGATAGCTTTTTATATCATATTCTAGTTTTAGGCATCCTGATGAATCCAAACTTACAAACGTCACCTTATATAAAATTTTGAAAAAATTTGAGAATTTCTTCAAATTTCTTCAAATTTGAGAAAATTTGAAGATATGACAATATTTCAGAGTAAAGTAGCTTTAGTTATATTCTTGATGTGATGTCTGCAAGGTACGTCCAATTTCCAAGAGACAATCAGACTGTCAAATAGTTTCAACAGAGTATGCATCCTAGTTCCTAATTAGGTCATTTCAAAAGTGGGAAGTACAAATACGCCAAAGATATACTTGAAGCTATTTGTTTAAGTAACAGGAAATTACTGTAAGAGGCATATACTCCAAATGTTTTTCCTTTATAGCTCATCTGTGAGAATCATTTTTATAAATCTCATGGTCAGTTTGAAAACTAAAATTCTTCTTTGACTCTTAAATCTTAATTTTATGTATTTATTAATTTCTAAGTATAGCATAAAACAGCCAGAGGGACTATTGAAAAATTCTGACAAACTTAACAATGAAAGATCCAAGCTTATGATAAAAAAAAAAAAATTCTTCTGGAAACTTTCTAAAAGTTCTTTCGCACCAATAAACATGACACCTGAGTGCATTTTAGATTCTTTATAAGGACTATCCAATTGATTGCTAAGGACATTATATGGCAGCTTGTAGAAGTTAGCAACAGTCATACAGGTGTGGCACTTACATGCCCTCATACTTTGGACTGCTGGAATAAGAAGCTGAACTCAGAGTGTAGTAGGCTAAAAAAAATTCTTTTTCTCTCATTCTCATCTAAGCCTTTCCGTCTTCTGGTTTTACTAGTGTCTGGGAGTAAGAGTAAAAGGGAGTAGGCAGAAAGAGAGAAGGTGGGGGCGTTAAATGGTAAGGTACAAGAATGGGACATCAAAGAACATCCCTCATCTGACACTCTATGAGCAAAACTGATCACCTTCACTTCATCGAGAACCTCAGGAACAACACAGCCAGTAGTCAACTTAAATGTCAACGTCTTTGAAGCACTAAGGTCATCTCTGGTAAATCAGCAGCCACTATAGCTACGTCATGACCATCGACGAGGCCAGTAGAGAACACTTTTCTGAGAAGTGCCATCCGTTATGGCTGTTTTTGGAATAAGAGTGATTTAGTTATTTTCTGGTTCACAGCATCAGAAGTCTCTCTGTACAGTTTTCTTCACTACCATAAGGTCAGCTCTGAGAGCTCACAACAGAAAAAGGCTGTCTTTGCTCTGTCACACTCTTGACATTCACCAAAATCACTGGATTTTCTTCTTACACCATTCATAAACTTTCTTAAGAAAAAAAAAGATGCTTTTCTTTCTTTACTTTGTCATCCACTCACAATCACTGCCTTTGGTGTTTTGAAGATGATACTTGATGCAGGAACTTCTCTTACCGACCCAGCACCAGCAATGTTGAACTATGGGGCCCTCACAGGATCAGGGCTGCATTACTAAGCCTTCCACACAGCTGACAGCATCTCTCTGTGGCCAGACTGGCTCCCCAAAATTAGGGAGAAGCTCCATAGAGTTTTGAAGAGAAAATGTTGTGGACCAATATACTTGCCAAAATCTTGTACCATGTGTGAATGCTCAAACACACGCACACGCACACACATACACACATGTATATAGGAGCTCAGAAAATATATCACCCATGTGAACTTCTAAACAAAAATGTTTTAAAGATACATTATTGCTGAAGAACATTCTAGATGTAAATGATAAATTAAAATATAAAACTCTAAAAGCTATATTTAACATAATGGAAGAAATAACTGAAAACTTTAATAGATTCGATCCACAAAATATAACCATAAATATGTAAATATAAAACAGGAAAACACACATGTAAACACCATAAATACCATACGTAGTGTTTACATATAGCACACATGTATATATTTTTTAAACAACATAATATGTAAACAAGAAAAACATATGCATCAAATATGATAAACAATCAGCTAACTTGCTTAATATGCAAGTTGCTCTAATAGTCTAAGACATATTTATTTAATAAATATTTGTTAAGTACTTGCTTATATCTACTCTCTAGAATGAGCATGGAACCTTCGTATATTGCTGATGGGAGTGTAAATTTGTTTACCTTTTCTGGAAAGAAATTGATGTCATATATGTCTCAATAATGCTTCTGCTCTTTGATGCAGTAAAGTCCATGTCTATGACTCTAAATTAAAGAGTCAGCAATGTGATAAAAGGTTTATGTAAAAGAATGTCTAGTACTATGAGAATAATTAAGTAAATCAGGAAACATTCATGTAATAAGATATTTTTTCATTATTAAAATTGTTTACAAAAGTTTAACATGAGAAAACGTTAATATAACTGTAAGTAAAGACAGGATTTTTAAAAATGTGCTCAGGTTCACAATTCATTATCTGCAATTCTGAAATCCAAGAAACTCAGAAAAACCAAAAGACTATTTTGTAACTCAATTAACAGCAAAACATGACCTTAACTGATATGAGACTATTTATAATCTTTATTAATCTTATTTATTGTCAGTAGTCAAACATTTTAATATTGATGCATTTGACAGTATGGTATTGCCCCAGATCACACTGGGGGTATTAAATAATTATGGTTTATACCAAATTACTTTTCTATATTCAGTCATTTCTCAATTCTCAAACACATTTCGTTCTAAGGATTTCAGATAAGGACTGAGGATCTAGGTATGCATAGGCTTAATTTAAAAAATTTTATCCATTTATATAATTATTTCTAATTCTATCTAGGTAGATAGACAAAGGAAGGAAATAAGGGAGGGAGGAATGGGGGAGGAACGTTATGGAGGGAAAGGAAAGAGTGCAGTGATGAAAAAAGGAAGGAATTTTTCTAAAATATTAGTAGTTATCTATGGGAAGTGAGATTAGAGGTGATTTTTATTTCTTTTTCTCTAATATTCTGAATTTTCTAAAATAAGCAAATTTAAAATCAAGAAAAACTAAGAATGTTACTTTTAAAGTTGTTTTATACTATTAGAAGCTCTATGAAAAACAAAAAAATTGTAACCAATGCCGTGTTTGAATTGTCACATATTTAAAATTAGTGGGAACTATATTAGCAGATTTTCAGTGTTAAAAATATATTTATATATACACACACATATATGTAGTTAGCATTAATTTTAATTAAGCTTGTATTTCTGTACCCACATAAATGCATACATATATGTTTACATATGTAAATGTAAATACTTACATATATGAAATATATGTGTATATATATAAAACTTTCTTCATAAGGTCTATCCTGTCCTTCAAAAAGGCATTTTAAAACAACATCTCCCATGCCCTAGATTTTCTGATCCTGCTGTTTTCCCCCATTGCACTTACCATCTTCTATCATAGTATATTTATTAATTTGTTATTTTTATCATTCGTTGTCTGTCTTTCCCAAATGGAATATTAGCTCACAAGGGCTTGGATTTTTTTTTTTCTGTTTTTTTTTTCACAAATATTGAGAACCCAGAACAGTGCCTGGCACATATTAGGCACTCAAAAAATATTTGTTGAATTAGTGGATATATATAATTTTGAAATGTTCAGTAACATAGAGAATAACACATATTAAGTAATTCATAGAATCTCTGAATTTTCAGGATCATAGAATATTAGATCTGAAAGGAACCTGAGCTCTCTGTAGTATAACTGAATGTGGTTTAACCAAATACAGTTTTAGAACATTAATTATTATTAAATAGGATATCCAAGTATAGTATTTCTTTTAAATACAGTTTCCTAGTGAAAGATCTTCTTGAGGTTTGCCTTTCTTTAGTGTTTTTCAAGTTTCCAAAGAAAAGATTAAGGACTCCTCTTCTGATTATTTCTAAATGTGATTCTGGTTTAGTGACTTATTAAAATAATATCCTTTTGACTCTTTTAATCTTGTCTGAGAAATAAATCCTATAATCTGGCTTCAAAGGATAATGCAGGACATAACTAGAATATGCAATATGAGCAAAATATCTACATAAATTTCCATCATATTATCTACATAATCTACATTGTTTGACAGGGCCTTAAATTGAATTCACAGAACCCAAAGAGCTCATAATTCCTCCTGAGAACATGCCTTCCTTCTTATCTCCCATGCCCTTTATTCTCTCGCAGGACACCACACCCGAAGATACGGCACACAGCAATGCTAGGTACAGCCTTCATGAGTTTGTGTGCATCGAAGTTCAAAGCAGCCACGGAGCTGTGCCGCAGGAAGAGGCAGCCAGAGCGAAAACCTTTTCTCTCTCCCAGTGCAGAATAACAACTGCAGGGCAAGTTGTTATTCTTTTTAAACTTTTGTATACACTAGCTGTGAAAAGTGGCCAAAAGATGTTAGGCTGCCTTTGTTTTGAGTGATCTGGAGTCAGAAATAAAATTTCTAAATACAGAAGGGACAGATGGAAGCATTCTCCTGCTGTTTTCCTTTCTGTAGCCTCTCCAAGTGTGTCTCTCTTTCACTTACACATTCCATTTCAGCACGGTACCTTTTATGCTAAAAAATTCTCCATTGGTCTTTGGAGATGTTAATTTCTGTTGCTTTATGATGTGCTGTGTAGTAATAGACACCTGGTTTTCTTCCTAAGAGCCCTTTTTCCTATTATAGAACTCATATTTGGTGCAGGTATTAGGTCTCGGGGAAGATTAGTCCTGACCCAGTCTCAGCCCAAAAGACTTCATTTTGATTACCCTCAAGCAGTCATAACACAGTAAGTAGTTCCATTTCCCTTGCCGGTTTGAGAATGGGTTGGAAAGAAGTACCTGACCCAATTCTAATAAGACATGAGTAGACATTGATGTATATGTGGTATCGTCTTGGGAAAGAGTCAAGTTCTTAAAAAGAGACGTGCATGGGAGCCCTTTTGCTTATTTGTTTTGTTTCTGGACATTGACGTGTGAAGATGTTTAGAGATAGAGAGTCATTTTGTAAACATAAAAGGGTCTGACCAAAATGGCAAGGCTGGAAAAACAAAAAGAATGACTCTGGATACATAACGGCATTCTTGATTTGCTGAATTAACAAACCATGAAGATTCCCCACATCTGAAGCACTAGTCATGTGTGACAATAAAGTCTCCATGTTGACCGAGCCTCTTTGTGTAAAAGTCAAAAGTATGCAGCTTCAGCAATATGGTAGCAGCTAATTCGCACATTTTAAAGCCAGACTTGGTTGTTTGCTGTAGTAATGCATCCTTACATGTTTTCAGTTCTTATTTTTGCCAACCTCAGTCTATGACTTCATTTTGCGCAATTATTTGGAGTTTTTGAAGTGGTTTGCCTATTTTTAGGCTACATCTTAGTTCCTTTGCTTTCTGAGAAAGCAAAGCAGAACACAAAAAGCATGTGTGAGGAAAAAATCTGAACATCTAACCAACGACAACTCAAATAATAAACAGACTTACCTGCAGTCTTCTTTCAAAGCTATTCTTTGAACTTAAAATTTTGGCCTAAATTTTAGAATTCATTATTATATGGAATAGATGTATTTCAGAATGTTGACGATGTTACAAAGCTAATGTTGGTGATTTTTCTGTTGTCTTACATAATAAAATTAAAGGCATATTCCCAACTGAAAATCCCTTCAAGTAGAATTAAATTTTAAAACATCCAGAAAAAAGGACTATCAGGTTTATTAGTGTGTTTGCTGTTGTATGACATATGTCATTCACAGTTGTTTGAGAACTTTCAAAGATTTCTCAGATAGATTTTTATTCTAATACTGCTACCAATTTTCAGGGTCAAGGAGTTTTTCACATTCCCAAAATTCTTTTAATTGCATGTATGTTACTCCCCAAATTTAGCATTTTCTTCCCCTTTTGACTGGCTATATACTACACAAATGAAAATCCTGTGGTAAATTCTGATGGAAAGAATGCAAAATGAGAATTTGAAACTATGTCTTCCACAAACCTGTCTCTGAGCCCAGACCCAGAACTGGAAAATCATTTTCTTATCTTTCACACAAGGAAGATGAGCTACACCTAGTGTTTCTAAAAGTCTTCCACTGAAGAACCTCTAATGGCAAGACAATAATGAATGTGTCTGGAACATAGATACTTTTGTAAGATCTCCATCACAGATGAAAAATTCAGGTCAATTTTGCAGTCTAAGTCATTATATATATTTGCTTTCATACATAAATATTGAATAAAATTGTGATGTCAAAAAAGTACCATGCATATTCTGTGACTACTTATATTCCAAACACACCATAGTCCTCTAGCTATATGCATTCTGTATTTCTAAAGCTTGACAGAACAGTTTCTTCATATTCTAAGATGTTGAAACTTTTTCTATGATGTTAGACTGCAATATCATACTTCGTCAGTAGGTGCCACCACTTAACATAATTTACCAGAATGTGAAAATTCCTTAGTTCAACATCCATAATAAACTAATTAGTACTTTTTAAAATTAGTGTCATAAATGTAGAAAATGTATGAAGTGGTTTTATTTAAAATAGAGATAGTTTCATTGGTCAAGGGACACAAAAATCAACTACATTGTATATTGATAAATTAAAATTTTTAAAAATTAAAAAAAATAAAATAGAGATACTTTACATTAGGACTTTAGAAAAAGTTAAATTCTATAGATGAATACTCTAGGGAAAAAAGGCTATGTGAAATTTAGTGAAATCAATGGAGGATGATGGATGTATCTTTTGGAAAGGCATTCATTATATTCTTAGAGTTTAGAATACCAAACTTTCTATTATGATAGAAATAGCCCTGTTCTGCCTTGCAAAATTTTTAAATGAAAAGATAAGTTTATTCCTAAATCTATTAAAATAATTCTCTCTTCTTCTTAGGGAAAAACATAATAATAGTGGCAAAGAATTATGGTAGTAAACACATGGGATTTGGCATTGGAGAGACTCAAGTTTGATCCCAGCTCTTCCACTTACTATTTGGACAATCTTAGCAATTTTACTCAACCTTTTTTTAAGCCACAGAAATCCTATATCTTAATCACAAGGCTTACACATCTGACAGATTTCTTGAAATAATAATAATGTATTAAATCATCTGGTACAGATTAAGCATTCAGAAAACATTCATTAGCAGTAACCATGTTTCAGCAAAACCTCAGAAACTACATTATCACCATGGGAGATCCAACTCCACTTAACTTTTCTATTCTCTATTTGGAAATTGGAAATGTGCTTAGATTAGCTAATCTGGTGGCAGAACTTGAAGGTAGGGAAAATGACTATTTAAATCAAAATGCCTAAAAAAATGGTACTCAAGCAATGAGACTCCACAGCTCTGTGCATGTGTTCCTGCTCTCAGGACTCCCCAGACCAGGCCCCTCAGCATAATCATGGATCAAAGTTCAGGGGGTTGAAGGAATGAAGAAAAAGAAAATCTCCCCACCCCCCCACTTCCAGGTAAGCAGTTTCAGCCTAGAGTTTTTCACAGAATTTTTCAGAGGCATGAAGAAAGCAGAGAAGAAAAAAAAAAAAAAAAAAACCTGCAAAGGTAACATCCTCCTACGAGATTGCCTTAGAAACTTTGTAGCAGGCTTGGACCTGACCACTGTGAACAGGAAGAACCATGCCTTCTGCTACTAAGGGTGTCATTCCAAGCTGCTTCAGGTCACAGCCATTATCAGTAAAGAAAGTCCTGACTAGCAGCTGATAATCCAATGCGTGGCATCAGCATGAATAAAGCACTGCTGGGCACTGGTGCCTGTATTAGCTTCCTAGGGCTGCTGTAACAAGGTACCACAGACTGGGCAGCCAAAACAACAGAAATTTATTGTCTCACAATTCTGGAAGCTGGGAGTTCAAGATCAAGGTGTCAACCAGGTTGGTTCCTTCTGAGGGCTGTGAGCAAGAATCTGTTCTATACCTCTTCCCTAGCTTCTGGTGGTTTGCTGGCCATCTTTGGTGTTCCTTTAACATATGAATGGGGCAGGGGCAGGGGCGGTGGACACAACTGAACCCATAACAGTGCCTCTTTCTGGCTTAAAAATATCCAGGTGAACACCATAGGGAACAGAGCTTTGGAACAGGCCTCCAGCTGGGACTGCTTTACCTTCCAGCAGAAGGCCTACTGGCGGGGAAGGTCGATCATATAGTGGCAAAGAAGATAAAGGGTAGAGTGTGCAATTAAGGTGATGGCTTGGGGGCTTGCTAGCCCAATCCGTGTTGGACAGTTGACCAAAATCACATTGTGAAAATCTGTCACGGACCACCTGGCAAGACAATGTGATCCAGACATTCTGAATTTTGTCAGCCTTGTTTCTAATCACTCCATCCAAAATCTTTACAGGTATCTTCAGCAATGCTTTAAAAATGAATAGTTAAGATCTTTATACTTAAAGTGAGATTCTAAAGTTTGAAAACAAAAGCCATATGCATGCCTCTACAGGACTTTTGATTGCAGTAGGTTTTGTAAAAAAAAAAAAAGGTTGGTTTTGGTTTTGTTTTTTATTCTTTGTTTTCATTCTTTCCAGAGTCTTATTGAACACCCTCGTTTATTTTTAGCTAAATACCTTGAAACTTCTCCATCCCCTGGCCAACGTTCTGGTGGTAGTGGTGATGGTGGTGGTTTTTACTTTACGGATGCTTAGATTTGTCTAGAGCATGGTTAATAATGATGCATGGTTAATAAGAGAAGCAGTCTGCCTGGGCAATGAACACTATCAGGACTGCTATGACTCAGTACATTCCTTTCGCAAAACAGAATTGTGCATAAACATACTAAGACTGACCCCCAAAAAAGGTTGAAGGTTGTTTAACGATTTAAATAAGCAACTGTATTAGTATGTTTCTGTTGATTATAACAGAATATCTGAAAATGGGTAATTTATAATGAAACAGAAGTCCAAAGTCTGGGGAACACATCTGGTGAGAGCCTTCTTGATGGTGGGTCTACAGTGAAGCAGGGTATCACATGGTGAAAATGGCTGAGCGAGACAGAGACTAAGCTTCTCACTCACACTCCATATAAAACCATCATAGCCATGCCTATGACCACCATTAAATCATCAATGGATTCATCCATTTACTAGGGCATGATCCTCACAATCTAATCACATCTCCAAGGCCCCACCTTTCAACTACCGTAATAGGATTTCCCACCCTCTTAATACTGTCACAGTGGGGATTAAGTTTCCACTACAAGAAACTTTTGGGGACACAATTCAATGCATAGCAGCAAAGTTAACAATAAGTTATTCATTGAAATACAGTTGAAATGAGAGAAAACACATTGGGTGGTTGGACACAATACTACTCAACAAGACCAAGACCAAGACCACTAGGGCTTTGTAAATGAATTGGCATCAGTTTACTGAACTTCTTCCATTGATTGAAGATAAAGAGAAAAGCTGCTTTACAGAAGACAAACATATGGCAAGAATTCTTATTTGGAAAATTGAAGAGACAGTGTTAGTGTCAGTAATAGATATTCTGAAAAGTCAGCTGTCTTGCTGTGATATAATAAACAAATCTCTTTAGGAATCTCTTCAAAACAACAAAAATCATGAGGTTATACAGGTGGACTCTGTAGGGTTCTGTAGCACTTTCAATGCCTTATTTGGTATAAAAGGAGAATCAAACCTATGCTTGATTTCCTCAAACTTCCCTCACGAGACTAGTCCTGCAATAATGACTATCTAGTTTTGAATATGATCTTTTCCTTGGGTTCACTTATGACGGGCACACTTTCTGAAGGTCAAGCAGTAGGGAATAAACTGTAGGGACCAGGTGACTCCCCACATTTGGAAAGCCCCAAATACTCACAAGCACTAAGAATATAAAGGTGCTGAGCTCAAAGTAAGTGTTTAAAAGAACACTTAGCTGTTTGATCAAAGTGGACTAGGGTGGCTCTTTGCTAATCAGTACATCTGGGATTTCTGGTCACCTAGTTTTACCTTATAGGAAGAGTGGAGAATGCCACCACCAAAATTCTGACATTGTGGGAAGAGGGCTAATGTCGTTCCTTTGTGTGTACAGTTAAATAACACTCTACATTGGTCTTAGCCTTTTGCATTTACATGGGCACATTCAAGACACACACTACACAAGCATAGCATATAACTAGAAGGGGAACAAACAGTTTTTTTTTTTTTCCCCAGTATGGTAGTGCCATAACTAAAGTGTGCTGCAGAGACTATGTCACATTGATCTCAGCTAGTCTTTATTTTACCATCTGGCTCCTTTTCTCAGGCTCCCTAAAAAGGGATATCCCTAACTAACCCATCAGGGCTTTCTCTCCATACATCGGCCCACGTAGAAACAACAAAAGAAGTCGACTGTGCCGGTTTGTGTGTAAGCCCCCATACCAGGCTTGTTAGCAGAAGCCTCCTCCTTCACCCAGCCTGGCTGGCTTCCCCTTCGCAGTCAGGAGTCTTCATTTAAGTCCCTTTTAATGAGAGGAGCTGAGAGCTCACTCAATAGTCTCAACCTTCCTCTTACAGGAACTGAGCTCCACCCTCCTGCAACAGCTACTTCCAACAGCATTCCTAATAAGACTTGTAATGTTTTCTTATGATATTTATTGATTGCTTACACATTTTTATTTTCAGAACCAACAGTGCTATTTTTCAGAACAACAGTGTTATGTTAAATGTATCACATTTGAAATAGGACCCCATCACCTACTGCTTTCCCGAATTAGCTTGCAGATTGAAGGTTACATATGAATGTACCAATCTATATGAGTAATGCATACTAATAAAAATCTTGGTCACTCACGGATAAATATTAGAAGGCCCTTCACCAATTTGAGTATATTCCATTAGAGTTCGAAGTTGATTATAATCTCATTGGTGAAACCTGCTTACTGAAGAGCTGTGTTCCGCAGTCAAAGAAAGGCAGAGCACAAGAGCTATTTGTTTCCAATTTTTTCAGTGATTTATTTGAACCTAAATAAGCCACTTAATCTAGAAGTGCTTAAATAATTGCTTAAATAAGCATCAGTGAGGGGTAGCTTGCTGAATCTCAATGGTGGCTCTTTTGATTTGAGGAAGATCCATACAAGTTCCCAGACCTGCTCATGGACATCACCAGGAACTCCATTCTATGCTACTCTCTTTGTCCTTGTTTCCAACTGACAGGTTCTTCAAATACAGAGTGGCACGTTTGAAGATTCATGTAGCACAAATTTCAGTCTGATTCATGATCGGAGCACGTATGCCCTCAAATTTACCCTTAGGGATACTTGTTATCATTTAATAGAAAATTTAAAACAAACTTGTCTATATTTGTCACATCTTCCATTTACTTTTCATGTCCCAATCAGCCCTGCCTAACATTGTGATCAACTCTCTTCTACCGAGATAAAATTTCTGAACCCTGCTATACTGCGCCTACCATTTTGTGTATGAAATCTTTGGTAAGCAATCTGGGCAAAATTGGCAATATCTCTTCGCAGCAAAGTGAGAGGTGCACATATTCATTCAGGTGTTAGTCTTAACTCAGTGGCTTTACCACAATGCTTTGTGAACTGTCCAAAATCGATATCTTTTTCCATTTAAACATTGATTTCCTCATTGTAAAAAATGACATCATTCATGTTTATAAACAGTGGCTCTCAAAGTGTGGACCTCAGACCAACAGTACCCAAATCAGCTGGCAACTTGTTAGAAATGCAAATTCTCAGGCTACACCCCAAAATTTGAATCAGAAACTCAGGGGGTGGGGACCTGCCAATCTGTTTTAACAATTCCTCCAGGGCTTTATTGCACACCAGAGATGCTTAGCAGAAGAGCAGATTTTACCTGCACACTAATTAGATAACACAGAGAACAGTCTCTCTTGCGCTGCTGGAAGTCTTAACAAAGCACAGTAGCATTCACTAAACAATCTCCCACCCGCTGTGCATTGTTTTATTCACAACTCAAAAATACTGTGATTGGTATGACACAGAAGACCTTAAATAATCTTTTTTAAGCCTTTTGCCTTTACTACAGAAATGTTGAAATTTCAATATTTTCTGGTTCTCATCCAAGTCCATTTTAACCATTAATCATATTCTATAAAGCACAAAGCCCTGTTGAAAAGAAGCAAGTGAGCAATTATGGTCCCCACAAAATAACCCACAGGTTGTGCTTGTTATAAATATTTTTAAAGTAAGAATCTTCATCTGTAAGATTTTCCCTCTCTTTGTTACTGAAGCTAAATCTCTTGCTCAGAATGTTACCTTGCCTGAGGACTCCGTAGCCTTCTCCTAATCAGCTTTCTTCTCAAGCAAACTTTTTTTTAACCCTCTCGGTTCAACTTGAAATACAGCCACTCAATTAAGCTTTTCTGTTGCTTGTCAATTTGACATGCTGGTAATTTCCTCTCATCTTTTCACATTAACCTCAAAGTGCATATCTTGAGCACTTGTGTTCTTTGGTCATTTTCACTAGGCTTTCTGGTCCTGCATGGTCTTCCCTTTTATTCATTTCCTATCTTCCGCCCAAGCCATTATTTTATCAGTTTTCTTTCACCTGTCTTCTGCGTCCCTTATCTTTGCTTTTTTCTGGCACCTACTTAGTATCTGACAGCACCACCTGCCTTATAAATAGGTAAGCTGAGGAGCTGTCTATAGGGGCAGGGTGTGATAAGGACAGTCTCTTCCCTTACGAGTGAAACATTTTAACATAGCATCTATCTGCAGAAGAGGATCGAGGCTCCTGAGTGTAAGAGACCACAGACAGAAGTCAGGTTGGCCACTGTGGAGGCATATCTTTGCCATCACTTGTTTGTTCTGGGCATATTGAGCCATCTCCCATTCTGTGTCAATCTCCTGCTCTGCGTATATACTCTAGCCTCTGGCATACCTCATGCCTTTGTGCAAGTTACAAAAAAGTGATCCCTCTGGGTGGATAGAATCCATCCAGGTGACCCTTGCCTTAGACCAATGTAGCCTCCAGCATTTGGCAAGCATAATAATCTGGGCTGGATTTCAAGCCTATTCCACTCCACAGCCCATCCTGGTGCCTTCGTTTCATGCTAAAACTGCACAACCTGATCCATGATGCTGCTTGTCTTTCCCACTTGTTTTACTGCTGTCTAAAGCAGTGGTTCTCAAAGCATGATTCTTGGACCAGTAGCACCATCACTTAGAAACATACTGGAAACACAAATTCTTGAACCCCACTGCAGACCTCCTGACTCAGCAAGCAGTAACTGTGTTTATTCAAGTACTCTAGGTGATCCTGATGCACACTAGGAGAATGCCCGGGCACATGATAGGTCCTCAGTAAACGTTTGTTGGTTGAGTGAATAAACAACTTACTCCTTCAAAATTAAGCTCTAGCATCCTCGCCTTGAGAATGGCCCCTTCCCCAGCCTCCATCTTATTTGGCTATATCCTGTCTGTGTCCTCACAAGACTCTGTATCACTGTGAAACAGGATTTAATACACTGCATAAAATCATTGGCTTTCATGGCTCTTCCCAAGCCTTTCACCAGCACTCCTTGAGCATAGGAACAGTGTTTACTGAACTTCATTTCTGAAGTCCCCAGCACAGTGCTTAGGTCGCAACACAGACTCAATTCACATGGAAGGAAGCAAAGAAGGAAGACGCAAGCAACAAACAGGCAGAGAACAAAGTAGTCACTGAGCCTGAAATTGGGACCTGCCCCAAGGACCGTGGCTAGAAGTTTTCTTTGTATAAAATTCAAATCAATTCAAAAACCCATTCTCAGAAAAGATATTTCATTATTGTGCTTGAAATAATGAGCCATTTCCTCTTGTTTGGCTGATTTGCTTACTTATAGTTGAATAATAAAACTTGTTTATTAAAGTACTTAAGCCTCTTATGACTTGTCAAGGGCAGTATTTGTGTCCATCTCTAGGATACAGGTAAACAGATCAAGGATTGAACTTGGGTGGACCCTGAAGATGCTGATCCAGTCAGTAGCCAGGGTCTAAGGACAATGAGAAATTGGCCACATGTGGGTGAAGCTCCAGGAGAGAGAATTTATGATGACTACAGAAGATGGTTCAAGAACCTTCGTCTCTAGGCAACAGTTCTCAAGTCACCCCAAGGTACATTTTTATCAGGGCTATACCCCTTCACTTCCCCATCAGTGTTGTTCTTCAGCTCAGCATATGAAGGATTAGCTCTTAAATCTATAAAACTACTCTACCATAGAATAAGAATATCTCAAGAAAAAAAAGTTTCACATAGTGTTTTGTTTTCTAGGACTGCCTTAACAAAATACTACAGACTAAGTGGCTTAAACAGCAGGAGTTTATTTTCCCTCAGTTCTGGAAGCTGGAAGTGCAAGATCAAGTTGTGGTTTCCTCTGAAGACTTTCTCCTGAACTTGCAGATGGCCATGTTCTTGATGGGTCTTCACATGGTCCCTCCTCTGTGCACACACATCCCTGGTGTCTCACTGTGTGTTCAAATTTTCTCTTCTTATAAGGACACCTGTCAATTGGATATGGTCCACCCTAACAGTCTCATTTAAACACCTCTTTAAAGCCCTTACCTCCAAATATAGTCACATTCTAAGGTACTGGGGTTTAAGGGCTTTGACATATCAATTTGTGGTAGAGACACAATTCATTCCATAACATTTAGGAAAGCAAAGGAACATGTCTCCCGTTCCTGAGTGGAGGTGGGAATGGGTTAAACCACTAAGGAGGATCTTAACATGCAAATGCTCCTTTTCAGGTGAATTGATGTGCCCTTTGCCTACCCTTATTTCCTTGAATATCTGTACCCAGGCTTGGCTGAATCCCTGGTTCCCAACCCAGTTAGACATGTCCAGAATCTATTCTCTGTCTTTTCTGGATGTGCAAGCCCACAGTTAACTCTCTTCCCCTCTTCCTGCTTTTACCTGGAATCTTTGAATCATTCCTCAAATCTCTCTTATCTTTAGTAAAGCTTTCTTTTTCAGTTTTTTAAAAATTGTGGTAAATACACATAACACAAAATTTACAATTTTAATCATTTTTAAGCGTGCAATTCAATGTCATTAATTACATTCACAATGCTGTATAACCATTATTAATATTCCCAGAACTTTTCATCATCCAAAATAGAAACTCTGTACTCATTAAACAATAACTCCCCATCCCCCCCCAACAACCCCTGGCTCCTGATAATGTCTATTCTAGTTTTGGTATCTATGAATTTGCCCATTCTAGGTACCTCATGTAAGTGGAATCACACAATATTTGTCCTTTTGTGTGGGCTTATTTCACCTAGCACCGTGTATTCAAGGTTCATCTCTGCTGGAGCATATATCAGAACTTCACTTTTGGTCAGCAAGATAGTGGAGGTGGAGTAGAAGGTCTCCAGCTCTTATTTCCCCATACAAACAACAATCTGGCACCCATCCACAGATGAAAGTGCCTTTGTGGGAGCTTTGGGATCCAGGTGGGAAGCTGTAAAGCTCTGGTGAAGGCCAAGACCAAGGAGAGATGTTTGAGAAGGCAGGCCCATGCCTCAGGCAGGCTTACCAAATGTGGTCTCGGCTGAAGACAGAAAGCAGACCATCCCCTGAAGGACTGTTACAGCTCTTCTTGGCTGTGATCCTAGAACCAGATCCATCCGCCAAAAGACCTGGGAGGAGCCATGCCCATCCATGCCCTAGGTAAAAGGCCCACCAGCCTCAAGCCTGACTATGGACCCTGAAGCAGCCTGTAACCTGGCCCCACTTAACCATGGCCTGGAGTCAGTCCTGCCAACCCAGGGACCCAGCAGAAGACATACTCACCATGTCCTTGGTAACAGGGCCACTGACCTTAGACCGGACTGGGGATCCTGAAGTAGCCCAGTGGCCTGGCTCCAGGACTGCTCTACCATGTCCTAGAGTCAGTCCTACCCACTCAGGGACACAATGATGCCCATCTGTGCCCCTAGTAGCATGTCTACCAACCTCAGTCCCAGATGTGGACCTCAAAACATCCCTGGGAATTGGTTGCAGCTACACTCTGCCATAATCCAAAATAGTCATGCCCACCTAGAGAACTTGTAGGAGTTACACCCATTCAAGCCTCCTGCTGACCTCAGTCTTAACTGCAGATCCTAAAGCAGTCCTGTGACCTGGCTTTAGCCTTGCTCTACTGGGGCCCAGAGACAGTCCTGCCTGCCTAAGGACCTGACAAAGACTCAATGGGAGCCACACCTGTCTGTTCTCATGGTAACAGGCCTGCCATCTGTGGACTTGACTAGGAACCAGACCTGGCTTCAGCTTGGCTCAGCTATGATCCTGGAGGCAGTCCCATCTACCTGGGGATCTCACAGGAACCATGCCTACCCCCATTCTTGATAAAATGCCTGCCAACTGTGATCCAGTGGCAGCCACATGAGCTAGATCCATCCCTGCTCAATTGCAATAAATACTTTTTCCTCTCTTAACAGGTATAGATCTTCTCCTGTCAGGTGCCTGGACTAATGGGGCTGCCTCCAGAATTGCTCCTTCAAAAGCACAGACATCCACTCAAGGTTACATGAATGCAAAAAATCATGCAAACATGGCCCCACCAAAGGAAACTAATAAGCTCCAGTAACTGACCCCAAAGAAATGGAGATCTACAAATTACCTAAAAAATAATTCAAAATAATTGTATTAGGGAAACTCAGTAGAACAAAGGAACATTGACAAGTCAACAGCAGCAGAAAAACAACACTTGAACAAAATGAGAAGTTCAACAAAAAGATAAAAACAGTTTTCTTGAGGTTTAAGATGGTTGACTAGAGGCATCCAGGCTCTGACATAAAGTCCAAAACAACAAGTAGATAGTCACATGTTGAATAGAATTTCTGGTAGAAAACACAAAAATTCTGCAAAAGGGTGAGGAAGACCTCCTGAAGTTCAAAAACTTGCAATGGCAACATAGAAAGACAAGTGAAGTGCCCAACCATAAGCCAGGAGAGATCCCTTGCTGCAGGGAAAAGGTAAGCAAAGGGAATCTACAACAGACCAAGTGTACTGTGGATATCTTCACTCCAAGTTACAAAGGAGCTGCATGGCCCTCGTAGGCCATGAGTCCAGTGTGAGGAGCTACATGGAGCCCATGCAGCTGAATTAATACAGATAGAGAGATATGCTGAGCCCACCCCATACCTCAGGTCCCAGGCTGCCACAAGACATCACCATTTGGGGATCAGAGCCGACATCAGACTGCATTATACCCTGGAACCCAATAGCCTCAGCATCTCCATATTCCTAAGGGCCCCTCATCATACCATGTCTCTGGCATCCAAGCCCACACTATGCCTTGCACCCCTGGGAAGAGGTGATTCAGTGCAGTACGGAAGACCACCCCCAGGACAGAGGGAGCCAGTCCTTGCAATTTCCAGAGCCTGAGAGCTGACCAATTGGCCCCTTCTGCCATTGCTGACAGCTCTGCTCTCTTCAATCGAGTGCATCTGCACCTCTCTCTGGACCACAGAGTCCCACATGGCTCTAACAAACCCACCCATAGCCACCCACTCCAGCTGGAAGCTGTAGAGTTCCCGTGCACCTCTCTCAGGGCACAGAGTATGTCTGTAGTACTAATGAGCCTTCCCAAGACCACCCACTCTTGCTGAGGAGCTTCAGTGAGCCACTGTGTCTCTCTTGGGGTCATAGGTCCTGCCACAGTAATCATGCCTGGAGTGGCCCACTCCAGCTGAGGAGTTGTAGAGCAATCCAGCATCTCTCCTGGTGATACAAGAGCCCATTCATGTCCCCAGCAACCTCACAGAATGGCCTGCTCCAGCTAAAGAGCTGGAGAGTGACCCAGCATCTCTCTTGGGGGTGCAGGATTCCATCCAAAACCCCAGAGACCTTGCTCAGATTCACCCAGTCCAGAAATGAGCTGCCAAGCACCCCAGTTCCTAGGCAACAAAAGTACTCACAGACAACTCTGACATTGAATACAGTAGAAGAAATTACACAGAAACTACACTACTATGCTCACCCAGAACCAAACCAATAACACCCTACCCAACTGACACTATAGAACACATGTAAAGAAAACGTTTCTCCCTTCAGAAGTCACTACAGAAATTGGAAGGGACTGTTTCACCATATGTCCAGGCATCAGCATAGTTATACAAGAAACATGAAAAAGCAAGAAAACATGACATGCCTGGAGGAACACAATAATTCTCCAGCACTAGATCCCAAAGAAAATACAAATAGATAACACAACAACACCTGAAAAACAATTCATAATCTGAAGGAGAAGTTCAACAAAGAGATATTAAAAAGAAAAATACAGGCCTGTATTCCTGATGAACATAAATGCAAAGATTCTCAATACAATGCTAACAAACCATGTTTAATACCACATCAAAAAGATTATACACCTGGGCCGACCCTGTGGTGCACTCGAGAGAGTGCTGCTGCACTCCCGCCGTGGGTTCGGATCCTATATACGGATGGCCGGTGCGCTCACTGAGTGGCCGGACAAAAAAACACCAAAAAAAAAAAAAAAGATTATACATCATAATCATGTGGGATTTATCCCAGGTATGCACGGATGGTTCAACATACAAAAATCAATAAACATGATATATCACATTAGCAAAATGAAGGAAAAAAATATGATTATCTCAAAGATGCAGAAGAATCATTTGATAAAATTCAACATCCCTTCAGAATAAAATGTCAATGAATTAGGTATAGAGGGAAAGTATCTCAACACAGTGAAGATCATATATGACAGATGCACAGCTAAAAGCTTTTCTTCTAAGAACAGAAACAAGACAAGGCTGTCCACTCTTACCACTCTTATTTAACCCAGTACTGGAAATTCTAGTCAGAACAATTAGGAAAGAGAAAGAAATCAAGGGCATCCAAATTGTAAAAGAGGAAGTTAAATTGTCCTTGTCTGCATGTGAGATGACATTATGTAATGAAAAAACCTAAAGGTTCCACAAAAAAACTCTTAGAATTCTTACACATAAACGAATTCAGTAAAGTTGCAGGATACAAAATGAACATACAAAAATAAGTAATTAGCATTTCTATACACCAACAACAAATGAGCAGAAAAAGAAATCAAGAAAGCAATCCCATTTACAATAGCTACATACCAAAAAAAAAAAAAAAATCTGGTAATAAATTTAACCAAGGAGGTGAAAATCTTTATAATGAGAACTACAAATCACAGATGAAAGAAATTAGAGAGAACACAAAAATGGAAATTTATTCCATGTTCATGGATTGGAAGAATTAACATTGTCAAAATGACCATACTACCCAAAGTAATCTACAGATTCAATGCAACCCCTATCAAAATACCAATGATATTCTTCATAGAAACAGAAAAAAAAATCCTGAAATTCATATGGAAACACAAAAGAGCCAGAAAAGCCAAAGCAATACTGAGCAAAAACACCAAAGCTAGAGGCATTACACCAACTGACTTCAAAATACGCTATAAAGCTATATTAATCAAATAGCATGTTACTAGCATAAAAACAGACATATGGACCAATGGAACAGAACAGAGAACCCAGAAATAAATCCACACATCTACAGCCAACTGATCTCTGGCAAAGGTGTCAAGAATATACATGGAGGAAAGAACATCCTCTTTAATAAGTGGTGCTAGGAAAACCATATCCATATGCAGAAGAAAGAAACTAGACTTCTATTTGGGATCTATTCCCCCATTTCCTTCTGCTTTTCCCTCTCCCCCTCCCTCCCAACTGCTCCACAACAACATCCTAGAATGTAAAAAATATTAATAAAATTTCATTTTCTTTAAAAAAAAAAAAGAAAAAAAAGATGAGCAAATGACCTTAATAGGCATTTCTCCAAAGAAGACATACAATGGCCAACAGGTACATGAACAAATGCTTGATATCACTATTCATCAGGGAAATGCAAATCAAAACCACAATGAGATATCTCGCCTCAGTTGAAATGGAAATTATTGAAAAGATAGAAAATAACAAATGCTGGTGAGGATGCATAGAACAGGAAACCCTTATACACTGTGGAAATGTAAATTAGTAAAGCCATTATGGAAAACTGAATGGAGTTCCTCAAAAAGCTAAAAATAGAACTACTATATGATCTAGCAATCCCATTGCTGGGTATTTATCCAAAAAAAAAAGGAAATCAGCATACCAAAGTGATATCTGCACCCCATATTCACTGCAGCAGTATTCAAAAAGCCAAGATATGAAATAAACCTAAGTGCTCATCAACAGATAAGTGGATACAGAAAATATGGTATATGCACACAATGGAATACTACTCAGCCATAAAAAGAATTAAATTTTGTCATTTGTGGCAACATGGATGAGCCTGGAAGTCATTATGTTAAGTATAGTAAATCAGGCACAGAAAGATAAAGATGCCTGTTCTCACACATATGTGGAAACTAAAAGAAAATAGTAACAAGTTGAACTTTCAGAAGTACAGTATAGAATCGTGGTTACCAGAGACTAAGAAGGGGAGAGAAAATAGTGGGTAGGGAAAGGTAAGTTAATGGAAACAAAATTACAGCTAGATAGAAAAAATGTCAGAGATGTATAATAGTGCTAGGCATCTATAATTAACACAAATTTATCATATGTTCTCAAATGGCTAGAAGAGAGGAACTCAAATGTTCTCATCATAAAGAAATGACAGTATCTGTGATGATGAATATGCTGACTACCGTGATATGACCATTACACACCATATACTTGTATTGAAATATAATTCTGTACCCATAAATGTTTATAATCATTTTTTCACTTAAAAAATAAATAAACCTTTTTAAAGAAAAAAAAAGAGAGAGAGAGAGAGAAAAAGAAAAAAAAAGAAATCTTGAAAAAGAAACAAATAGAAAATCTGGAGGTGAAGAAAACAATGAATGAAATTTAAGATGGAATAGAGAGCTTCAAAAGTAGAATCAGTCAAGCAGAAGAATGAATCTATAAACTTAAAGACACATCATATGAAAATAGTTAGAAGAGAAAAAAGAAAAAAGAATGCAAAAGAGTAAAGAAAGACTATGAGATTTATAGAGCACCATCAAGAAAATCAACATACATATTAGCATAATCCTTGAAAGAGAAGAGAAAAAGAGAAAGGGGAAGAAAGCTTATTTAAAAAAATAATGTATGTAAACTTACCAAATTTGGGGAGGAATATGTAAATCTATAACCATGAAGTTCAGAGGTCACTATATAGGCTCAACCCAAAGAAGATTATACCAAGACAGACTGTAATTAAATTATGAAAAGTCAAAGATGAAGGGAATTTTGAAAGGAGCAAGAGGAAAGCAACTCACCACATAAATCAAACCCCCATAAGGCCATCAGTTGATTTCTAAGGAGAAATTTTGTAGGCCAGGAGAGAGTGGGATGATATATTCAAAGTGATGGGGGGGGGAGAAAAACTGCTAACCAAGAAAATCACATCCAGCAAAATTGTCCTTCAGAAATGAAGAAGAGATAAAACTTATCTCAGGCAGACAAAAGCTGAGGTAGTTCATTACCACTAGATCTGCCTTACAAGAAATGCTAAAGGAAGTTCTTTAAGTCTAAAATTCAAAATGAACAGCTGCTAATTAGTAACATATAGACATATGAAAATATAAAACTCATTGGTAAAGATAAATGCATATTTAAATTCAGAATGCTCAAATAACTAGAGGAACAATAATTAGTTAATGGACACAGTATAAAAGGATGTAAATTGTAACATTGATAACATAAAATGTAATGGGGGAAGTGTAGAGCTCTTGCATGCAAATGAAGTTAAATTGCTGTTAGCTTAAAACAGATGATTAGAACTGAAAGATGTTTTAGGTAAGCCTCATGGTTATCATCAGGGAAAAAAAGACCTCTGGCAGATATGCAAAAGATAATGAGAAAGGAATTAAAGCTTACCAGCACACAAATAATCTAACCGCAAATAAAGACAGCAAGAGAGGAAGAAAGGAACAAACTACACAACAGCCAGTAAACAGTTAACAAAATGGCAACAGTACGTTCTTATCTATGAATAATTACTTTAAATATAAATGGATTAAATCCTCTAATCAAAAAAATTGAGTGGCTAAAGAGATAAAAAACAAACAAACCAAGATCCAACAATATGCTGCCTACAAGAAACTCACTTTAATATTCAGGATGTGCATAGGCTGAAAGTGAAGAAATGGAAAAAATATATTATATACAAATGGTAACCAGAAGAGAGCAGGGGTGGCTTATTTTTGACATAAAAAAATTAATTTTATGTCAAAAATTGTCATAACAGACAAAAAGTCATTATATAATGATAAAAAGATCAATTCAACAGGAAGATATAACAATTATAAAAATATATGCACCAACATCAAAGCACCTATACATATAAAGCAAACATTGACAGATTTGAAGGGAGAAATGAAAGCAATATAATAACAAGATATTTCAATTCCCCATTTTCTGTAATGGATGGAGCATTGATACAGAAAAATCAATTTAAAAAACAACAGAATTGGATGATAGTATACACCATGGACCTGCCAGACATATACAGAAGTTTCTACCAACAGCAGAAGAATACATATTCTTTTTTTGTAGTAAATTGACAAATATTTTTATATATTTATGGGGTACAAGGTGATGTTATAATTTATGAATACAACATGGAATAATTAAATTAAGCTAATTAACATATTCATCACCTCAAATACTTCAATTTTTCTGGTGAGAACATTTGACATTTATTCAGTCAGCAATTTTGAAATGTACAATAATACATTGTTATTTATTATATATACCACACTATGAAATATATTTCAAAGAAAAACTTACTTGTCATTCTACAGAAGGGATCACATGTTAGGTCATAAAACAATTCTTAATTTCAAGAAAATTGAAATCATTCCAAGTAACTTTTCCAATCAAACTGAAATAAAACTAGAAATAAATAACAGTAAGAAAATGGGAAAAGTCACATGTACATGGAAAGTAAACAACACACTCTTGAATAACCACTGTGTCAAAGAAGAAATCAAAGGGAAATTTTAAAAAATCTCATGACAAATAAAAACAAAAATACAACATATAAAAACCTATAGGATATAGCAAAAGCAATACTAACAAGGAAGTACTAAGAGGAAAGGTTATAGCAATAAATGGCTATAAAAGATCTAAAAAGGAAGAAAGATCTCAGAAAAGCAATGCAACTAAAAAAAGAACTAAGCCCAAAGTTAGCAGAATGAAATCAATAAGAGTAAACCAGAAACAAATAAGATAGAGAATAGAAAAACAAAAGAAAAAAATCAACAAAATTAAGAATTGGTTTTTTAAAACAAATAAATAAAGTCAACAAACCTTTAGCTAGATCAGGTGAGAAAAAAAGAGAGAAGACTCAAGTAGACAAAATCAGAAATGATAGAGGAAACATTGTAACAGATACCTCAGAAATAAAAAGGATCATAAGGGAATATAATGAATAATTATATGACAACAAATTAGATAATATAAAAGAAATGGGTACATTACTAGACAAAAACAAACTATCAAAACTAAATCAAGAAGAAATGTAAAGCCTGAACAACTAATAAAAAATAAGGAGATTGACTCTGTAATCAAAAACCTCCCAACAAAGAAAAGCCTAGAACCAGATGGCTCTGTGGGTGAATTCTATTAATCTTTCATAGAATTAGTACCAATCCTTCTAAAACTCTTCCAAAAAATAGAATGAAAAAAACACTTCCAAATTCATTTTAAAATGACAGCATCATCCTGACCCCAAAGCCAGACAAAGACCACAAGGAAAGAAAACTGCAGGCCAATATCCCTGACGAACATAGAGGCAAAAATCCTCAATAAAATATTAGCAAACCAAACTCAGCAACACATTAAAAGCATTGCACAACATGAGTAAGTGGGATTTATCCCTGGGATGCAAGAATGGTAAAATATATGCAAATCAATCAATGTGATACAACACAGTAACAACATGAAATAATAAAACCACATGATCATTTCAATAGACACGGAAAAAGCATTTGAAGAAGTTCAACACTCATTTATGATTAAAACTCTGAACAAAATAGGTACAGAAGAAACTCTATCTCAACACAATAAGGACCATATGCAAAAACATCATAATGACAGGCAAAAAACTGAAAGATGCCCTGTAAAATCCAGTACAAAGCAAGAATGAGCACTCTTACCAGTTCTATTTAATGTAGTATTGGAAGTCCTAAGCCAGAGAATTTAGACAATAAAAAGAAATAAAAACTTCAAATTGAAAGGGAAGAGGTAAAATTATCCCTCTTTAAAGATTATCATGTCATATGTGTAGAGAACACCCTAAAGACACAACAGATCTGTTAGGACTAATAAGCAAATTCAGTAAAGTTGAAGAATACAAAGTCAACATACAAAAATCAGTTGCTTTCTATACACAAACAAGGAACTATCCGAAAGGCAATTAAGAAAGTAATCTCATTCACGATAGCAACTAAAAGAATAAAATACTTAGGAATAAACTTAACGGTAGAGAGGAAAGACTTTTACACTGAAAATTGTAAAACACTGGTGAAAGAAATTAAAGAAGACACAGATAAATGGAAAGACACCCTTTGTTCATGAATTAGAAGAATTAATATTGTTAAAATGTTCGTACTACCCAAAGTGATCTACAGATTCAATGTAATTCCTATCAAAATTCCAATGACATTTTCCACAGAAATAGAAAAAAGAACCCCAAAATTCATATGGAACCACAAAAGACTGAATAGTCAAAGCAATCTTGAGTAAAAAGAACAAAGATGGAGGCATAACACTACCAGATATCAAAATATATTACAAAGATATAGTAATCAAAATACTGTGATCCTGGCATAGACACAGACAGATAAACCAATGGAACAGAATAGAGAGCCAAGAAATAAATCCACACGTCTATGGTTAACTGATTCTACAAGGGTGTCAAGAATACATAATGGGTGCCTTAGTTCATTTGTGTTGCTATAACAAAATACCACAGACTGGGTAATTTATAAAGAACAGAAATTAAATTTCTCACAGTTCTGGAAGCCGGGAACACCAAGATCAAATACTGCATGATCTTGCTTATAAGTGGAATATAAAAAGTTGAACTCATAGAAGCAGAGAATTAGAATAGTGTTTGCCAGGGGCTGGGATGTGGAGGAAATGAGGAGATATTGGTCGAAGGGTACAAAGGTTCAGTTATTTGGGATGAATACGTTCTGGAGATCTAATATACAGCATAGTAACTATAGCTAAAAATACTGCATTGTATACTTGAAATCTGCTAAAAAGAGATGATCTTAGGCGTTCTCACCAAACCAAAAAAAATGGTAGCTATGTGAGATGATGGATATGTTAATTAGCTTGATTGTGGTTATCACTCACAATGTATACATATATCAAAACATCACTCTGTACAACTTAAATATAGGCAATTTTTGTCAAGTATACCTCAACAAAACTGGAAATAAAAAGAAACTGGAGTGTCTCAGAACCAAACTTCAATTGTCACTGTTGTGTGCCAGCCATAATAAAGTAATCATTTTATTTCTGCAAATACAGGAAGGGTTTCCTGCCAGTCCACTTGAAATATCTTTGGAAATTCTCTTTGAAGTGACTTGAAAGGCACTTTCCCAAGTTATCTGATTACACATTACAGTTTTGTTGGACTGAGGCGACAACAGTAAAATAGTCTCATTATCTATAGATTACATATCATTGTTCTTATAGCAAAACGGAAACGTGATAAATATTATTTTGAAACTTTTAATTTGTTCAACATATTTTTGAGAGTATCCCTGTGTACAGTGGTGAATGAGCCCTTATGAACCTTACAGTCTGGGGGTAGGCAGATAAATAATTTCACAAATAAAGTAAAAATTTAAAAAACAACTTCACTCTTTTCAAGGATGAATAATATTCATACACACACACACACACACACACACACACAGTCTTCATTTTGTTTATCCATTCATTTTTTGATGGACACTGGGTTGTTTCTACGTTTTGGGTACTTTGAATAAAAAATACTGCTATGAACAGTATATTAATTCATTTCAGTTGCTTATAACAAAACACCTGGAACTGAGTGATCTATAAGAAAAAATTTATTGCTTACTGTTTTGGAGGCTGGAAAGGCCAAAGTCCAAGGAACCTATCTAGTGAGGATCTTGGTGTTGGCAACAGTGACCCAGGGGTGTCACATGGCAGAAAATGGTGGAGCAAAGAGAAGGACAGACTCTTCATGCTCACCTTTTAAAACCACACCCCCTTTTTTTTTTTTTTTTTTTTTGTCTTTTTCGTGACCTGCACTCAGCCAGTGAGTGCACCGGCCATTCCCATATAGGATCTGAACCCGCAGCGGGAGCGTCGCCACGCTCCCAGAGCACCACACCCCTGACTGCCATTATCAATCCACTCACTACGTATGTCATGGTCCTACAATCTAATTACCTCTTCAAGGCTCCACTTTTCAATTACCATAATAGGCTTTCCCACCCTCTTAACACTGTCACAGTGGGGGTCAAGTTTTGGGGGGACACTCAGTCCAAGGCAAACAAAAAGTCATTTTTTTAAAAAAATTTTTATTTAATCAAAATTGATTATACATATTTTTAGGGTTCAATGTTGAGATTTGTTGATCAAATCAATAATACTAGCATATGTATTGTTACAAATCATACGTATTCTTTATGCCACTTGTCCAATCTCACCCCATCCCCTTCCCCTTCCCCCCTCTATTTACCCTAGATTTCTTCTCTCCTGTTGAAAGAATAATGGTTACTCTGTTGATTCGTTGCCTAGATGATCTAACTAATGCTGAGAGCTGTGATTGTGTCCCCCAATATTATCGTAGAACAGATGCTTCTTCTGTCACTCTGGAATGGGCTTTGTGGGGAGAGACATCCTCTTCTTTTTTTCTTTTTTTAATCTCTGCTGGTGACTCTCCTTGTGTCAATCCCCTCCAGTGGTTGGCAGACCATCTTCACGGTGGTTGTGGCATCTAGATGCTTTTGCGGAGGCATGGTTATTGTGGTGGCTGTGGTGGGCCACCCACATGGAGGTGATGCTTTTAGCATGCTCCTTGGCACTGGTGGTGTGCCTGGTTGTGGGGAGGTCTGGTTCCCTGGCTCCATACCTTGGGTGCCTGGGTGGGCCCCAAGGCGCTGGTGTGGTGTGTTTGGTTGTGGGAGTGGGGTCTGGCCTCTGGCTCCATCCCTTAGGCCCCCTGGAATTGCCCGAGGTGCTGGCAGTGTGCCTGGTTGTAGGAGGTGGCTCCATCCCCAGATCCATGCCTCACGTGCCTGGGCAGACTCAAGGCACTAGCAGTATGTCTGAGCCAGAACTAATTTTTTTGTCCTTTGCTTACTTCTAAATTGGGGGAACTTCTTATGGGGACCAGTACTTGAGCTCTATGGTTTAGCTAAATTGCTGCTTTGCTGCTGCTTCCCTAGGGAAGGCTTTTTGTGCAGCTCAGGTTATAATGGTTGACTTTATAGATACTTCTGGCTCTCCAGAGACTCAGTGCACCTGGATTGTGTAGTAACTCTGATCTGGGCCCTGAGTCTTCTCATCAAACTGCACCTCATGCAATTCTATATTCCTGACCAGTCTCCTCTGAGTGGTCCTGCACTGACTGGGGTGCAGATCAGCTGTCCTTGCTGTGCCCCAGTGTTCCCCCAGTGGGCCTGTGTCTCCCACTGCCTGTGCTGCAAACACTTCCTATGGGACGGGCCATGCATCAGTCCCTTGTGATGACTCACCAGTCCCTGAGTAGCTCCTTTTTTCAGTTGTTGTGGCTCCTCACTCCTATGTGGGTCCACAGGAACCCTATTAGTGGTCTTGCTGGCCTGGGGGCCACCAAGGCCCTCTTCTTCCTTGCCACATCCAAGCAACACCATCTGAAGGGCACAGCTGCAGCATTTGCCGGCTCCTGCTCCTTGCGCTCAGCAGCTCCAGCCTTAAAGCGGCTGCAGCATGAATTGGTTGGAGCAGTCTTTTCTTTCCCTCATTGTGACTTCTCCTGCCTTCATGAACTCCGTAGGTCTCTCCTCCTCTTCCCCTGAGCTCTAGCAGCCCCAGCTTCGCTGTTGTTGCTTTTTTATATAGCTGTAAACTGGTTGATTGGTGGGAGAGAGTGACACTGGGACCATCTATTCTGCCATCTTGACCAGAACTTGAAAGTCTTTTCAATACAGAGTAATTCAATGGCTTCAAACTGCTTTTCATGAAGCACTTTTTCATTTATCTAATTTAAAAAAATTAATTTAAAAATAGTTTTGCTGATGAAGTAAAGCAAACCCAGAGTTTGAAGTCATACAGAAAATGACATGTCTGCCTTCTGTTGTCTTTAATAGTTATTATCACCAGGGGCTAGAAGTGAACTTGGGCAATTAATTTAACACCTCTGCCTTCAGTTTCTTCATCTCTTAGATGGATCAATAATAATTTCTACTGCACACATTGTTGTGAAATTGGGTAACATGACAGTAAAGCACCTAGCATCGTGTTAAGCACATTTTTAGAGAACAGTAAATGCTGGCCATTAGTATTATTTCCAAATGGCCACATATTTCAGCCACTAGACTTTTGATCTAATCAAGCTGCTTTTCTCGTCTCAATATCACATGTTTGGGCTTTGTTGCCACTTTTTGCTCTGATAGCTCTTAGGAGTTTTATTTCAATTGCTTACATAGATCGCAACACCATTCCCCAATTTATTAACCTCTTTAACGTTTCATTCTCAAAAGATCTATTCTTCCAGGATTACCTTCAGATCTATGTTATAACTTGTACTATGGAGAAAAATTATTAGAGAATATGTGTCTAGAGGTTCAAGATTATTCATTTGTGAGTTATTCTGTTGCCCACATACGAAAAAGTATTTAAATGGTGACAAAGACATTTGGTCATACTCTGTCCATCTCAGCGAAAAGAAGAGGATGATTAACTCTTGAAGTCTAAACAGAAGACATGTGAAAGGACCATTTCACTAAACTATTGTTTTATAATTGCAAAATGGCATTGTGTCACCTCAAAGGTGTATGGGAATCTCTGCAGGGATACTAGCTCATATGCCTAAACCCAGGAACTACAATAGGAAGTCCTAGAATTGGCTTTAATGTGTGTAAAAGTGATACAGTGATTCCACTTAACCTTAAACTACCCTGGTAGTCCGCTTTTCTGTTTTGGGTTGAGACAGCCGTTGTCCAGCAACAGAATCGATAAAAGAGACCCAGAAATGTCCTGTGCCAATTTAAACACCCTTGCTTCTGGAAACCTGATCTACACAATTTAAAAAGATTTACTCTGAGATCAATCATTTTAATTTTGAACCAAAATAAAAGTACATAATTATCCAATCAACCATTTTGGATTTTGAAATAAAATCAATTCCAGATCTACCTCACAGAGCCATTCATAGAGGTTTAGGTTTTAATTTCATGAAAATCAGCTACTTCAGTCTCACTTTATTCCAAGCGTTCTGTAGGCCTTCAACCTACTTTTAGAGATATTTTAGTTAGAACTAACACCCAACAAAATCAATGAAAATATCCAACCACGCCAGAAAATGCATCCAGATGATTAATACTTGAATGAAACATCTGAATCGATTAGCTATATTGCTATTGTGTTGCAAATAAGAGCCATTATCAGAGGTTAAGTGTTTTTTTTTCCCTCTCTCCAATAGTTTATTTTAGACTACCATTGATATTAAGAGTTAGCCCCTCTTGAACTACATGACTAAAGCAATAGTCATTATCATGAGGTGCTAGAAGTGACTAGTGACTAGCATGTAATGAAGCCCAGTAAATATTGTTGCCAAAATGAATAAATACATGAATTATTTCTATTACTTTTTATTTTTGGAAGCTTTTGTACCAGATTTTTTTTTTTTTTTAAAAAAAAAAACACTTTGTAGTTTGTTTCTGATCACAGTCCCTTCAAGACCTGTGTTATCTACCTTGGCTCTCTATGTATATTAGCCAAATATTTACCAAATTTCTTATACGTTCTTAAACATAGGAAGTGTTTTACAGGTAGATACTTTTGTTTGTTTTACAGTTTAATCATTTTATCTCTATCTTGTTCATTTCTAACTTAATATTTTACACATATTATCTCTGCTATTTCCTTGACATATTTCATTTAATGTCTAACATTTGGAATCAAAGGTTTGTTTCTAAGTAAAATGTCCACTAGATGGAACTATTGTTTCAAAAGAACAAGGGTGATGCCTTGAAAAGGATCTCTTTCTAAAACTTTCCCACTGAAAGTTACATCATAAAACCTGATAGATAAGTCCTTTTCTTTCCCAATTTTTTTATTTTTATGTAAATGACATTAACATTCGAAATGCATGCTATTTGACAGCTTATATTCTGAAAACCTTTGCGTCTCTAAGACTTCATTTATTTAAGATGTCTCAATGCTCAGTTATTTTTAAAGTTTTTTTTTCTATATGTTTCACAGGTTTAATGAAAACAAACAAAAATATTTTAGTTAAGAAACATGCTTTAAAACCAGAATCCTGAAAACTTGCTTAATGAGTCAGAAATAAAAAAAATTCCTAGATGTCTAAATAAAAGCTCTAAACCTGAAGTGTCTAACAAGAAGATAATGAAACCCTCAAGTGTGGAAAAACACACACAAAGATTTAATGTGTCTATTAGGCATGTCTGTCAAGCTCTCAAAGAAACAATATCACTGTGTATTCACACATTCTTGCCCGGTATACACAACTGTATTTAAAGTGCATATTTTAGTATTTGCTCATGCAAATGGCATAGTAAAGTTGCAAATTACATTCCATTCCTATTTGCAGTTGCTGACATGAATATAAAAATCTTTTTAGTGACTGAAATTTGTCATGGTTTGCCATTATTTTAGTATACTTAAGGCAGCTTCTTGGGAAATTTTTTGTTTTCTTACTATAAGGTTTATGACTAATATTTATTAAAGTATTTACTCAACCTCTTATGTCATATCATGCTTTATAATTAAATATGGCTTTGGAACTAATTATTAACATTATTGTTAGGAAATACAATTCTGAGGAACCAAACTTATGATGCAATATAAAAGCATTTTAGTTGGAGGCTTCAGACCTCCAGCTTAATGACAAGCTTCCTCCACATATTGCCCCATAAGTGTATACTTTCAACAACTGATAAAGGGAAATCAATCAGCCCTTGGGCAAACTTTTTGAGGTAATACTTGAAAATATCAAAGAGTACGTATTTCATAAAGCAAGTCTGAGTCACCATGATGTCATTGAAAATACTGTGGTTCTGTTTTCTCTATAAAAGCTGAGGGGAGATTTTAAAATTAAATTGAAATAGTTACAGTACTTTATTAAAGTTTTTTTCAAATCCCTCACAATTGAAAAAAAAAGGTTTTTAAAGTTTTGAGAGTAAATGTTCTCCCTTACATATTTACTTAGTAAACTTTAGCAAATAAATTAAGAAGTTTAATAAATTAAATAAATTAAGAAGTTTAATAAATTAAACTTCTAAAAACTAACATAGCCACTTCATATTCTTTCCTTAAATTACTTGTCAAATAGAAGTTTCAAACATTAGGTTTTGATTTTATTATATGTACAAATAGAAAAGTAGTTCATACTCTGTAAATTTTAATTATAAAATCTTTGTACTTTGAAAAGTCTAGAAGCTTATTTTCCGGTTCTAAAGCTAGACAACTAAATTAGTCTCCTAAGGGATTGTGGGCCAGTTACCAAACTGAGAACACCCTGTTGATGTTTGGCGTAAACAATATAGATAGAACTGAAGTCAGCCTGGTCATATGATTTAAGTAGTAAATGCAAAACAATGTGAGCCCTTGATTCCAGTGTTAGAAGGATTGTCTACGTGTCCTTTTGTTTGTTCATCCATACAACTACCCCTTCATTCATTAATCAATATTTATCTAATACCTAATATACCTCTTCAAACATTCAACATTTTCCATGCATTTACTTTTTAGTATGACATCATACCTTTCTAATTTGATTTCCAAGTGTTTCACTTTTTAAACATTAAAAAAATTCTTCCATCACTCTCTACTGCCTACTGAAAACAAGTCCAAATCCCTTGGTCTGACATGCATGACTTTCCTAAATACAGCTCCAACCTATAAAATTTTGAAATTTATCGCCTATTATTCCACATACCTATTTCATTCAAATCTTATCTACTCACCATTCCCTAAACACCACCCTACCTAAATTGATATTTTCCCTTTGCTGAAACCATTCTCTTGCTATACAATGGCCTATACCTCCAAGTCCCTCACATACTTCAACATACATCTCAGATTTCACCTCCTTGATGAGATTTTATTCCATCCCCAATCAGAAACAACTTTTCCAATCTCTAAGTTACCATTCGTTGTCTTTGAATTGTAAGTCTCTCATGCCACTTATCACTTTCTATTGAATAACAGAACTATTTGCATATGTTTTCTCTGTTTCTTCCGAACGGAAAGAGAACTGGAATCCTCCTGTATTCATCTTTGTATATCAAAAGCCTTTATCACATTACCTCTAGTTATCCAACCGGTGACCTTCTGGACCATCATCACTCTTTCTTTTCATTACTCTTTTCTGGGAAAGCGTACAACTTCCACCAGTGAGTTGTACTGTATTCTCCTTCTCACTTCCTTAGGGATCTCCACCCACTGACTATTCTTTTAGGCTTCTCATCATTAGCATATAAACATACTCAAGTCTCTTGCAACACCTTTTCAACCTGATACACTCTTTGAACTAGCACCTTGTCTCTCTTCTCCCCTTAACAGCCAAAACTCTTGAAAGGGTTTCCTACACATGCTGTCACCAAGGCCACAGCTTCCACTCACTTCTCAACACTATGTAATCTAGCTCACATCCCCATCACTCAAGTGAAACTCTTCCCACAGGCATACCAATGACCATCTGCCGGCTAAATCCGATGGGCATTCCTTAGATCTTTCCTTATTTGGCCTCTCTACGTCATCCAACACTGTTGGCCATTCCTTTATCTTTAAAAAACCTTCTTCCCCTGAACTTCTGGGACATTTTGTGCTCCTGAATATCCTCTGATGTGGACTTGGTCAGTGTTCTGTCCATGGCCTTCTGTTTTAAGTGTACACACTTTCCCTGAATGGTCATTTAATCCACAGCTTCAGATGCCATTAGGCTGGTGACCTGTCTATCTCTGTTTTATATATAGCCCAAATTCCTCTTCTGAGCTTTATATCCACATAATACAGCCTGTTAGACATTATTATTTTGGGGGTGCGGGGGGATGGTCCATATGCATACAAAGTACAATGTGTCCCAAACCAAATTCATCACATTTCCTACCTTTACCCAAATCTGTCATCAAGTTTCCCAACTCAGAAACCAGAGAACCTTCCCTGGATTGTCCCTCTAATGTATTCTTCATATTTTAATCAAACACTGAATCTTGGCAATTCCATGATCTACAAAGCTTTTGAATATGCTCTGTCTTCCCCAGCCTTTTCCCCATCACCTTGGTTACAACCACTGTAATTTCTCACTTGGATTTCTGCCATGGTCTTCTAAATTGTCACTCTGCCTCCAGTCTTGCTTTCTGGCAATCCAGTTTCCAAACTGAAGATAGAATAAACTTGACTAATACAAATCTGGTTATTCCCCTGATTAAACACATCGATCACTCTAATGACTTGTAGGACCAAGTCCAACTGCCTTGAGGTAGTTTATAATGGTGTGCATAACCTGACTGCTACTCACTGTTCTTGCTTCATGTGGTCACGCCCCTTCAAATTCAATATTCCAGTTCTTCTAGCCTCTTTGAATTCCCTTAATGTGCCATGGTCTCTCCACTTGCACATCTTCCTCCAGAAAATCTCTAACTTATTGCATCTGGGTTCGGTATAAATCCTATGTACCTCCAGTGGCATTCTATACTTTACAGATCATACTTAATTGCTTTTGCCTGTTTATGTAATTGTATGCTCATGAATTAGTATACGGGGACTGTACTTATTTCGGGTACAACCATAACCACAGTGCCCCTACACATACAGTGCCTGGTACATAGCTGTAACTGGTACGTGTTGAAAAGATTGCAGGTGCTCAATAAGGTATATAATATATGATGAATTTTAAAAAGTAATCGAACCTACCACATTAAGGAGAAAAAGACCTTCTGTGGTTGATTAGATAGTTTTGTTTTGTTTTATGCCATGTGACTAATATATGATAGAAACAACTTCATTTAAGCAAATGAATTAACATGGTCATACATGTAAGTCATATCATGGAACAGTAGGACAATTCTATCAAATTGTATAATTGTATTTTCACATATACATAGGTGGGCAAGTCCACACAGATTGCCCTATCATAACATTAAGGTAATCCTGTGGTAACCAACACTGATCTTTCTTTTTTATTTTTTTTTTTTTGGATAGTTGGCCAGTACGGGGATCTAAACCCCTGACCTTGATGTTACCAACATCTTGCTCTAACCAACTGAGCTAACTGGCAAGCCTGACACTGATCTTTAAGAGGGTCAGAATGAATAGATTGGCCAGGGAAATGCCTGTACATTCAGCCCCTGTATGCATTTACAAATTGTAACATTTATATTGAAGAAGTAATTTATCACAGATTATACTGAACTACTGGAGAAATCACTTTACTTTGTGCTGGACAACTCTAGTCATTCACAAATTTAAGTGAATTTTTCAGCTCAGTTTATATTCATATCAAATGGAGCATTTTTTAACTCTCTAAAATGGCTAACCACATAGGAGAAATAAATAAATAGCAGTGTACTTTAATCCTAAAATGTGTTTAGAACCCAATTGGCAGGAGCTCAGCAAACGAGGGTCATCTTTTCAATTTTCTCATCTTATAGATGAGTAAAAAGGAGTCCTAACAGGTAAGGTATCATTCTAAGGCCATCTCACCGCAGAGTGGCAAATTTCCCATCCTGTTAACGGAATCGCAGTAAAACCCATTTGGCACGCCTTCCTCGCCAGCGCTCTTTCCATTGCACACCGCGCTATTGCTGACAGCTCCACTGCCCCGCATTCGCAACTTGTGTGAGACGCCCTAGGCCTAGCTCAGAATTCCCAAGTCTTGCAACACTGAGAATGTGTTTCAGTAATGTATGTTTTCTAGCTGGGATTGAAAAAAATAAGAAAGAAACTTTGTCTGTAGCTAGATATACGTAAAACAAATAAAATCAGTGAATGGGTTTTTCAGGCAATTTGAACCTTCATTCCTTATAGAACCCCTGATGCCCTCTGTAGTAGATTGAATTTTGCCCCCCCCAAAACTCACAGATACTTAAATTGTGTCCCTCAAGTTTTATGTATTAGAAAGTTGATCTCCACTGTGACTGTTAAAAGGGTGAGAAATAAAGGTGGAGCCTTGAAGAGGTGATTAGATCATAGGACCATGCAGTAGTGAATGGATTAAAAATGGTTCTGAGGGCTTTGAAAAGAAAGTGAATGAGAAACTTGCTCTCTCTGCTCTCTCTGCATCTACCATCTAGCAATGTGAGGGGTCACTTCTGCCACCACAAGATGTATTCCTTGGACTGAGATTTCCCAGCCTCAGAAACCGTAAGCAAATAAATTTCATTTTCTTTATAAATCACCCAGTTCTGTAGTATTTTGTTATAAGCAACATAAACAGACTAAAACACTCTTTCAAAGTTCAAAAATATCTGGAGAGCAGTATACGAAAACTATTCTAGATTGAGGGAAGAAAATACTTGGTAACAAGAGTTCTGGATTCTGCCCCTCAACCAACCTAATGCTCCCCTCAGACTTGGAGAGAGCTGGCTGATACAGCAAAACATCACCTTAGCATTCTTATGTGTCTTAATGGTTTTGAGCTTTTTACCACAGGCAAGCACTAAATAATTACTACAATAAGATAATAGTGTAACTCAGAGTTCAGTAGAGGCAAAATGATAGAAAATCGGGGGATTGGAGTTGTGCTCTCATGCTTTCTTTTCTCTATTGCCACCTTACATGCATTCATTCAACAAATTGTGTTTTGTTTTTTGTGCTGTTCTCCCTCCCCTCTCCTGCTCAACCCAGGGCTTTAGTTACCAGCATCTCACCAGTGGCCAAAGTGCTCCTGCAGTTTAAATACCTGACCCCAAGGAGCCCACAGAAAAATAGTTTTTTAAGATACAGTTAATGCTCCAGACATTCGCCAGTCATTAAAACATTCACACAGGTATAGTCCGCATTTCAAGTTCCTAGTAGTTCTTCAATGCTCGTTTCACATTCTAGCTCTTTCTAACGCATCTAAGGGTGGCCTAGATCACCTCCTCCTTTAAACCCTCACAGCATTTTGCTCAAACTTCTGTTATAAGAATTAGGATCCACAGTATTACAGTCTTCACAGTACTTGTCTTCCCTTTGCCCCACCATCTACTCCTGTCCACATCCCACAACACACACCTCTAGTTTTGAGACAGCTGCCCTCTTATTAACCTGTGTATCCACCAGAGCAACCAGCCCAGTGCCTTGAATGGGGTTTAGGAAAGACAAATTGAAGACAATTTCTAGCCTTACCATTTTTTAACCTAATATATTGTTTATGTAACCTTTCTGTACCTCAGTTTCCCCATCTGCAAAATGAGGATAACCTGTCTTGGAGAGACAGGTAATCCTTGGTAAAGACTGCAAACAATGCATATAAAGTGCCAAGGCCTGGACTATCATCATTTAACATATAATTTGTTTAATTTGTTTAATTACATGGAGGTCTGGGTCTGCTTTTTGGTCTGTGGATTGCTATGGCTGCAGCAACAGTCTTTCTACCAGGCCTAGATGGCTACTTAGCCCACAGCTGGGCCTGTCAATTCTGTCCTGTACAGGCAGATTTTTCGTTCTACCCCATCTGTTTGACGTCCTCAGCACACCTAACAAAGCAGGATATGATGGAAAGAACACAAGATTTGGAGGTAGAAACCCTTGTTTTTAAGCTAAGTTTTTAACTGACTGTATAATACACAGAAAGACAGACCCCTGTATCCTCAGTTAACTCATGCATAAAATGAGGAGAATACCTGACATGTTTGCCTCACAGGCTTTTTGCAAGTACCGAACCAGAGGGAATCACGGAACTGAGAGCCATTTGGAAACGGTAAAGGACAACACAAATATGAATTAAACATTTAGTTATTTTATTTGTATTTTGAATAGGTCATATATAAACTTTGTGCAAAATTTAAAAAGTGCAAATAGGTATAGAGTGAAAGGCAAGTCTCTCTCCTGCCACTTAGATGCCCTCCCAAGAGACAATAGATGTTATCATTTTCTTGTTTATCCTTCCATAGATGTCTATTTATATGCAAGTTATTATGTAACTTTCCGTAAAACTTTCCAACTGCCCCCCACACCTTTCTCCAGGCTAAGGCTCCACTTAACACCTTTGAAGCCAGCAACACCCAGAGCTGACACCTAAGTTTGGCCTACTTGCACTGTTAACTGTATTTATGATTAAGAGTCACTCAGTCATGAAGTAAGATTCTGTCACGAATCTGAAAAAGCTATCATTCCTGGCACATAATCTCCCTAGGGAAGATGGGGCCCAATGAAGCCCCAAATTACTGCATCTTCAGCTCAGAACCATAATTACTAAATGGTCCCTATACTCACACATTCCAACTGAAGCTGCAATCCATTGAAGATCAGTTATTTTACTCTTTTCATCTATATGCCTTTGCTTAACTGAATTACATATAAAATGATTTTTTTGGATTTTCCACTGTATTTGCATGAAACAAGTATACTTGAAACAATCTTAATCTTTGGATGGTTCATGTGTGTGATGTTTACCTCCCATTACAGTTATGAGAATATTGTGCAGATTTAAAAGGGTCAATATTACAAAGCTCTTCCAAATCATTAGGTGAAAAGTCTACATTTATGTTAAGTATGTTGTTTTATCACTAGAGAGTCTCTATAATCTTAAACCACTTCAAATGAGTGTGGTAAACCCTGATACTTCTTTAAGATTATATTCTTTAAAGCCTTCTGGTAGATACACCCTGAACATCTAAGACCGTACTTAAATTGATCAAGGTGAACTTTATGCTACTATTTTGTCACCCATGTTACTCTTTAGTCACATTTCCCCCCCCCCCAGTTTTATTAAGGTATAATTGAAAAATAAAAATTGTATATATTCACCATGTATAATGTGTTTTCTGTATGCATACATTATGAAATGATTAAATCAAGCTAATTAACATATCTGTCGACTCACATACTCTCTTTTTGTGGTGAAAACATTTAAAGTCTAATCTCTTAGCAATTTTGAATAATACAATAATTATTAACTATAATACCATACTGTACAACAGATCTCCAGAACTTATTCATCCTGTCTAACTAGAACTTTATACCCTTTGGCCGATATCTCCTCATTCTCCACTGCAACCCCAGCCCCTGGCAACAGCCATTCTACTCTCTGTTTCTATGAGTTCAACTTTTTTAGATTCCACATATAAGTGAGATCATGCAGTATTTGTCTTTTTATGCCTAGCTTATTTCACTTAGCATCATGTCCTCCAAGTTCATCTGTGTTGTTGCAAATGACAAGATTTCCTTTTTTTTAAAGCCTGAGTAGAATTCCATTGTATGGGGGTGTATGTGTGTTTATTCTGCATTTTCTTTATCCATGCATCTGCCAGTGGACACTCAGGCTGATTCCATATCTTGGCTATTGTAAATGATATTGCAATGAACATGGCAGTGCTCTTTCTCTTCAGCATACTGATTTCATTTCCTTTTTATATATACTCTATATATTGTATGGCAGTTCAATTTTTAATTTTTTGAGGAACTTCCATACTGTTTTCCATAATGGCTATATTAATTTACATTCCCGCCAACAGTGCACAAGCATTCCCTTTTCTCCACCTCCTTGCCAATACTTGTCTTTTTTTTTTTTTTTTTTTTTTTTGACTAGTCAACTGCAGTAGTGAGAAGTGGGGAAAGAGTAGAACAAAAAATTCAATCTGTATCTGACTGGAAACACTCAAATGAGATAACTCACTACCTTTGGACCAACCTACCTTTTGTCTTTTTTGATAATAGCCATTTTAACATGTGTGGGGAGATATCTCATTGTGATTTTGATTTGCATTTCCCTTATGATTGACGATGTTGAACATTTTTCATATGTCTGTTAGCCATTTTTATGTCTTACTTTGAGAAATGTCTTCAAGTCCTTTGCCCACTTTTAAATCAGGTTATTTGTTCCTTGCTATTGAGTTGTTTGAATTTCTTATACATATTGGATATTAACCCTTTATCAGATATATGAGGGTACTTCAAAAAGTTTGTGGAAAAATAGAATTAAAAGATGATACTAATCTTTCCGTGAACTTTTTAAAGTACCCGCATATGGTTTGCAACTATTTTCCCTCATTTCGTAGGTTGTCTATTCATTCTGTTGGTTGTTTCCTTTGCTGTGCAGCTTTTTAGTTTGACATAATCCTATTTGTCTATTTTTGCTTTTATTTTCTATGCTTTTGGTGTCATATCCAAAAAATTATTGTCCAGACCAATGTCAAGAAACTTTTTCCCTTTTTTTTTCTTTCTAGTAGTCTTATAGTTTCTTTTAAATTTTTAATTCATCTTGAACTGGTTTTTGTATATAGTGAGAGATAAGGGTCCAATTTTATCTTTCTGGTTATGGATATCCAGTTTTCCCAGCACCATTTATTGAGCAGACTGTCCTTTCCCTATTGTGTGTTCTTGGCACCTTTGTCAAAGCTCAATTGACCATATATGCATGGATTTATTTCTGGGCACCTTATTCTTTTCCAGTGGTCTATCTGTATGTTTTCATGCCTTACCATAATGTTTTTATTACTATAGCTTTGTTGTGTGTTTTGAAATCAGGTGGTGTGATGCCCCCAGCTTTGTTCCTTTTGTTTAAGGAACATTTAATTCTTCTTTAAATGTTTGGTAGAATTTGGCTATTTTATTTTTTGAGATTCTATATGAATTTTGGATTCTTTTTTCTATGTGTGAAAAAATGTCATTGGAATTTTGAGAGGGATTGCATTTGATCTGTAGATCACTTTGGGTAATCTAGATATTTTATCAATACTAATTCTTTCAGTCCTTGAACGTGGGATATCGTTCCATTTATTTGTGCCTTTTAAAATTTTTTATTAGAGTTTTATAGTTTTCAATGTACAACTGTTTCACCTCTTTGGTTAAATTTATGTCTAAGGGTTTTTTTGGTTGTTTTTTTTTTTTTTTTTTTTTTTTGGTTTTTGTTTGTATGTTTGTTTGTAGCTACTGAAATGGGATTGTTTTCCTGATTTCTTTTTCGAATAGTTTGCTGCTAGTTTATAGAAACACTACTGAGTTTTGTATGTTGATTTTGTATCTTGAACCTTTAGTGAATTTGTTTATTAATTCTAACAGGTTTTGAGTGAAGTCTTTAGAGTTTTCTATATATAAGATCAAATCATCTGCAAACAGAAACAGTTAAACTTCTTCCTTTCCAATTTGGATGCTGTTTGTTTATTTTTCTTGCCTAATTGCTTCTAGTAGGACTTCTACTACTATATTGAATAGAAATGGTGAGAGGGGGCATTCTTGTCTTGTTCCTGATCTCAGAAAAAAGACTTTCAGATTTTTAACATTGAGTATGATGCTAGCTATGGGCTTGTCATATATGGCTTTTGTTATGTTGAGATACATTTCTTCTATACCTAATTTGTTGAGAGTTTTTACCATTAAAAAATGCTGATTTTTTTCAAATGCTTTTTCTGTATCTATTGAGATGATCGTGTGGTTTTTATCCTTCATTCTGTTAATGTAGAATATCACATCTATTGATTTGCATATGTTAAACTATCATTGCATCCCAGTAATAAATCCCACTTGATCATGGGGTATGATTCTTTTCATGTGCTGTTGAATTTGCTTCGCTAGTATTTTGTTGAGAATTTTAACATCTATATTCATCAAGAATATTGGCCTGTAATTTTCTTTTCTTGCAGTGTCCTTGTCTGGCTTTGGTATCAGGATATGTTGGCCTTGTAAATTGAATGTGGAAGTGTTCCTTCCTCTTTAATTTTTTTGGAAGACTTTGAGAAGAATTGGCATTAATTCTTCTTTAAATGTCTGGTAGACTCTTCCATCACTTTATTTAAAAATTTTCTCTAGCAAGATTTGAGCTAATTTAAAAATTTGAATTTCTTTCATACAGGAAATAGCATCAATCAGAAGACAGAAATCATATTGGTTATTTAAACAGAGTGAATTTAATGTAACCTGGTATCGAAGAACTAAAAAGCAAAAAGGGAGCACTGGTTCTCACAGAGGTAGCGATGGAGAAAGCAGTTACAACCCCTGGACAGGAGGCCAAAGAGAAGAGGTGGAATTGTCAAAACCTACAAGCCTGGAATTAGAAGAGTGGAGGGCTCTGTGGATCTGGACCTCTGATCTCCAAAGATGAGGCATTATTAGGCCAGTGCTACTGTCTCTGAGCTACGAAAGAGACTCAGATCTCTGAGGAGGGGGAGCTAGTAGTTAGTTGGTGCCAATGTCCCTGAGTGGTTGTGATGAGGCTGGTTCTAAAGGTCAGTAAAACCATGAACTGGAGTCAACTGCTTCTGCAAAATACTGCCACTGCCAAGTAAAGAACTACAGCTACAGTGAGGCAGACAGGAACAGGAAGCCAAAACAGGAGCAGGAATAAGACAGGAAGCCTGAGAGAGGAATGTGCCCCTCATCCCTCTTCCAGCCTCGCACTCCCCTCCACACCCTACCACCCCACCCCCGACTGGAAGAGCCAGACAGGGAGCAGCTGGCAAAGCAGAAATGTGATTTTAGAGTTCATCCCCCAAACCACAAAGCAGGGTAGGGAGAGATGGGTTAAGAATGGAATGGAAACAGCTTACCATCAGGCACAGAACGTTATACAAAAACCAAAAGGAAACCTCATTTGTGTTTAGACTTTGAAAAAACAAACAAACAGAAAAAACATTCCCAAACAGTAGCAATGGGGCAAAAAATAAAAAAGTCCTTCATTGTTTTAGGAAGACCTGTGAACTTTCCACTGCTTCTTAAACATTTGTCAATAGAATAATGACAGATTATCCACTTCTATATTTTTGAGGTAATAATACTAAAATACCAGAAGTGTTAACTAAAACACTATATTACTTTTATTGTTAGTAATTAATTAAGTGGAATATAAATCCTTTCTTCATCTCCACTCTGAAGTGGAACTATTCCTCAACCTTAAATGAATATTTAGCTGTTCAGATGCTTGAATTAGCTGCTTCAACCATTGAGAGATATCATATAAAAACAAGACATTTTGAGGGTGTTTTTTAGGTTAAAATAACTTAAGTTGGCCTTTAACTTGGTTCTTTCCATCCATTTTTTAAAAATGATCTAATTTATTGGAACAAAGGTAGTGTAAGAAACCTACACTAGACTGGTAGGCGTGTGTGTTTATGTTAGTGTGTGTGCATATGTCAGGTAGGATCTATGAGAATCAGCATCCCAAAATGAAAGTGAGAGTTAGAATAAAACTGTAGACATCTTCCTCTTCTACCTGACCTGATTCTGTAAAGCTCAGTCCTGAATATATTTTATCATCAAAAGAACATGAAAATGGCATTCCAAATTAATATTACCTCTTTTGAATTAGATCGATGCACCTCTGCTGAGATTTTAGCATGTGACTATATAAATTGCGGTGGATTAAAAATGGCCAAAATTTCTTTGTCATCCCACCCATCAGAGGTAGAGTTTAATTCCCCACTTCTTGAATCTGGACCAGTTTGTGAATTGCTTTAACCAATAAAATGGGACAGAAGTGACAGTGTTCAACCTTCACACCAGGCCTCCCGGGACCACTTCCTCATCTCTGCCATCCTTTCTCAAGCCCTGCCCCATTCCAAGCCTTGGGATTCACTGTCCATTGCTCTACTGCATTTCTCACCTCCTTAGAATCTTTCAGGAGCTTCCCTCCACTGTGGAAGGTCAGACAAAATCCCTCCTGTCTTCTTCATTGCCCAGGACTATCTCACTTCCCACGCATGCAAAGCAACAATGGCATGAGATATTATTTTAGGTGGTTTCATAGCAAATATATTGTTTACTTTAATGTGTAGGAGGAAAAAGAACCCATAACCAGCACATGAAACAGATATTACTGTTTATGTTGTTAATTTCCTTTTTAAATAAGCTATTTAGAGAAAAGAAGGTCTACAGCTTAAACAAATCAATCAAGTAAGTAATAGTAGAAGCTGTGTTTAAATATGGAAAACTTTTCGGAAATTTTGCTTTAAGGCAAACTGGCTTAAATCCCACTTGGTGCAAATACACAATACAATTTACTTTCTCTCCTTTTACCAAAAGGACTCCTCTAACTTCATGATCCTCCCTGCTTCGGCTTTCTATCATCTTTCCTTTCACTCAAACTGCCCATGAAAATCAGGCAGCTCTTGGAAGCTTTCCTAACTAACTAGTAGCAAGGTGGCAATTCCTGAAATATGCTCCCCTTCCTCCTAGTCAGTATCATTGCGCTACTGCATTTTGTTTTCTCATGACATAAGTATGGGCTTTATGAGGTTCCCTATATATCCTGGTAGAAGGTTGCAAAGCATTTTCATCTCACGGCTCTGTGTCCCTCTCTGTCTCTTACATCTTTCCCGTTTCTCTCCATACTTCCAACAGTATGGGATCTCCTTTTCTGGCACCTCCTTTAGCTTTAGCACTAAGTTACGTACCTTCTCTTTCCTCTTGGACTTCTCGACTCCTCTGATGCACTCGCACTTGCTCCTCACCTCACTATTTTCCTGCCTTCTTTTCTTATAGCTCTCTACTGACTATCCTTAACCCTGATGATTTCAGCCACCTGTCTTTACTCTCATCATTACTTTAAGTCCTTAATCACTATCTCTTCTCTTCACTCTTTTCTCCTCTTTAACTCCCGTCACCCACTGCCTTTATTCTTCATTTTATGTTTCTTCCCCTACATTGTGCTCTGCTGCACTTGCCTTGCAATGCAGAGGAAGAGCAAAAGAGGCTTGTAAATGTGTTTGCTGATGTAAAGATGAAGAGAGTCAGACATTTCTGGTGCTTTTGAAGTTCTTTCCGCATGGGTTCTGCTTGATTTGTATGACTTATTCCCTTAAGAACATTCTTACTGAAAATAAGTTAGAAAAACTCTGGACTAGAATTGATTGAATATAAGATTATCTTTAGTTCTTGAATGAGACCCTGTGTTTAACATAAATTACATATTCCTTACAGGTCAGTGTGCAATTTCCCACATAGATAAGGTCTTTGAAACATTCTTTCAAAATCATAATGATTTTCTCATGTTTTGACAGATGTACAAATGAGTTCTTTTGAGCTTAGTGTTTGAAATGACCTCTGAGTTTCAAACCTATTTGAATTTTCATTACATTATTCTCTTCTTCTAATTGCAGAAGAACATCTGACCCCTAAATTTGCAGTTGCTTTGTAATAGGAATTCCCTTGGATTTTGACTGAGTGGTTTAAGTTTGGGGATTGGAAGTGATAGAATACCACCGTGATTATCACATTTATAGAAATTTATGGCCTTAAAAATATAGAGAGCTACTGATAAAGGCTAGCAAGACAAAAGAGAACAATTCAAGGCTCTATATTTGATTATATTTTTGGAAAGAAGATGATATATAAGGATTAAACTGAAGGAATGAGGAGGACTTAGACTGGATAAATCTAAGCTTATGTTGGGGAAAATCAGATTTTTCCTTTATAACACCAACAGTTTTCAGAGTCACATCAGACTATTGGTATTGAAACTGTTTTCCCAAAATAGTTTCAGTGATTCAATTACAATTTATTATCCAGAAAAAAAAGACTCTACTTCTTTTAAAGAAATATGTAATTTTTTCTTCAACAGAGCATAATGAGAGTTGAGAAGTTATTCTCAGAAAATAATAACCCCTGTTTCTCATTACATTTCCCATACAGATTTTCAGTTTTACAGTGTACTGATTCATATTTGATCTAGTTTTACAATAGATTCTGATTTGGCACAATGAAATAAATATTAACACATTTCTTTCCTAGATGTGGCATTTAAAAGTAGAAATGTGCACCTTGGGGCATGCCTAGGGACCCAGGGTAAGGAGCTAGGGACTGGACCCCCCTCCCACAACCAGGCACACCGTGCCAGCACCTCGGGACCCACATGGGGACCGGGGGCATGGAACCAGGGAACAGACACTCTCCACAACCAGGCACACTGCCAACACCACAGAACAGGCCAAAAACATCTCCTCCATGTGGGTGGACCACCACAGCCACCACGATAACCATGGCTTCCGTGAAGGCGGCTAGATGCCACAACCACCACGCATATGGTCCACCAGCCACTGGAGTGAGCTGACACAAGGAGAGTCACCAGCAGAGATAAAGAAAGGAGGAGGATGTCTGTCTCCACAGAGCCCTTTTCACAGTGACAGAAGAGACATCTGCTCTCTGATAGTATTGGGGGACCTGATCACGTCTCTCAGCATTGGACAGATCATTTGGGCAGCAAATCAACAGAGCAACCATTATTCTTTCAGAAGGAGAAAAGAAATCTAGGGTGATTAGATGGGGGAGGGGGAGAGGAAGGAGGAGGGGGCAGGGTTGGACAAGGGGCAGAAAGAATAATTACAATTTGTAACAATATATGTGCTAGTAATATTGATTTGATCAACATATCTCAATGTTGAACCCCAAAAACATGTATAATCAATTTTGATTCAGTAAAAATTTTTAAAAATAAAATAAATTTAAAAATTTTTTTAAAGTAGAAATGTGACAAAACCCAGTGTTAAATGTTCTAATCCAATAAGTAATTTAAAATAATGCTATTTTATTAAAGACAAGTTTTATTTTCTCAACGGGAAAATATTTTTTATATGTCAGACTATTAGGAAATAGTTAAAAATGGATGTTGAGATGGCTGGACTTGGCTTGTTTTTGATCTTTTTAGTTCATTCTCCATGTTTGTGAGGGGCTTCCTTGAATCCATTCCAAAAGGGGAAGAGAGAATATCATAGATAAAAGCATGGCCTGGGTTCAAATTTCTTCTTGGCAAGAAATACAATGAGTTCTGACAGCCTCGGTAGCTTCATCTTTAAACTGGGAATCATAATAATAGCTATTGAAGAGGCTCTTGCAGGGACCAGTGAGCAGAAACATTAGCAGGCACGTTGAAACCACTCAATAAATAAGCATGATTAAACACCTAAAAGATTAATTTGGAAATGCCTTTTTTTTTTTTTTGAGTAATTAGGCTGTAAGGTTAACAAGTTACTTGTAATTGAAACCAGTTGAACCAAAGATATATATAATCATATGCCTACTTTTTATGAGCTGCACATGTTATGACTCAAAAATTGTGTTAGCCCTCCTATCCACACTTCTTTTCATGGACAAGCTAGTTTGTTAAACGTCTTAAGGAAAGGACTCATACTGTGGCAATGACAGAGTTTAAATGGCTTTGAAATAAAAGAGAAGACTCAAGCAGCTAAATCAGGTTGGACTATTCTACCTCCCTCTGGTTTAATCTTCAAGACTTGTGACCTGAGAGATTTGTGTCTAGAATTGATGAATAGATACTTTTGTAAAAACAGCATATGTGGTTAGATTTGCTTTTATAGGGTGCCAACAAAGAGCCACCAAATCAAATTTTGTGGTAAAATCTCCTCTTAAAAAATTCCCATTAACATGATAGCACCAAAGAAAAATGCCCATCAACATGTCAGCACCAGATTCTGTGAAAATAGTTGAGAGAGAGACTCCAGATAATATCTTGGGGAAGCCTGAATTGGTTAAGAGCACAGGCTTTGGAGCCAGACAGAATGAGGCTCAGAACCTTACGCTAAACCTCAGTTTCCTTATCTGTAAAATGTGAATAATTAGGTCTTTTTTATTGGATGTTTTAGTACTAAATCAGATAAAATTTGCAAAGGGAAAAGTACTAGATTTGGAGCATTTCGTCAAACCTGAAATTCATCATTTTGGTCATCCTAATGAGCAGCGTCTGAATGATTCCATTCATTTTATTTTTTCAATTACAAAGGGTTTTCTGATTAAGTAAAGTAAATATTCCATGCATTTTAAGGGAGATTGAATCCGGGGAATAAGAACTGGCAATTACTTAAAGCCTATTATGTATCAGGTGTTTTATATAATCAAAATAGTTTAATCCTGACAATAACTTTACCGGAGAAATTATATTATCCCCATTTTACAGATAAGAAAACCGAGCCTCAGAGAGATTAAATAACTTTCCAAGTTCACATAGTCCCAAAGTTATTAAGTGGCAGTGTAGGAAATTGTACCCAAGATCTCTGACTCAGAAGCCTGTGTTCTTTCAACTACATCTGATTCCATTCAGCTTCACAACATTTAAAAAATAATCAGGCTTTATGTCTGTGTGGCCTTCAGGCAGTATGATCTCAGTGGCACGTAACTATCAGGAACTGGGGCCAAATTGCTCACATGAAAGAGTTCTCTTCTTCAGCTGTGTCTAAACAAGCTATGGGATGTAGAAAATAAAGCAATTATTAAATGAACCCAAACTGTAGGAAAGTATTAATCACACAACTTGGACTCCCTGTTATAACTAAGGATACATCTCAACCCCTGTTTCTTTCAGCCTTTTGGTACTCTCGACTGGCCCAGTGACTTTCTCATCTCTTTACTTTTTTGTGTGTGTGTGCGCGACAAGATTCAGTACCCTCACAGCACGGTGCTACCTTAGGCCTGCATTGTTTGTCATTGCTACGCGGTTGATATGGTGCAGGGTACTGAAAACAGCAATCCATGCTGATGGAACCAACAAGCCTGAACCAAATAGTGGTGGGATACCGCAGACTGAAACTCAACGTCATCAGTGGATTCCTTCTTCTAGAATATAGGAGGCTCTCAGGAAATGTTTTCTGGATTGACATTAAAAAATACTTTAGCTTTTCCATCATGTAATTGATAAAACATAGTATGTCAATTAGTAAAAATGTTCACAGGAAATGGGATGAATGGGTGAATATATGCTTTGAAGTGAAACAAATAGTGGATTTTATGTAAAAAGGACCCATTAATTGTAATCAAAAGAATGCCTCTTTAACAAACCACCAGTGTCCTCTTTAAGTGTGACAAATGGCATTTGCTTTAATGCTTTTTTTATTTAGGTTTTGCCCATTGCCAAGAGGATAGAGTCCAAACTTCTTCTAACATGGTCTTTCCAATCTGCCCAACCTACGTATCCAATTTCTTCTTCTATTAATTCCATTAGCAAAATCCATTACAGCTGAATTATTCGATTCACTGCCGCTTAAGTGCACTTTGGTATTTCCTTCCTGTGAGCCTTTTCTGGACGCCGTTTCTGTGGTTTTGCTGCCCCCACTCTCTCCTCCACCAATTCAAACCTTTCCCAGGGGTGAATAAGTTATATCCCACAATTCTTACTACTCTCTTGGCCATTATCATTTGGTGTCTGATGCTGTGAGCAATGTTTGAAAGCCAAATAACATGTCACTATTGTGCTGTACGATCTCTGAGGGCCCAAATAACATGTCTTTTTAAAAATGAATTCTAGGGTCTGAAAGGTAATAGGCATTCAATAAATATTTATTGAGTATCTAAAAAAGGGAAAGAAAATATGTCTGAACTCATCTGACAGACTTTTCCTGGGCACATACTGTGTTTTCGATGTTTCTGTATCTCTTTCAGCACTGAGCTGAGTGCCTTGAACAAAGTAAGAATTATTTCTTTTTACAGTGTACTAAATTAATCTTTGAAATCTTTTGAATAAAATTTTAAATCTTTTTTTAATCCAGCGATTCTTCTGTAAGATAGTGACAATCCTGATTTAAATTAAATGTATTTAAGTGTATTAAAATGATTTTAAAATATCCCATTTTACTTCTCAAACTAAAATTCAAGGAAGATGTGTTGATCTAATCTAGGTATTTAAAATTAAGGTGATTTTCTATAGTAATGGTTAATTTTGTAACATTTCCTGGGTATGTCACAGTTTAAGCCATTCCTTCTTCCTTTTAACCTTTGTTTACTCCACAATCCACCGCCACCCCGTACTTTAACCCAAGATGACTGGGCTGTTTTTTGGATCTGTATTTAGATGTTACTTTCTTGAAGAATTTTTCCTTGATACCCCACTCCTACCCTTCTCATGGACTTGCACAGCACCCCATTATTCCTAATTCCTAATTCCTAATTACCCTAATTACCTAATTCTCCTCAGAGCAAGGGCCTCATTTATAGTCTGATTCCTAGCAGCCAGCATAGTGCCTGGCATATAATAGGTGCTCAACAAATATTTCATTAAGTGAATAATGTCTTCAGGAAGAACAAAAGGTGACTAAGTCTTGATGTTTCAACTTCACATTGGTGAAGTGTGTAAGAGCAATCTAATCAGAGGTAATCATTGATTTTGAAGGGGCTTTAGACAACTGCTTCATGAATTGTGTAACAACTCCCATCATGAGAGAGTGGGGTAGGGAAGAGATTCAAACTGAACCAACAGACAAAAGAATGCCGGGTGTGGTGTGCGCATTCAAGGGTGTGATACTGTTTTACCCAAGCTGCAGGATTTGTAGGATGGTTTCCGTCAGTTCTTTTATCCCAGTCCCCACAGCAGAGATGTCAAGTACACTGTACACCAGTCTACAAAATGAAGTTTATGTTAGAGGGCTTATTTACATTTGTATAAAACAAAAAATATATCATACAAATACAATTGAGGTGATGGCCACTCTGTAGACAAAATATCATGATAAGCCTTTAATGATCTTTCAATCTGTTTTCATGATTGGGGCTATTCCAAATGACAGTGGTCCTTAGGACCACTTTACAGTCTTAAGATTACTGAGGACCACAAGGAGCTTTTGTTTATACAGGTTATTTTTACTAGCATTCAATATATTATGTATTACAACAGAAATCTTCAAAGTATTTATTTATTAATTCACTTAAAGTTACTGTAGTAAACCTACTACATGTTAATACAAATAACATCATTTTCTGCAAAATAAATATATTTTTCAAAGAAAATAATTTAGTGGCAAAGGTAGCATTGTTTTACATTTTTGGAAATTTCATCAGTGTCTGGCTTAATAGAAGACAGCTGGGTTCTCATATCACTTCTATATTCAATCTGTTACAATTTGTTGGGGTTTTTTAAGTAAAGGAGGAAAATCTGGTTTTGCCCAGATAAATAGTTGGAAAATGAAGAAGCATTTTCATAGCTTTTTCAAAGAATTCTGGATATTCTTCACTGATGCTACACCAAAATTCAGCAAGTGGTAGTTTCTTAAACCTTAAAATTGCAAAGTGGAACATGAATCCGTATCAGTTCACTTTTCATACAGCATTCCATTAAAATCTATTGGTCTGTTTTGCACCTTGAATGGATCTTTAATTCAAACATGATTTTATAACATCATGCATTATTAGTCATTTGGAAAATACTGATTCACTGAGTTATGCAGATCTTCCAAATGTTGATACATTTCATTATTCAATATCTAAACCCACATGAATTTAAATAATCGCAATCATTAGAAAATACTTTAAGTATTGAGAAACTGCCAAACTCACGGGGGCAGACGCAAGTTTTCTAAACTTTAATTTCTTACTTGAAAGTTAAAATTTTTCATTGAAAATAAATATTGCTAGTAGTTTACCTTGAAGTGACAGGCTCACTTCATTCATTTGTAAAAAATGTCTGCCAAATATCCAAGTCTCAGAAACCATAGTTGGTCAGTTGTTCTTTCAAGTATTTGTTTCACGAAAAAGCAGCTAATTTAGTTCACAACTCAAACAGCGGCACAAGTGTTTCAGTTCAGAACAAGCACTGTACTTTGATGCGTAGCAGGAGAGCATTATGTTTCCCATTTTGCTACACAGAATAGTAAAAAGACATAGTCAGTGGTTGAAATTTAATAAAATGAGTAATTTTTACTGTTTCATCAAAAATATTCTTAAGTAAAACTGACAGTTGTGGCAGTGAAAAATATAATAATGACTGGGATGGTTTGGTGTCACTGCCTTGATCACATTAAGGTGCTAGGAGTTCTACCCATCATTGCTTTTGTAGAATTAATGCAAATGTCAACACAGGAAAAGAAGGCAAATTAATGTCTTAGAATTAACGTGAAAATAGCTTTGGCCTTGCAGACCTCCCCTAAAAGGATCCCAGAAATCTCCAGAGGTCCAAAGACCACACTTTGAGGACTGCTGCTTTAAGACACAGGATTGAACTAGGAGTTCTCCTACACTGAAATTACGCTCTTAATTTTATAATGTTTTTGGACTTTTTTCCCAATGGTCATAATACTTACGAATTTCATAGTTTAAAAGTAAATTCAGATATAAATAAGTAAATATCTGCCAAACACTTGAATCTGTTATACTACCCAATCCTCACAAAACATCTGTAAGTCAGCTGTAATTTGTTCCATTTTTATATTTAAAGATAAAAGAAAAAAGAAAAAACTGATGCTCAGAAAGGTTTTGTCCTACAACAAATAATTGTCAGAGTCTAGAAGTGAATACAAGTCTGTCTGGCTAAATAATGCATGTTCCATCTAATATGGCACATTGCCCAAGCTTCTCAAAACGCGTTGAAGATATATACATAAATATAAATACATACAATGACATTGGCATATTTTTTGAGAAGACAGGGTGTATTGATATATGCAAATCCTGATGTTCAAAACATGGACATTTTTAGGGATTTTCCTAAAAATATCCTTCACAGGGTTCTTACAGAACTTTTCTCATACAGTCAGGTCTGTCATTAATTGGATGAATTAATAACTAATCACTTGAAGTTCATTAGGACTCAGTTTCTCCCCAGTGGCAATTTTAAAGCAGTACCCCAATCACTGGTTCATCTGAACTCTCCACCAACCCTGTGAGATTCGTGGGGTAGACAGTGTTGCCCCCATTGTACTGAGGAAGCAAATGACCATCAGAGAACTTACTAGACTTCTCTGCTGTATCGTTGGCCTTTCCCTCTCCACCTGCTTTCTCCTCCACATCATGTAATTCAGACCAGGTGTCTCACATAAGAAGAACGAACAAAATTACAATTACTACAAAAATACTGTTCTCATAACTCTCTGAGGAGTCAAACTGCTAGGTAAATGAGCTTATGGTCTCTGTCCCCGTAATCCCACCTTCTCTCCCTGCTCTGAACTGGATACTTCATACACATACAACATAAACTACAATGACTTAGGTCAAAATCACCTAGACTTTTGTAAGAGTAGCAGTCACTGTTCAGTCTGGTTGTCTTGATCTGTCTGCCACATTCTACCCTGGTCACCAGGCTGGTTCTCTTTCGGCTTCATCAACCCTGCTCTCTCTGCCTTCCTCTCTGGTCTTCATCTCTTTCTTTTAAAGGCTCCTCTTCCTTTATTCATGCCTAGCACATTGGTGTTCTGCCATGTTCCACCCCAGGTCTTCTCTTCCTGGCTTTGCAAAACACCCCAATGCTCACAACTCCTCATGGATCCTTCCAGCTTGGTTCTTCTCTCCCAGGAACTCCCCTTCTGGCTGTCTACAGGATGCTGCACTCAGATGTGCACGGGTACCCTCAATTCAACAAGTTTAAAACAGAACTCATTACATTCCTCCTAACACTGCTCCTCTCTTTGTTGTTTCTCGTGGCTAATGACACTATCACTTGCCTTCATGCTCCTGCCAGGAAGGAGTCAGTGTAGACTCCTCCTCCTCTCCATCACCTTCCGTAGCCAACCAATCAGTAGACTCTGTCTATTCTACTGCCTAAATGTCTCTAGAGCAGTCCCAACCTCCCACCAACTGGCCCTCTGCTGCCTTGGTGCAGACCTAATTTTTTCCTCTGGAAATAATCTCCTCACTGTTGTCACTCTCCTATTTGTCTCCCATGGTGATATCAGAGGAAACTTTCTAAAACACATATCTGATGACATTTAAAAACCTTAAAATCTGTCCTTGCTCAAAACTTTTAATAGTTTCCCAAGCACCGAAGACCCTCAGGAAAGTTCCGGCTCTTGGGGCCCTTAGAGCCAGGTGTGGCCGGGCCTTGCTTACTTCACCTGCGATTCAGCCACACCTAACTACTCCCAGCTCCCAGGACACACCATGCACTTTGACACTTTCCTGACCTCTTCACTTGCCTCCGTTTGTAGAATGCCTTCCCCTCCTCTTCCCCCCATCCTTGTTTGCCTGGCATTCTCTTCCTTGTCCTTCAGAGCTCTACACTAAAATCTCTACCAGAGCACCTTCGCAAGGGAACTTAGCTGCTGCCTTTTCAAAGCTCCCACAGGACCAGGTACAAATATTCATAATGTGCCAATCACATTTTCATTTATGCCTTTGCCTCCCCATTAGGCTGTGAGTTCCTTAAAGGCAGGCGCCCGCCATGTGTTACTTTTAAATCTCAGCACCTTAGACATACCTGGTGCACAGTAGGGACTTAATAAGTGTTTGCTAATGAATGACCTGCTCTGGGTCATATCTCATAAGTGTGGGAGCCAGTTATCCAGATCTTCTGAGCTGAGCTCCAGGGCTCTCTTTTTCCCACCTCATTTCTCTCATCTGCAAAAAATAAGCTTGCACAGTGAACTCAAATGTCACTTTTAGAGTTTAAAAATTCTATGGCCTTTACAAAAGTATTTTGTTACATATAAAGTGTTTCATAACTCCGCCTACTGCAGTATTAGTATGTAGGAGCAACAAAGCTTTAGGAGCTGCAGTGGACCACCCTCTGTGACCAGGTATGCAACAAAAAGACCATAGTTCTTAATATGACCTCAGTAAGGATGATTTTCATCTTATCTTCATTTCACTGTTGCAATGACAAGACGGCAAGTGTTTTTCATTCTTTGAATATTGACACTGTATCTTAATAAACATACTATATATTCTTAGAACTTAAAACGCTAAAAACCAGAGCCTGAAAAACCAGGTTTGCTGGAAATTAGGTTCGCAGTTGGGAAATTACTCGGTACTGTTTTCCTCGGTTTTCCTTTGCCCAGGCCAGGTTGCTAATTAGGTAACTTCTTATCATATAATTACCTAGTCAGCCTTAATGGCTTCACACACTCTGCTCCGTCTCACTAGTCCTGTAGGGCCGCTTTTCAATTGTTAAAACAGCTGCTGAGTTCCAAACCGGAGGAGTCTCGGTCTGCGCCGAGGGGGAAGCGCTCCCTGAGTGGAGGCTGTGGTAGGCAAGCGTCCGGGTGAAAAGTGGGACAAGAACGCACAGTTTGCACACTCTGCTTTCCGCCTCCAACCTCCACCCTTCTGCATTTCACACTTCTCCCCGCCCCGCCCCCAAATCAACCCCGTAGTCCCTTCTATTGTGCACACCCGTCTCCCTGACAGCGCGATGGTCCCGCGTGCGCGTCTCCCTGGAATTTACAACTTTGCAGGGGTCTCAGTGGGTCTTCCCTTCCCCCGCGGTGGCGGGGAGGTAAGGACAGCAGTGTGTCTCCCCCTATGTCGCCCGTGAGGGTACTGTTCAGGGAGCGCTGGGTCGTCGGGCGGACTGTGCGTGCGTGTGTGTGTGTGTGTGTGTGTGTGTGTGTGTGTGAGAGAGAGAGAGAGAGAGAGAGAGAGAGAGAGAGAGAGAGAGAGAGAGAGAGAGAGAGAGAGAGAGAGAGAGCGCGCGAGCGCTGGCGCGCAGCGGGAGGGAGGGAGGGAGGGAAGGAGGAACGGAGGGGGAGGCAGCGGGCAGAGGAGGGAGGGGCGGGCGGGCAGCGGTGGGGCGGGAGGGGTTGGGGCTGGGAGGGGGAGAGACTCCAGGCTTCAGCAGTGACACTCGGGAGCGAACACACACTCCCTGCTCAGAGCCGCGAGAGAGCGAAGCGAACTGAGCCGCGCACCCGCCGCCGCTGCCGCCGCCCAGTGCGCCCGGCTGTCCCCGCGCCGCGCTCCAGCCCGGCGCCCGTGCGGCGAGCGGCCGCCCGCGGAACCCGCGCCAGCTCCGCGGGGCGCTGCAGCATCCTCCCGCCGCCGAGCCCCCGCGCGCTCCCCGATTCTTAGAAGGACCTCCCGCCACTTCCCTGCTCAGCCCCGGGACCCCCCAGCCTCGCGCTGCTCCCCGCGCCTCTTCGCAGCAACTTCGGCGGCCTCGCCGCCCGCCCTCGCCCGCCTTTGAAGTTTGCAGTACTGACCGCAAAGTTAGGACATTTCGGCCGATTGCATTTTTCTCTTTTATCTGCCTCCGCCCGCGCCGTCCAGTCCCCTCGGTTCCTGGATACTGGAGCTCAGCATCTTGGCCAGAGCCGGGGACGTGGGCTTTCGCACAACCACACCTCCAGGAGCGATTTTTCCTCTTCCTCCTAAGAAAAGCAAACAGCCCAATTTTTTAAGGTAAGTAACGTGAGGAAAGCAGTGCCCCGACGCCTTAGCCCGCGCCCCTAGACCTGGCACAAGGGGCGTTCGGCGCGAGGGCTTATCCGGGTTGGGGTCTCGAGGCGCGCGTCCTCCAGCTCGGAAGGGTCCAGCAAGGTTCGTGAGGGCGCGAGCGGCGTGCAGCAGGTCTCCCTCGCTTTTTCAGGCTGGTTTCTTGGCTGGGCGGCCCCGAACGGGGTTTGGAGGAGGTGAAGAGACAGCGCACGGGCCGGGGAGACGGGGGGACTGGGTACCCGGCGGTGCGGAGGGGATGGGGAGCTTCAGAGCTTTTATCCCCGACTCGGCCTGGACACTTTCTTTGCCCGGCAGGGCAGCTGCCTCCCTCCCCGGGTTCGTGCCCTCCGCCCGCTGCTAGAGAAAGTCCGTAAGACTCGAGTCTCGCGTGGGGGGCTTCTGCATGGGGGGCGAGAAGCGAGGGGGCCGGGACGCGCGCGGGGCTCGCCCGCGGTCAGGGCGGGCGCGGCTTCCCCGCGGGCGGCCCCGAGCCGCGCAGCCGGGGCCGGGATGTCGGTCGGCCTCACCCGGCCCACCCCCCACCTCCCTGGCTCGTCATTTGTCCTCTGCGCGGTGGGCGAGCATCGTTAGGGAAACTTCCTGCGGCTGAGCAGGGTGGCCTGGGACCGGCACACACTTTCTCCGGGAGAGCAGAGCAGCCACGGAGGCGACACCTCCTCCGCCCCAGCCTGGGCGACCCGGCGTAGTGCCCTCGCCCCGTCTGTGCGCGACTCGGGGTTCGCTCTGGTCCGCGCTACTTCTCTTCCTGAGCTGAAAGTCGCTGCGAACGGGCGGTTACAGGTCCCAGCTGCTCTCTTGGGGCACTTCGCAAACTGCTGGATTTGGGGTGCGGTTTCGTTTCATTGCGCGCCCTTCGTGCCCCGTCCTCCCCACACCCCCAGCCCAGGCCAAGACGTGCGACTTCCGCGCGGCCCCCGGTACCAGCTCCTCGGCGCTGGCCGCGGGCGCCTGGGCGCTGGCGCTGGCGCTGAGCTGTCCCTCCGGCCAGGTCGCCGTTCCCCTCCCGGCCCCCCTTTGGGGTGCTGTCCATCTCCTGCTCTGGGTACAGGTAGCTCCCTGAATCCAAGACCCTGAGCGGGAAATGAACCTGAGAAAATGTCTGGGTTTGTTTTTTGCAGAGTTTTCAGCAACTTTGTTGGGTGGGTATATTTGTTTACGTCTTATCTCTCGATCCCGCTGAATCACAAGGGAGAATTTATTTTTTCACTGAGTTGCTGATCTCCCACACTCACTACCCTCTCTTCCCCGCCCCCTCCTCCTCCTGCCTCGCTTCCTGAACCCTTTTTCTTTTCTGAAGGAGGGAATCTCCGCACCTCCTCCTCTCCTCCTCCCACCCGGTCCCTGAGCGCCTGTGAGAACCGGGAGAGTCGTCAATGGAAATAAATAGGACCCCGCTCCATTCTCCGCCCCCTTCAAACAAGTAAAATCCTCCCTGGGCTCGCAGAAGTAGAGATAAAACATCCCTCCCGAGGGAGCGGTTGCTGAGGATTTGATGGGATTGAATTGTTTTATTATCCTGAAAGAAGTGGTGGATGAATGTGAGAGGGAATATGCGTATCGAGCAGAGTGTACTGAGGGCGATCAGTATTTATTATTATTCATTATTGTTTATTCAGAGTGATAATAAGGCCGTAACCCTAGCTGAAAACTGTGTTTATACTTGGTTTGATTTTATGTCAGTCTCTTATTACAGTGGTTTCAGAAAGTGAAAACACCAAAACGGAATTAATTCCTCACACTCATTCTGCATATGGGATTAATCAAATGTCAGAAAGATACTGTCATTTTACCAAAGTTTTACTCCATGTACTTTTAGAACGTTTCAGTCTTGTGAAATGTCATTTACCTCAATCTGTCTTTTTAAAGTTTAAAAAACTGGGCAACATAATTAATTATGGTCCCAATTCCCATTTTCAATCTAAACCTATATTCAGGATTATATTAAAATATCCTATCGTTTATTCTTCAAAAGTGACTCCTATGAGTTTAAATTCTTGAGGGCGGGGAGACAACTGGGTATGAGGGGCCCAGAAGTTAGAGAAATTAGTATTATTTCTTATGTGTCTCAAAATCTTTTACTCTTCCTTTACAGAGAGAAATTACAAGTTTCTTCTCTGCACGGTTCTTAACTTCAGTGGAATGTCCTTCATCTTTACCACACACTTGCAGCATAACAGTTTGCAGCCTTGTCTGTATTACTGTTTTCATTTTTGTCAGGACGTTTTATTCATTAAACCTGTATGTCAAAGACCCAGGCTCTGTGTGGTAGTAACACTCTGTTTTAATTAGTAACTATCATAAAAAAAAAAGAAGCTAGAACTCTGTAATGGGCCTAAATTGCTATGAATTATGTGTGGTTTAAATTACCCACTTATTTCAGCAGAAATGAAACCATGAATATAAAACATCTTATAATCACTTGCAGATACAACTTTTATCTTTTAAGATGTAACAAAATAAACAATTGAAAAATATCCTTCTAAGAATGAGGGAAGCCCCCACCCTCAGTTTATTTGTCCTGGGTCTATTTAACATTCATGCGATAAAGTATGAATGTTAAAGAGTAAAGACTAACGTCATAACCGTGCAATACCATGCTGAGAAAATGCTGCATTTGAAGTAGCCGAAGTGGTCAGTTTTCAGAAAACTTAATGTAGAGACATTTTCAATTGGCTTCAGAAACCTGGAGATTCAGATTTTAGTTTTCTTACTTGGATTTATCGACCAGACTGTGTGCGGTAGAGGAAAAATGAATGTGCTTTAAAACGCTAACAAATTATTTGAAATGGAGGGAGGAAAGGTAAAAATAAAGTGTATCTGTTATCTTCCTATGTTTATTTGTATAGCAGTTCTATTCAGCCTATCTAGAGGTCAGAATTTTTATTTTGAAACTGTGTTTTTGTTGTCATTCTTGTTAGGACAAAACTTGTTTTTCATTTGACATGATGGATGAGCAGATATTGGAAATGAAACGATTATGTCTGAATTAACAGGGAGCAGAGGAGCAGTGAGTGAATTCCACATAATTTGTGCTGATTAAAATTATTTTAATCTCCCTTCCTTAGTTTTCCAGTAGTAAGGTGGTTGATTCTAGTGACCAAGCAGTGTTTTCTCTCACTTGTTCTGCTCTCTGTCTCCTTGTCAAGTCTTGTTTGGGGACCCATGAACCCATAGTTAATGCTTTAAACTTGCCAGAGTCAGCTGCCATCAGCTAATCGCTAGGAAGGAAGTATATCCCATAGTCATTTGTATTGGGTCAAAGGTAAGCATAACCTACAGAAGTCATTCAACTAATTCATTTGAACTTGAAATAATATCTAGAAACTCTAAATGTTTATTTTGGAGAGATTATTCTGAAGAACATTATTATTTTTTTCTTCCCCTTTGGTTCATAATCATTTAGTAGAAGCCATATCAGAGTTGAATAGTAGTAAGCCACACCAAATCTTTGCTTTGAAAACTGATTTCAAAATCAAACTCCTCAAGTATTTAAATACTCTATTTAAAAATCCTTTTCATTTTGTGCCTTGAAGTTAAGATAAATTCTACTTTATTTTTCCACTATGTTACATACAAACCCAAAACCAATGCATGTAGTCATACTTCCGTGTTAATTTCCATCCATGAAGAAAAGTAAATACTTTGCTGTTGTTAAAAAATAATCACATAATATGACATAGACAATCTATAAAGGAATGCTAATATTTTATTTTATCATATAGTGGTATGTTAACCATAAATTCTGTATATTTCTGGGAAAAATTATATCAGTCCAGTTTGAATCTGTGTTTGCTTGTGTGTAGATTCATGTATCTCTTGCCGCTTTTGAGATGACACCTGGCATTTGCTATTCCTTATCCTATGGGTGCCCAAGCCAGTGCAAAAGCAAGTATAGTTTTGGCTGCTTACTTCCTGAACACACAACCCAAAGATGTAATATCCACACCTTTCCTCTTCCTTTTGGTATTTTTTTTTTCTTTTGGTATTTTGCTAAACTGCAAACCAACAAATCCATGAATTTTAGTCTTTTGAAATATTTGGAAAACATGAAATATATAATCTTAATTCCTCCGATTAAAAAAGGTATTGCTTGTTTTGCATTTTAAAAATTAAGGGTAAAGAATTTGATCTTTAGAAGAGAATTCTATCTTTTTTTTTTTTTTTTTTTTTTTAAGTATGGAGTAAAAGCAAGCTAGCAATATGTTTCTGTAGGTTTTTCCCTTTGGGATGAAGAGACAGATTTGACCACAGAACAGCTGGGCATTGGGTCCTGTTACAGTATCAATTTGTTTCAAGGAACTCGCTGAGCTAGATTTGATTTAAACTTTACTTTAAAGTCTAAAGACCTCAAGTTAATAAGAAAAGTATACAGACTTCCAAGATTACATGTCATTATTCTTTCAATAATTTCTGGATCCTTTGGAAACCGATTTTTCAGTAAAATGGTAAATACTTCTTGCTTTTCATTTGTTAATTTTTTCCTGTAGCAAATTTGAACAAGACACATATTTAACGTTTCATATATTACTCTGAAATATTTATTTTTACTTTCACTTGTGAAAACTCTGAAATGAAACTTTTCTTTAAGAAAGAAAAATATGGCCGAATGTAGTAATATAAATGTATAGTTTATGTATCAATTGTCTCTTTTAACTCTTCTTTTAAATAATTTAGGGCCTGTTTATAGTTATGAGGAAAGAAAAACGTTTTTAGAAATAATGGGGTTATATAAAGTTTGAAAGGAACTCACTAAAAACATGATTACGCATGATTAGAAATCAGCTCATTTGAGTGGAACTTCAGACACTGCCTCTGCGGTACGGAGTCTTTAAAATATAATAACCAAATTACAAAAACCGAGTTAACAATGTGCATGCATGTCTGTTTTCTAATTGGAATGATTTCAGCTCATATCAGAAATAGTGGTGACCAACTGAAGTAAATGGAGACTGGACAAGTTTCTGTCCGCGTTTCTTATAAGAGGAAATCGAGCTAAACAGCCTCTTCTTCCAGCTGTGTGCTCAGAGAACATATATTCTCTAATCTAAAGACATAGCGAAAAAATGTGGACTATATTCAAATGGGTGTTTTCTCGACAACTAAAAATCACCATAACTGTATCTTGTTTTCTGAGGCACTGTCCTTATATAAAAGATGTAGATAAAATATGAGACTGAAATTTAACATTTTTAAAAATAAGTAGTAAAATCTAAGTTTGTAATTACAAAGAACTATAAAGTGTGATACCTTGTTTTTGAAATCAACATAACTTTTTAAAAATTATGTTATAGGAACTATGAATAAGTTATATGCAGAGAGAGACAATACCATATTCAGACAGTTGGCTAACAAAATAAGGGGGCAGCATTGTGGTACTTACTTGAAGATATTCTGGTTAAAAGGGAAAGCTAGTGTAAAAGGGCCTGATTTGTTTATGATTGGTTTCTTCAGTTTAGGTGCTACGGTAATGTAGGTGGTTACAGTTCATAGCACATTGTAGTGAAGAGTAAACCATAGCAACCCATATATGCCTTGGAGATGACTTATATGACCTTAAGTTCTATGTACACTAAGCCCACAGGCATTGCCAAGTGGAACATTATGCATTTTATTCCAGTAATAAAATATTTCTGATTGAATTATCAGAGTCATACCAAAACAAAAAACAAAAAAACCCCACACAAACATAAATGTACTTGATCCACTTAGATTATTTTGTTTAAAAAATACCCTTAAAAACACATAATAAATAAGTTTTTACCCATTAGGATACACTAATGTGTGTGTGTGTGTGTATCATGATGTAGATCTAAATATAATGTGTCTGTTGATAGTGCTCAAAAATGTCCTAATTTCATATTAAATTACAGCATTCACTAAAATTCATTGATATTATCAAAAACTTCAAATTTGGATTGGTTCAAAAGTAACTGGATCCTGTAATTGAAGATAACTGTTGCCAACAGTGGTGACAGAGGTTAGAAATAGCATTACTAGCTAAAACACCTGGCAAACTGGGAAAAGACAGCAATCATTTATCTCTTTGCCTCCCTGTGTTTCTGATATGTCATTTCTACTGGTGATCCTTTGAAGTTTGCAAAGATGTGCTATGAAAATATTTACTTTTTTATGGAAAGTAAAGCTGCCTCTTAAATGAGAGATAAAAATTGAACACTCTGACAATCACCGTAGCAGAATTCACCATACTAGTAGATGAACTGACAACTGGTTTGTATGAGAGATGGCCTGAAAGGTACTGGGGAAGCCACCCTGCCCCTAAATGTTACCAAGGGCTCTTAGGGTACTAAAACACTACCTGAGAAAAAATGGTTCTAACAAATTTTTTTTAAGTAATTTTATTTTTCAGTGTCCCCTATAAATATGAAAATACTCCTGGGATGGAAAACAGTAAAGAAATATCAGCTAACATCTTACAAAGATATGTTAATAGCTAGATAAAGCCAGAAAGCAATGAGACTAGCTTAAGACAAAATTTTACCAAGAGGTGATGTATATATTTAGCTATCTCAGCCCTTCCTTTTTTGGACAGCCTACCTTCAGTATGTACCTGTTCTTTATACTCTTCCTCTGATAATTCTCAGAGTTCTAGTATTACTTATACCTGGGACCAGCTTTGTGGGCCACACTTACAAGGGCCCCGTGCTCTGCTGTTGCCATTTTGAAATTTGTAATTTTTGAATAAAGGGTCTTGCACCAGCTCCACAAATTATATAACCCGTCCTCATTATGCCTTCTTGTGAATTTAAAACATAAAATTCTGATGTCTAGGAATTAGAACTGACATTTGAGATGATCTTTGCAAGGTTAGGCCCAGGGAATATTTGCATTTAAATACTTGTCTTTTAAGTAAAGTGAAAGATATGGGATACTTTTTAAAGCAACTCTTGTGGAGGTTACCCATTGCCTTTAAAATGGTATTCAACCGGTATGCAGCTTTTGATAGTGTCGACCTTGTAAAGTAAAAGAAATTAAGTTTTGTGAATATTCGTTAACATATGAATTAACAAAAGCACTCTTACTCAGCATATCAGGTGATCATTGAACAACAAAAAATGACAGTGGCAACAACTTTTATGAAGTAAAAAATAATATAAGGTAAAAATAATGACATTCTAGTGGGCCCTGCCCACAAAACACTCCTGAAACTAACCAGAAAAAGATTTGAAATGTACAATTTCATTCACTGTGATTAACTCTTATACTCATCCCAGTATAGAGTGCCTGTATTTTTTATATTTTATATATATATATTTTGTGTGTGTGTGTGTGTGTGTGTGTGTGTGTGTGTGTGTGTAACACACAATTCTAAGAGGTTTGGAGACTACAGTTTAGGCAACACATTACAGAGTAAGAGGTCTTACTAAGGAGGTCAACAGGAAGCAGAAAGAAACCCCAAATAAACTAGTAACTATGGCCAAAAGTATTCTTCATTATTTGTATAAGCATTTCCTGTCATCAATAAATAGATATTATACCGCATTCTGTTCTGAAATTTTCAGTGTTCTGAGTTTTTTGAAAATGCTGTCCAACTTTTTCATGTATATTGTGTTACAGTTTGAAATTTTTTTTGAAATTTTATTGTTTTTCAGGAAAGTTTTCAGTTACTAACTAATGTCAGAGCTTTTCTATGCTTTGAATTTCAAAATAGAAATGGAAATGATTCTATTATTAATAATATTATAACTTTGTGTAATTCTTGATTGTATGCACATCCATCATTTTCCTTAATCCTCAAAGTGACCCAGTGAGGAAGATATATCCTCTTACTCCTAAGAAATCTGAGACTTAGTTCAGTAAAGAAATTTATCTAAACTCATGGAAATTTTTTAAATAAAGTGGTATCTGCTTGGTTTCAGAAGCAAAATCATTGAAAATATTTAAAAATTTTAAGTTGAGATTAATTGCCAAATTAATTTGCATGGGCACAATTTGCTCCGAATTTTTTACAATATAATGATTCAAAAACATCATTTATTTAGTGTAAATTGACAAGACTATCATTATAGGCTGCCCGTGCACTAAATAGTTGTTTGTTTGTTTGTTTTTGGTATAGTTAACTTATTAGAGAAGTTTTTTAGGGGAAACTGATTAAACTTTTCCACTTTTTAAATCGTTATTTAAGGTCAAACAGAAACAGCTTATCTTTGAGAGTAAAAACACTCCGGTTCTAAATGGCACAAAACAGCTAGCAGTGACAGATAGATGAAAAATGCCCCACATCTCTCCTGCTAGAGGGTTAAAGTCTTTTTTAATTGTTAAAAGTGAAATGGAGCATTCCTCTCTGAGCATGTATAGGTTCTGATGTAAACCTTCCCTGGCCTTCCCACACCCCCAACCACCAATTGCACAAATTCTACTCCAATCATAAAAAGCAAACTAGGTTATCAGTTTGTTTTATAAGTCTACTTATAGACATGAAGTCACCTCTTGAAGGCAGATCATTTTTCCTTTCTTCAACCCTCCTGTTAGTCTGACTGACCAGCCGTTTAAATCTGGATGTTAAAATGCTATAAGGTACATTATTTGTTGAGTCTGATCTCTCTCTGTCTCTGTCTGTCTGTCTGTCTCTCTCTCTCTGGGTATGTGTGAGCACGTGCATGCATGTAGTAGACAAAGCCTTTTAACATACTTTGGAGACAAGTAATATGGAAATGGAAATAATAGAACATATTTTCTTTAGTAAGTAGAGCATGGTAAGAAAATTTGGGATTAGAATAATGAGTTATATGTTTATTAGAGACACATAACCCATGATATTGAAATGTATTCCAATTATGTATGCTAGGTGCATCACTGAAAAATCGATAAGCTGCAGAATCCCCTTTGAATTTAGTACTAAGTTAGCTAAACAGTTATTTTATTATTCCATTAATTATTCTTGAGAGCTAAGAGTTGAAGTTAGATCAGTTCTAAGATTTTTAAAATAAATAATATCAAAAAATTGGATGAAATAGCACATTTTAATGAAATAATGAGAACTGTTATATTCTAAATATTCTAAAAGTTTAAAATTCTTTAAAATATAATAAGAAAAAATAAGTTCAGAAAGTGAAAGTATTTATACATATACACATGTTAACATTTCAGCCACCAAATTCAGTTTATAATTTTTTAAAAATGTCTACATTGAAAGTTTATTCACAGTTGCAAAGCAGTGACAACAACCAGGCAGTTTCAAGACCTCTTTCTCTCTTGGCAAGCTCTACCTTGTGTAATGATCACTGAACATTGCTGACCCCCCAACACTTACCAGCTGCAGACTTTTCTTTAGTGCTTTCCTTAAAAAAAAAAAAAAAAACTATAAAAAAAAAGAAAAACCACACCTAACTGTATATCTTACTTCTTTGGGGAAAAAAGATGACATAATTGTAGGTCTGAATTCCCAGATTGGGTCAGTATTTCTGGTTTGTCATCTCTTTAATTGTCATAGTTCTATATGCTTGTATTATTTCATCATAATTTGCAGTAAACTGTTCACTAAAAATGACTGCGGGGTTTGTCTATATCGTCTGCCTTTTGAAAGTGTCCTTTTCTTTAATCATCTCTTAATCCAGAAATAATAATGCAGAACATCCCAGGAACTGATCCTGATCCTCAGCGTTCTAATCTCGACACGTGCGTCTTAAATCCTTTGCTAGATCTGGTGCCTGAAAAGCCTGAGCACACTCACCTTTGAACCAGTTTTAATCCAGCTTTGTTTTTTAAACAATATGGACGTCCTCAGGTATGTCACATCAAGGCTAACAAAAAGAATATGAAGAGTTTACTGCTGTTTATGTGATTATTTGTAAAAATCCAACATCTTGGCCTTTCCTTTGGGCTTCTAGTCAGCCTCTAGTTGAATAGGGACTTAACCTTTTACCTCACAGGTTACGTAAATAATAGTAGAATAATTTGATGCTGAATCTCCTCTCATATCTCTGCTTTAAGAGCAAATCAAAACATGTGTCTTTTGCTGTTGAATAATGTTATGCAGCTAGCTTGAGAAACTGGCTTACACTATTTGTAGATAAATAGAACTTTTTTAATTTTAAAAGAACATTCACATCCATTATTTCATTTAATCTCATAACAATCCTGGGAACAATTGTCTCCATTTTGTAGACAAAGAAACTGAGACTGAAAAAGATTAATAGACTCATTCAAAGTACAAAAGCTGATACTAGTTTAGCCAGGACTTCTTCAACTCAGATCTTCTTCTCTACGTCAAGTAATCTTTTTCTAGGTTGTTTCAGCAGCCTTTTAACTGTCTCAAAACTTGAATGAATAAATGAATGAAAGAAATAAAAGAAATAAAATCAATATTACATGATAGTAGAGAATGAAAAAGAATACAGAATCAGCCAAAAATTAAATTCAGGTGTTTGGAAGAATATTCAATCCTAAATTTACAGGAAACCAAGATGTGGGAACAGCTCACCTGAGGCATTGAGACATGAGCTACTAGAGAAAGCAAGATAGAGAAAAAGGAAGTGATATGTTACGTTAACTATCCTTTCTGCTAGGTTCTCCAGGTTACTAGATTGTCAGGAACCAGTGTCCTTGGATAATATTATTTCATCTTTTCAAAGATGTGTCTTTGTTTGTTTTGAGGGGCCTTGGATTTTACAAAAGGTCTGGTGGAAGAAATACATATTCGAAGACTGTTAGTTTTAAATTATTTCTTTTTATGAAAACAAAACAACTACATACTTGTGTGCCTTTCCCCTTTTTCTTTGTTTTTGTTTATTTTTTTCTGGAAATGATAATTTAGGGTTTAACCCATTTAACTATTTAAGTTCCCTGGTACATCTACTCACTCACCTGTCTATGAATGATATTATCTGTGTCGTAGTTATTTTTAAATTACTTTTTGATTATGTATTGTGCTTTAGCGCTGGAGGCCACCACAAATCCTCTTTGGTTAATAGATGGGCTTTAGTGCAGACAAATCAAAAGAACTGCTGGGGGCTGAGGGGAGGTGGGGGAGAAGGTGAAATTTCAAGACCATCAGATATTTGAGAAAATATGGAATTAGGCCCATGGAATGAAGCATCACTTTTTTATTCTATGGTATTTATTATTCATTGGTAGTAATGAATGGTCTCTTCTTGATAGTATTTTATTTATTAGTAGTGTATTTGCAAACTCCATTAAGTACATGAACAAATTAGAAACTTTAGTGTAACTTTGAATCTTGACACAATCTCTTAAATGGTCGACTAGTCCATTTATTGAGCTTTAAGATAAACATAAACTACTCAGAGGGAATAATTTTTTTTTTTTTTTTTATGTAAAGAAGGTAGAGAAAAGAGAACACTGTGAAATTGTGTGGATATAATAGTAGTTCCCAAAGAAAAAGGAAGAAAGGATATGGACAATCTCTGTTTCATCTGTGCTTCTCCCTAAATAGATGTTTAAAATATATAAAATATAAACCTCGGTAATGAGTGAAAATTAGAGATCAGAAAGTTCAAATAATTAAAATCCTAGCAATGGAAATCCTAGTGCTGTTATTATCAAATGATAGGTCGTAATATTTTGGGAGTTTCAAAATAAAAATACAAGGGAATCAGAAGATTGGAAGAGACCAAGCCATGTATAACCTGCTACTCAAAGCACAGTCCATGAACTATTAGCATCCACATCTCCTGGGAGCTTGTTAGAAAGAACTGGTCTCAGGACCCGCCCCAAACCCATTAAACCAGAATCTGCATTTTAATGGGAAAACTGGGTGATTTGTTTTCATATTGTGGTTTGAGAAGCACTGATCTATACCATTCCTGTTCTCAAATCACAATGTATCTCAACCAAACCAAAATTTGCACATTTTTGGAAGAAAGAAGTCCTCCTGAGCAATCACTATGAATATTCTTACCAGGACATTTTTGTGTTCTTAAGGACCAAAAAGATGCATCCTTATACCGGGCCCCTGGACCATCCAGCCCAGACCATCTGTCTACAGCAGCCATGCCAATGGATGCCCATGATGTCTACCTCAAAAGATAAAAGATATACTACCAAATTGTTTAGGTTTCACACACAGCAACCTGTTATAAACTTTGCAGCCATAAAATGGTCAAAAGCATCTTCCATATCTTATTTCCTATTTAGCTTCTATTATCTCTTGATGAAACAAATTCCATATGTCAGCAAGAGTAGTCAATTTTAACATTTTCATTATAATTTTTCATTACACGTCCACAAAATGTCGTGAGCATCCGCTTGATGTTGGGCTCTGTGATCAGCATTATAACTGTTGTAGACACAAGCTAGGTTCCCTTTCTGCCCTTGGGGATGTCAAGAATGTGTACAAACAGAACTTAAGAAGTATGAGCAGAGGAAAGTGCACAACTAGATTTCCCTGTCGTAGGTGCTTGAGTCTTAAAGAACTAGTAGGAGTTTGCCACCTGGAGAAGTGGAACACACATCCTAGAAAAGGAAGTGGCCTGTGGCAAAGCCTGGGGACATATGCTAGGAATCTGAGGCAGAATGTGAGGAGGTTGTAGGAAATGAGTCTGGCAGAGCAAGTAGGGGTTGGAGGGTAAAGGACCCCGTGTGCCATGGACTTTATCCTCTAGTTAATGGAAATCATCTGACTTTTTTTTTTTTTTAGCAGAAGACTGAAACAGATTTTTGTTTATAAAGGTAAAAATGTCAGTACTGTAGAAAACAAATCAGGAAAGATGTTGGAAATGGGTGTGAGAACAGTTAGGTGAGATATAATAAGGGGATAATTTGAGGCAGTGGCAGTTCAGATAGAGAAGAGAAAACAAATATGAGAGATATGCAGCAGGTAGATGGTTAATAGGATGTGAAGACAGAAAACTCGGAGGTCGCTAGTTTGGTAACTGGAAGGACTGCTGCTGCGGTAATCTTAGCACATGCTGATATCATGCAGCATCTCACTTAGTCCTCCAGCAGCCTCGTCAGAAACTATTGTTACATTTCAGTCAATACGCATGGAAACTGAGGCTTGGAGTGGTCCCACAATTTGTCCACAGTCACGATGGCATGGAGGTGTTCTGGCAGAGGAAGGAATGGAGTTCAAATTCAAATGCCAGCTAGACTCCTGAGTCTGGCCTGGAGAGGCCAAAGCTGAGCCATTTTACACTCAGGTGGTGGAGGGTTAGGTGCCCGGGCTTCAGAAGGAAAATGGGTCTGGAGCTAAGAATCAGCCTTGAAGATTTGGCAAACAGCCACCCTCAACTTCCTTGCACCGTCAAGAAATTTTAGAGATTTTTCTGATGGGAGATATTTCAGATTGCCTTGCTCTCTGCTATTAGCTTTTTGAAAACAGTGTCATACAGCAAATATTTATTTGGTGCCCACTTTGTGCAAGTAGGCTACATATGGGTATACAAAGATGAGTAAAAAGTAATTTCTGTTCATAAACATGCCATTTAAGCCTCATGAAGAGCTTTTCCATAGGGACAAGAAAAAATATAAAAATAACTGCAATTCAAATGAGACAAGAAAGTACCATAAGAAACAAAGTCTCTGGTTTCACCGGAGGACTGTGATTCTACCTTATCAGCCTCGGGTCCCCAGGGGACTAGCAATAGGCACTTAATAAACATTAGTTGACTTATTGACAGTGTACAGAGAGAGCTCAGATAACAAGCCATCTAAGTAAACATTACACTGCTGCAATCCTATTAAGAATCTCCCTGGAGATTTTATAGCAATCTTTTTTTTTTTTTGGTATCTCATTCCAGAAAGTCAGGAAGCATCCTTCTTCTGTCAGAACACCTCCTGCTTTTGAAACTACCCCTTTCAATGTAAAGGCTTTGTCAGATTAGTCTGTATGTTACTGAGCTCCAATCTCCTTCCGTCTAATGCCATGCTGGCCGCTGGGACTGTAGTCAGGCCAGCCAGGGTGACGCTAATCCGTGTTTCATCTGATAATCGACCTTAAAGCATCTGGCGTCCTCCTGGGTGCAACACTGGCCAGTTATTCCTCACCTGACATGACAACTGGGGCCTCAGAGAGCCTTTCTTCTGGTCCCCATGGCTTTGCAGGGTGTCCCTCTTGGTGGCTGGTGGTTGCAGATAACTCACAGGTGAGGCAGATTCTCGAATATGAAGTTGGGGAGACCAAAGTTTGTTCTTCTCCGTGTCCTCATCCGTTACAATTTCCTTCTAGGTTCCAGCATTCTGTGGCTCTGTGCAGCTTACTCTTCATTCCGTTCCCTGCTGAAATGTTGCTTCCTCAGAGAGGCCTTCTTTTATCCCTCAGCCTAGAAGGGACTCCTTGTCCCCCAACCTTCCCCCCTGGAGAGTTCTCCTCTAATCCCTTAGCCTGTTTCATTTTCTTTACAGTATTCATTACTCTGGAATTGTCACTTTAATTATATTTAGTTGTTTACTTGTTCCTCAGCTCTCTTACCCACTGAGCGTACACTCAGCAAGCACACGATCTTCACACACCTGTTCACTGCTGCACACTGAGTACCTCGCGCAGTGCCTGGCAGAGAAAATGCCCAGTCGGTCTTTATCAAATCACCCAGCAAATGCTACAGTTCCACCACGCTTGCTCTTTTTAAAAAGTTTCTGTTTGAAAGAGAAATACTGCATGTCCTCACTCATCAGTGGGAGGAAAGAAAGAAAAAGAGAGAGGAAGGAAGGAAGGAAAGAAGACCACAATAGAACGCCGAACTTTCAGAAGGGGAGAACAGACCTGTAGTTACTAGAGGTGGGAAAGGGGGAGGGGGGGTGTTAAGGAGTAATTGGGTAAGGGACACAAAAAAATAATTACTATTTGTAATGATGAACATGCTAATAGTATTGATCTGATCATCGCGTATTGTACATGAATACTGATAGTCAACTATCCCATAAATATGTATAATCAAAAACAAAATAAATAAATAAAAGTAAACCAAAAAAGAAAGTTTCTGTTTGTCACTGTTTTGTTGGTGAGTATCGCTTTTTATTACATCACTAGGAGCTGGATTATAAAAGATTTCTTTGATCAAAACTTCATGGAAGATTCAGCCCATGTGTTTAGCAGACCACTCTGGCAGAATCACCAAAGCAATTTTTTAAACCAGGTTTTTCGTAAGAACAGGAATTATCTTTGAACATGAATAATTTAAGGATCTTGTTTTGTTAAAGTGATGAGTAGAACTAGCAAAACCTTTTGAATTTTAAGATCCTTTGAGAAGAAAGTACATATATGAAAATTCAAAATTGTTGCTGTTGGATGAGTGAAAAGATTGATTGGGTTTTTTTTTCCTGCTACAGTATTCTATTTTCGTCTTTTAGTTTTATCCTTGCTGTCACTAACAAACAAAACCAGTAATGCTCTCAGTTCAGAAGACACAGTAATTAATCAGTTTGGCCCATCTATCCATCAGTATTTAGTGAGCACTTAACATGTGTATTACAATATGTGCGAAAAGATCACTGACTCTTCCCGTTTTAGAGTATTAGACTTCAAAGCTTGATGTCCATCCTAATGACCCTGCCACTCACTTCTTTGCTCTCCCTAGTCCGCTCTTTCCTGCCTTCTTAGGGGTGCAGCTGATTCCCTCCTGGTCTTTTCCCTACTGTGCCTCTTCCTTGCTCAGGCCTTGTATAGTTCCCCATGGTCTGGTATTGTTCCTCTGCCTTTAGGATTCTTCCATCGATGGTGCTGCTTTCCAAAAAAAGTTCCTAGTAGTGTAAATTATATGACATTTGGCAGGGGTTTACAGGAAAGTTCATGTGTTTTATTTAGCTTATCTATTTGGACACAGTTTATGAAGAGGTCCAGTTACGTATACCAAATTATAATATTTTCTTGTCAAATTTTCTTCATAACTTCTGTATTTGTCTTTCTTACTCTGTTTCCTGGTCACTTACCATAAACAATCATTTACCAGAATGAAAATATGGCTTCAGATTGCTTCCTTCTTTGGGTACTTTTAGCAAATTAGCTGACCTCAAATGGTTTGCATCCTTTTACTTGAAATATAAGTTCAAAGAAGCAACTTCTGGTGTGTGTGTACTTATTATCTTCCCCTAACATGTCTCATCAAGCTGCTCTGTATCTGGCAGATCCCATTTCCCACCATGACAATTGAAAACATTTTTATTTATTAACCCACACATCTTGCTGCTTCCCACCTTTGCCTTTCCTCCTTTATAATTCTCAACACTAAAGAGAATGCCTTCCTCTTTTCTCCTCTATTCTTTTATTTAATGTAAGAATTAGTTTTTAAAACTGCATCTAAGATGGCCAACTATTCATAAATTTGATGCCACCTGAAAATTCTGCTTGACTAATTGCCTTTCTCCCTGATTTCTTTCATCTCTTCGTTACTCATGGTTTGTCATTTTATTCTATGTATGTTCTTATAATCAATGTGTTATCTTGAATTCCTCCCTTTTCCTTGCTTCCTATGCCCAACTCACCTGCATATTCTGGTAACCCAATTTATAAAACATATTCCAAATCCTTCCGTCATTTTCCATCTCCTCTACAATGTTTAAGCCACCACCATCTCTACTGTGGACAAGTTCAGTAGCCTTCAAACCATCTTTTTGCTTTTACAAAGATGAGGTTGTTTTTTGCTTTTATAATTATCCCTTCCCTAAAATCCATTTTCTACACAATAAACAGAGCTATTCCTAAAAAATATGGATCAAATCATGGTCCCACCCTGCTTAATGGCTTTCCATCACACTCAGAAGAGAAGCCAAACCCCTTAATATGGTTGCAGATCTCTATGTGATTTGCGCTTTGCCTTCCGCTCTCCCTCTCACCTACTCTGCTCCACACTGATATCCTTTTCTTTCATCAGTACTCCAAGCTTAATGCTACCTCTGGGCCTTTGCACCAGTTGTTTCTCTGCGCAGAATGCTCTTTCCCCTGCCGTTTGCTTCACTGGTTTCCTCTTGTCATTCAGGTCTCAGCATAAATATTATTTCCTTCAAGAAACCTTCTCTAAATATTCAATCTAAAGTGGTCATCACCACACTCTCTTTCACACAAGCCTGTATTAATTGTCTGCATAGCTATGAATACCAACCAATTGTGTTTTCTTATTTATCTCTTTATGTGCTGTTCATCACTTTCACTAGGACATACACTTCATGAGATCATCGCTGTCCCTAGAAGATTGGCTGGCATGTAGCAAGGACGCATTGCATAGATGTTGAATAAAAAAATGAATGAGTGAATATATTGACATTATTCGACCCCCTTGCCTAAGTATGTAAGTTTTGCCTTATAAGTAGATTATAAATTCTTAGGATATTTCTTTCAAGTCCTCATACCACCCAGTTCAGTTTGAAGTATGGAGTCTGTTACATCTCTTTTCCCTGTGTAACAGAGACGAAGAAAAGAATTACACAGTTACTCAAGCACTATGTATGCATTGAGGCCCGGACAGATTGCACTTCAGTAATTTCCTCATTAGGAGGAGCAAAACTGAACATGTCAGCCGCCTCTGAAGTTAGCCTCTCCCTTTTATTGTAAAGACAAGGAAGTTTTACACGAAAATTCAGGTGATTTAACCATTACAAAAACACAAAGATATCGGCAGAATTATGGCTAACAAATGGAAAACTAGTAACATCATTGAAATAAGCAAAGTGACACCTCATAATGCAATTTGCAAAAGGTTAAGTCGATCCACTAACAAAAGCTTGTTCTTAGCAAATACTGTGTTTTACTGCAGCACTTTCCTCAGTATTTTTACATAACAGTCAGAGGTTAACTTGCTCTCAAGGGCATCAGTATTTGAGAGCCAGCAACTTTGCTGTGTTACAATTCTATATCCACAACAGAGACTTTAGCCTAGGGCAATTTTCCTGTCTTTTGCAAGGTTAACATTTCTGTACGTAATTTTAAGAAGTTAGGCTAAACCTGAAACTGCAGGGCTGTGGAAACTAGGCCCTGTGAAATACATTTGCTTTATAAATGTTAGCATGCTCCACAGAGTCAATGCCTGGAAAATTCTTATTCTTTTTATTTTAGCTCTTTTGGCCATATTTAGTTTTGGGTATCTTAAGGAATCTGTGGGGTATCTTACTGATACTGAAAAGTTTACTTCTTGCCTAAAATAAGTATTTAAAAAGTCGAATTTGAGGGTGTGGCACACAGTAGGGACTGAGTATTTTTTGACCGTGATGGTCCATGCCTCACCTTCTAGGTGATATGTGCTGTTGCTGAACTACTGGCATGCTGCCAGTCTCCCTCTTAGCTAAGTTCCAGCAGAGAATAAGGTGTGCAGTTTGTAAACTGTTTGGGGAACATTATACAGGAAGTCAGTTTTATTTTATTGCAGATCAACAGGAAATACGGCTTAGTTGCCAAGCAAAAGCAAGAATAGCAACCAAGTATATTATTCCTCCCTTAGGGGCCTCCTTATTCAATAATCATTAGCTTCTTTAGGTAGTAGAAGTTATCCCAGCTATCTCAGTTGCATATACAGAGGACATTTTGATAGGAAGAAGGTATTCAGTACAGTCATGCAATGCATAATGACGTTTCGATAAACGACACACCTCAGTTACAACGGTGGTTCCATAAGATTATAAGGGAGCTGAAAAATTCCTATTGCCTAGTGACTTCATAGCTGTCATAGTGCTATTACTCTTTATTTTTTTGTAAGTTTAGTGTAGCCTAAGTGTACAGTGTTTATAAAGTCTACAGTAGTATACAGGAACGTTGTAGGCTTCACATTTACACACTGACTCACCCAGAGCAACTTCCGGTCCTCCTACAATCTCCATTCATGGTAAGTGCCCTGTACAGGTGCACCATTTTTTATCTTTTATACCATATTTTTACTTTGCCCTTTCTATGTTTCGATATGTTTAGATACACAAATACTTACCATTGTGTTCCAATTGCCTACAGTTTTCAGTACAGTAACATGCTGTACAGGTTTGTAGCCTAGAAGCAGTAAGCTATATCATATAGCCTTGGTGTGTAGCAGGCAATACCATCTAGGTTGGTATAAGTACCCTTTACGTTTGCACCATGATGAAATCACTTAATGACGCATTTCTCAGAACATATCCTTGTTAAGTGATGCATCACTATATTTTGTTCCAGTTTTACTCTGCATTATCTTATACACTGTTTTTGAACTTTTATCATATTTTCTAATCACCTATCAGATTCATTTCAGGAGATCTACTCCTTCCTTTAGTAAAATGGGTCCGGCTTCCTGGGTCAAAGACTACTCTCATCTATGGTACATTTATTTGGCCATTTCTGTTGTTCATTATTCTTTTATTTGGCATTAATGATGGTGGGAATACAGGGTTACTTACATTAAAATCTGATCCACTTTTAAGTAACTCTTATTCTGGATGCCTGGCTATCTTTTAAAATTAGAATGCCCTGAGCTTGGCACTGCTATGAGCTATGTATGCACCATGAGAATCAGAGGGTGTAGATGACAGAATGGAAACTTTATTTTAATCCTTGGCATGTTTTAATTTTACATTGCTCCTTTTTATTAATTTAATTTCCTTCCAGAATGAGTTGGCAGTCATTTAGGGAAGTGCTAGAGAAGGTTGGAATTATTGCAGTTGAAATGCATATGAAGGTCACTAATCTGTAGATTAGTGACATAATGAACTCTAAAACCCTTAATAACCATGCCACTGTGTAATGACAGCCTGCATTCAAACAGCTTTAGTGCATGGGTTCCTAGCTCTACTTTGCTGGGCTTGGTAGAAATCAGCACATTTCAGCTGCACTCTACAGTGACTGCAGAATCAGCACTCACCTAGCATGTGCCAGAGACTATTTTTTAGGGCAGAGAAGGAACCATTTTCTTCCACCTGCTTCATTTATCCCTTTTCAAATATGGAAATACCAAACCACAATATGCTACATTTCTCTCACATTTTCAGCCACAACAGAAGATATTTTTGGATTTTTTAAAACAAACAGCAAACTTCAGTCAACATTTTCATTGCTTGCAAAAGACAACAAAATAAAACAGCTTCTGGGAATTTGACTTTTTTATTGCTGCATTTCACTCCGTGAGGGCATCTATACATCCAAGCTGGCACCTGGGTGCTCTAAAGTTAAAGTGCACAGGCCTCCTTTCCTCCCTGCCCAGCAGATCATGGTAGGCACAGGAGCTCTTCCTCTGACCAAGGCTACATACAGGGTTTTTTTTACAGCTAGATCAAATGCTTCAGATTTACTGTTAGATGGGGCATGGGTGATTCAAACAAAAACAAATACCCTCGAGTTTAAAAATAGAAGTTAAAGAGACTAAATATTTGCACTTAAAAAAGGAAAATAAAGTAACAGAAACCTTGTGGCAGACCATTCTTTGAAATTATCCTCACTAAATTATAATCACGCACTTTCCACTCTCTGTAATTAATCATTAGATTTCATTTATTCCAGATTCATTTGCTTCAAGAAATTCAGAATGCTCATCCTTTTTGTTCATTGTAAATTTATTTCAGGTTTGTGGCCTACTTATGACTGGGCACAAGTGGATAGTTTTTAGGTGAATCTTAACAGTACGATGGGTTTTTAAAAATAATTCTATACTTGTACTTTTTGTAGCATATTGATACTGATTAATCTGATCTTATGTTTTATAACACTGAAAATCTGTAAGAGCTCGATGACATTTTTGACAAATATATTCATATGTTTCTGCAAGGAACTTGCAGGACTTTGGTTGTTGATGATAGAAGGATAGAGGCATTTGCTTTGACCATATTATCACAGGTGAGCAGAGCCACTGGCTGTTGTTCTGAGGAATCTTCAGTGCTGAGAAAGGTCACAATGCCTTCATTTATATTGACACCTTCTATTCAGAGAGCCTTGGACAATTGCATGAGAACCCAAAAGAACTTTTTATTTACCAGATTTGCGAACTCCTTGCATTGGTTAGATAATATAACTAAACAGCAGTCTATAGATATTAAAGACAAGCTTTACAGTGGTTTGAAATATTTCCCTGCTCTTAAGATTCTCAATTAGGATTTGTGGCTAAATTCATTTAATATATTTTTTAAAGTAGTAAAAAGTTAACCAGATTTATTTACTTATTATCGTCGTTTATACAATTTCAAATTATAAATTTTTATGTTCACTAAGTGAACCAGTGGTTTAACCAAGATTGATAAACGGACTAATTGATCTTAGATGATTGCTAATAAATTTTGCAAAATGACAGTGGAGTTGCTGCAGACACTGTGAGGCAAGTTTCATTTGTTTTTATGTATATCGTGCTTTTTGTGATGACAGGGGTCATCTTGGGGGTTTAGTGGTAAATTATTCAAGGTCCCTTTCATTTTTTACTTTGCTTTCCATCTGACCGTTTTAAAATTCAAAAGCATTTCCAAAGATTTGTAGGAAAAGGATAAGCCAGGTCAGTTTGACCATTTATTTTAACTACACTGAGGACTCCACAGAACAAGAAGTTCAAATTAAATGCCGAAAATTATGTCTTAGAATTATTTAAATTTTTTCATTTATCCATTATTTGTTCTACTCCCTACTCCTTGCAGAATAAAAATCCTTTATATTCATTGGCATTTTCTTTAAAACCAGTGTTCAGTTCATCCCCTGCAGTTCACACCCCTCCCACTTTCCCTCTATACCTGGGAGAAGAGGGAGTGGCGAGCCCAGCAGAGAAGGTGAAGGAGACAGCAGCTCCTATCATTATTAAAAAGAAAACCATTCTCTCCTTCTCTGCAGCTGTAGTATTTGCCTACTTGCTACAGAGGGAGCATCAAATGTTCCATTTTATACTTAAAAATTTCATCTTTCAAGACCACTACTCATTTACCTTTACTCCAACATCAACTAATCAGAGTCATATAATGTTTCTAAATATTTTGACCTAAAACATATATATGTGTGTGCATACGTACATGCAATATATGTGAATTATTTTTAAATTTATTTACTTTGCAATGCCTACACCCCTCTGTGTAATGCCCACACCCTTCATAAGTACAGAATACATGGTTAATCTTGGGCGATTATTGCTGAAACAATTTCTCCTTTGAACCTGAGACACATTGGCATTCCAAAGAATGAAACTATCTCACATCACTGACAATCTATTTCCCAAAGATTGAGGTGTACCAATCATTAGGTCATTTTTCCTTTCTCTCATCAGTTTTGGCAGGATCTAAGGGCATAGGCCAAATATGAAGAAGGGCTTCAACATGTTCAATATCAGTTTTAGATTATGATCTATAAGCTTGATTCATCAGAACTTTTCAAAACAAAGTCAATCTTCTCAGTAACAGGATAGCTACCAGCTAGTTTTTCTGGATTGTGAATACTTGTGCAACCAAGTTGATTGATCTGCTTAGCAAAATAAAAATAGTTGGAATCATCCTAGCAACGTTCTACTTCTGTTTGAACTAGGGCCTCAATTGTAGATTTCTTGCTATACAAGCACGTTTCCTACATCATCCACCAGATGGCCATGAAAAAAAGAAATAGTGCTAAAAGTGAAATTCTGATTAATGTTATTTAATTTAAACTTTCAATCTAGATAAGCTCTGGATACCTAGAATACCAAAAAGAAATGAGAGGAAAAGTTATGCCATTAGAGGGCACTTTTGTAATCTTAGAAGAGAATTCTGTCCTTATGGACTGACTTAACCAAGGCTTATTCTCAAGAAGAATGAATTTTTAGTTGTTTATTTAAAAGTGACCGACCAATTCTTAAGCTGAATATCTGAAAGAGAACATTTTATTGGTAGGGAAAAAAATCTATAAAATATTAAAACCACCATTTAAACAATGTCTAACTAAAGCTTCAGTTTTTGACCAGTGAATACAGGTTGTAAATATATACACAGTGTATCTGCAAAGTAGTTTTTTGGTTAGCTATACTATACTCAGTGCTTCTTATAAATACATTTTTTTTAAAAAAATATTCTGCCCATAACCTGATCAAATTGAGCAAATGATTAATGTTCCCTAATATCTGAGTAAGTTTTTCCCCAATAATAGTTGAACATTATTAGATAAGATTTTGAAAACCATAATCTGAAGGAATATAAATCCCTGTGTTTGAGGGCCATGCTAATTTTAAACACTTTTCTTAAAAGTATCTGTTTTGCCCCTAGTTGGTGTGGCAATTAAAATGGTTAAAACTGTTTCAGAAACAAAAAGTGTGACTTGATAGAATTTTAGTTGGGGAAATATGATATTTCTGATAAAGAAAGCAGAAGATAAAGTTGAGTCTGTTCCCTGTTGGTGGTGATGTAAATAAAAATATCTATCTGAGCCAAGAAAGTAGACAAACCAGTAAGATAACAAGTTAAAGTTTAGTGTCAAGAACTGTGAAGGGCATGAGATTTTACCCTACTTGCAAACTAATAGATTAATCTGCCACAGTGTCATGGATGCTAGAAGAAGGCACAAGACTCCTGGGTCAGAGACAAAGGACTTTATTACTCAAGAGCAATACCAGTAGGCACAGTATCATTTTCTTCTAGTGCCTCCCTGACCCCCCAATTCCTGCAGAACACTGCAAAAAGGGCCAGATGGCACCAGCACATGCAGTGGGTTTTATTACGGGAGAGTAGCCTTGAGTTTAGGGCACCCAAGTCTTTAATAATGTGTAGTTTGCTCCAGAGGCTTTATCTTCCAACGCTGTTCAGTACACAAACATTCTTGAAAAGATAATGTGGAACGAAGCAGTCAGTGCTTCTGCTCCCAAGATATGCAAAAACAAACACAGATACCCATGGGGAATTGCCTCCTGACACTTACTCTGCATAATCCTATAATCTGAAATTGTTTACTAATATTAAACTGCTAAGTAGCTGATGTAGAGTATACACACTGATCAGATTTGACATATTTTTGAAGTCACCCATGATAAATAGCTTATATTTTTCACGTCATATGAGTAGTATTTACTATGGGACCTTACCTATCTAAGCCACAGTTCAGTCATTTTTACAGTGAAAAAGGTAATAGTGCCTACTTCACAGAGGTGTTGCTAGCATTAGATGAGATAATACATATTAAACACTTAGAAGAGTGCCTGGCACCAGCATCAAAATTCATCTTTCATAATTAGCTGATTTAATAAAGAGAATATTCTTCCCAAGGGCAGTTGAAGGTGCTAGGAGAATTCTTACCAATTATGACAAGCTATTCCTCTGACTCTGGGGCTGACCTAAATATCCCAAATATCCTGGGGCTTGGGGCAGCATGTCCTGCTGGAGTTGTACGGTGGCACTGTACAATTGACAGCTTTACAGGAAAATATGGAGCCTAATGAGCTAAGACTGCCCTTGAGTGGCTCTAGGACAAATATGTCTGCATCGCTCACACTTAAGTGCTACCTGGCATGTTTGCTGTAACCTTCGAACAAGTACAGAAAGCCAAATTTTAACCATTTCTGAAGAAACTTTTTTAAAAAATGGTTTGGCTTCTTCTGCTCTCACGTTTTGTGTGCTGAAATAATAAGTATTTCTGAACAGGGACAGAATATCAAATTCTATTCAGATTTTCCATTTCTGCTAGCTACTGGCAGAAAGGGAACAGAGAGGGACAGGGAGTGGTGAGCGGAGGTCCCCTCCAGTTGAGTCCACCATGTCCCTGTTTGTTTAGAATAGGTTAACTGAGTTTTTAGTTTGCTCCATCCTGCCATCTTTTGTACATATAACCCTTGTCTGCCAGCAGCAACTCATGTGAGCTCCCACTTACACCCCCAACTTCCCTTGAGTTTCTCCTTGACAATCGTAGGGACAGTTGATTTTATGAAGCTTAAAGAGTCCTGATCTTATTCCTAACCTGCTAGCTAGTTGGGAAGAAGAGTTTAGCATTCAGCCAGAGAATCATCATTTATTTTTAGAGTTTAAAGATCATCTATCCAAACCCTTCAGAAAACTCAGGGCCAGAGTGGTTAAGTGAATTGCCTAAGATCATACAGCTAGTTAGGAGCTGAAACTAAATGTCAAATGTCTTAGCTCTCAGTCAAGTTTTCTTTCAATTGCATAACAATTAAGAAATAAGGATGGGAAATAAGAGCTTCTTGTAAGAAGTTATTGTATCTTTCTTGAGAGATGTTATAAAGGATGACAGTTCGGTCTCTGCAGTCAGATCCACCTCGATTTGTATCCTTTCTCTTATATAATGGAGGTTTATTCTTGCATAAGAATATTACCTACTTCAGAGGATTATTGTGAGGACTAAATGTGGTAAGGCAGGAAGTAAACTTAACACAGAGCTTTGTGTGTAGTAACTCTCAATCACTGCACATATTTTGTATGGAAAACTGCAGAACACAGGGCAGAAAAAAATATTTGGAAAAAAGAAGTCGAATGAACTTTTTGAACAAGCGCACTGTGAAAAAACTATTTCTCATGTCCCCATTAAAAAAAAAAAAAGAAAAAGCTTATTTCTTGCCAAAAAATATTTTTAGTTGTCTAAATCTATTTTTAAAAGCTGCAAAGAATGATAAAATTAAAGTCAATGTTTAAATAGAGTTTAGTTATTCATACCTATGGTAATAGCTATTCAAAAATAAAATCGGCATTCACCTCATCTTGAATTATCAGAAATATTTGCATTTAGCTTTCTCACTATTTGAAGTACTTAAATGTATAAGCACTATATTGCTCTAATGCTTGAATTCCCTAATGTATGTTAAGCCAAAGAGGTAAGGGAAAACAATTTCTTACATAGTTCTTTCTATGAAAAAAAATTACATACCAAATCAAAAGGGGAAGCAAAGCCTTTTGCCAGCACTTGACATGTAAAAAACTTGCCTACTTGGGGCTTCTTGTTGGGAACACTGAGACACAGAGAAGACAGTGTCCTTGACAACATGCCTTCAGCAATGTGCAGTAGAGAATGATCCATAATTACTTCTAGGATCTTTGATGAAAGTTATTGACAAGTTCAAAATGTAGCTCAATGAGAATACTTACCTGGAGATAAACACAAATGGTCTAAATATGCAATTTTCCAAAGGTCTGCCTTGACCTGAGAGTGGGAATCCAAGCCCACTTTCCAATATGGTTGAGGTTTATCTGCAGACGTGTTTTGAAGAGTCTGGTAGTCTATACCAATTAGACATGAACAAATAACTCACCTTGTGATTTTGGACCAATTGCTTAACCTATAATGGAATTGAACTTCATAACCTCTAAAAATCTCTGATTTATTAAAATTTGATTTTGGAATAAGCATAATACCGTATGTGTATAATATGTATAATCCTTAGTCAAACTTTAAGGAAAAATAAACATAATTATACAGTGGTAATTTTCTGGCTCTCACTGGGTCTCTGTGACATGTTGAATGTAATAGTTCACTCATATCAGCACTTAGCAACTTGACTGCTGAGTAATGATTCCAATCAAGTTGTGGCATAATTTTATAACAGTTGAAAAAACTGACCCTAAATGACCATTTGAGTACAAGCTTTGAGACACTGATATAACATTATCTTCAATGACCATATTGGCTTCTACTGCAGTGAAGTGCAGATTTTCTCTGAGTATCCAAGAAAGTTAATGCACCAAGAGTTATTTTCATTTCATAATCTTTTTAATGTCTGAAATTCTGGTGAATTCATTTTCAACCTCATGAAATAGTTTGAAGGAAAAAAAGAGTCGCCTTCAAGATCCTGTGTGCATATCCAAAGTAAATGATACGTCTCTAAGTTTCCATCAAAATTAAACTAGCATTAATGCTTTAGAAAGCTTGTGACTTGCCTGGATGTCTGCCTGCAGAACTAATGTAAGCAATCGTTTCTGTTGTCCCAGGATGGTGCTGCTCCAGTGGTGTCTGCTGTGGCTGCTGTTACCACTCAGCTCAAGGACCCAGAAGTTACCCACTCGAGATGAGGAACTTTTCCAGATGCAGATCCGGGACAAAGCATTTTTTCATGATTCCTCAGTAATTCCAGATGGAGCTGAAATTAGCAGTTATCTCTTTAGAGACACACCTAAAAGGTATCCTCTCTACAGTACTTTCTTTACCAAAAAGCTCATAAAGGATGCCTCCAAAAAAGAAAATGACCTTATAGACTTAATTTAGATAATTTGCAAATCAACCTATGAACATCATTACCTGTTTTCTCTAAGTAAGAAAAAAAAAATAGCAATGCAACTTCCAGTCATTAAGTAGAGGCTGTTTGGTTCCTGCTGACTGATTTCCCTTTGGGTGAAGGAGGCAATCCTTGCATTTCTTACATTTTGGAATGATTATTTTCTTATTTTCAGTACAGTAGGAAATTTCTAAGAAAGATTCTGTAGGATTAAAATGAAATTAACTGAATATATATGATTCTTCAAGGGTTTGCATTAAGTTTTATAAGGATAATATTTCTTTAACAAATATGGACAGATCCTGAGAAAATCAAACCAAATGGTGATAAAAACTGACACTGTTCATTTACCTTTACTCCAGCAGCAACATATTGGGCTCACATAATGTTTCTAAATAGTTTGAACTTTAAAACATTATATATATATATCATATAAATAATATATAATAAACATTATATTTAAACTTATTTACTTTGCAGTGCTCAAACCTTTCTATACCTTTATAATTGTAGAACCCCTAGTTAATCTTTGAATAATTATATTAAAAAATAATTTCTTCTTTTAACCTGGGACACATTGGCATTCCAAAGGATAAAACCATCTCACATCAATAACTTTTTTTTCAAAGATTGAAGTATATCAGGTAAGTAGGTCATCTTTTCAGTTTTCGTCAGTAGTCTGGTCAGTCTGAATGACGGTAGGTGATCAGTTTTTCCTATTTTGACTAAAATGATCTATTGTTTAGGTATCATTTCAACACTACCTTAGTGAAATTATTTGAATGAATGCACTAGCCTAGGAACTGACTTGTGAGTAACATATAAAATAATTAGAAATCTTTGAAAGACGTTCATAAGCGTGAAAGCACAGAAGGGAAGGACGATTACACTGAAGGAAATTGCTGTCCTAGTTCTCACTCAGACTCAGTCTGTGAAAACAGGAAAGGGCGTAAAAGGCAGTACTAATACTTCAGATTAATCTCAAATATTAACTGAATTCTGAACACATTTTGCTTTTCATATAATTTTGTCCCTTGAAATTTTTGAGTGAAAAAGATCAAATCAATTATTTTTTTAGAAATTACTTTCATTTCCCAAATGCACTGTGCACTGCTTTCTTTGCAATATTCTTTAAACACAGCATTCCACGTTATGTACTCACATCACTTCACCAAACAAGTAGTTTATCCTCTTTGGTCTTCCAGTCTCTTAAAAATCAAATAAGTTTTGGTTCTAAGAGTTATCTTAAACATTACATTTTTTTCTTTTAAACAACATGTTTTTATTATGAGACATTACAGAACAATAAGTACATCCTCCTCCTCCTCTCCTTTTTATTTCTTTCATTTATGCATTCTTCATTTTTATTTTTTTCTCTGCAAATAATTATTGAGACCCTTAGTATCCACAATTGGATAAAATATTAACAATAGTAAAGAGTTGCAGCCACAAGTAGAAACATCATTTCTAGGGGTGAAATGCGCAGATGGTGAGCACACATGGGTGTTGTTGATATTCCAACTAAAGATGGAATTCCAGATAAAGTTGAGCAGCAGTGAATAAAAAAGACAACAAATTCATTAATTATTCTTGTGCTGATCCATAAATTCCAAAGGCTAAATGGTTCATGGTGTGTTTATCCCTGAGCTTTGGCATTATAATTTGGGGCCGTGTCCTTAGCTACGCATTCCATTTCTGTCTCCCTCACTAGCCAATAAGTACCTTGAACAAACAGATCAAATACGTACTGTGGTCTTGATTGCCACTCTCTTCTACAAGAGCTTTGTGCGTGGTAGACGACATGTGTATGTCAAATTGTTAAGTTTATTCAAATTATCATTTATCCCTAATATAAGTGCTTCCATATGAAAATGTTGATTTGGAGGGACTCCCTGCTGCTTTATATGTATAATGATTACTTTGTGGAATGCAAGAATTGTTTTATTTGTTATTGACCACCTATGGCTCGTACTTAAGTTACTAAGACACAGTTGCTTACTATGGCAAATAAGCTACTCACTTGTTTGTTTGAAATGAGAACAGAAGGTCACAGATGAACTTGAACATTGTTTCTTGCTTTGGCATCAGTTAGCTATGCTACCCACGTAAAAACCCAAACAAGATGTTCTGAACACTTTTTTACTCACATGCCAATTAAATTTTGTTGTACCTATTTCTTTGTAATACAGATAGGTTCATTTGTGTTTCTGTGGTCAAAACCTCCCATGCATCCTGGCCAAAGGAACAAAATTCTACTCTCCAAGAAGTAGACTGAATTGAAAATTAAGTCTTCTGACACCTCTCTTTGGGGGATCCTTATGGTACATAAAAACTTTCTATACAGTAAACAATTCAATCATGTGATCATTTGTCTAGGTGATTGCTTAACTTTATTCTTATGAGTGTTTGCTTTTGTAGGGTCTCCACTTTTTTTGTCCTCCCTTTTTCCAACCCCCATCCTTCATCTCCAAATTCATCTTTGAATGGTGAGGGGGGAAAGTACTCATGCTACCATTTTGATTTTGTAACTTCAGATAGAAACAGACTCCAAGTATACATATCCTCAGGCTAGAATAATAAGGTTGGTGTTAGGATTCTTGGGTTCCATCCATTAACTTAGTAATTCAGTCATTCAGAAAGATTTATCAAGTATCTACTCCATGCAGAAATCTGTGCTAAGTGCTTGGAATACAGTGATGGAGAAAATGAACCCTAAGTGGGCTCTTGTGTGGAAAATGACATTAACCAAAATAATAATACAAATATATACTTACTAATTGCAGTAAGTGCCCAAAATGAAGAGTATAGGACATGCTGACAGTATGAGAGAACCTGATTCAGAATGAGTCAGAAAAGACATCCCTGAAGAAGTTACATTTAAATACGAGTAGGGGCAGAGTGGCCCAAAGGCTCTCAGATAGGGTAGAGTTTGGAAAACTAGAGAAGTATCATGCAGTTCGTGCACAAAAATTTAAAGGGGTAGTGATATGAAAGACTGGTGAGGTAGGCAGAGGCCCCACCCCTGAGGACGTTATAGACTATGTGAATAATTAACGACTCTTCCCCAAAGGCTAAAATCTAAATCCGTGAAGGGCTCTAAGCTGGAAATCACACAATAGATTTCCTTTTTAAAGAGATTACTCTTGCAGCAATGTCAAAAATGATTTAGGGCTGGCCAGTTAGCCCAGTTGGTTAGAGCATGGTGTTATCACACCAAGGACAAGGGTTTGGATCCCCATACCCGCCAGCCACCAAAAAAACAAACAACAAAAAAAGAGGATGTATAGGAAACAGTTATTTATTGATTTATTCAATAAATATGTACTGAGAATTATTTTAGTCTTTGAGTCTACATCAATGAACCAAATACCCCACCCTCTCATAGCGTTCATTCTAATTGAGGGAGATGGGGGAAAAAAAAAGTAAATAAGGTAGTGATGGGTGCTTTGAAGAAAAATGGAGTGAAAGAGAGCTTCATGGTTAGGAAGGTGATATTTTACATAAGGAGTCAGAGTGGGGCCAGGATGAGATGGTGCTTGAATAGAGAACTGAAGGAAGTGACTGAACAGGCAAGGCCACTGTCTAGAGAAAGAGCAGCTCAAGGGAAGCTACAGTGTGCAGAGGCCCTGAGGCAAGAGTTTACATATATGTTCCAAAGACAGCAAGGAGCTGAATGAAGGAGGGAGAAAATAAGAAGAGTTTAGAGATGTGGATGGGGGGCTAAACATGAAGGAACTCGTAAGACATTGCAAGTTCTGTGGCTATTACCTTGAATGAAACAAGAAGCTCTTGGAGGGTTTTGACCAAAGGGATGAGGCATGTTCCACATGGGTTTACAAGGATCACTCTGCCTGGAGGAGGGTCGAAGCAGGAAGACCAGTCAGGAGGCTGTTGCAATGCTCAGGCAAGAGATGACAGTGGCTTGGATGACAGTGGCATGGATCAGGTAGAGTGGAACAAAGTGATAGTTCTGGATATATTATAAAAGTGGAGCTAGAAGTGTCTGCTGATTCATTATATGCAGAGTGGAAGAGAAACTGTCAAGAATGACTCGAAAATGTTTGTCCTGAGCAACTGGAAGGTTAGAGTTGTCATGTACTGAGAAGGGGTAGACTACAGAAGCTGATTTGGGGGAGAAAATCAGAAATTTGGATTAGATAACTTAAGTTTGAAATTCCCTTAATATCTAAGTGAAGATGGCAAAAAAGAAAAAAAAGTAAAAGTTGTATCTGGATTTTAGGCAAAAGTTCAGGCTGAAGATTTAAATTTGGGAGATGTTAACATGCAAGAGCCATGAGCCTGGGTGAAGTCACACAGGAAGTGAGCCTGGGTAAAAACGAAATGTCCAAGCAAAGACCTGTGGCTCACTCCAGAGGTGAGGGGTTGGTGAGGTGAGAAGGAACCAGCAGGGGAGACTGGTGGGGCAGAAGGCTATGGTGGTCAGTTTGGACAGCATGTTGGATGTGAATATGGAGAGAACAGGGAGGCAAGAGATTCCCCAGAAGTACAATCTACAGGAGGTAAAACCTGCTTTTGTTTGCCATGGAACCAGTGAGCAACTCTGGTCTTGCTAGAGCTGAAACCACAGCTTCCTCATTTGCAAGATTACAGGCTTTGAAAGATAATTAAATGAAACTTTGTAAGTCATTTGGAGTAGGACTATATATAGCATTTTTATAGTAAAGCAATATTTTTACTGTCCTAAAAAAGTCTTTTGAGGCATCATAAAAAAAGTCTGAGGGGAAAGCATAGAGCAAGAATGTTTTGATTTTTAAAAATTTTTGTTTTAAAATCATTAGCTTATTAACTGAACAGAAAATCTTAGTGAAAGAGAAATGATAAATGTGCCTTTCCACTGACTGACACAGTGATCTTTATTTTTTAAAAATCTTTCTCAAATGGTGATTAGATATCTCTCTCAAAAAAAGATATGGAACAGTACAGCTGTGAATAAAAGTCACGAATGAAAAAATGTGAATATAGTATTTTTTTTTCCTTAATTTTATTTTGTTGATATACAATGTGGTCGATTATTGTGGAATATAGTATTATTTTGCCAGAGACCAACATACATGTTAGAACTAGCTTGCTGTGGAAATGATGTTCTGAAATAGTTGGTGACTGTGTCAGAGTGCCCTCAGGGTAATGTACAAATTTATTAGCAAATTCAGGGAAAACTCAACACCTGTAGGGCAGCAAACCTGGAAATTCTTCTTGGTTGTCTTATTTTGCAATGGTAGGACCTATGTTAAATTACACTCAGACACAGGGAAGTGCTGATTTTTAATTCAAAATATTTTTGATTTAGAGTTTTTTATTATTTCACACTGTTCTGGTTGCAGAACTTGGGGCTATTGGACTTGAACAGTTAATGCTATATCATGTTTTCTGTTAAATAACCAGTTTTATTCTCTGCTAAGTGAACAGAAAATGAACTTTTTATGAAAATTTTATAAAAATGAAAACTAAGTGATTTTTCCAGTAAGTCTTGCTTGTAAGTGTTAGAACGAATTATCACAGTCTGAATGGTCCCCTTTCCCACAGGTATTTCTTTGTGGTTGAAGAAGACAACACTCCATTGTCAGTCACTGTGACTCCCTGTGATGCGCCTTTGGAGTGGAAGCTGAGCCTTCAAGAACTACCAGAGGAGACAAGTGGGGAATGCTCAGGTACACAGCAGGACAGGTCTGGCCCCAGACCTCTGAGTGGATCCTTAAAAGCCCTCTGAAACATACAACTTTCTGTTAGTAAGAAAAAACAGCATGAATGCAAAGGAGAAGCTGGAGATTTTGAGATGGAGCTGAGAGAGATGGGGGGATGCCATCGGATGACACTGATCTTGGTAAAATAAAAAGTTAGGTGAGACAGGTGGGGTGACTGAAAGACTGAGGAGAAGGGGAGAGGTTTGGACTAGCCTCTTAGCTGAGGTTTGCAATCTTACTTGAACATTCAAATCATGTAGGAGTCTTTTAATGGCTGTAGGGTGTGGTCTGGACATTGGGACTTTCAAACACGTCCCACCATCCTTCTCCACCTCACACCCCCATGACGAAAAGGAAGACAGTAGGAGGAGTGGACCAGGCATTTAGATAAGATGCAGATGATAAAAAGCAAATAACAAGATACAGGGGACATGAGAAGAGCCTGTGTGGGGCCCTAGAGTGATGCGGCTCCCTTTAAGGGACGAGGGCATCAGAGATGAAAGGTGAAGGCTTGACATGACATGCGAAGGATGCTAGCATGCTACAGTACTTAATGACGAACGAATATCATAATTAGGAAAATATGGGAAGTGCATATAGGGAGTGATGAGACAGAGATATAGAAAATGAGTTCTGATATTAATTGTATTCTTCCCATGGTTTGGGAATATGAAATTCTACATACCTCACTTTCAACCTGCAGTGATGAGCTGGAAAATGTTCCTTCCCACTCTGGCCACCTAGTCCTTCACTAGGTCCTGGACACTCATCCACACGCTGACATCTGTATGACACCTGATATTGATAGTAGCAAAAGACGGAAAAAATTAGTTTAGTTACAGTACTTTCCATGTATTATTTCTGAGAACATATGTATTCTACCCACTGAACATTAGGTACTTTTACTGGTGCTTTATATTCTGTATTTTAATCATATTGTCCAGTCCTATTAACAACCGTGAAGTTAGTGAAATGGCTGGCCATCAAAATGTAAACTGATAGAATTGTTTTGGTAAGCAGATTGACAGTCAGGATCAGCAATTTCTAAAAAGTTCACAGTCTTAGACCTAAAAATTTCACTAATTGGATTCTATCCTGAAGAAATAATATAAATTCAGAAAAACCTTACACATATATAAGAGCATTATTTTTAATGGTCAAAAACTGACCATCAGTATTATTTTTATGATATAATTTTAAATGAGAAAAACAGGATTCATAAAACGGAGGGTTGTCTAGGTACATATATGCATGAGAATAAACATTAAGTTGCAGAAAAAAATGAGAGAGAATAATATCAATTGCACAGAAATGTGTAAAGGAAAAGACTAGATGAAAATAAACCAATGTATTAATAAAGGACCATCTGTGGATAATTAACAGATGATTTTTAATCTCATTATTTTTCTCTATTTCCTATTTTTCTGCTATGAATATATATTGTTTTTATAATAGAGGAAAAATAAGATAAAGTTAAAAACACAATTTCGGGTTGGCAAGCCGCTCTGTGTGCCCTCACCTGTAGCCTGTGCTTCTCTTGTATCTTCTAGGTGAGCCTGAGCCCCTTGAGCAGCAGAAGCAGCAGATCATTAATGAGGAAGGCACAGAGTTATTCTCCTACAAAGGCAATGATGTTGAGTATTTTATATCTTCCAGTTCTCCATCTGGTTTATATCAGTTGGAACTTGTTTCAACAGAGAAAGACACACATTTCAAAGTCTATGCCACCACAACTCCAGAGTCTGATCAGCCATACCCTGAATTACCCTATGACCCAAGAGTAGATGTCACCTCCCTGGGACGCACCACGGTCACCTTGGCCTGGAAGCCGAGCCCCACAGCCTCTTTGCTGAAACAACCCATCCAGTACTGCGTGGTCATCAACAAAGAGCACAATTTCAAAAGTCTCTGTGCAGTGGAAGCAAAACTGGGTGCAGATGATGCTTTTATGATGGCACCAAAGCCTGGTCTGGACTTTAGCCCCTTTGACTTTGCCCACTTTGGATTTCCTTCAGATAATTCAGGTAAAGAACGCGGCTTCCTAGCAAAGCCTTCTCCAAAACTGGGGCGTCACGTCTACTCAAGACCCAAAGTGGACATTCAGAAAATCTGCATAGGAAACAAGAACATCTTCACCGTCTCTGATCTGAAACCCGACACGCAGTACTACTTTGACGTCTTTGTGGTTAACAGCAACAGCAACATGAGCACTGCTTATGTAGGGACTTTCGCCAGGACCAAGGAAGAAGCTAAACAGAAGACAGTTGAGCTAAAAGATGGGAAAGTGACAGATGTATTTGTTAAAAGGAAGGGAGCAAAGTTTCTACGGTTCGCTCCAGTCTCTTCTCACCAAAAAGTCACCTTCTTTATTCACTCTTGTTTGGATGCTGTCCAAATCCAAGTGAGAAGAGATGGGAAACTTCTTCTGTCTCAGAATGTGGAGGGCATTCGGCAGTTTCAAGTTAGAGGAAAACCTAAAGCAAAATATCTCATTCGACTGAAAGGAAACAAGAAAGGAGCATCTATGTTAAAAATACTGGCCACCACAAGGCCCAGTAAGCAGTCCTTTCCTTCTCTTCCTGAAGACACAAGAATCAAAGTCTTTGACAAGCTCCGGACCTGTTCTTCAGCCACCGTGGCTTGGCTAGGCACTCAGGAAAGAAACAAGTTTTGCATCTACAAAAAAGAAGTGGATGATAACTACAATGAAGACCTGAAGAAAAGAGAGCAAAACCAATGCCTAGGACCAGATACAAGGAAGAAATCAGAAAAGGTCCTCTGTAAATATTTCCACAGTCAAAACTTACAGAAAGCAGTGACCACAGAAACAATTAAAGGTCTTCAGCCTGGCAAATCTTACCTGCTGGATGTTTATGTCATAGGACATGGGGGACACTCTGTGAAGTATCAGAGTAAGGTTGTGAAGACCAGGAAGTTCTGTTAGTTACCTTGTAGAGAGATGTATTACCTAGAACTGCAGGCGGGACATTGAATCACTTTATGTGTAAACTGACTACTCCCACAGCTGAGAGAAGTTGTGACCTGTACTTGTACTGTGGAAGGAGGGATATCAGCAAGAATATATTGATGTTTATATATGTGACTGTCACAGGAGACTTGTTCTAGGGTGCCCCCGTTTACCTGGTGTGCATCTGATGCCGGTTGCTGTCAAAGATGGAGGAAGTATTGAAGGAACTGCCATCCCTTGCTTTGACCACTGCATGAACTGCTTCTAAATTATTTTATTACCTAAAAATTTTAAATATGCCATTCATTGCACACATTCACAAATGCAAACCATCCCTCTCTTAGAAGCTAGGATATATATAAATTATTTTATAAAGTCTTGTTTTAAATGTCAGTGTTTCTTTGATTGTAAACTATTAAGTTTTTTTCTTGTTAAAGTACAGATCTAATCTAAGTATTATCAAGTGGACAGCCCTCTAGTCAGTTATATTGCTATTGTAAATTCTTATTTGTTGAGTAAAATGTTTAAGTACTGTATGTATCTCATGTACAAAGTTGACATACATTATATTCATGTATATAAAATTAAAGATATTAGATTATATACTGTTCATTTTCCCAAGCAGCTACCTTGGTGTATTCAATTTCTAATCTGTTCTTAAAACAGCACCTTTCTATAATTTGACACCAAAACCTACCCTTTTTTTATAGTTTAAAAAAGGTGATACATCACTCCAAAGTTACTATGGTGTTAGAAACAGTTATTAAAATTTGTATTTTGACACTGAATAGGATCCAACTGTTGTGAGAGTTGAGAGTTACAATAGTCTTGTTTTAAAAGAATAAGGCAATACTCGGTAAGTATTCAATGAATTATCCTTAACAACCTAAAATATATCACATTTTAAGCATTTATTTTTAGTACAAAGTTAAAATATTCCAAGTATTTTCATCTAGTTGAATATTAGCAAAATAATTATTTTAATCTCTAGCTAGAGCAACTTAGCAACTAACAATTGGGACTTTTGTTAGTTAGAAGAAAATACGAAAGCTGCTGTTTTATAACATTAACAAACTACTAATGGTCTGACTTTTCATGGATTTTTTTAAAAAGCAGTTTAGGTGTAGGATACAATTTAGGCAAATAGTAACAGAAACCATTTATCAGAGAATGTGTCCAGAGGGCAGTTTTAGGTAGTGTCATTCTCCACAGGTTCTATACATAAATCATGAGGTGCCATGAGAGCACAGGACCGGGATCCAGAAAAGTCTGGAATTTACAATCACCTAAAACAATATGACTTTAGTAAAATCTGTTAGCTCCCATCTTCTCCTTTTCCCATCTATAAAATTAGGTGTTGATAGGTTTGGATAAGATGAGATTGTTAGATACCTTCTATCATAAGAGGTTGTCTTTTGTAGAATTCTATGTATGATTCTAAATTATAAAGTGCTGTGATTACAAGTGGGGACTTGTAATAATCATTTAGCCTCTACATTGTCCCCTTCATGCTGATAAAACTTTTATATACATGGTGGCCATTCACAAGTAGCATTCCTGTGGAGTATAGAATCGCTACGGCTGAGGTAGTCTAAGTGGTGGTCCTTATGAAATGTACTCTGCTCACTTTCAGAGAAAATATTCCCCTTAAAAAACATGTCATGCAATTCCTCAGTGCTAAGATATCCAAAAAGAATTGACCACATCTGAACAAAACAGTAATGACACCTGAAGGAATTTTTAAAAGAGAGAACATGTACCCAATGGTCATGCAACTACCCATGTTAGAAGGAGAGAGTTTAAAATTGACAGCACAGAGTTACACCCTAAGAGTAACTAAGAGTAACTCAGAGTTATATCCTAAGTTATTGATTGTGGTGCCTTTAAAGGAGAATCAGCTTTTTCCTATCATTCGCATATACATTTTTACAGAGCAATGTGCCAAATGGGACTATAGAGTTATTGCAGCTTCTGAAGGTGACAGACTTAACTTTCAGATATTGCTTAATGCCTGGGAACCCTGGGAATCAGGCCAAGTCAATATAACCAAGCTTTTACTTTTCAGCCAGCTGTGATGGTGGTTTCTACATAGTCTGGATAAATCCAAAAATTCTTTCATGGCCTCAGTGAAATTTGCCATTTTAAAATTATAGGAAAATGAAATACACATTGTTAAACTTCTATCATTCATAAAGAAAGGGAGAAACCTGTTAAAAATCAAGCTCTTATTTACTAATGTGTTTAGATTTTAGAAGCATTCAGTTAAACTGGGCAGAAGAAAGAAAAACTTGTTCTTAAATAAAAAAAGAACTAGAATGTAGCTAATATAAAAGCACCACCTCGTATGAATTAAGCTCCAAAATAACTGTATTGAGAGCATTTAGAATCCTAAATATAGTCACACATCATTGAGGAGGGAGGAATGTTTGAGGACAATTAGTCCTCTGTCTTTATCATACTGAAATTTCTTTTTCAGGTGCAAAAAAGAAATTAAAGACCAGAGAAATAAGAATAAACTAAAAAGTTCTTAGAGTCAAAACAGCTAAGTAGTGGGCATTGCCCAGACTCCAAAATCCTAAGCAGAATATAAATCACCAATTTGTACTTTAAAAAGTTATTTGTGGATCATTTTCCAAAAAGAAATAAACTTTTTGTGTCATTTATGGTTTCAAGGAAAATTTCTCTTCAAGACCATTTCAGATTTTCTTAGGAATGTGTGTGTTATCTATTACTGATGACTTCTTGTAAGGAAAAAAACCTTCTAAGGAAAAAATATTTACAGTCCTTTTGTTACTTTTAGAGACAAAAAGTATTTCTAATCTAGGTTTGCATGCACACAAACTTGATCATTAGTCAATTGCTTAATGAAAGCCTTGTTTTTTTTAAATCTAAAACTATTCATGATCTATTAAAAAATTATAGCAGATTATTTTCTTAGTTAAGTTACTTTATAATCGAGGTCTACATTAATTTTTTAAACATACATTAAAGGATTAGTGCTGAAAAGATATATGCATTCCCTATTTTTGTTACTCAGAACACATTTGAAAAAAAAAAAAAAACACATTTGAAAAAATAACTTCAGTACCCTTAAGAGCCAAATGAAAAGACTTCTATTAAAAAAAAATCACATAGATGAACTTTAGAGTTTGCAAAAGGCTTAATGATTCTTAATGATTGATGGGGGGGGGGACAGAGAGGGGATCCAGACATTGTGAATGAAACCACAAGTACATGTGCACACAAACACACTTTTGTATACAATTCAAGGGAATTGATGGACCTGAAACCAATTCAGGATCACTTCCAATACTTTACCATCCTCTTCTAGGAATCATCTAGTTCAACTATCCCAATTTACAGATGAACACACTGAGGCCCAATTAAGACAAGAACCCAGATTCTTTTACTCTGAGTCTAACATTCACCCAGTACTTCATTTTAAGTACTTCACTCCAGAAAACATATAACAATTCACCCAGAATATATTTCTTTGTCTTTATTCACTGGCCAACTTCAAAACAAAACACAAACTAGCATCTAACTTGGAGAACAAGGTCATTTGGAGCATCTACAGCCACTTCCTCCCCCATTTTGAGATGGTGTGACAAAGAAAAAATCAGCTGGAAACTTGCCCTTTTGTTCTCTCCCCAGGACCAAGCAGAGTGACACTGCCAGGCTTCAGCTGTCCTTTGTCTGTAGTTGTCCAAAAGGCCTGGGAGGCATCAGGGCACACTCACCATTGTGTCTTTCCCAGAGCATTTTGGCCAGAGAAATATGCAGTGGTTATTAGGGATTTGGGATTTGGTCCATTGTTGTTGTTGTGAAAGTGGGAAGTGAGAATATGGAGAGTGGAGGAAGCATAGTTTTCTTCTAATTTCTTTCTCTGAGAGGTCTGAGAGCTCAAGAGAAGCGAGAGTTCTAATATCTCACATAGCCTGATTTTATTAAGGTTTTGGATTCTGACCCACATGCACCCTTACACTGGAAAATTTGCCCTGGATCACCATCTTTTCCATTAAAATTGCATCCCACCAATAGACATTTTCATTTCTTAGGAGTGGTTGATCATGCATCCCGGCAAGATTTCCCTCTTTTCTCTTTACATTCCTCCTTCCCAACCTTTGAGAAACAAATTTAGTAATCAACGTTTACAAACTGAGTCATTTAGAAGGCTTTTCAGATCCTCCCCTATACCTCTTTAAAAGGTATTTTAAAATATTCTTACAAAGCGCAAAAGAAATAAAAGACTGTTGATCTCCATCGCAAGGAGTAGCTTGTTCAAGACTGAAGAGTTTGAAGTCTTAGGCATAGTTACATTGTTACATTGTCATCATTTAGACCCTAACAGAGACAGGGCAAGATCAGCTATTCCACAGTGTTGGGGAGAAGGCAGCTCAGAGAAGGACATTGGGTCCTAGGAAAAGACCCATCGAAAAACAGAAATAAGAATGACATGCCAAAATGTAACTCCTCATCCCTTTATGCTACCATGGAGAACTTTCAGGAAAGCATAAGGTTTTCTGGAAACTTGTAGAAATGTAGTCTAGAGTCTGAGCCAGGTACACATCAAGCAAGCTTCCAGGATGTAACCATGCCCCAAGACTCTCCAGAATTGGGAATTGTTTTTTGAATTGAAACAAAGGTGCAAAGCAGATCATTTCTGGTTACGGGTGATGAGAGGTAGACAGAATAGTCCAGAAAAAATAACCATCTTACAATCAGAAGCTGTGATGAAGGTGTTGTTTTGTTTTTGAGTCTGGTATTATTGTTCAGAACTGGTAAGTTTTAAGCAGCAGTTTCAAAATGTTTCTGTTTCTCTCTTCTCCTGTAAATACCTGCCAAGACTGATATCCAGTCAAGTTGCCATGATTTGGAAATAAGCAAATAACCATTTCCTGTCTATAATTACCTGTTGGTGCAATTCTTCCAACATATGTAAATAGTGTAGCCCAGAATAACAGTTTTTTAAAGATATGTGAAGGTACTCTAATAGTTCATGGAAAGATTAATATTATCTTTCAAATCTATTTTTCCATGAACTTTTTCCCGTACCCAAGTATTTCACAAAACCCCAAAATGTTCGTATTTATTTATAACTCTGACAAGATTTTGCTTCTGAGAAAAATTGCTTATAATAAACAGAACCAAGTACATTAATACTCAGCAGGCTTTATTGTTCAGTCTCATCCTTTCCTATAAAATGAACTCGGACCTATTAAATAGGATTGGTATTTTAGCTACCTTCACCACACGGGCTGGAAAGTTTCCACGGTGCCAGATCAACAAGCAGTTCTTAGCAGCATGTTACCTTCCGGAACCACAGGTAACTCTTAGGCCTCTGCATTTGTCTGACCCAGTCTGTGTTCCCCTACAGGTCTATACTGCAGAAATAACTAGACTGTGGCTTATCCAATTTCATAGTTATAACAATAGACATAGATTGTTATATGAGCAATTTGGCAAGAGCAACTGGTGGAGTTGTAAATATGACCCATTTCCACGGTTGAGTTTTCAGGTATCACAGCAGCTACAAGGAGCCTTAGCAACAATTGATGTTTCCTGCTTTTTCTGGATGTACTAAAAACTTTAAATGAGAGAGACAAACAAGCACACATATATTTTTTTAAATAACCAAGTAAAATTCAAAGTTTTATTATGGTAAAATGTCATTTTAAAAACATACTTTTAAAGAAACAAGACTCTTTTGGTTGACTATTTGAAAATGGTAGTATTGAGTATCTCCTCCCTGCCGAACCAAGCTTGTCATTCTTTCTCAAATAAAGAAGCCAAGCTGTAAATCACAGATCGCTGAATTGTGCCTCCTTTCGTCATGCACATGATCTTGGCTTCTCCTGGGTTGTCCCTGGGTGATCTTCAGGTATGGAGAGGGATGACAGAGATATGAAAGCAGGGTAAGAATCACAGCATTTACGTCTAAACTGCATTTTCTTCAAGTTCCGTTGACTAATGGCAGAAAGCTGGGCTTCGAGTGCAGCTGTGTGCTGTGCAAACTTGACTGCTCTAAATACTGAACGCCGGTTCCTTTGCCAATTCCACGGGCAAGCATTCCTGGAAGCCTGAGTTGAAATGTGCAGATAAATACTCAGTTCTAGAGTTATTGGTGCCAAAGCATACAGAATTCTTATGTTCTGCTATGGAAATCTTGGAAGAACAGAACTTCTGTTTTTAATATCTCTGAGGATTTAAAACAGTGCTTAGACTACTTATTATTACCTATCATAAAACTCATTCCTACTTTAAACGTCTCTTGGTGGCTTACCTATATTAAAAAGAGGAAAAGAATACTTTTTGATTCCACTGAGTTTTCTCTTCTCTATTGAAGTTAAGCAAGCTAATAAGAGAAAGGACAGAAGTGGAAAGAGTGTAGAAATGGGACTTTGGGAGTTTTTTTAACTTCTGTGGACTTGAGCTTTGTCATTTGTAAAATGAGAAAGGTGGTGATCTCTAAGATTCCTTTTGGGAAAAGCAGGGAAACTAACAATCTTTAAGCACATACTGAGTGCCAAGCATTTGAAATAAAGTTATTTAATCTTCATGACCCTGAGATGAAGACATTATTATATTCTCATTGAAAGAATAAGGAACCCAAAGAACAAAGAAAATACGTAATGTGCTCAAGGTCACAAAGTTAATACAAGGTGGAGCTGGAATTCAAACTCAGATACATCTGGCTGCAAATGTAAGCATCTTTCTCCATCCACCTGTATGGTTGTGAGCTGTTGTACTTATTAGTGAACCAGAATTTCACCAGAATAAAATACATGGGGAGCAGATTGATAAAAAGGGGGAAAATTAAAGCATATTCAGGCTCAGCCTGGACGTTTATAAACAAATTGTCTTTGACATAAATAAATACGGAGAGCTAGAGACAGAAGAGAGACAATTGACAAAGTATTGCTAAGTTCCTCTTACTGTGTAGAATTTTCCCATTTTAATGCTGTCTTATACAATCACGACAACCTTGTCTGATATTTGTTTATATATCTTATTATATAGAATTTGCTATAATGCTTACATGTGATCTAATGTATCTGTAATATGAGGTTAATAAACCTTTACTTAATGTTCTTGTGTTTTAGCATATGAAGAGTTGTCTGTGGTTGTCTTTGTTTTTGTTTCTGTTTGCCCTTGCATGTATTTACCTTCTTTTGTTGTCATTTTTTTTTTAATAGCAGATATTTACTGAGCCTTCATAACATGCAAAGGCCTGAGTTGAGAGTTATATCCTGAGCTGAGACATTTTCTCTTTAATTCACATGACAACCTTATAAGGTAGAGATTGTTATTTTCCACATTTTACTGATGAAGAAACCAAGGATCAGAGAAGTTAAGTAATTTCCCCAATTCCATGCGGCTAATAAGGAAAGTCAGATCCAGGGTTATAGATAAATCCAGTGCTGGGAGGGATGATTCCCATCTACTGCCTTTGGGAAAGATCCTCTGACTGCTTTCCATGGAACTCACTGGTACAAATCTGCTTTTAAACTTTGTTAGACTTGTGCTTATTCTTTTTTTGTTGTTTTTTTGTTTGTTTGTTTTTGTTTTTTAATTAAATTTTTATTGAAATATAATGTACATACAGAAATGTATACACATCATAAGTAAACATATGAATTTTCATGAAGATAACACACCTGTGCAACCAGCAGCAGAGCATGAGTCAGAACATGGCCAGCACTCCCAGAGCCCTGGCCCTCCCACCACCCCCCAACAAGGGTAACCACCATTAGGAAACATAACTTTAAAGTCTAATAAATGAATATTCATGTGTGCCATCATTTTTTGTTTCATCTTTGCCAATCTTTGAATATATAGACTTGATGCTTATTCTACATGAACCTGCTTTGATGATACATCGAGTCCTTGCTATTGATATTCTTCTGATTCGTTTTATTAGACCTTTATTCCTATATAAATTCTTCCTTATTTACTTTGCCATTAAGAAGCTCACACAGCCACTGCCCAGGTTCCGACTAAAAGCTAGTGAACTTTGTGCCCTGAGTGGAAATGGACACAAAGATTGATTCCATTTTGTCATGATGAATATGCTAATTATCCTGATTTGATCATCACATATTGTACACAAGTATTGCTAGTCAATTCTGTGCTCCACAAATATGTGTAATCAATTATGTTTCAACTTAAAATATAAAGAAAGAAAGAAAGGAAGAAAAAAAAAAAGAAAAGAAAAAGAGCAATCCGATGTCAGGATTGGGGCAGCACCACCAGGCCGGAGAGTTAGTCGATCTGGCTCCTTTGGCTGAGCTCTTTTCTGGATGATGCTAAGGAAAGATGAGCACCCTGTTGCCCCTTGTGCCCCTTCCCCATTTAAAATATTTTTTAATTGCTAGAATAATGTTTATTGTATACACGTATATAAACACTATAACATTACTGAAATACATGACATGAAACTTGAACCTTTAATTCCTTTCCCCAAAGAAAATTATTTTTAACAATTCTACTTATGTTACAATACTTTTTTCTTCCCTCTACAGAAAATAATATTCATTATTATCTTTCATTTTTATCAAATGTGGAATTATAATAAATACACAGTTTTGCAACTGGCTTTTTTTGTTTAACTTGATATTTTGGCCCACATTCTATGCCAGCTCGACCTCATTTTCAGAAAGAAAATCAGTCCTTCCCAGACGTCGTCTTCAGATGTGTGAACATGTATGTCATCGGAGCACACAGTGATGGCCTAGATCAGTTGCACATTAAACTGTCCTCCAATCCAGGGTTGAACCATCTCCTCTCCTGTGTTCCTTGTTGCATAAGAGCTGCTGCTTCCCTCAAGTAGAAAACTTCTAGAACTTCTCTTCGCCTCTGGCCTCTTCAGTCTCTTTGTGGGGGTGTTCCCCTGAAAATATAGAATATTGCTTAAGGGCTAATGCACACATGATTCTAAGAATCAGACAAATATATACAAATTTAAGTTCAAAGAAAATTCTAAAGCTCATTTTAAGTGAGTTTAATATTAACGTTTATATTGAACACTGTTTGAGGTGGTCCCATGTCCACACCAACTAAGTTGACATTTGGCAAGTAAAACTGACATTCTATGTAGAAATTTTCCAAGTCATGTGACATAGAGGTTGGGTTAAAAGCAGGTTTGTCCCCCCACAAACCTCTGCCCCTCGACCAATAAGAGCAAGGAACCAAGTACTTTGGTACTTTCTTTTTTTAAAAAAAATTTATTGTATTATGGTAAAAACAGTTAACATGAGATCTAACCTCAACAAATTTTTAATGCATAATACATTATTGTTGACTACAGGTAAAATGTTGTACAATAAATCTCTAGAACTTATCCATCTTGCTTAACTGAAACGTTATGCCCATTGGATAATAACTCCCCATTTCCTCTTCCCCCAGCCCCTGAAAACCCCCATTCTACTCTTTGCTTCTGTGAACTTGACTATTTCAGATACCTCATATAAGCGGAATCATGCATTATTTGTCTTCTGTGACTGGCCTATTTCACTCAGCATAATGTTCTCTGGGTTCATCCATGTTGCATATTGCAGAATTTACTCTTTGTAAGACTGATACTATTTCATTGTATGTAGGAGTATATGCCTATTTTGTTTACCCATTTATCTGTCAATAGACATTTTGGTTGTTTCCAAATCTCAGCTATTTTGAATAGTGCTGCAATGAACATGGGAGTGCTGAAATCATTTCAAGATACTGATTTCAATTTTTTGAATAAATACCCAGAAGTGGGATTGCCAGATCATATGCTACTGTAGTTCTATTTTTAATTTTGGGGGAACCTCCACACTGTTTTGCATAATGGCTCCACCATTTTGCATTCCCACTAACATTGTGCAAGTGTTCCAATTTCTCCACATCCTTACAAACAGTTATTGTTTTTTGGTGTTTTGATAATAGCCATCCTAACTTGGGTGAGATGATGTATCATTGTGGCTTTGATTTGCATTTCTCTGATAATTAGCAGTGTTGAGCGTCTTTTTATATATCTGTTGGCCATTTGTATGTCTTCTTTGGAGAAATGTCTATTTAAGTCTTTAGCATGTTTTTTAATCTGGCTACTAGCTTTTTTTTATTTTGCTACTGAGCTGTAGGAGTTTCTTATATTTTTTGGAGATTAAATCCTTACCAGATATATGATTTGCAAATATTTTGTAAGTTGGCTTTTCACTTTGTTGTTTGTTTCCTTTGCTGTGCAGAAGTGTTTTAGTTTGATATAATCCCACTTGTTTATTTTTGGTTTTGTTGCTTGTGCTTTCAGTGTCATATCCATGTCCTTTCAAAGTAAATCTTCACTCTACATGTATTTTGAACCACTATCAGATATTCTGAGGAGTTCGATAGTTTCCAGTTTGTGTTGGGGGTGGTGGGAAAAACTCTTCCTTTTCACTCATTACTGCCAAACAATTCTGTCGTAGGAAAAAATGACAAACATCTTCAAGCCACCTTTGCATGCTGCTCTTTGGAATGTTTAGGCAGGAGACTGACATGTGGCAGGCACAAAAGAGAGTAGAGACGTGAGTTTAGTATCTCAGTCATCTAGGGGTTAAATGTCACGACATTTGTCTCTGTCAAGAGCTTGAGCAAAATGCCTTTAAAATTCCCATTTCATGCTCATTCCAAATTCTGGTTAAACAAAGTGACCATAAAAAATTAAAATGAAACTATTATCAAGGGATCTATAGAGAATTAAACTAAGGCTTGGGAAGTATATTTAAAGAGAATATAATAAAAATGATTATTGCATCTGCATTTTGGGTCAGATAAAATATACAGTTAGCATTATGCTAACATCTGGTTTGTTGTACAAGTCCTGATTCTATAAGTATTTTTAAAGAATGTGTATTTTATATAAATACACAGAGGATATAAAGTTATTTAGAAAAACCATGTATAGAATATAATAAACATAACATATTTGACTTGGATTTATGCTTTCATGTTCTAGAATGAGAATGCCTTTTAATTTTTCCTTCTCATACTGCCTTTGTCTGGTTTTCTTATAAAGATTATTCTTGCCTCACAAAATTAATTGAGAAGCATTCCTTTTCTTTCTTTTTAAGAAACAACTTGTATGATATTAGGAATTATTGTTTTCTTAAATGTTCAAAAAAACACATTTGTGAGTCATCTCATTCTATTATCCTTTGAGGTATTATGACTACTTATTTTGTTTAGTGACAAAAGTTTTCTATTTCTTCTTGAATCAAAATTTTAATTCATATTTTCCTTTGAAACTTGCCATTTGACTTAAATTTTTAAATGTATTGCTCTAAAGTTGTTTATAGTATTATGTTATGTTCTTTAAATATTTTACCTACTTATAGCTTTGTTTTCATTATTTTTTAAATTGTCTTATCATTTTCTTAAAATTTTTTCAAGAGCTTTTCTATCATTTTATTTTTTTCAGAGGAAGCAGCTTCTCTTTTCATTAATTTTCTAAATTCTTTCTTTGTTTATGTCTTGTTAATTTCTAATCTTTACTTTTTTTCTTGTGCTTTCTTTGCATTTCTATTGTTTTTTTAATTGAATGAGTTGATTATTTAGCTTATTTATTTTCACTTTTTTATTTTGTATTATATGCATTTCTGGCATATATATCCTTCTAAGTGCAATAATAGCATTCCTTCAAAGTACAATCAAGCAGTATTCTATATGTTTTTATAGGAAGTGTTTTGTTGTTAAGTTAGAAGACATTCATAATTCTCACTATGATTTCATCTATGATCTATGAATTGGGGTATTATTTTCTTTTGGTTATGTATATAGACTTAATTTCATTGTGCTCAGAGAATGTTGTCTATGCAATTAATTCTTTAGGAGTTTTTAAAATTTGCTTTGTGGCTTATTCACGTTCAATTTGTATAAATGCTGCATGAGAGCTTGGAAAGAATATGTATTCTCAAGCCACTAAGTTTCGACAGGCATCATGCCTATTGACACAGCTTGTAAATTGGGTTGTTCAAACACTGTATATCCTCTCTCTTTTTTTTCTTTGTCTATTTGATACATCAGTGTCAGGAAGAAGTTTATTAAAATCTTCAATAATTGTAGATTTGTCAAATATTCCATGTAATGCTGTTAATTTTTGCTTTTGTGAAGTTGTGTTGTTACGTGCATACAAGCTAAAGATTTAATGACTTTCTTGTGAATTTCCCTTATATGATTAAGGAATAATATTTATACTACGTGGTTATTTCCCTCATCAATTTATTGTCTAATATTATTATTTCTGTTAAAATTTTCTTTAGGTTAGTATTTTTTTGGTATAGCTTTTTTTATTCCTGTACAAATATGCTTAAATTATATTTGTTTTGGACAGCATAATGATAGAATATAAATGAGACTACAAAATTAGCAAGCTCTCACTCCAACAGTGAGAAGGGGAAGTTTACAGATGAGCAAGAGAAGGAGGCTACAATCATCAGGTGGTAATGGATTAGAGTTGGGAGATGCCAGTATGAACTCATGTTTAGATCAATAATAAATACAGATGGTTACATATAGAAATATTTTTAGCATGTGTATATACAAGGGTTAGTATACATACTAACCCTGTGCTCTGTCAGCTGAGAGGGCCTAGAAGCAATGATACCCCAATAGCAATAAGCACATTTTGTACCCAGATCTTGGTTTCTAATTTCCATTCTCCAAAAAGGATTCAGAGTTCCTTGGAGAAATGGGACAGGAAATATACAAGATGAACCTGGAGCATACTGTGCTACCAGAAAATAGGGATTGCTAAAAATAATAACAATAAAAAATTTAAAACCCCACAATGATGGAGGTATGTCAAAAGAACACAGGAACCAACTGAAAGAGCCCCCAATGCCAAACCTAGAAGAATTTGAGCAACAAAATAGTGTTGGATTATAACCTGAAGTATAAATAAATATCCGTGAGTCCATACTGACATAAATAAATGATTAAATAAATTAATAAGTGAGGGAGCAGAGACAAATCTTCCAGGCAGAATTCCAAATAATTTATGCAGATACTCTCCTTGAAGGAGGTGGAGCATAACTCTCCACTCCTTGAGTGTGGGCTGTGCACAGTGACTTTCTTCCAAAGAGTACAGTGTGGAAAGGGGATGGGGTAGGAGGAGAATACTTTACAGCAGAGAAGCTTGACACCCTCAGTGAGGTAGAAAGTCTAGTCTACTGAATACCAACCTGCTCTTCTTGACAACCGAGTGCAGGCAAGTGCCTGCTGAGGTGAGTCCTTGCTCTAGCAGCAGTGATGTATAGCCAACAGACAGAAGACGCCCAGATATTTTCTAAGGCTTTAGCATGGGGAGGAAAGGAAGGAGGAGGGACTTAGGTTTTTTAAAGTAGTTTCAATCATTAAGACATACATTTAAAATAAAATAAGAAAAGGGGATTTAAAAAAAAAAAAAAACTGCCAGAACCTAGTCCTGTTTTTCACAGATCAGGAGACCATTACCACTGACTCTGATACTTGCATACTTGTTAAAACGTAGACGTTCTTTCCTTCAGCAGTTCCTTGCATGAGCACAGCCAGCATACCTCGGTCCTGGAGGCAGATGGGAGCTACAGACAGAACCCAGCCACGGTGCCCTCAGTTAGAGTCGAGAGCCATGGCTTCACAAACCATCTCATTTCAAAGTGAGCAGCAGCCAGGGTTTTGCAAAGCATTCAGGAAGAAAGTAGAAACTTCTAATGAAGTCAATATATGCTTAATCCCGTACATATTGGCTACATGTGAGACATGCATCTTTACCTAGAAAATAGAAATTAAGTTAGCACAGACTTAAAGTCAGACAGCCTTAAGTTCAAATGCTGGCTCCTCCAACTACAAGGTCACCTGGGATAAGTTGCATTATTAAGCAAACCAAGGTTCAGAAAGGTTAAGCAAACTGCGCAGATCACAGAGCTGAGCTGAACTTTGAATTCAAGTTGGACTCCATCCGTAGGCTCTTTCCACTCCTCAAAGCTGCCTTCCTGAGCAGAAAGTCCTGAGGACTGAGCTGTATCACCCCACATGGTTAATGGTTCAGCTGCTTGTCCGCAAGAATGCCCAGAGTGAGTAAAGAGGACCTCACCTTGTCACACTCCTTATCGATGAACTAAAGTGATTATTTCCTTACCTTAACAGGAGTGATTCTCTTTCATTTTGCAATGCATAATAGAACACTCAAGTCACGGGTTGAATGTATCACATTACTCATGTAAAAAAATAAAAGTAATAATGAAAGCTCAAGGCTACTGTCTAATTACAAAGGCTGAAATATTTTCTCTTTTGTTTTGGATTTTGCATTATTTTACTGCTTTGAACCCATTTGAGATTGGTTCTTGGTTGACTTTATTGGTTGACAATAGTATGTATGGTATCCCTGAGTGTATTTAAACTTCTAATTAGTGAACTGATTAGTAAGATCATGTTTTAGGTCATTTAACTATAACCTTCACATGAAAGGGAGCAAAAGATATAAGCTTTCTTAAAGTGAGGGAAAAAACCCTTTTATTCAAAATATTCTGTATAAGGTGAGCTGTAGAACAAGTAAACAATACAAAACAATATTATATTCCTACAGTGAGCCACAGAGTCAAAAGGACATTTACTTTCATAAGTGGAGAAAGCATACAATGGCTTATGAGGTGCTGGGTTGGATATCATTTTGCTTTCCCAGATCTTGCAACTGACAGTTATGTAAAGGATTATTTTTCCATTTAATCAGGGATCACAAGTACCTGCACACTCATGGGAATTCAGATGCTGTAGAGAAGTTTGGGATCAACACACTTAACCAAATAGAAGGTTCCATGTTTCCCCTCATGTGTTGTTGTTGATTGCCTGGAAAGCTAATATTTCCAGCCCATTTCCTTCAAACTCATTCCACACCAAGGTGTTATTTTGCATGGCCAGCACTCCTGTGTTACCCCTGGCACAGCTGTTGATTTTTCTATAATTAAAATCCTTGTGGGGAGAGCAGAAAGTTGGCCTTTTACATCATTTTCTCATTAGTTTGGTTTTTCATTCCTATTGGATCATTGTTTAGGCTTGTCACAGAGAAACTTTCATTAGAGTCTTTTGGCTGCAATATTGTTTTAACAGAGCAAATGGAATTCAGAAACCCAAACAAATATCTCTTCATCATTTTCGATGGTTAAAGGAAAGATGCTGCTAAAAAGAACAACCTTTAATGTGTGTTATTTCAGCTGTAATTAATATTTGATCTTCAAGTTTAGGTAAAGACTATATCATATTAGAAATATTCACAAATGTTAAGGCAAAAATATTAAGGAAGTCAGTTGAGTTTTCTACTAGGTATAGGATCTAAGAACCAGAAACTCAAGAATGTGGAAAATCCTCTGTGTTGTTGACTTTCTTTCATTAGTTATGAGTGTTAGCCTTGATTGCAGAGCCAAAGATACAACTGAAAATTGCTATTTGGGGGCCACTGCAATCCTTTTGATTTTTACTATTTTTGAACTTAGTCATCTCATCCCAAATTCTACTTACCAGGCTGTATTCGAATACCTGCATAGACATATACGTATATGTCTATAAAATAGAAATCTATACATCTACCTCTAAATTTTCCTCTTTTGTAGAGGCCCAGTTCTAACTCTGGCTAGATGTGGTATTGCTAAGTCCACGGAAGAGAGTAAAGATAGCGGCTTCCCCTCATAATTCTGCTCTGGACTGACCTTTATCACCAAGGTATTTAGGGAAGCCTGGTACGAGGCTTCCACACAGAGCTAGATTATACCAAGGAGCCATAAATAAACTCAAGGTTGCTGACACCATTGCAAACAGCAGGATCAAAAGAGGAAATTGCATTGAAACTTAACCTGATTTCAGATAAAAGAAAGCCTTAGCCTTCAATTTTTTTTCTTTTTGTTGACATTAGTTTTACTCAAGTTTCCTCTTCCACTGCCTTTGCCTACTTATGTAACAGAATGGAGTCCCTGGAAAACACAGCTATGGCAGGGTTTTGGAAAGTACACACACATTTTGAAATTGTAAAAATTCAATGACTTCCCTTTGACTACATCACAAAATCATCAGGGGAATTTATCACTTCGATAAAAGAATAAAAGGTGTGTGTTAATAATAGCCTATGCATCAAGAGCTGGCAAACCCTGCCCTATAAATGTATTATCCAAACATTACACTCTACCATGGGCCAACTAAAAATGACTGTTTGCAATAGAGGGTAAAATGCCCCTCTTTTGGGTCTGCTTAATGTTATGACTTGAGCTTCTGTGATTACTTTCTTTAACACGTGTCTGTTCTGAGAAGCTTATGTAATGGTCCTGCTGTTTCAGTCCTAACTTATTAAAAACATTCTGTGACCCTCCACATTTGCAATATAGATAACACGGGTGCCTTGAAACATGAGCTGTAAATTTGCAATGTTATGAAACAGATGGGCTGAAATGATGAGAAATGCACAATGTACTGTGTTAACAATTCAGAAACAGAATGGAAACAGTCTCATCCCTCCACACCTAGGAATTTCTGATAAATCATAAAACCACAGAGATACAGAATATTATAGATAATTAATCCTGAAAGAGCTCTTGCAGTTAATCCAGTCTAATATCTCACTTTAGAATTAAAGAGACAGACTCAGAGTGATGAAGCAGTTTGCTCAGTCACACAGCAAGTTACAAACGCTGTTCCTAGATTCCTACTCAGACTTTTTCCCAACATATTTTTGGTTTGACTCCTTCATTTACTGACACAATTTCAAAATTAGTCAGCATACTTTGAGCTGATAGTCATAATTAACTTTCAAAAGTATTTTCAATTGTCAAAACTTCATGCAAATATAAACTTCAGATTTAATGGTAAAAGTGATCGTCCAGAGTAAATACTTCTATTTCTCCACATTTTTCCAATTTGTAATAGCATTGATCATTAGAAATACTTACATAGAGCTTTACTTTGGAAATAACATTTACCAATTGGCAGTTACAACATTAAGATGAAAGATCAGCCTATAAATCAGTTCTCCTTTTAGCTGCACTTAACACAGTCCATGCCTAACCAAAGCCCATTTTCTTTCAGTAAACATGTCCTGACCAACTCTTACTTACTGAGGTGCTGAGGAGCAATAATCATTAATAACAACTGTGTGAAACTTACGAGGTACCTGTTGTTTGCAGGCCTCTGGATGGAACTAAAAACAGTGCTTTCCAGAGCTAAAGGCAATGAAGACTAATAAATGCCAGAGCTGGTGCAGAAACAGAAACTCTACATCCCTACATCCTTTAAAGTAAGAACAAGTCACAAACAACATAAAAAAAGAAGTGTGGCCTCAACAGAGGGTTCTGTTGATGGGTTCTGTCACATGTGAAATAACGCAGAGGCCTTCCAGAGTAGCCAGCCCTTGCAGAGCAGGATGAAGTCAGCACAAGTTTCCTCAGGGTGGGTGTGAGTTTCCTATGTTTCAAGTAGTATTGGCGGGAGCCATGAAATGGGCCAGTGCTACTTTCTTAAACCATCGCAGTCAGGTGTGCAACTGCAGGGTTTTGTTGCTTGCTTTGTTTGTTTTTCTCTCTCTAATATATAGATTTTGGGGATTTCAAATAAGAATAGTGGGCAAATCAGAATCCTAGCAAAATGCTAAAGGCATACGCTGCTCTAAGAGTATAAAAGATACCCATTTTTTTTTCTAAATGAAGATATAAATCTAACCTGAAAGGAGAAGTTGAGGGTAAGATGTTTTATTGCTCTTCTCTTGAATTCCAGAGCTTGATCATTAGAAGGGAAGCACTGGGGTCATAATTAATGCAACTTGGACCAAGAGAAAGCACAAGAATAAGTTCAACTAAGCAAACTTTTTAAAACTTCAACCACTGAAATATTCACTCTTCTATGGAAAAATAACACTGATGTCGTCTAACAATTTAACTATTACATTTTCATTTCCTACATCACCGGATGCTCTATTTTGGGGATCGATGGAAACTTATAAAGGGGCATAAACTGGAATGAGCGCTAAGCTAGTAGTGCTGAACTGGGAGTCAAAAACCAAGGAGACCGGCCCAGCTGTTGACCTTACTAGATATGAGGGAAAACCATTTAGCTTTTTGGGAGTTCCACTTTTGCAATTGTCAAATGAGGGATTGGGTTGGAGAATCCTAATATTTCTTCTAATAACAAGACTCTGTGATTCATAATGTAACTCAATGGACTCTACTTGGATGAGATCACTAAAGAATAATATTTTGTGAAAATGAAATGGCAGAACAAAAAAGCAACATTTTATGTATTTGACAATATTTAAATCAAGAGGATTTCATTATACCTTAAATTTAATAGACTATTTAGCAAACTAGGCAGAATTTAGAAGATTTTCAGCAGTGGTAAAAATCTCATTTTTTTAGATTATCAAAATTTTGTTTGAGCTTTATCCAAATATTCTTTCAAGTTTCCAATTTTGAACAGTAAGACAGATGTAGGCCATTTTAACGTCCAGTTTCTTCATCATGTAAAACTAAAGGTGCAATTTGACATTTAATTAGCTGTTAAGTAATTACAATAGAAAAGATTTCAATATGGCATCCTCCAGTACTTCTTATAGACACAGTTTGGAATAAAAATAATTTAATGATATTGTTCTTAACTTAGAAAAGCCCACAATAATATCTTACATATTTGTACAATGATTTACATTTTAGAGCATTCACACACTTATTTTACTGAATTGTCACAGTAACCCTGTTAATAGGGCTTTTATCCCTACCTTTTTGGTGAGTATACTAAAGTTCAGAAACATTGAGTGACTTCCTGAAAGTCACACAGTTTAGGACTGGGCCCACAATTCTATTGTCAAATCCAGGTCTGTTCCTCTTTAGTTCTTAATAGAGCACAATTAGGATGTGAGATTGGGATCTTTAGGACTTGAGATTCACAGGGCAGGGAGTCTTGTCTCTTTCTCACTCCTCCACTCGTACTGCCCAAGTGAGTTCCTAACTAGTAGGTATTCAGTAAGAGTTTGTTGAATGACTTATTGGTTCTTTTATTATTATGAACTCAGTACATCTTTGCCATAGATATTTTTTAAAACATAGGAGTTGGAAAAAGGTATCAATATCTAAACACTCAAACATTATCAGAATTACATTTTTGATAAATTTCCTTTCAATTCTCTTCTCTATGCATCTCTTTTCAAATTTTAGTTTTATATTTGTGATTATGATGACATATACTAGGCATATGTATGTGTTTATATATATGTACCCATACACACACACACCACACATACACATATATATACATGAAATGTTTTAAGTCTTTCTAGCAACTCTTTGAGTAACTTCACCATTCTTACTCCATGTGTTTTTAATGGGCTGATTTTTCTCCTTCAGGGGCATTTAACCCTAGCTGTGGTGATTGGTTCAATAACCATCTAGAACAACAAGAGTAATAGCTAATAATAATAGTTATTTACTTAGTGTTTACTATGTTCCAGGAACTCTAATAAACATGTATTAATAATTCACATGCATGATCTCATTTAATCTCTCCCAAGGTCCTATAAAATAGTAATTACTCTTACTTCCATTTTTAAAATGAAGAAACTGAAATATAGAAAATATAGTAACTTCCATGAATCACACAACCAGTAAGTGGTAGAGCCAGCATTTAAACTCGAGCACTCTGGCTACAGAGTGCCTGCCCGGCAATGTGGGAAGTGCCTGCCTGAGAGTGAGGCCTACCCAGAAAGAACGACAGCTGGGGATGGCTGAAGAAATGGGCTCTGCCAGCATTCTTTTACCCCAGATCCAACTATTCCTGAAGACATTTCTACTGCTAGATAGATTCACCCGTGTGAAATATACAGGGCTATTCATGATGGCTTCACTATTTTTACAGCAAAAGACTAGACACAGCCCAAATGTCTATCAATAGGAGACTAGGAAGAAAAAAAAAAAGTGAACTATTTGTACAATGGATCAATGTGGCCATTATAAAGAACGAGTCAACAAAATTCCTAGTGCAGTTATCAAAAGGGAGCTTCGTACTTTTAAGGTTATCTGGATGTTGTAGCACAGAATATTGAATTCTGCTGGATCACTGAACATTTTCCCTGGGAAATTAAACTAAAGACGAGTCACAAGCAACTCCCAATCTTAGATATACTTAATTATTACAAACTCTTTTGTCTTTTTGACCATGAATGTTCCAGGCAAGCAGTGGGATATTGACTCAACTACAAGGAAACAATCAGAAACCCATTGCTTCTTTCAGTCCACTGGCCATTGCATACATGCCCTGCGTAAAAACTGTAGTAGCAGAGCTTGTGAAAGCTTCAGCTGACATAGTTCTATTGTCTCCACAAATTTGATGATTTCCCGTAATGTGCAGGCTGTCAGGTGCTCCTCAGTTAGGTGCCTTATTTCCCATGAAATATTGTTATTTTCCCTTTCAAATATCTCCGTCCATTGCTATGACACCTGGAACCCAGCAACTCTCCTTTCTCTACTTAAGGAAGGAAAATGCCATAATTGTTTGACCTCTGTGGGAGAATTTTTTAAAAACTTTCTTAGATAATCCCAATTTAATTTTGTTTGTACCTAAAAATAAGAAGTGAAAAGTGTTAAGCAGGCTATGTTATCACAGATCTAAATTCACCACTAGAATATGAGCTTCTACCAAAAGTTAAATCAGCCAAATGGCTGAATTTATCACTCCTCTGAGACAGCCAAGTGAGAAGAATTAAAGAGCAAATATTTATACAGACAGTAAGTATGCCTGTAAGGTGGTCCATAACGTAGTAATGCTTTGGAATGAAGGAAGTGTCCTGATCTCTTCAGAAACTTGGAGAAAAATGCAAACAAATTAAACATTTAACCATAATAAAAGTGGAGACACATTTAAAGCATAACGATCCAGAATCCCTGGTAATGACCTAAATGACTACTATGCTAAACAAGCAGCATTAACTAAAATGATCGCACCCATAACCATTCAAACACAAAAGTCCCTGCAGAAACTCAAAGAAGCCATCACTAAATGCAAAGATAAGCCCCTGATTCAGAGAAAAAACATTGGAGGAGGTCAGAACGCACATTGCTTGAAGATAATTGTGCTATTCACAAACTGTTGTCTGGTCATACCAAATGATCTTCCGGAGTTTAGCAAAAATGCTTTATTATTTTACCCATGATAACGTACCTAAATTGGACATGATATTGAAACATCACTGACTGGGTAATTTTAAGAGTATTGCCAAGGGTGTTTCCAGTGTATGTCTTACCTGCCAACAACATAATACCAGCAAAACTGTAATGAAGGAACACGGACAGGAACCAAAGCCTTGAAGTCCTTTTGAATACCTCCAACTCCAACCACCCCCACAATTGGACAGTAAACATCTTTTAGTCATTGTTTGCTTATTCTCAGGATGGGTTGAGGCTTTTTCTTGCCAGAAAAGAAGGCTTTTATGGTAGTAAAAAAAATTGTTTGATTTTTTTTTTGTTTCTGATATGGGAAAATCTAACCTCCCATCTTTCCATTGACAGGGCACATATTTCACTGGGACTCATTAATAAGAGAACTTTAAATGGGAAAAGCAAAGCTTTGGCTTTTACTAACAAAAACTTCATCCTGAATCTTCAGGAAAAGTGGAGAAAATAAGTGGAATTCTAAAATGAAAATAAGCAAAGCTTCTAGAAGTCCTCACCTTTCCTTGGCCTGTGGTATTAAATGAGCATCAATGACAATGAAATCAACTTCTTCTGGGATTCATCAGCTTTCACACATCCCATATATTTAGGAATTTCAGCTTCAATCCATGTTGCAAGGTAATATAACCAAGTACTGCAATGGATTCATGCATATACCCTGTCTTATCATTAGCAAATACAAGCAACCTCCCCATAGCATCCTGCTAAACAGACCCTGAACAATCTAAAACCCAGAGATTTCGTCTTCTGAAAGACAACTGCCCTCAAACCTTGATAAAAAGACCTCCTCGGGAACTGTCAACAATAGTACCATGGTAAGCTCCTACACATTGATCCTTAGATCCATGTTCTCTAATTTAAAAAACATAAATCATCTTCCCTGGGCTTCTGTACATCCATTTTATCAGGAGACCTCAAGCCACGATTCTTAAGAATCCTCCAAAGACAGAGATATTCAGAGCAAGGTTGTTAACCAAAATCTTTAGATCAAAGATCTGATGAAAACACAAAGCAGAGAGCTACTGACTTGGGTTGAATGTCCCCCAAAATTTAATCCCCATTGTAACTGTTGAGGGTGGGAAATCCTATTATGGTAATTGAATGGTGGAGCCTCAAAGTGGTGATTAAGTTGATGGTTTAATGGTGGTTGTGGGCATGGTTCTGAGGGCTTTAAAAGGAGAATGCATGGGGAACTCTCTCTCTCTCTCTGCTCTGCCATTTTCTGCCCTGTGAGATCCCTGCATTGCTGTAAAGCCCCCACCAAAGAAGACCCTCACCAGATGTTTTCCCTGGACTTTGGACTTCTCAGCCTCTGAAACTGTAAGCAATAAATTTCATTTTCTTACAAAGTACCCAGTTCTAGGTATATTTTATTTATTTATATATTTATTTATTTTTATTTTATTTATTGAATCAAAATTGATTATATTTTGGTGGCCCAACATTGAGATATGTTGATCAAATCAATATTACTAGCATATATATTGTTACAAATCATAATTATTCTTTAGGCCCCTTGTCCAATCTCTCCCCACTTCCCACTCCCACCCCCTCCCCCCTCTAATTACCCTAGATTTCTTCTCTCCTTCTGAAAGAATAATGGTTACTCTGTTAATTTGTTGCCTAGATGATCTGTCCAATGCTGAGAGGTATGATAAGGTCCCCCAATATTATCATAAAGTAAATGCTTCTTCTGTCACTCTGAAATGGGCTTTGTGGAGAGAGACATCCTCTTCTTTTCTTTATCTCTGCTGGTGATTCTCCTTGTGTCAATGCACTCCAGTGGCTGGCAGACCATCTGCATGGTGGTTGTGGTGTCTAGTCACTTTCACAGCAGCCATCGTTATTGTGGTGTCTGTGGTGGGCCACCCACATGGAGGTGATGTTTTTGGCATGCTCCTTGGCGCCTGGTGGTGTACCTGGTTATGCAGTGTGTCTGGTCCTCTTGTCCATGCCTCGGGTCACTGGGCAGGTCCCAAGGTGCTGGCATGGTGTGCCTGGTTGTGGGAGGGGGTCCAGTCCCTGGCTCCATGCCTCAGGCCACCAGGTGGGGCCTGAGGCACTGGCATGGAGTTCCTGGTTGTGGGAAGAGGGTCTGGTCCCCAGATCCATGCCTCGGGTCCCCAGGTGGTCCCTGAGGCACTGGCACATTGTGCCTGGTTGTGGGAGGGAGGTCTGATCCCTGACTCCATGGCCTGGGCCCCGTGCTGGGCCCCAAGGTTCTGGTGGTGTGCCTGGATATAGGAGTGGGGTCTGGTCACCTTTTCAATGCCTCGGGTCTTGGGGCAGGCCCTGAGGTTCGCCTGGTTGTTTGTGGGAGGTAGTTCCAGTCCCCATATCCATGTCTCAGGTCCCCGGGTGGGCTCCAAGGCACTGGCTCGGTGTGCCTGGATGTGGGAGTGGGGTCCATCCTGGGCTCCAAGCCTCCGGTTTCCAGGCAGGCCCCAAGGTGCTGGTGGTATGCCTGAGCCAGAACTAATTTTTTGTCCTTTGCTTACTTCTAAAATGGGGGAACTTCTTGTGGGGACCAGTACTTGAGCTATGTGGTTGAGTAAATTGCTGTTTTGCTGCTGTTTCCCTAGGGAAGGCTTTTTGTGCAGCTCAGGCTTTAATGGTTGACCTTATATGTACTTCCGGCTCTCCAGAGACCAGGTGGATCTGTGTTGTATAGAAACTCTGATCTGGGCCTGAGTTTTTTCTCAAACTTCACCCCATGCAATTCTGCATTCCTGACCAGTCTCCTCTGAGTGGTCCTGTGCTGATTGGGGGCAGATTGACTGTCCTTGCTGTGCCCCAGTGTTCTCCCGGTGGGCCTGTCTCCCCCACCACCTGTGCTCCAAACACTTCCCATGGGACAGAGGTGTTGGTCCCTTGCATTGACTCACTGCCCTCTGGGTGGCTCCCCTTTTTCAGCTGTTCTGGCTCCTCACTCCTGCGTGGGTCCACGGGAACCCCATTAGTGGTCTTGCTGTGCTGGGGGCCACCAAGGCTGTCTTCTCCCCTGCCACCTCCAAGTAATTCCATCTAAAAGGCACAGCTGTGGCTTTTGCCAGCTCCTGCCCCATGCGTTCAGCAGTTGCGGCCTTAAAGCAGCCACAGCATGAAATGCTCTGAGCAGTTTTTTCTTTCTCTCATCGTGGCTTCTCCCTCCTTCATGAACTCCATAAGTCTCTCTTCCTCTTCCCCTGAGCTCAGGCGGTCCCAGCTTGACTGACCTTACATTTTTATAGTTGTAAACTGGTTGATTTGTGAGAGAGAGTGACTCTAGGAGCCGTCTGTTCTGCCATCTTGACTGGAACTCCTAGGTATTTTGTTATAAGCAATAGAAATGGACTAATACAGCTACCATCTAAGACAATACAACAAGATTATTTTTCTAATATCATTGTTATCCTATTTATTCTTTCTTTATTGTTAGTCTTACTTATTGTACTTTGGTGACTCTTGGAAATTGCCCAAAAAGGTTTATCAATATGTTTTTGTATTTATTAATAATTTTTAGAAGGCTAACCTCCCATAGCCTTTCTCTACTACCAGAGGAAAGAGAATCTAATGGATTAGTGGATTTGTCATGGCCCCACCTGATCTTGCTGACAACAATTTAATAGCTATTCATTTGAGACATCAGAAGGCATATTTACTTTCACTGGTCCCTTCAAGTACATGAATTTTCCGCACATTATCAAGCCAATCTTCAGCCTTAGGGAATTTGGACCCTGGTTACAATTCAACAAACACTTCTACTGAAATCTATATAGCCCTGTCAGAGGCATTGACCTCACCAGGATCAAAAACGGATATTCGGTCTAAACTTTCTGGCTGCTGTAGCCAGTCTGTTACTTGCCCCTCCTCCCCCCCAGATTCTCCAGTCTGCTTTGGAGGAACTATTCAATTCCACTTAAGAAATCTGCCAGCCAGTGCAGAGGACCAATAATCTACTCTCTTATTATGATAATCCGTGCCCTACTAAGATACTACTTTTCATGCGGACACCAGACTTTTAATGACTTAACATCTTGCATACACACACACACACACACACACACACACACACACACACACACACACACACACACACACACACACACACATATACACACACACACACACGTATGTGTATATATATGTATGTATAGTGTAATAGATACAGACTTTCAGAGAAGAATGCCTAGAAACCTCCAAAATGCGTAAAAAAAGGACTTCTTAGGAGGTCATGAAGGGGGCCGAGCCCGTGGCGCACTCGGGAGAGTGCCGCGCTGGGAGCTCAGCGACGCTCCCGCCGCGGGTTCGGATCCTATATAGGGATGGCCGGTGCACTCACTGGCTGGGTGCCGGTCACGAAAAAGCCAAAAAAAAAAAAAAAAAAAAAAGAGGTCATGAAGGGACATCTGATTCCCACTCCATGTGTAGTGTGCATAGACTGTTATTACAATAGTGAGCAGAGCTGAATTAGAAAAAAAATAGATGAAATTTGTCTCTAACGCAGAAAGAAGTTATCTGTGACACTGCAAATGCTCTTGAGGTCCTGCCCAGGTAATTTAAATTTGTTAGCAAGGATTATCATGGATAAGCATATAGCCCTCGATTTGTCCTGGCTAGAAGGGGGCAGTATGTACCTTAGCTAACACTTTCTGTTGCACCTGTATAAATATCATTCACTGGTCAGGTAGAAAAACCTGTGACTAGAATTAAGGAAAATTCCACCTCTCTTTCTAAAACAGACCCAGCTATATTTATGGTCCTGTTTTCATGGCCTGGATGTATTAATCTAGTTTCCTGACGTCTCAGAATTTATAATAATAATAATCATTTTTCGTCTGGTAATAGTGTGTATTGCAGTTAGCTGATGTAACCTGTTCTGAACCTTAAAGGCTACTACTGGATAACCATTTTAGCATCAAATGATTCAACAGCTCATTCTACAACAAAGGGAATGAAAGGAATCACCTTATTCTGTGAAAGAAATACACACAAGGGACTTTTTCTTACCGTTTTTTAATAGTTATCTTTAATTCCTTAATGAAGAGTAACTAAAGTTGTACTTTGGAATTCATTGTCTATCCTTAAACTAAAAGTTTTTATACTTTTAAAACTGGTCACAGTAAGAAATATGTTTACGTTGTAACCCAGTATACATATGCATATTTGTAAAATGAAAAGACATCCTAGGAAACAATATTTATCCTTATTACACATGATGCATTATGATATTTGCTATTTATTCTATTTTAAAATTATATCTCATTTATTTTGAAAATGCTGGATGCAACACAGTAAATTGATGCCCCATTATTGGGTTATAACCCAACATTTGAACAATGGTATAGTATCCCATGTGACATTTTAGTCATATATATTAAGCTGTGCAAAATATTTGCTTTTTAAAAAATTTTTCTACAATTTCTTCTCTACTTCATACTGCCATTCATTCTGATGACAGATCGTATGATCAAAGAATCCCAGTTCTTCTCAGTCACTCAAGGTTTAGACTGAGTTGCCTTCTCCCTTGGGAAACAGCTATTACAAGTATTCTGACACAATGTCATGGCTCAGAGGCAGGCATTTACAGTCCATAATGAACTCATCTCACGGAGACCATGTCATGTCTATAGCTCAGGAGCATCACCTCTCTTCACTGAACATAGAACTGAGATATCAAGTGTCCCTACCTCCTTTCACCTGTACAAGATGTCCATTCTCTTCTGTTTCTGCAGCCAGTTTTACCGACGTCTTCTGTGCTAGTTCAAGGAAAAGTCTGAAGCAGCTTCTCAAGCCCAAAGTTCCCATAGGACACCAGTTTCATCTATTCTCAGATACTCAACATTTTATTGATTTTATTGCCCTAACTCCCAACACTAACTTGGGGTGGGTTAGCTCATGCTGAGACCTTTATCAAAGACTAACTCTCTTGCTTTATTTCCCATTTCTTCTTTTTTCATACCAGCACCAGGGATATTTTTATTTCATTTCTACTCATAAAATTACCTTACGTCATCATATAGTCTTCCAAATATACAATTTATGGCATGAACTTTCAGCCATTTATTCTCGAAGTCCAGGCCTTTCACACGAAGAAACATTTTCTTTCAAGCTGTTATCTCAGCTCAGAGTTTTAAAAGTCTATTTAGAATTTAAGAGCTCAGGGCTGCCTTTTGTTTATTTGTTTACTTTCTGTCTTGTTATAACTAACTTTTCCTGTAGTAATAGCTTTCTCAGCCTTACATCCTAAGACAGGGAAACATATAGTATGATGAAATACCTGAAACAAATAATATGATGTCAATTTTAAAATACAGGCCCATCATCTATATTGTGCAAGCCCATTTACAATAGTAACCAAAGAAAAAAATACCTAGAAATAAATTTAACTAAAGAGGTGAAAGATCTCTACAACAAAAACTACAACCACTGCTGAGACAAAAAGGACACAAAAAGATGGAAAGACATTCCATGCTCTTGGATTGGAAGAATTAACATTGTGAAAATGTCCATACTACCCAAAGCAATCTACAGATTCAATGCAATCCCCGTCAAAATACCAATGACATTCTTCACAGAAATAGAAAAAAAAAACAATACTAACATTCATTTGGAACAACAAAAGACCCTGAAGCCAAAGCAATACTGAGCAAAAATAAATAAATTAATTAATTAATAAAGCTGGAAGCATTACACTATCTGACTTCAAATTATACTACAAAGCTATAGTAACCCAAACAGCATGATACTGGCATAAATAGAGATGCTCAGACCAATGCAACAGAATAGAGAACCCAGAAATCAACCCACATACTTTGACAAAAGCAACAAGAATATACATTGGGGAAAAGACTACCTCTTCAATAAATGGTGCTGGGAAAACTGGACATCCATATGTAGAAGAATGAAACTATATACCAAATCTCTCATGGCTTCTCTCACCATATACCAAAATCAACTCAAAATGAATTAAAGACTTAAATATAAGACCTGAAACTATAAAACTCCTAAAGGAAAATGAAGAGAAAACACTTCAGGAAGTAGGACTGGGCATAGACTTTATGAATATGACCCTAAAAGCCCAAGTAACAAAAGAAAAAATAAACAAATGGGATTATATCAAACTAAAAACCTTCTGCGCATTAAAAGAAACAATTAACAGAATGAAATGACAACCTACAGAATGGGAGAAAATATATGTAAACTATGCATCTGACAGGGGATTAATATCCAGAATATACAAGGAACTCAAGCAAATACACAGCAAAAAAACAAAAACAAAAACAAATAACCCAATTAAAAACGGGCAAAGAAGCTGAATAGGCATTTTTCAAAGGAAGATACACACATGGCCAACAGATACATGAAAAAATGCCCAGCATCATTGAGCATCAGGGAAATGCTAATCAAAAACACTTTAAGATATCATCTCACCCTCATTAGACTAGCGATTATCAAAAAGACAGAAAATAGCAAATGCTGGTGAGAATGTGGAGAAAGTGGAACTCTTCTACACTGTTGTTGGGACTGTAAATTAGTGCAGCCATTATGGAAAACAGTCTGGAGGTTTCTCAAACAACTACAGATAAACTGCCATACTGCAAGATGGCATACAGACAGAACTGCCATCTTGCAATCCCACTGCTGGGTATTTACCCAAAGAAATGGAAATCATCATGTTAAAGGGATACCTTCACTCCCATGTTTATTGTAGCTCTATTTACAATAGCCGAGAGTTGGTACCAACCTGAATGTCCATTGTCAGACAACTGGATGAGGATAATGTGTTGTATACACACAATGGAATACTACTCTGCCATAAAAAAGAATGGGATTCTGCCATTCATAGCAACATGGATGAACTTAGAGAAAATTATGTTAAGTGAAATAAGCCAGGCACAGAAAAAGAAATACCACATGTCCTCACTCATAAGTGGGAGCTAAAAAAAGAAAGAAAGAAAGAAAGAAAGAAAGAAAGAAAGATACAACAATCACAATAATTGATTGAACTTTCAAAAGGAGAGAACAGAACTGAGGTGGGAAAGGGGGAGGGGATAGGGGTTAGCGAGAAATTGGTAAAGGGCCACAAAAAATGATTACATTGTGTGATGTTGAATGTACCAACTCTCCTTATTTGAGCATTATATATTGCATGCAGGTATTGACAATCAATACTGTACCTCACAGATATGTACAATCATTATGTTTCAATTTTAAAAATTTTAGTAGAAATAAAAATTTGTAAGAAAAAATTTGATGTTTAAAGATGTTAAGTATGACCAAAGGTCACACAATGAATAGTGACCCTGCACTGCATGAGATTTCCACTACATCACAGTGATTTTGAGGGTGCTCAGACAAGTGAGCCTCCTTGATATCTGGAAATTAAAAAATGTAGAGCCCGTGTGTGATAACAACTGGAAGGGAGAGAAATGTTATTTGAAAATACAATACCGTCAGTGTGGTAGTCAAGATGGAAAACTCAGAAAAATGTGCTTAGATATGAAGACACACTAACAGTAACTCCAAGGGTTCCCTATTGTCTCAAAGGAGATAATAGATGAGAAGAGTGTAAATGGCAAACTGAGCAAAGTTGACAAGAGTGTATTGGCTGTTTTTCTCTTAACGGTTTGTAGAGAAATCCTTTACTACCCTGAGGTCACGAAGATATTCTCACTTTGAAAATGTTTTAAATTACAGTAAAATGCACCCACGTAAAGCCATGAGTTTTGACAAGGTTATGTACCCACGCAGCCACCACCAAAATCAGATATAGAACATTTTCATCACTCCAGTAAGTTCCTTTTCTCTTTCCCTGTTTCGGGCAACAACTGGTTGCTTTCCTTCCCTATAGATTAGATTTCTCATTTCTAAAATTTCTTATAAATGAAGTCATACAGTACATACTCTTTTGTTTCAGGCTCTTTTGCTCAGGATCAGGTTTTTGAGACCCATCCATGTTATTGAATTTATCAGTACATTGTTCCTTTTTTAATACTGAGTAGTAATCCACTGTATTAACATGCCAGAAATGTACTCACCTGTTGATGGAAATTTGGGTTGTTCCCAGTTTATTTCTATTATGAATAAGGCTGCTATGAACAATTCATGTTTATGATGTTTTGTGGACACACGTCTTAATTCTTCTTGGGTAAAGACCTAGAAGTAGAATTGCTAGACCATGGGGTAGACATATGTTTAACTTCATAAGGAACTGCCAAAAAGTTGTCTGAAGTGGTTGTATCATTTTACACAAACACCAGAAATGTATAAGGACCAGTTTCTCTATATACCAATTGAGATTATTGTATATATGTTAACCGTTTACTGGGTAGTGGTACCTCATCTGAACAACTTTTTTGTGCTAATCGTCTGGTCATATATCTTCTTTTGTGAAGTGTCTGTACAAAACCCTGGCCTATTTTTTTTATTAGGTTGGTTGTCTTCTTATAATATAAATATAAACATAATATAATATATTAAGCATATTATATTATTCTTATATAACATACACAGTCAGCCTTCTATGTCTGTGGGTTCTGCATCCATGGATTAAACCAACTGCTGATCAAAAATATTTGAAAAAAATTGCTTCTGTACTAAACATGTACAGACTTTTTTCTGTCATTATTCGCTAAAAGATACAGTATAACAACTATTTACAACTAAATAGTTGTTTTACTACAGTAAAACAACTATTTAATCTAGAGGCAATTTAAAGTATACCAGAGGATGAATATAGGTTACATGCAAATACTATGCCATTTTATATCAGTGATAGGATCATCTGAGGATTTTGCTTTTGGTGGAAGATCCTGAAACCAAACCGCCACAGATACCAAGGAATGATTGTATATCCTCTGTCAGACCTAGGTATTGGGAATATTTTCTCTCAATATGTGCCTTGTATTTCAACTTTTTTTTTTAACATTTACTTGTACATTTTTGTGGGGTACAATGTGTTGTTTCAATACATAGATGTATTTCCATCTTCTTAATGGTGTCTGTGGTGGCTTTAAAATACACGCACAAATTTTATGACATTCTTTCCTTCAAGAGATGTTGCCTAATCCCCTCCCCTTGAGTTTCAGCTGTACTTGATGATTCACTTTTCATGAATAGGAAAAAAAGTGAAAGTGATAGTATGCAACTTTGGAGACTAGATTACTCACACACACCCCACCCCCTTATCAGTGGGGGTTTCTCTCTTCCCTACCATCCTTCCTGAGCAAATGCTTATTGCAGAGTAACTTAACTGCAGGCCACTTTTGGCTACTGATCTGGAAAATGCTTTTTCTCTGTCCAAGTGAGTAGAGAACACTAGAACTTTTCTTTCCCAAAAGAGACAATAGTATATCTTCCCTATCTTATCTCAAGGGCTAAGTCTACTCTATGGATAGTTGTGATAATTTGGTGTATAGAGACTCTGGCCATCTTACTAGTCTCTGTCTCTCCCTTCCATACACATTTATTGAGTGCCTATTATGTGCCAGCAAAATTCTAAGCACTTGGGATATTCATCAAAAATAAAACATTAAAATCTGTTCCTCCACATTAAAATTGTGACCACATTTTAATGGAATCACCAATCTCACAGGACATCCATAGTAATAGACCATTATGAGCAGGAAGTAGCAGATACTCTAAAAACCTTAGTAAAACAGTTATTTGCCAGAAAGAGACGTAACCTGGGAAAATTCAGAGTCCTTCTAACCAATGATGTTTTGTGGAGTCTGGGACATGACAGATTATGACCTCCAAAATGAAACATAAATTGCTGCACTTTGTCCCACTCCCCACCTCCACCAATAAGAAGAGTCATGAGGCTTGAGGCCTTTATGAAGGATTTGGATTTTGAAAGTAACATACATCACATTTCTGGTATGTGCATGTTTGTATATGTGTGTATGTGTGTGTGTGTAATGTTTCTTTCTACCAGATAAACCATAAAGGTGCCAGCTTTGATTGACTCTGAGCAAGAGAAGTCTTTCCAGCTGGTTCAGTGTAAGCATTTTCCAAATCAATGGCTGCATACCATATGCTAGGGGCGATGTTGATTTGCTCTTGTAAATATAGCACATCTGGACCAGCCATTACGATCTGAGTCACCACCTTATTAATTTCAGAAAAATTCCCTTTTATTCTCCAAGACCAAAAACTGAGTTAGAAGTGAATATGGTAATAAATAACACCTTTGCTTCTTTTGTATGTTTGAGGATGACACTAATGTCTGTAATTCCCCTAGAAAAGAAATATAGCTTTTGGTTAAATCTTTTGATATGGAAGTGTACTTCCAAATGCTTCCTCTTGGCACTTCATCAAAATAGCCCTTACTCCATAAGTTTGTGAGCCAATGTATATATTCTGCCAATTGCCAAATATTTCTATTTAAAAATACATTCATAAACAGGGGGAAATAACAAGGGTATGTTTGTGGAGCCACTGTGTCTACAATGAGACAGCCTCAAGCCAAAACTCTTTTATCACCTGAATGCCATAAGCCCCAACTGTAACTGGCAGAACGCAGTGATATTTAAGTGCCAAGGCTTAGCATCAGGGTAGAGCCTAGTAAGCGCTGAAAAGTCTAGGTACACAGTTACTTCAATAAATGGTCACAGGTCCCTTTAGTGAAGTGCAGCATAAATATCTACAAAACAGACTTTAGGTCTTCTCACAGTTCTCTTCATCAAATGCACTCTTCATTAATGGGCCTCTGGAGATTGAATAAGAAACCATGACTCTCCATTGTGATAAGTCAAGTCAGGCTTCTGTGTTTGCTAGTTCTAGACTATTTTAGAACCTTAGTCAGTTGCCCTTCTATTTCAGTTTGAGGATTCCCATTTATTCAGTATCCATTGCTAAAGTTCTCTGCAGATCAAGCCCTTGTAATTACCACTCCCAATCTGCTGCCTATTAAGGTAACCATGCGTACGTTAGCTCTGATGATTGAGAGCAGCCATTCAGCCTCTGCCACCATGACCTGCATTGGAACCATTTCAGTAGCAACATTTTCTACCTTCATCCCTAGGAAAAGGAAAAAGGAGGCTCCTCTTCTTTTGACAAGTAAGTTTCAGGGGAGTCTGGGCTCAGGGTGCTAAATTAACCTAAGTCTTTCCAAATGTCCCCATTCCAATTCTCAGTCCCTCTCTTTCCCAACCAAGATTTAAAATTTTATATGAGATCGGGAAAGACTGTAATTCAACTTACATTGTGTGGTTGGACTCTGTATCTGATTTCCTGTTGTAGCAGAACCAAAGCATCAAGAAATAGTATATTTTTTTAAGGCACACAGAGAAGGTCACTGGCTCTCTGCCCTTAATTGAACTAAGAACTGAAAATCCTGAGCCTAGAAAATATAGAAAACACTAAAACTGCAGATTATACATAAGAGGTGTTGCCACAGATAGAGGCAGGGAAACTTTAAGTCAGAAGAACTGAGTTCTGGGAAGCAAGTGGGGACAGATTTCACAGATATCTAGAAGATAATTCACTTCAAAAAGACAGCATCATCATGAGAGGGAGTAGCAGAGAGGTGGGCTGAGACCAAAGAAGGCTCAAAGCTGAAAAGGGGCTAGTATGCTGAGAGGGGCAGAGGAAAAAAAAAAAAACAGGGAGAAAAGTAGCCAAGGGAGTCTAAAGGTGGCAAACCTTTAAATGATCTAACAAAATACAGCTCTGAGAGTGTGTGCATCACCCTGGAAGGCAAGGTGATGGCTCTTGTTGGTGATCAAGAGGAGGCCTCTGGGGTGAGGAGAGGGGGGGATTTGCACTGGGCTGGTGGCAAAATTCCACCTGAATCATACACTGGCATTTCTCTGGCAGCCAGAGAAAGTGATTACACAGCAGGATCACATAAAAAAGAAACAATCTGTCACTGGCACAGTGATTTTTAACTGGGGGCGATCATATCTACCAGGGGACATTTGGCAATGTCGGGAGACATTTTGGTTGTCACAACTGGAAAACATCCTACAATGCACAGGACAGCCCCTGCAACAAAGAATTATCCAGTGCTAAATGTCAATAGTACCAATGTTGGGAAACATTGCTCTAGCAGCAGAAAAGAAAACCCTTGAGCTGTGGGTTTTAGAACGCTACTTTGGTTCCTCTCTTCCTCCACTGGAATCTTCTGCTAATGGTCCAGGAAAATCAAACTTATTCAAATATGACAAAAAAAAAAAAAAAAAAAGGAATAAGCACAGAGTCATTCAAAGAGACTATAAAGAAAAACGTGGGGAAAATGTGGCTCAGTTTTCCCATAGATGATAAAAAGTCACTAAAAAAATATTTTCATGAAGGATATGAAAAATTTAGCCCATCTATCCTACAGAAATTTTGAAAATTCATGGAAGACCACAGAACATAAGTACAATAACTCAGGGAGGAGATGGAAAGATAAAGGGAGATGACCATATAATCAGAAATTTGAAGTGGACCTAGAGATTACGGACACTTTTGAACATGCAGGAGTTCAAGAACCCACTAGAATAACAACAAAAAAAACTTTCTAAGAGTTAGAACTATTTTTTTTTAAAGCAAACACATAGTGAAAACATTTGTGAAACATTTACAGATAAAGAAAATAATACGAAGGACCAGATACAAGAACAAACCTATAAATAAATATAAGTAGATTAGTCCCACTTACTATTAAAAAGGATTTTCAAATTGATTCACAAAAGTGATTCAGCAAAGCTAAACATAAAAAAAACCCAACAAAAAACAAAAAACTCAGCAAAGGAAAACAGAAAAATAAAAAGAAAAATAGGAGTTAGATTTTACTTATAGAAGTTAGTACTGAAGCCGAATAGCATTAAACAAGATAAATATTGCCAATTTATAATGTCAAAGAGTAAAATTAACAATAAAGACATAAGTGATATTTTTGCACCAAATACCAATGAAGCAACTTCTGTAAACTGTAAGTTACATGACATAGAATAGGAAATAGAAGCCAATTCCCCACTTTCTGTTCATGATAGATTGTGAGTGTTGGCATTAGCTATTAATGGAAGGATGTTTAAAATAGAGAATTGGGTACATGCAATATTATTGGAAAGCCTGCAGGAGTAGAAATCAGATGCCATTGCTGCATTATTTACTCATAGTCACATTACTATTGCCCCCTACTGCTGGCTCTCCCACCCTGAAACACTGAGTCTAGCTACCACAAAGACTCTGATCTGCTGATCAGAGGCCACACCAAGAGGAAGATGACCCCTGTCTCACTTCTGCCTTCAAAGATTCATGCGGCTGCATTTCACTGGTCAAGCCTAATTCATATCTAGAACACAGGTTCCAAAGGAGTGTGAAAGATACAATTTTTAGTTTTACAACCTCTCTAAATATAATTGAGGACAAAATGGGAATGGTAAAAGTAAATCTAAGTATTTACCAAAAGACCAAATAGAAAAGAAAATTGATATGGAGGACCTAAACGTCATCATCAATAAGGTAGATTTAATAGAGTCTATACCTGGAAAGAGAGAATACATATTTTTAAGTCTTAACGATACAGTTGTAAAAACTGACCATGATGGGAAGGGAGGTCGGGGATAATTGGATAGACAACACGAGGTATAATCACAATTTGTGGTAATGGGCATGCTGCCAGTATGGATCTGGCCATCACATCTTAGGCACAAGTGGTGATAATTTGCTTTGTACCCCATGAATATTCACAACCAATAAAAAAAAACAACTGACCGTGTGATAGGCCACAAAACATAACTTCCAAAAAGTTGACATATTTGAGACAACACTCTTTGATCACAATGTAATGGCATTGAAATAAATCATTAAATCAGAAAATAAGTACCATTCTCTTAACTCTTGAAACAAAAGGAAGATACAAACCAAAAATGTACACTTTCTAGAAAATGAAAAGGGTGAAAATAGAATATACATTAGAATTTGTAGCATATAGTTAAAACTGTGCTCAGAGAAAAATTAAAATCCTTAAATATTTATATCAATATAAAAAATAAATAATGAAAGTAAGTGACAAAGAATTTAGCTTAAAAGTAAAGTAAGAAACAGTTAAAAGCAGAAGTAAAAATTATGAAGAGAAAGAAGAGACTGAGGTGGAAAACAAAGCAAAACAAATGTAGAAAAATAAATATATTCCAAGCTAGTTCTTAAAAAATGTGAATAAAATAGATACATTGCTAATTAACCTAATTAAGAAAATCACAAATCCAACAATATAAGAATTATCAACAAAGAAATAAATGCAGAAATGGAGAGAAAAAAATTGTTATTGATTATATATATTTGTGGGGTACAGAATTGAATATAATACATGTGTATAATATGTTGTGATCAAATCAGGACAATTAGTACGTTAATGTTTACAAAACAGAATCAATCTTTGTGATTCTTAATTAGTATCTTACCAACCCCCCCCCATTTCCCACCTCTAATAACCACAGTTCTGTTCTCTTTTTTTGTGTGAAAGTTTAGTGTATTACTGTGATTCTTTCTTCCTTTTCTTTCTCCCTCCCTCCCTTTTCTTTTCTCCTTCCTTCCTTCCTTCCTTCCTTCCTTCCTTCCTTCCTTCCTTCCTTCCTTCCTTCCTTCCTTCCTTCCTTCCTTCTTTCCTTCCTTCCTTCCTTCCCTTTCTTTTCTTTCTTTTAGTTTCCATTTATGAGTGAGGCTATGCAGTGTTTAACATAACTTTCTCTAAGTTTGTCCATGTTGTTGTGAATGGCAGAATTTCATTTTTTTTTATGGTTGAGTAGTATTTCATTGAGTATATATGCCATATTTTCCTTATCTAGTAATCTGTCAGTGGATATTTAGCTTGATTTCAACTTCTGGTTGTTGCAAATAGAGCTGAAATAAACATGGGAGTACAGTTATTCCTTCGACATGATGATTTCCATTCCTTTGGGTAAATACCCAGCAATTGTCATATGGCAGTTCTATCTGTAGTTATTTGAGAAACCTCCATATTGTTTTTCATAATAGCTGCCTAATTTACAGTCCCATCAACAGTGTAGGAGAGTTGCCCTTTCTCCACATCCTTGTCAGCATTTATTATTCTCTGTCTTTTTGGTAATAACCAGTCTGACTGGGGAGAGATGATATCTCAGTGTGGTTTTGATTGGCATTTTCCCGACGCTGAGTGAGGTTGAACAGTTTTTCATATGTCTGTTGGTTGTTTGTATATCTTCCTTTCAGAAATGTCTATTCAGCTCCTTTGCCCATTTTTTAATTGGGTTTCTTGTTTTCTTACTGTTGAGTTGTTTGAGTTCTTTGTATATTCTGGATATTAATCCCTTGTCAAATGCATAGTTTGCAAATATTGTCTTCCATTCTGTAGGTTGTCTTTTCACTCTGTTAATTATTTCTTTTGCTGTGCAGAAGCTTTTTAGTTTGACATAATTCCATTTGTTTATTTTTTTTTTCTGTTGCTTGTGCTTTTTCAAATCCATAAAATCTTTGCCCTGTCCTACTACTGAAGTGTTTCCTTTAAGTTTTCTTTTAGGAGTTTTATAGTTTCAGATCTTATATTTAAGTCTTTAATTCTCTTTGAGTAGATTTTGGTTTATGGTGAGAGGTATGGCTCTAATTTCATTTTTGTACATATGGATGTCCAGTTTTCTCAGCACCATTTAGTGAAGAGGTAGCCTTTTCCCTAATGTATGTTCTTGTTACCTTTGTCAAAGATCAGTTGGCTGTAAGTATGTGGGTTGATTTCTGGGTTCTCTGTTCTGTTCCATCAGTCTGAATGTCTGTTTTCATGTCAGTACCATGCTGTTTGGGTTACTATAGCTTTGTAGTATAGTTTGAAGCCAGGGAGTGTTATGCCTCTGGCTTTATTTTTTTTCTCAATATTACTTTGGCTATTTGAGGTCCTTTGTTATTCCATACAAATGTTAGGATTGATTTATCTATTTCTGTGAAGAATGTTACTGATATTTTGACAGGGATTGCATTGAACATGTAGATTGCTTTGGTTAGTATGGACATTGTCACAATGTTAATTCTTCCAATCCAAGAGCATGGAATGTCTTTCCATCTTTTTGTGTCCTCTTTAAATTCTTTCAGCAGTAATTTGTGGTTCTCTTTGTAGAGATCTTTCATCTCCTTGGTTAAATTGATTCCTAGGCTTTTTTTTTTTTTTGAGACTATTTAAATGGGCTTGCTTTCTTGATTTCTTTTTCTGCTAGTTAGTTGTTGTAATATAAAAATGCTACTTATTTTTGCATGTTGACTTTATATCCTGCAACTTTACCTGAAATCATTTATCAGCTCTAGGAGTTTTTTTTGTAGGATCTATAGGTTTTTCTATTTATAGGATCATGTCATCTGCAAACAGGGACAGTTTGACTTTTTTCCAATCTGGATGCCCTTTATTTCTTTCTCCTGTCTGATTGCTCTGGCTAGTACTTCCAAAACTATGTTAATACTATTTGCAGTGCTGCTAATGGTCATCCTTGTCTTGTTCCTGTCACATTCAGCATGATATTGGCAGTGGATTTGTCACACATGGTTTTTATTGTGGTGAGACACTTTCCTTTTATACCTAATTTGCTAAGAGTCTTTATCCTGAAGATATGCTGAATTTTGTCAAATGCTTTTTCTGCATCTATTGAAATAATCATATGGTTTTTTCCTTGATTTGGTTGATGTGGTGTATCACATTTATCAATCTGGCATATGTTGAACCATCCTTGCGTCTCTGAGATGAATCCCACTTGCTCATGGTGTATAATTTTTTTGATGTGTTGCTATATTCTGATTGCTAATATTTTGTTGAGGATTTTTGTATCTATGTTCATCAAAGACATTGGCCTGTAGTTTTCTTTTTTTCTTTGTCTGGTTTTGGTATCAGGGTAATGCTGGCCTCATAGAATGAGTTTGGGAGAATGGCTTCTGTTTCAATTTTTTGGAATAGTTTGAAGAGAATTGGTATTTAATTCCTCTTTAAGGGTTTGGTAGAATTCAGTGGTAAAGCGATCTGGTCCCGGGCTTTTCTTTGTTGGGAGACTGCTGATTACTGCTTCAATCTCATTGCTTGTTATTGGTCTGTTCAGGTTTTCTATGTCTTCTTGGTTCAGCCTTGGTAATTTGTAAGTGTCAAGAAATTTATCTGTTTCCTCCATGTTTTCAAATTTGTTGGTGTATAGTTTGTGATAGTCTCTAATGATTCTTTGTATTTCTGTGGTATCGATTGTAATGTCTCCTCTTTTGTTACTGATTTTTTATTATTTGGGTCTTCTCCTTTTGTAGTTAGCCTTTCTAATGATTGGTTTATTTTGTTTATTGTCTCAAAAAAAAAACCAACTTTTCATTTTATTTATCTTTTGTATTATTATTTGGGTCTCTATTTCATCTAGTTCTGCTCTGATCTTAATATTTCTTTCTGTCTACTAATTTTGGGATCAGGTTTTTCTTGTTTTTCTAATTCTTTGAGGTGTAGCATTAGGTTGTTTATTTGTAAACTTTCTATTCTTTTGATGCAAATGTTTATTGCAATAAATTTCTCTCTTAGTATTGCTTTTGCTGTATCCCACAGGTTTTGGTATGATGTATCTTTGTTTTCATTAGTGTGAAGAAATTTTTGATTTCCTGTTTAATTTTCTTCTTGGACCCATGGGTCGCTCAGGAGCATGTCATTTAATTTTCATTTGTTTGTACAGTTTCTAGAGTTTCATTTGTTATTGATTTGTAGTTTTAATCCATTGTGGTCTGAAAAGATACTTGAAATGATTTCAATTTTTAAAAATTTGTTGATACTTGATTTGTAATCTAACACGTGGTCTATCCTGGAGAATGTCCCATGTGCTAATGAGAATAACATATATTCTGTACTTATCAGATGAAATGTTCTGTAGATATCTGCCAAGTCCAATTGGCCTAAGGTATACTTTAAATCCTGTGTTTCTCTGTTGATTTGTTGCTTAGATGATCTGTCCAATGCTGAGAGAGGTGTTTTCAGGTCCCCAAATATTATCATATTGGGATCTCTCTCTTCCTTTTGGTCTAAGAGTGTTTGCCTTAAATATCTGCGTGCTCTGGTGCTGGGTGCATACATACTTATAATTCTTATGTCTTCTTGCTGAATAGATCCCTTTATCATTATATAATGGCCTTCTTTTTCTCTTTTTTATGGTTTTTAGTTTAACGTCTGTTTTATCCAATGTAAGAATAGTGCTCCTGCTCATTTTTGGTTTCCATTTGTGTGGTATATCTTTTTCCATCCCTTCACTATTAGTCTGAGTGCATCTTTACCAGTGACATGAGTCTCTTGAAGACAGCTTTTTAATCCAATCAGTCAGTCTGTGTCTTTTAAGTGGGGAATTTAAACCATTTACATTTACGGTTGTTATTGAGAGGCACTGTCTTACTCCTGTTGTTTAATTGCTTTGCCTATGGCTGACTTAAATATCTTTTGTTCCTTTCTTTCCCTTTTATTGTTTGTCTTCAGTTTTCATTGATTTTTTGAGGTGGTAAGGTATGGTTTCTTTCTCTTTTTTGTCTGCATATCTGCTCTACCAGTGGTGTTTGTTCTTTCCCATGTATTCATGGTTGTGATAATCATTTTTGGGGTTCCAGGTACAGGACTCCCTTAAGGATTTCTTGTATAGCTGGTTGTGTGATGGTGAACTCCTGCAGCTTTTGTTTGTCTGGGAAATAAACTATCTTCCTTTCATTTCTGAAGGATAGCCTTGCTGAGTAAAGTATTCTTGGTTGGCAGTTTTTCTGTGTGTTTTTTTGTTTTTTCTTTCAGTACTTTGAATATATCATCCCAATCTCTTCTGGCCTGGAGAGTTTCTGTTGAGCAGTATGCTGTTAGTCTGATGGGTCTTCCCTTATAGGTGACTTGATGCTTTTCTCTTGCTGTTTTTAGGTTTAGGATTCTCTCTTTGTCTTTGAATTTTGAGAGTTTGACTACACTGTGTCTCTCATGGAGGAACTTTTTGGGTTGAATCCATTTGAGGACCTTTGAGCCTCTTGGATCTGGAAGTCCATATCACTACCAATACCTGGGAAGTTTTATACTATTATTTCATTGAATATGTTTTTAATGTCTTTTCCTTTCTCCTATCCCTCTGAAACACCCATAATTCAAATGTTTGTGCACTTAAGGTGTTCTGCTAGCTTTTTTAGATTCTCTTCATTTTTTTGAAATTCTTTTTTTCTTTTTTTGTCTGCTTGGGTTTTTTCAAACAGACTGTCCTTGAGATCAGAAATTCTTTCTTCTGCTACCTCTAGCCTGCTACTTACACTCTCAATTGCAGTTTTTATTTCATTGAATGAGTCTTTCAGTTCCAGGAGTTCTGCTACATTCTTCTTATGGAATTTATCTCTTTGTAAATTTCATCCTTCAAGTCCTTGTTTGTTTTTCTTGTTTCATTGTGTTGTTTAACTGAGTTTTTCTGTATCTTACTGAACTTGTTTGAGATCATTACTCAAAATTCTTTTCAGACATTTAAAGGGTTTCCTGCTCTATGGGGTCTGGTACTTCAGAATTATTGTTTTCCTTTGGTGGTGTCATATTTCCTTGTTTTTTCATATTTCTTGTCTCTCTACATTGATTTCTAGTCATCCAGTTGAGCTGTTGCTTCTTCTATCACTCTGAAGTGGGCTATGAGAAGAGAGATTTCGTCCTATTGATGTGTTTTATATTGATTTTGAGTAGGGCGTATTGTGTGTTGATTCTGGGTAGACTCAGTAGTGTAGTCTCTGTGTGGGTATATCTGACATATTCAATGTTGGAGTTATGTGTGAGTTTCTCTGTGGTGTAGTCACTGGAGGCATTTAACGATTTCTTGTTGAGGTTAGTTGGGATGTTGAGGATGTGGGCTAGCTCTTGAGATCTCAGGCAAAGTGCCTGAGTTCCTCATCACTCTTTGGCTGGGTTGAGTGACCCTAGGTGGACTTGATGGCTTCCCAGACAGTGTCCCATGACCCTGATGGGTGCACTGGGGTACACTGGATTTCTTCGGCTTGAATGGGTGACCCTGGGAAAGATTTCTCTTTCCTTGTTTCTATAAACCAAGGCTTCTTCTGAGTTCTTGCTTCCCTTGGCTGGGGGATGGGTTGGCGGTGGCTGGGAATTTTCTTTTGTACACTATTTGGCTATCCTGGGTTTCTATATTCTCCAGGTTCTCTATGTGTGACTCTCCCTGAGTGAAGGCAGTCATGCTCACTGCAGACGGGATGAAATTCCCCCTGTGAATTGTGTCATTGAGGTGGGTCTGTGCTGGCTTACCTCTTTCTGGTGTCTCTGTTTGTGACCCTGCTTGTGTCGATGCATGGTGGCAGTGGTGGGTCCTGCCCTTGGCCAGTCTGAGTGGTGCAGTGGTAGTGTGTGTGGCTGCTGGCGGCTACAGTGGCAGAAGCAGTGGTGCAGGCGATAGCACCCAGGATCCTGTACTCAGCTAGGCTGGCTACTGCTTCAGCATTGGCAGGGTGTTGCACCTACTGCTGCTCTATCTGATACGGTGGCAGGGGTGGAGGTTCTGCGCCCAGTCATCTGAATGGTGAGATGGATATGGTAGCAGCAGCCACACTGCACACAACTATGGTGGGGGTCCCACGCACAGCCGGGATGGCTGGTGAGGCAGCTTAGGAAGGGGTCCTGGGTGTGGCTGGTCTGGCTGGTGTGGCAGCATGGAAGGGCCCTGGCAATAGCCACTGTACTGCAGGCAGTGGCAGCAGGGGATCCCACACCCAGCCAGTCTTGCTGGTGCAATGGCTATGGCGGCAGCAGACGCAATGCACGCAACTATGGCAGGTGGACCCACAAGAAGCTTAACTGGCTATTGAGGCTGCTTGGGTAGGGGCCCCGTGCGTGGCTGGTCTGGCTTGTGCGGCAGCACACACAGCTAATAGCAAAGGCCGCTGCACTGCAGGTGGCTGCAGCAGGGGTCCTGCACATGGCCAGGCTGACTGGCGCAGCAGTGTGGGTCAAGAAATTTTTTAGATCAAAAAACAATTTGCACAAGTGTAAGCAAGTTTATTTGAAAACATAAATGAAATGGATAATTTTCCAGAAAAATATAATTTACCAATAATATTCTCAAAAGAAGTAAAATTCTATTGAATTAGACCATTTTTTATAAATGAAATAAAGTTGTAAAAGTACTGTCTGCTTGAAAAGCACTAGTCTTTGATGGTTTCATAGGGAAATTGTATCAAATCTTTAGAGAAAAAAATAATTCCAATGTTATTTTGACTGTTGCAGAAAGAGAAAACTGTCAAATTTCTTTTAAAAAATAAATATAACAGTGATTCCCAAAACCTGATGAAAGTGTACAAAAAGGGAAACTATACTCTAAGCTTACTACTATCGATGCAAAAATATTAAACCAATTATTAACAAACAGAATCCATAAACACATTAAAATAATAATATGTAATGGTCAAGTTCTACACACCCCCAGGAATATAAGAATGGCTCAATATTTTAAAAATATATTAATAAAACGTATTACATAAACAAATTTTAGGAAATTATCTCCATATGTCTTGATAAAGCAATTATTCAACACTCACTCTTGATTTAAAAGAAACACCTCAATTATATAAGAACTGATAAGAAAAATTAAGCAGGAATTGACAGATGCTTCCCTATCAAGATATTTTATGGTAATATATACCAAAATATATGGTATATATTACGGTATGCCAAATATATTATAGTAAGATGTGTGGAGGTAAAAACTAAATGCATTTTTTGCTAGGCTGATTTCTGTTTCCTGCCTTTAATGCCAATACTCACAGTCTATCCCCCAGTTTACTACCCTTAATTCATACCATGTTGTCCTATCACAATTTTCCCTCAAGTTTCTACTGTTTGTCAAACCGAGGGTAAAAATACTCAGGCTTAACAGCTTTTGGGAAGCTTCATTTCCTTATGGAGTCTCCATGTTCTGTAAAACTTATGTTAAATAAATGTGTATGTTTTTCTATTGTTAATCTGTCTTTTGCTAGTCTGATTTTCAGAACTTCGGTCAGAGAACCTATGAGGGTAGAGGGAAAAGATTTTTTCCCCTTCCCTATAGTAGAATATAAAAATTATATCTCTAAAAATATGAAGGTATTTCAAAAAGTTTGCGGAAAAGTAGAATTAAAAGATAATATGAATCTTTCCATGAACTTTTTGAAGACCCCTTGTATGGCTAATATTTGTACTAGCCTCAACAGTAAATGAACTGAGCAAAAATCTGTTCAAAGCTTGTGTGAGGAAAACCATACGAGTATTGAAGGACACCAGGGAGATCCGAATAAATGAAAAGACATATCATGTTCCTTGGTAAAAAATTTTAAGATGTGATTTTCCCTGATTAATTTATAAATTCAGTGCAATCAACTAAATTATAAATGTTTCTCTTTTTAGAAATAGATAATTTAATTATCTGGAAATTTACTAAAATTTAATTCTGAGGTTATTACATAATGACAAAGGAAAAATAACTAGGAAAACCAAAAAAAAAAAAAAAAAGTGCAATGAGAATTGAGTAGCCCCATCAGTTATTTTAAAAAAGTGTAATAGTTCAATAAATAAAAAAAACATGGTTCTACGCCAGGAACAGATGGATAGGTTAATGGTGCAAAATAGAAAATCCCAGAAATAAACTTGAATACATTCGGTGTTTAGGATATGTCAAAGGTAGTATCTTACATTAATGGGTTAAATATAGACAAGGTATTAAAACAATTGGGTAGCCACTTGGCAAATAATAATAATAAAAACAACAACAAGTTGGATCCTTTCCTCATAAGATTCTGTGAGATAAATTCCAAATGAATTTTAAATGTAAAATGTGAAACTTTAGAATTTCCTATATATTACTAGGTGAATTCCCAATCTTGCCAAGGCATCCCAGTGACTCAAAATCCAAAAGCCACAGTATAAAAAGAGCTCCTAAAAACTGAGATCAACAAGTCAATTTTTTAAAATGGGCAAAGTAGATAGTTTACAAAACAAGAAACGTGCTCAATTCACTTATAAAAATATGTAAATGAATGAACATATGAAAATATGTTCAGCTTCACTCATACTAAAAGAACAAATTAAAATGATGCTGGGATACCATGCGATCTGATTGGCCAAAACCGGAAAGTTTGATAACGACCTCATTTGGAGATGCTATTGGAAAACAAGTATCCTCATAAATTGTTCGTGGGAGTGCAACATGTTACTACTTCTGTGGAGGGCACTTGTCAGAATTTACCAAAATTGTAAATGTATACATCCTTTAAATCAGCAATTCTACTACTGGAAATGTATAGCACAGATTTACCTGCACTCAGTGAAAAGGGCATATTCAGTCAAGGCTCTGTTTTCTAAGATGCATTGCTAAGAGTTATCAGTGTACTATCTTTTATACAGGAATGGGGACTCATAAGAATGTACATGTGCATAAGAAGGTATAGAAGTATACATAATAAACTAACAAAAAATGATTGTTAGCACCAAGGAACTATGTGAACTACGAGTATGGGAGAGAAACTTCTCAATATTAATCTTTTTACAGCATTCTGCTTTTGAAATTTGTGAATATAATACCTGTTCATAAAATAAATAAAAATGATTGAAAGAATGGAGAGAAGACTTACTAGAGTCATCTATAAAAGAATTCATGCCTATTTTCTGACTTTACTCTAGGTCCCAACTCACAAAGAAGAAAAAAAAAGGAATCATAATCACGCTCTACAAATGAAAACCCAGAGTTCAGGTGTAGGGAGGATGGTTGAAATAATGGATATGCAGAAAAACTAATATTTCAGAGGGAAACAATCAAATTGAATTAATAATGATACCCTGAGGAACTGCTACGCCCCCTACTGTGCTGTGCACTGTAACAAAACTAGAAATATGTCAGGTGGGGGGCAGAGGGGAGGGTGTTCAATACACCTGTCACTCCCAAAACATGCCTACCAAGTCTCGCCTCACACACCAAGGCAGTAAGGTGTTGGTAGTAGTATGCATCAGAATAGGAATAAAATAATAGATTAAAAATACAAATCTAGGACTACTTGGACTAGTGACGATCATAAATACAAGTGAATGGGTCAAGGACAGCATTGAATTGGGAGACCGGCTTCAAGGGAGGACCAGAGAAAATCACAGTATACCTACTTTACTCTTTTACCTCTGAAATATTTATAAGTTAAGTTTGGTTTTTAAAAATTGAGCAATAATGTCAAACTTAGAAGAAAAGAGACCTCCAAAGAGGTGTCTCAGAAGTGCAGCACCCACCTAAAAAAGGCTGGAAAAAATGGAGAAAGCTTTGTTCTTCGGGGGGCTTTCCTATGTCAGTCCATAGGCATCCGTCCCTAAGGTCATTTGTTGCCACCAACTGCTCTCCTCATTTGTTTCTTCCCACCTAATGTCGTCCTGGTTTCTTTTTTTTTTTTTTTTTTTTTTTTGTCTTTTTGTGACCGGCCACACCGCGCTCAGCCAGCGAGTGAACCGGCCATCCCTATATAGGATCCGAACCCGCGGCGGAAGTACTGCCACGCTCCCAGCGCCGCACTCTCCTGAGTGCGCCACGGGGTCGGCCCCGTCCTGGTTTCTATAGCAGCCTCACTTCCCCCGTCTAGCAAAGAATACACAACCCTGGCCTTTTGCCCCAATTTATCAAACCTTCAATACCAAGCCCTCTGAGTTAAATCTTCAACCTCTCCTTGAACTACCATCAAAAGAAACTTGACCTTCCAGAGCACATCCATTGTTGTCACTTTAAGAAATGGGCTAGAGTCTTTGCTGCAGCATTTTCAGAACAGTTTTATGTTCCACATAAAAGTCAAAACAGCATTTTGTTCTTGTGTGTCTCGTAGAAGTGACTAGAATTTCGAAGCCAACAATGCACGTGTGAAAATATAGCATTTTGCTTTAAGTGTGAGTGCCAGAAGCCATCATTTCCCAATAGGGACTAGATTTTAATACCAACTGACATACTGAGTCACGATAGCCTTTTGGATACCACCTCTTGCGAAATGAGAATGGAGAACTAGACGGTTCATATCAAAAAAGGTAAAGTTGAGATGCTTTAAGATAGCATTTAACCCTGATCTGGAAAGGGGCTTTGTTTGTTTAATGTTTATTTTAACTTTTATTTTCTCAAAAGGATTTCCACGAAGATCTACTAGCTGTATATCTGGAGTTTTTGGTTTTTATTTTTATTTTTTTTGTTTGTTTGTTTTGTTTTTTTAATAATGAGGTTAGTTTTTTAAAAGAAAAAACAATTTTTTTGGCTCTACTAGTTTGATCAGGCAGACTGTGAAAAGGTTTTCAGAACCTATGCAGATTAGCTCCAGTTTCCTATCCCGAAGCCCAAAGCAATTCTACCTTTGGAAATCCCGAGATATTCATTTCAAGGCTCTGTCTGCTCAGCCTGGCACCAGAGAGTTCTTCCACACTAGATCTCTCCTAGGACTTTGGAAAGGTACTGCTCTCTCTGGACAGGGAGAGGAGCAGGACTTCATCTAGAACCTTCCGGAAGTGAGCCTCTCATAAAGCCCGCTCATTCAGATGCGTGTGGGAGGTGTAGTTTCCTACTGGAAAGCAGGATGGTTGTGCGAGAGTAATAGTAAGCTGTTTGTGTTGCAAAGTAAGGAAGGAAGAAAGAAAGCATTCTAGGCAGAGACCGGAGGCAGTGTGAGTAAAGATCCTGGGGTAGGAACAAGTTCAACATATTGAAGGTGCAGAAAGAAGACCACTATGCTCTAGAGCAGGCACTGGCTAGAGATTGCCTTTTGTGCTGCAACAGCAGAGTGAGTAATTGGCAAAAGAGACTGAATGGTTTGAAAAGCTTAAAATATTTATTATCTGGCCCTTTAGAGAAAAAGTTTGCTGACGCCTTACCTAGAGAATGAAGAGGCAATAACCAGAGAAATGGCTCATGAAATAGAACCTGGATCATGCAGGACCTTGAAGGCTGAAGTTAACTATTTTGATTTTGTTATGGGCCATGGAAAGCCCTTGAAGTGTTTTAAACAGGGAGTGCCATGACCAGGTAAATACTTTTAAAAGAGCATTCTAGCTTCTGTGTACAGAATAGATAAGACAGAGACATAAATGGAAATAAAGAGACCATTCAGGAGGCTATTGTGATATTGGAAAGAGGTGATGGTAGGTTGGTCTTGAGTGACTTTAGAGAAATCTAGTTTAAGAAATATTAAGAAGATAGAATTCCCAGAATTTAGGGATTTATGTGATGTGAGGATGTGAAAAAGGGAGATATCAAAGATTTTTTTCCTTGCTGGTTACGTTGCCTCAAGAGTATCAATTAACCTATATATATATATATATATATATATATATATATATATATATATATATATATATATATATATAGGGGGAGCAGCTGGCTGGTAGGGGGATCCGAATCCATGACCTTGGGATTATAAACTGTGCTCTAACCAACTGAGCTAATCATGCAAGTCACTAGCAAGAAATTGGTAAAGGGCCAAAAAAAAAAAAAAAAGATTACATTGTGTTATGTTGAATATATGAATTATCCTGATCTGAGTATCACATATTGCACACCGGTCCTGATATTCAGTGCTGTACCCCACAGATATGTAAAATCAATTATGTTTCAATAAAAAAAAAGAGTATCAACTAAAATTAGGAAAAATGGAACAGGAGCTTCTTGAGGTCTCTTGGTTCTAAAATTCCCTAATTTTGTAATGTTAAATTTATGCATTGATAGCTTTATAATTTGTGGTTATTATACTTTTAAACTTACAATTTTGATACGTTAAATATAATTATCAAAGTTGAAAATGATGACTATTGGGCAAATATAAAATGAACATTAATAAATGAGGAATCAATAAGATGTTATAATTGGCTCAAAGAATGCTTATGAAATGTATCTCTAGCTATCTATCTAGTCCATCTGTAACTTTTAAAAAGAAATATTGGGATAAAATTGCTAGATTAAATATTAAGCTGGTTAATAACTTTCAGGGTGATAACTTTGGGGTTATCTGTTCCACAGAGAAAAACTATTCTTATCTGTAATAGACAAAAATCTGTAAGTTAATCTTTGCTCCTACAGAGTTGTAATATACCCCAGACAAGCAACCATCAAGCCCACTGCAGCATTGAAAGAACTCCTAATATGTCCGGGGCCAAAGAGCCCGGTCATAGCCTGCCCATGGTCATGAAGCCCTGCCAATAGCCACTAAAGATATAAATGCTGTGACCTTTCCGCCCTTTTCTCCTTCTTACTGCTTGCACAGCCCTAGGCGTAGAGTAGATCCCGCTGCTTTGCTTTAGATAGCTGAGAAATGTTCCATTTCCCGGAACGATTTGCCCTGTGGTTTTTCCCAGAAAACATCTGCATACTTCCTTATCTGCTGATTCCCTCCTGCTGGCTATATAAGCTGTGACCTTCTGGCTAATAAACGAGACTTGATCAGAATACTGTCTTGTCTCCATTTCTCGCGTCTCTTGTCCCATCCAATTCCCACTCCTCCCTCCAGGGTCTGTGTTGAATATCCCGCGGGTCGGGACACTAATAATATCTTTTGCCTATTTCAAGTTTCATATAATTTTTCTGGTAGGTACATTATGGTGTCTCAAAGTGGAATAAAGACAATTGCTCATTTCAGCATCTAAATATAGATTTATACTAATTCTATTTCTGTTCTGATTTCTATCATATTCAGATCCAAGTGAGAGATAGAAGAAGTCTTGGACCTAAGAACAATATCAGGTGGAATGTGAGTTTTATGTAGAATAATGATTAGATTACTATGTTTGAATTTTAAGTGTAAGTTTTCCATTTCTGGGATATTCACTAAAATTTTATTTTATATCCAAAAGTTTGAGTACGTCAACTCAAATTTGTGGTGGGAAAAAAATACTCTGCTTTTTAAAATTAATGATGCCCTACTGCTGCCAAAAACAAGATTTATGGACATTTTCCTTCGTTGTTTCTGATGACCTTGGCTTGCCTAGTTGGCAGCTTCATAACTTGAATATGTCCTGCTGAGGACTGAAAAGCTGATCAGTTTTTTGAAGAGCAGATTATCAGGATTGCAGTTTGTAGCACCAGCTGCACTGGGTGTGTGAACTTTGTGTTCTCATCTAATCTTCACACTTATAGACAGATTTTCTCTCGTGTGACTAATTACAAAGCATATAATTAAATGTTTTAATACTCCATATTTGTTTTAAACTTTTACATTTTCTCAAAGCCCACTTTTTGGGCAGTAACTTGTATCATTATTCATCTCACTTGCCAGTGGGAAATCTGAGCCATGAGAAAAAATCATCATGCCTGTGATGTTCCATTAAATAATTAGGAGAAACTATGAATGTATTTTCCTGGGGAGTTGGAGGAATAAAATCATGGGGATTTAGTATTGGCCTGGAATTTGGATTCCTGAAAATGTTTTTTGAATGTCAAAAATAAATGAATAATTTTACAGAGGAATTCTAAGACTCCTTGGCTTTTTAATAGGTGTTGCTTATGACTAATGGGCTGTTCTGTTGTGAACTTGGATAAGGTAACTCCCAAAGGCACTTTCATACAATAGGGTGGGAAGGAGGCCATATCACTCTGCAGTATCAGACTTGGGAAATGGAAATGGAATTACTCCCAGTGCTGAGATGTGTCTGTCATTTACTACTAAGTAAGCTCAAAGGCCCAGTTCTCTTTCTCTTCTTGGTAAAACTAATGCAAAGGCAGAAGAAAATTAACTATTTCTTACTGAATTCACACAGTTAAGCAAAAATCCAAATGCTCAAATTATTTCTTTGGTTTATGTCATTCATATCGGTCATGCTCACAAGTCGATTCATTGTATTACAGTCAAAAGCTTCCCTCATTTTCCACTGGCCATTCATAAAAACAAAATGGTACCTTCTCACAAGAGCTTGGGAAACCAGGGAACTTGGAGCGATCCTGTATTGGTGAGAAAGCATTCATGTTGCTTTATACCTATTTCAAAGATAAAGAGTAGAGGTTTCAATAAAAAGCATTTGCCATTATCTAAGACAGATTTAACTTCTTTATTAAAACATAAAAATTGTTGATTAAATAAATAAGTTATTCAAAAAACTTTTTTTTCTTAACTTCGTGGATTTTTTTTTTTTTTTTTTTAAGGGTAAAGATAGCTCGGAAATTCAATTTCATACCTAAGGGGAAAAGCTCCAGAAGCAACTTCATCTTCTTCAACAATATCCATACATTGAAAGAAAAATCTAAATTTTTCAACAGTACAGTGAGCATATTTTTAGGCAATAGTCATATATATTTACTTGATTTTAATCCTCTGAATATGTTTTATCAGAGGAAATTCTCTTTCTTCCCTGCAGGCTTAAGAGAAGACATACTTGGATCTTTCCAAGTTTAGAATGAAACTACATCACCTACTTTCTATTTATTCCCATTGTCTTCATCTGCAGCAGGTATTATCAGGTATTACAGGAAGGGAATGGGTGGTCTAAAAGAGAATGGCTCTTTTTCCCTCAGTGAAAGTGAGGAAATGACCAAACCTAAGATACTAAAAACTACCCTAGAAATAATATCTTCTATTTTGATGATAATAATGACAGTGATGACGTGATGGTAATAGTAGTAGCAGTAGCAGCAATGACGAAGCATAATCAAGTTTTGGTGTGCACCAGGCATAGTGTTATTTAAACACTGAACGTTGCTTCATTTACTCTTAGCCATCATTTCTCTACCAGGTCTGCCCACACAGAGGAAGACTCCCATAATTATAAGTTACCGAAAAGCCCACTTTGGGAGGAACTGTAGAGATACTCTAAAGTGGCTTACTCTATTAACAAGAAATCTTTAAAATCTCTGGTTTCATTATAAACATATCGGTTAATTTTGCTTTCTATATCATAATATATATGCATTTATTTCACTTTTTAAATATTTTAAATTACTTAATAAAAAACTTATATTCTCTATAATCAATATTTCTGACATTTGAACCTAACTTTCATTAAAGAAGTCTTACTACCTGAAGTAAAAAAATCATCAGAGAAATAAAAAAATTTTATGTTAAATCAATTTAATGAGCTAACCACTATCATTAAGATGAACAATGAATTAATTCCCTTCATTTAAGATTTGTGTCTTCTGTCATGATGTCTTTCTATCTACCCTTGAAAATTTCCCCGTGATTTCAAAAACTTTTGACCAGCGTCTTCCCTGGCTGAACCATACAGAGTAACCAGAGGCTTACAAAGCTGTAAAGGATTTTGAGGCCACAGTTCATCGCCCTCTCTGGAGTACTTCCCTTGAGGTCACCTAGTGTGTGAGTCTATTTGGTAATTCCTCTCTCAGTCCCTGTAAGTAGGGAGTTACCCTTGACATGAAGCAATTTCAGTTTTTCTGACATTTACCTTTTAGGTCTCTCAATTTAGTAAAGAATAGAAATGATCCCTGAAAGTCTAGTTTTATGGTCCTCAATATAGATCAGGGGAAGAAAGGCAAGAGTTTTTGTAAGACAAAGACTGTGTATGCCCAAATTTAAGGTTCTTCATTTACATAATAACAAAAGTAAGTCTTTATGTCTTCTCTGCATATCCCAGCAAGGAAAAATGTAGTAACGTTTCTTGGAGCTCCCTAACACAAAAAGTTTTTCTTAAACCTTTGAATAAAAGTGACATTCTGAAAAGATTGAGCTGTTCAATTGACTTCTTATATTCCAGCACCTCACAGCAATATGTCGAAGGTTCTAATATCCAAATCAAGAAGTCTTAGACTCAGTTTAGCTCAGAAAATGGTCAAAGATGCCAAGCATTGGCTAGCTGGTAAGCATAGGGGAGAAAAAATAATATCTTGGGCTGGCTGGTTAGCTCGGTTGGTTAGTGTGCAGCCTTATAACACCAGGGGCACAGGTTTGGATCCCTGAATAGGCCAGATGTCGAAAGGAAAAAAAAAGAGTAACATCTTTTCCTTACCTATTGTTGGGTTCATGGCTGAGATTCCCCTATGACAAAAGACAGATTAACAAGAGAAAAGCACAACCAAATTTATTTAATATAAATTTTACATGACATGGGAGTCTTGAGAAAGACCCCAACAAACAGAGAAAACTGTATTTTATGCTAAGTCTGATGGAGTAGATAGCCGTGGAAAAACATGATTGGACAAAAAGGATAATGAACTGGGGGGAACTCAGTGAGGCCTGTTTGTTCATATTTTGGTGTAGCAAAGTCCTGAACCCCATCACAGTAAGAGAATCTAAGATAAAAAATGGAGAAGCTTTAGGAGAATTTAGTGAAACAGGAGCACTTACATGATAGAGCTATTATTTCTTCCTGGACCTGAGGCAAACACACACATAACAAAATGAAGCTCTAAGAGATGATTTGAAGTCTTTCATCTTCTGGCAAGTAGGACACTATTAGTGACTATAGGAGGGTATCTTCTGTTATATTGAATTATTGTCATATGTGAATTTACTCCTTTCAGGGTTAACTTGGACAATTATTGGGGTGATGTGACAGTGACTAAGCTGCTTTTGAAAAGGACGACTCTACTCAGGGAGAGTAGAAGAATGATGGACTGGAATAAATTATAAGAAGCCCTCCCCTACACATTCAGGGTCAAATGATCTCTCAGTCAGGTCATTACAGCATAAGGAACCTCCAAAAATGAAAACTATTGCCATTCTGCCAAGATAACTTTATCCTATTGTTGGGAAAATAGAATAATTTAATCAGGGGTCTGGTTGGGGGTGGTGCAGTGCATTCCTTGTAAATAAGTTGTGTATGGATGGAGTTAGTGCTCATGTGCAGCGCTGCTGCCTGGCTGGTGTTTACTGCCTCAGGTATCCGATGCACATGTGGCTATGCTTTCCAACCTACGGCTCCAAGGACCTTTTTGCCAGTTACCTAGCTCATAGACCTGCATGCGAGGGGTCTGGTGACCCAGCCTGGCATGTGAAGGGTTTGTGACCCAGTTTGGACAACAGGCTTGAGGGGTCTGTGAGATCCAGACCCAGCCCTAGCTCAGCAATTGGCATAGTCATAGCAGGATTCTGAACAAATATGGGAGGCAAAAGCCCTTGGAAGAAGGAGGAAATGTGACTACTTGTGAATGTGCTCTGCCCTATGGCCCCGTTCCGGTTGACCGGGATCTGGTTGCTTCTCACTGTATTGCAAGGAAGCACAAACCAGGCACTACAGCAGAAAACCCTTTGGGAAGGGAAGGAAATGTGGCTGTCCTTGAGCATGTGGTGCCCAGTGGCCACTTTTCTGCTGACCAGAGCCTGGCTACTGCTCACTATGCTGCAAATTGATGGAGATTTGAAGTGGAAAGCAGAGTTGTTGGCAGATGACATTCAGTGACTGGAAGATTTGAAAAAGAAAGCAGAGTTGTTGGAAGTGCAGATGATTATCCTGGAGGATGACGTTCAGTGACTGGCCACTCCTGCCTCTCACACCAGGGAAGACAGCCAACCCAGTGGTGAGTTGGGGGAAACCATGCTTCTCCAGGCATGACCTGTTGTGCATCAGAAAATGAAACATGAGCAGCCTATGGGACCAGACAGACAACTGGTGGGCGATCTACAGGTGACCCAGTTCACCACCTATGTTCAATATACCCAGGTTGAACTGGTTGACTTGGGGAGACAGTTCAGGCAGAAACATGGGGAGCCCCTGGCTGATTGGCTGTTGTGGTTATGGAACCTGGGGGTGGATAGTGTGATGTGCTCTGGTGAGGAGGTGGAGAAATTGGCCTCCATTAACATACACCCATCCCTGAGGCAGCAGCTGCAGAATAGCTGCAGATATGCACAAGGGTAAGGTAATCACTCTTTGATGGAGTGGGTGAATGCAGCTGCCTGAACAGTGTGGGCAAATGCTGGAGAACTACCCAAGATTGTTAGTAAATGCTAAACATATGCTGAGCTGGTCCAAATCATTCGAGAGCTGGGGATGCGGCAGTTCATGTTTAATGTTGAACAGTCATGGCCCAGATGATGAAAACTTCACAAGCAGCATGAGACATAGTGCTGCAGAATGCCCTGTCAATGATATTTGGGTCACTGATGGCCATACTGGACCCATACATTGGTCATCCTATATGTGAGGTAATGACTGTGATAGCTGGCGTGGGTGAAGTAGAGGATAGCAGACAAGCAAAAGGGGTCTGAAAAGTGGCTAAGACCAAACCCTTAAGAAATGCTCAGGATTTTATCCCAAAGCGACCAAGCAAGACTAGCTATAAGCAGATGTGGCTTGACTTGCTTGCAGCAGGGGTTGATAAAAAGAAAATTGACTGGCAGCCAAATGCAGTCCTGTTTGCTCTGTGGCAGCAATTGCATCCTGAATAGCGTTTTATCAAATGTCCAGAAACAGGTAGCAAGGTACACTCGGTGGATTTGAAAGACTCCTTGGTTGCTCCTGAGGAGGCAGATGAACTGTTCCATTCTGATTAGGGAAAAGGCCAAGGTACTCATCTTTTGGGGGCAGGCAAGGACCAGAGGCCTCACATTAAATTGGCAATATATTGGTAAGGACAAATATACAGTGTGTTTTGGGGTTGGTGGATACAGGTGCAGAATGTAGCCTGATATATGGCAATCCAGATAAGTTTCCAAGGGCCACAGTTCATATAGGTGGCTATGGAGGACATACTACTAAGGTCAAGGCTGTGTCCTTGCCATTGGGCATAGGAAGATTACCTCCTCGTGTATATACAGTACATATATCTTCTGTAGCTGAACACATCTTGGGTATGGATATACTTTATGGTTTGCACCTGCAAACAACATTTGGAGCATGTTGGCTGCAAATATGGACAGTAAAGCCTGTGTTATGAGGATATGCTAAACCTGACCCACATGTGTTACCCAAGCCAAGACATGTAGTTAATGTAAAGCAGTATCGCCTACCACAAAGACAATCAGAGATAAGTGCCACTATATTGGAATTAGAGAAAGTTGGCATTATTTGTCCAGCTCATAGCCCATTTAATGCTCTGGTATGGCCAGTGAAAAAGCCTGATGGTACCTGGAGAATGACTGTAGATTACTGAGAACTGAACAAAGTAGGGCCTCCTTTGCATGCAGCTGTGCCTTTAGTTCATGACTTGATGGATCAGCTGGCAACTCAGCTGGGAACTTATCATTATGTATTGGACCTTGCAGATGCTTTGTTCTCTATTCCAATCTTGGCTGATAGCCAAGATCAGTTCGCCTTCAGCTGGGAAGGAAGACAGTGGACCTTTCAATTATTGCTCCAAGGTTATCTGCATAGCCCAACCATCTGTCATGGTTTGGTGGCTGGGGACCTAGCCAAGTGGACTAGGCCCAGCATGGTTACAATGTTTCACTACATTGATAATGTGTTGCTAACCTCTGATTCTTTTGCAGATTTAACACAGGCAGCTCCAACGCTGTTAAGTCATTTGCAAAAATGTGGGTGGGCTGTGAACACAGCCAAAGTGCAAGGACCTGGGCTGTCAGTCAAATTCCTAGGAATGGTCTGGTTGGGTAAGATGAGGTTCATCCCAGAAGCTATTCAGATAATCTATTGGTACTAATAACCCTTCTGTCTTTTCACCCATAGTGTTCTGGCTGCAGGCACTGCACCAGAGTTTTGTGATCAATGTGTCGGCCTACTGAATATGCATTGAACTGCCCATCAGTATGACTGCAGGATTCGCATGGAGGATCACACTGATGGTGACAACTAACTGGACATATGTGGCTAATAGTTAAAAGGACAGAACTACAACCCTTAAGGCATATTGAACAGACAATAGGTTACCTAAATGAAAGGGTCATTTATCCTCGCTAAGGGAACATTGCAGAAGATTCTGAATGTGTAGATTGTACGGCAAGGGACCCTAAAGGGGTGGATTGTTGGGAAAAGTAGAATAATTTAATCAGGACCCTTTGCCTTGGGTCCAGTTGGGGGCAGTGCAGTGCATTCTTTGTAAATAAGTTGTGTGTGGGTGGAGGTAGTGCACATGTGTGGCACCGCCACCTGGCTGGAGTTTACTGCCTTGGGTGTCACCTCCATGCAGCCATGCTTTCCAACCTATGGCTCCAAGGAACTTTTTGCCAGTTACCAACTCACAGACCTGCATGTGAGGGGTCTGGTGACCCAGCCTGGCGTGTGAGGGGTCTGGTGACCCAGCCTGGTGTGTGAGGGGTCTGGGGACCCAGCCTGGCATGTGAAGGATTTGTGACCCAGTCTGGACAACAGGCTTGAGGGGTCTGTGAGCTCCAGACTCAGCCCTAGCTCAACACCTATTCTGAGAATTTACAGCATTCCTGGCAAGTTAAAACTTTCCCTCATTACCATGAAAAGAGAGGAAAAAAGTGACATCAAGGAAAATAGAGGCAATGAGACTTGAAGTCCCCTTGGCCCCTGATCAGTTCTGTAAGCAAAGATAGAGCAGGAATATCTATCTATCTCTCCTCCCTCCTCATTTCTCCCCTCATTGACTGACAATTTTGAAGTCCATACTCAAAGCACATTGGGCATCCTTGCTAAATGATCCATTAGAACTAATTCTACTGTTACAATGCAATTTTCCCCATTACTGTACTTCTGCTCTGTCACCTCTATCTTATGAACTTTGTAAGTAATGGATAAGAACTGAAAAAGATGGTTTAGAGGCAAATAAAACAGACTTGTGTGTGTCAGATTAAAAAACAAGCCATCCCTACTGAAGACAAATATAATTTCTTCAGATATTCCTTAAGGACCCAGAGCAATGGGAAGTTGTCCTTGACTACACAGCTTATAAGCTTGCTTTTCAATTTCAGTTCTTTTTGGAGTTATCAACTACTCTACGGTTGTTGTGGAGTTACATATTTTCAAAGTCTTTCTGTCAGTATGCAGTGACTTTGCACTTCATCTGTCATCTAGAAAAAAAATCTGCCTTATGGTCAATTTTGAATGATACTTTTTATCACATGAAGGAGAGAACTGTGAAGGTATGAGGTAATTTTTCTTTTACATAAAGTACATTCTTGACATATTTTTACAATGTACTGTTAGTTATGAAAACACTCAGAATGTGTCCATCTTTGTGTCAATAAGATGACCCCCCTGGACGTTAAATTGAACACAGTCTCTTAAGAATTATAACCATCCTATGTAACTATTTATCATCTTTCAAATACAATTTAATAAACCATGGGGTTATCAGAATACTTAACATTTCACATTGATCATGGGTCACTAGCATGGATCAAGTAGGAAAGCTTTGGTTCTACTATAGACACACTTCCTCTGCTTGCAAAAAACTCCAACACAGAATTTAAACTTTGTGTCCTGTTCAATAGCATTATAAAAACACTTAAGACTGTTAAAACTCTTTCAAGAGTTTATAATGAATTTATTATGCAGTTGTACTGCCAAATTTAGGGAGTTAACTGATAGACCAAAGTAATCTCTAAACCAGAACCTAATTTATACGGTTTTCCAAAATACAATCCCAACACTGGGAAAATAAGCTAAGGCTTCAAAAACACACTGAAGCCACTCAATCACTTGTTTAACCCTTCTACACAGTGAATAAATTCTGCCTTTCAAGGTCACATGGGCTTTCTTTGGGACTTCTAGCCCCATGCCTGCACCTGCACTTCTGTTGTGCTTGGATGACAGAGCAGACAGTTCTGACTCAGATCATGGAGAGCTCTGTGCAATTTAGAGTTCTCCTGTTTTCTTTTCTATTCGGTTTTGTTTGGCCTCAGTAACCCAGATGTAGGCTAATGCTAAACTTATGAACTTTAATAATACTTCATGCAACTAAAAGAATAACCCACCAAGGCTTCATTCTTACAGACTTATTTAGAATTTGGATAAGTTCTGATCATTGCCTGTTATCCTCAAAGTTATTCAATGGTGACTATTATGGCCTTTAAAGCACTAGCTTTCAAGTCTAGTTTTAAAAATGCTATCCTTTCTTCCATCTATCCATCCATCCATCAGTCCATCTATCTATCATATATTTGTTGGACATCTCTATGTTTAAGACACTGCATGTTAGTTGTTATGGATTTTACCATAATACAGAAGATCACTGAAGAGAGTATGATTCTTAGTTCACAGACTCAAGTAAGCAAAATTTAAAAATTGTATTTATTTTCTTTAAAGTCAAGCTGGAAGATAATTCAGCTTCAGTCTTTACTAGGCTCCCCTGGAAAACTCTGTGCAAAGGCCCTGTAGTTTTATATAATTTCCAACACATCAGAGAGTTCCTTTTGGTCACTGCTGGTCATTTTTTGGCACCAGTTGCTGATAAGACATACAAGGTTATAGCCTAAATGAATCCAACAGAACTGGCCATTCTGATTCTACTATGTTATTCTTGGGCATGGACACTTCTGTCGAGTTCTAGTGGCTCAGACTGATCTCTCTCAGTGTACTGTGCAGCCATCGTTTTCAGGGGATCTGTTAGGAAGCAAAGTCCGTTCCCCAGCACCCCACAGGCCTCCATTCCTTTCCCAGTCTAGTAGGAACACTTTCTCGCCTCTCCATTCCTCCAGGATACTGTTTGCTGGCTCAAGCTTTAGGAAGATGAAGCCTCAAAAGGAAATATCTAGCAGGCAATTTTGTGCTTTTTACCTAATGACATTAATTCCAATTCAAAAAAGAAGAAAAAGATACCCGAATTCCCAGAAGATGTCCTGACTTTTGCGCTGAATAGACCATTATTAAAATAATCTCTATGGCCAGGCAGATGCCTTGCAGTCAGCTGGCCTAAGTTTGAGTTACCTGCCAGTGGCAAAGGAAATGGAATTAACCAGTTTGTTTTCTGGTACTCTTTATACAGAGTATTTCAATACCGACTTCTACTTCAGTGGTTGTCTAGGGAGGGAACAAAGTGAAGTGCAGGAGTCAGCAAATCAGGAAATCAAAGATTCCATTACCAACCATTCCATTACTCATTGGGCACATTCTCTTTCTTTCTCATTCACTGGACACCCAGTATGTACCAAGATGTGTGCTGGGCACAGAAAATAAAAAGATAAAAAGTCTCTGCCCTCAAAGAACCCAAGGTTGTGTTCTTCTCACTGCTAGACTCATATTAAGCATATCTGTTGAAAATATTTCCTACACCTCTTGTAATTGAAACAAATAAAAAGGTTAAAGGAGTGGTACATTGAAAGAGTTGGAAGGTATATAAAAGTCTGCATGAACATCCCTAGCATAACTTCTGGCACACGAGTTCTCAAATGCCTTTATCTCAACTGGTAAAAACCTAGCAAAATCACAACAGCTCTGACCACTTCTTGAAAAATTCAGGTGGTCCTCATCTTCAATTCCTCATATGCATTTGGCTCTTTGGACCACCCAGATCCTCTTGTAATTTCTTTTACCTTAGCTTGACTTCCAGTTCTCTCCACTGTTTGAATTTCCCCTGTTTTGTTGACTTTTGCTCTTCTATCCCCTTACTCGCACTGCCTACTCTTCCCTGCCAACTCCGGTTCTGCTTTCCCCTCTCCCCCAATCTCCCCACCCCACCATCCTGGCTTTGTACCCGGTTCTATCTGAGTACATCTGTTCTTCCTATAAATTCCTAGCCGTGATGACCTCATCTAATTGCAGGATTTCAACCATCACCTTTTAAGATAATTCCTAAAGAATATCATATTTCTTGTCCTTTGCCTACATTCCAGGTCCCTATTTCCTAAGTGCCAACAGGACATCTCCCCTGAAAGTTTTCAATATTACCTGGACATCACCATAGCTCCAGAGCTGGCTCTGACTCTCACCACTTGATAACTTCACATTCTACATTGCACAGTCCAGGTCTCACTATCCCTTCACTACAAAATAAAGAGGTTGGACCAGATGATCTGAAAAGTTTCATGCAGTTTCAAAGACTCCATGCTTATTTATTTCCAAATCAGAATTTATCTCTCTCTACCTCAAAACATTTACTCTTATCACTCTCTCCAGTTTCTGTCCCATTTTACTTTTGAACTCTCCTCTATCTTTTATATTATCTTTCACTAACTTTTCTCAAGATGTGTCTTTCCTTTTGACCCTTCTCTCCCATTTCAATTACACTCTGATTTAGTCCTTTTTTCCTCCTAACCCAAACCTTCTTTATAGCTTTCCTAAAACAGTATTTTTATCATGTTATTTCTTACATCAAAATTCACAATATTCTTACTGTCAATGTTACTTTCATCAAACTACACCTAATGGGGAAAAAAAAGTGTGTGCATACCTCTTACAGGAGATCTGGAAGCCTAGCCCAAGGAGTTCTCTGCAAGTGCAAAAATATTTACATAATAGCCGGGTGTAAGGACAATATTTGGGGCAGTGCACTGAAGTGGTTAAGTGTTCAGACTCTGTAGAGAGCCCTGAATTTGAATCACACTCCCCTCTTCACCAGCTGGGAGACTTTGGAAACATAATTATCTCTTTGCTCCTTGATTTTCCCCATCTGCCAAATGGGGATAATAATAGTACCTGTAATGTAATATTGTTATGAAATTAGGTAGTTAATGTAAAGTGCTCAGCATAGCTTCTGGCCCATGGTTAGCACTCAGTTATATGTTTTGGGCTCTACACTCAACCACTTGGGGTTAAATCCTGATTCTAGCTCTTGTTGGCTATGTGACCTTGTTAAACATTCCTGAGTTCCCCCATCTGGAGATAATGATAGTACTTACTTTACAGGGCTGCCATGTATAAAACCAGCAAACCTTAAGCTTCAGAACCTTTCGCTTCCACAGGCTTCTTCCAAGACCTTGGGGAGGGGGTGTAAAATCTATTCATAGGGTTCTATATTGTTTATAAAAATTTTTTAATAAGATGTTTTATCTACATTTGGTTCTATCGATAAAACTGATTGTTCTACTCCAACTTCCCCTCCATCACAGTTCCCTCTGGTTGGTTGAGGTTGGAATGGCCCATAGCATTTTTGAGATATAGCTAAAGGACAGCTGAGTTATTTATTATTACTGAAGAAGTAAAAATTCAGATACAAATTAATGAAATATGAAACAAAAGTGTCAAGGTGAGGAATGAGATCAATATAAATTTTTCTGATGTTGAGAAGAAGCAAATTGTAATAAAAATGTGTTAGATCATTTCAAAAGCAGTAATTAAAAGGAACAAACAAGGTTTGAATATAAGAATAAATAGACTCTTGAATTGTTTGATAATAAAATTAATGAACAGAAGTGAATCCTATACACAATGAAAGGATTTACATTTTTTGCTGATTGGATATTAAATCCCAACAGTGTCAAAGATAACACAAAACACTGATAACTACCACTACGACAGAGGATACCTATTAGCAACTGGCTAATAGTCAATTAAATGCATATGATTGCTTCCTACATTCACACACACACACACACACACACACACACACACACACACACACACACAACTTGAAATACCCTGAATTCATATAGTTGTAAAGTAAAAAAAAAAAAAAAAAAAAGTAGGAGCCTTTTCCAAACTTGACAAAAAATAGAAAATATTTATATGACATACCAGTAATAATACGTAAGGCTAAAAAATACTTTTCTAAATTGATAGTAATTGTTAAATAAAATTTACAGAAGGCCATCGTTTTGGACTAAGATCCTGCACTAAGTCCAACAGACTAGACCAAACCACAATGGAGTTACACATGCTGGGTGCATGTAATCAAACTGAACTTTAAAATGGGCCAGTTTTCTAAAAAACAGGAGATTCACAGCAACAAATAGACAGGGGACTGGTCTACCTGAACCAGCATGATAAAGAAATCCCCTCTACCTTAACCCTTGCAAGGAAAGTAACCTGAAGTAACCCGATGCTAACCAAGCCACTTTATTGCATTGTGCTGTTTCCTTGTTCCCACTCAAGCTACCTTGCAAAAACCAACTGTTCTGCCAGCTCAGCAGAGCTCCTTTCTATTTCATAGATGGGATGCTCCCCAATTCATGAGTCACTAATAAAAGCCAATTAGATCATTAAACCAAGTTTGTTGAAATTTTGTTTTATGACATAATAAAAACAAAATTTGAGTAATCATTCTAGAGGAAAGTCTAAATTATCTTTCTCTTGTCTCTGTGGATATCACTAAATCTTTGTCATTGGAAACAGCAATAAAAGTGCAGCCAAAAATGAGGCAACAAGATTATTACAGAGTATGTCCAACATATTGTGTTTTCATTCTGGATTTTGAGATGTTTGTGATTTCACTGGTTTTTAAAAATTTGTTTTGAGGTATAATTTATATACTATAAAATGTACATATCTGTCTTCTCAGCTGTTTAAAATTTTAAATTACTTTTTTTATCATTCTAAATGAATTCTAACTTTTATACTAATTTTGTATTCACAATTTCATATTCTTTTTCTTGAAGGAAACCTTCCCCTCAATTGCCTAAGTTTTAGACCCCACAGAACCTGGACCCACTACTGGTAGTTTGCAGAGGACTGCCTGAAAACAGGAAGATCTCAATCAATGTTTGCTCTGATGGCTGTCAATTCATGTTTTTAACTTCTTAGCATTGGGTGAAATCATGTACTCAAGAGTAGGGATATTCAGGCTTGAGAGTGAAGACTTCATTTATCAAATGCAAATTCCTTTGCTCAGCATTCAAAGCCTTCATTTTTCTGGTTCCAAACTCCCTCTTATGCAAACATTTGTATTGTCCTCAAGTTGTATCTTTGGTCCCATTCTGCCTATTTTTTTGTTTATTTCTGACACTTTGCCTTTGCTATCATTTAGGAAAGAACTGATTGACATGGAAATATATTCACACACACATACACACACAGAGACATATAAATATATATACAAATATATATTTCAGTGAGAAAAACAGGTTACAAATCTCAAGTCAAGCATATGAGTATTCTCAGCTTTATAAAATAAAATCGTACAAAATAGAATTTTAATAATGATTACTTCTGAATGGTGTGTGATTATATTCTTTTGTTCTTCATATATTTCAATATATTTCAAGTGTTTTACAATAAACATGTATCGAAAAAATATTTTAAAAATTAAGTAGTTCAGATATATATTTTATGTAGTTAGTTTTAAAGAAGAGAAAGCACCTTCAATAAAATGTACCCTTATTCAGACTTTCAATGGGCCATTCTTATGAATGTAGTCTTCTAATTGGAGCTTAAAGGCGGGAACCTGGCATTCCGGTGATCTGCTCCCAGAAATAGTATTAACTTATTCATTAGCCTTAAGCTCTTCACTTAACCTTTTAGCTTACCCTTTGTAAAGACAGGATAATAGCCCTTTATACTGAATTACAATCGCAAATTAGCTTAGGTTTGTCAAGTGTTTTAAAGATGAGTCCTGTATTAAATACCTTTGTAATTTACGGTATTATTTAAGGGAATAATGAGAATGGTAATTCATTATCCTATGTGTCTAAGTTCGCTTGGTCAAACAAAATAAAACTTCTTTATAATATATAGAGTATAGGTTTGGAATGAAGGCAAAATAGCTTGGAGAATGAGAGTGGGCATGTTTGAAAATCAAAGTCAGGTAAAAACAGCAGGTGGGTGTCCTTTTCCCAATATTCATGCAGTGGATGCCTTTAAATTTTTTATTTATTTATTTGTTTATTTTCTGAGGTTAATTAAGGAACAGAGAATCTGGGATGAGAGGAAAGCAAATGTTTCATGTAATATTACTTAAAATACAAGTAGGATGAGAGAAAACACACTAGAAAATTGATAAATGATTTTAATCAAAGAAAGCCTCTTTCATGTGAGGAAGCAAAATGCCAGCATGAAGTCACTTTAATAAGTATCTTTCTTCTGATCAAAAATAAAATTTTCCAAACCTGACCCACCCTAAATTTAACTTAGTCGGGGGGTAATGGTACTCATAATTTCTGAGGCTTAAGAAAATAATGGTCTAAATTGAAATACTGATTAAAATCAAACAGATTTTAAATAATTTCTAGAAGCAAATGTTACCAACTTTTATCTTTATAAATCATTTACTTGAAGCAAATCAAAATACATTAGAGAAAAATAAATAAATATGTTTTTTTTTTAATTATCTAAAGTCCAGGCAAAGAAAACATTATAAGACTGAGAGCGGGTGAGGGAGTAGCATTTTCCCTAAGGGTGGAAGGGCCTTCTTAAATACTGACAAAAGGCCCATTTAATTGTTTAAGAAAGTAGATTATGTCTTTGATTTCTTTTGAGGAACACAAAGTTAGAAATCAGCAGTGAGCATGTGGTTTGTGTTGAGTTCTTGTCAGTGCAATTCGTTCCACATCTATATCCCCAACTGTCTTGTTCCCATCAACACTAGACCGAAGGAAAAAGGGAGTCAAGGAGCTGGATCTTTCAGAAACAGAATGTGGTACATAGGACATTATATGACCTTGTCTATGCCCTGCTGTGATACCACATCCTCACCTTAATCCTTATCCCTCCTACTGTCACAAGGGCACTCCCCTCATGCTGAGCAATTGCTGTGGAAGTACAAGAGTTGTCAAAATCAATTTTATAAGGGAGGGTGTCACCTTCCAGACTCACACTCGGAGACTCAGCCAAAACTCGCCCAGTAGTTTTGCATAGTCTCGTCTGCACCCAAAGAACCTTGCTGCCCTCTTATAAAGGCTTACTAAGGGTATGACTTGCAAATCTGTCTCTAATTTTGTTCTTTTGAACATTAGCCTAAACTTTCCAGGAGTTCCTTTGAGGTTCACAATTTTCTTGACCTTACTTTACTTGCTTTGCCGTTTTCATGAACAATGAGTGGAAACATAACTCAGTGTTAAAAAATATTATTCACATATTTGCTGAACATATTATTTACAGAGCTCTTTTGAATTGTGTCAGGAAAGAACATATTGTTTTTCACAAGTCAAGGACTTGTAGCTTTTGTTATGTTTTAAAAGAAATACACATATCTGAGGGTCTTTGTCTCTGTTCAAGAATATGAATCAGATACTACTTATCCAATTTTCTCGGTCAGTATTGCCCCAATCACTAAAACAAAAAGCAAGCATAAGTGTGAGGGAAAAGCTTGATTCCAATATTTCTCATTATTCTTGCTACCGAAACATTGTCTCTGTTGTATAGATTTTTGCCCAGCTGGTCAATAAAGCGAGGTTCGTTATTCTATTCTATAATAAATATTGTCAATAATAAAAAGATTAAGTATTGTGAGAACACATTAGGGTATAGTATGATGTGTGTTTTAATAACCGAACATCTTTCATATTTTGTCCTTTATACTAAAGTCTTTGACCTTCTGAGATTTGTTTTATTTTTCTCAGAGTATTTTTTATGTGTTTCGCATAAGCAAATAAATTTGAGTAGCAAATTAAAACTGAATTGAACTCTGGAAATTCTTCACACTTTTTTCAAATTACTAACTCTCAGCTAACAGACTCCCTAAGAAGTTGATTGGGAAGTTAAGGAATATATTGGTTCAGTTACCTGAATAAAATCCAGAGTGCATTAGGGGCTCTCAGCTTTAACATTAGATTTCTCAGTTTAAGAGAAGAAAGTTTGCTCAAATAAATAGCTCAAAGACACAAGCTTTAGACCCTCTCCTTCCACCTAATAAATTCCCTTAAGGTCAAAATTATATTTTCATACAAATGTAGTCCATTGGCCATAGAAACTGAAAAAGCGAGAGTTGAGATTCCATGGCTTCTTATTTAATTAAGCTTCAAGAAACACCTTTTAAAGCAAAACATTAAGTATTGTGCCTTCTCTACTCTGAGAACGTTTGTCAAAATGTTGACTGCAATTTTGGGGAGTGTGTCTTTCTTATATTTGTCCTCTGCAAAAGGATTAGCATGTGCTCGTCACGCTTTTATTCACACCTAAGTAAAGCTGACCTTTCCAAGGAAAAATTGCACATTGTTTTAGACTTTGCTTTTTATTTCATATTTACTTATGTAGATTATTGTGGGGTAATTATACTTGTCTGTATCTCCATTGAGTTCCATCCAATCATGCTCTTCGCCTGTTTCCTGGGGAACTTGTAATGGACCAACCATGAGTAAGGTGATATACTGCCCATGATTAAAATCCTTGAGATTTTTCTCCAGTAAACAATATGAATCATTTTTATGAAAAGTACAGTACTATCACAATCATATATTCCTAATTGAAATGTAAATCTCAACCATCAGTAATCTACCATTGATTTGCCTTATAGTTATAAGTCCTTGTTGGATAATATATTTTAGAAAATAATAACTAACATTTATTAAACACGTAGTATATGCTAGGCTACTCTCTATGTTTCGTATTTATCATCTCATTTACTCTCCACAATAAACAACAATTACTATAAAATTACATTAAATATTTTAGCTTTCTACTCATTTACTAGGATTTGCTATGAAGTTAGAAAATAATACAAAAACACGAAAAAACCAATTAATCCAGACAAAGCACCTATTTTATACATTACTAAATTATGTAATTCTAGCTAAGAGTGAAGACAACTGACTATGAGATGCATCTTAGGAAAAGAGAGGAAATGCCGAATGGGTTGTTGGGAACCGATCACAGAGAGGTTGTGCCTCCAATCATTAATTCACGAATTCTTTAAAGATTATCAATATTTAGTATTTATAATTACTGTTTATATTACTTTAATTGAAGAGGGGGGGTGGATTGAATGAGTACTTACCATTTGTCAAGTATAAAGATTGATATATCAGAAGAGTTCACCTCTGCCATTTATTTTCCCTAACATTCTTACACTTGAATATGTGGAAGCCGTGTTTGCTCATGTTCTGGGAAGTTAGTTGAATGTGATTTAATGTGAAAGCCATGGATAGTTTTGGAAGGCTTATGCTTTCTAGTAGACATAAACCTGAGTTTGTACACTATGTGATGAGAGCCATATGAAGACCCCTTGGGGTGGTTATTTACATGCAGACCCATTAAGTTAAGTACTGTATTTACTGAAATTGCTTCCGATTGCCTGGAGGGAAAATGAGGGAGAATTTAGTTTTAAAGTGATAAAAACTTCTGTAAGTCTGGTTTAAATTAGCTAATCTAGTGAAAATTTACTTTTAAAAGGAGACCAGACCGTTCACACTTACTCAATATAGAATAAAACCTTAATCACTGCTTTTTTATATAACCAAGCAATATTTATTGTATGGTGGTAAATATAGAACACACGTCTAAAAATGTTATTCTCTTTAGTGTACCGCTTCATCTAGAGATGAGCAATTTCTCTAGTTGAACAGTATGAAATAGTTGACTTTTATGTTTTTCCGGAAAGGGGTGAGTGGATAAAATTTCGTGTTTTAACACTTTTAGTAGCAAAAAGTGTTTGAAGATGAGTAAAAGAGAAAGCAAGAAAAATTATTAGTAGCTTTGCACATAAGCAATACAATTAGCAATCACTTTTAGATCATCTCTTTACCAATGCAGAATGAAAATGAATTTTGAAATCATTACACTTTATACATATTGCAAGGTTTTAATTAGCAGAGAACAGTAGCCTCAAAGTTAAGTATACCATTAACTATAAACTTGAAAATAGAAAAATGGTGACAGTGGTTGTTAAGAGTCTAGTTGATGATTATGGTGCTGATAACACCAAGGTTCAGGGTTTGGTCTCTGTACTGGCCGGCAGCTAAAAAAAGTCTAATTGACCACCTTCATGGGTACTGTGATTCTTCTAATTTAATATTGAAATGAAAATTGTATTGTAAGTTAAACTATTTATTTGAATAAAAGTCTACGCAATTTTACACTTTTAATCATTCAAATAATGGGTGACTTTTAGACCATTCAAAAAATCAGTAAGTACTTGTTTGATTTCTAAAACTGAAATACTGAGTTATATATTTGAGCATGTGAGAGTGTATATTTTGTTTTTCATAAACTTTTTTGAATCCAAGATGAATAACTTACTAAAGACATCCTGAAAGAATAATGGCACCTTGGCCAGCCAGCTAAGAGAGAGAACAGAACACTGCCTCTGTGGCGTTTGGAAAGGAACCACCTCTCAGTTTTCTCTGTGAAAGTAAAGAGTAAGGATGTGGACATGGAGTGGGATGTGTAGGGGGCAGGATTTAAGGAAAGCGAAACCATGAGACACAGGCTAGACCGTGGAAGTCTGGACCCACACTCCATGCAGAGTCCACCAACTATTCTTATTAGTATCATCTACTCCTTCCAGTCCCTTAGAATTTCTGGGGGAATTTATTTTCAGAATCTGACTTTGATGCAGAATGTATGTTTTGTGTGTTTTCTTGTTGTTTGCTTTTTAAAAAAACATTGACCATCTGTCCAGGCTTCAGTAAGAGTTTCACACCACTTCCTGACTTTGACATCACGTTTTGCCTTTGTCTTTACAAATGTTAGGGGCTGTAGGAACACTGGCAGACACCACTATGAGTCTTGGCTAGATTTCTCTAGGTTTAGATGTCAATGTGGATTTATGAAATCCAGCAAGCATAAAGATGGGCTTGAATGATTTAGAATAAAGATGAAAGGCAGAATCTTAGTGTTCTAATAATAAGTTGATTAAAAATCCGTCAATGTTACATTTATTACATGAGAAATGTACTTCATGTTTGATTTAAATCCATTCTCAAATCTTCATCACCAGATTAGCTCCACAAAGATATTGCATTTTACAAATTCCAAGAGATTAAAAGGGGGCAATCAGACAAGGAAAAGAAATGCAATATAACTTGGCACTTGTTTTTCATAGAGGACCAGATTTTCAAAGGGATATTTCTGGTTAGGTATCATTAGAGTAGGGCTCATTCAGGACCCATTTTACTAGTCACATTATTATGGCCTGAAAGAGTTTATATGTCTTTGAAATATGAAAAGCCCTATTTATTAGCAGGGCTTGACAAATGTTCCCCAATGTGCTTTAAACTCTTTCTTATTACATTGCTCTTACTACATTCTTTTGAGGCAGGTGATTATGGCCAACTGTCAATTATACTTAATGACAGAAAGCAAGGGTAATAGAAAATTGAAATCTACAAAGTACACAAGCAATTCAATTTAGTTATTAATTTTGTAGTATAGAATCATGGTTAAGGGTTCAAATTTAAAGGTAGACTCTCTTCCCCACATCTAGCTATGTGATTTTGGGAACAATTTTCTCTTATGAAAAATGGGGGTAATAATAAATCCTTCCTCTTTACAAGATCATTGTGAGAATTAGAAAAAAAAGTATTTTAAAAGCACTTAGCTGTGTCCCGCCTATGGTAAACAATCACATCATATATGTAGTTGTACATGTCTGTGTATGTAAGAAGGTGCACTCCATTAAACTATGAGTGGCATTTATTTTGTTTTGTTTTGTTTTCCCTTTCACTGACAATGATGGAAGTGTTTAGGAGGAGAGACTTGAACCATCTACAGTAATTATAGACTCAATAATAAAGAATTGACTGAATTTTCTTTTGATAGAGTCAGAAAAACTATGGTTTCAAGAGAATACAAAATGCTGGTAAGGATGTAGAGAAAGGAGAACCCTTATACAGTTAGTGGGACTGTAAATTAGTACAGCCATTATGGAAAACAGTATGGAGGTTTCTCACACACCTACAGATAGAACTACGATAAGATCCAGCAATCCCACTTCTGTGTATATACCCAAAGGAATGGACATCAGCATGTTGAAGGGTTACTTGAACTCCCATGTTCACTGCAGCTCTATTTCCAATAGCCAAGAGTTGGAAAACACCTAAATGTTCATTTTCAGATGACTGGATAAGGAAAATGTGGTATACAATAGAATACTACTCAGCCATAAAAAAGAATGAAATTCTGCTATTCACAGCTACATGGATGAGCTTGGAGAAAATTATGTTAAGTGAAACAAGCCAGGCACAGAAAGAGAATATTTGCATGTCCTTACTCATTAAGTGGGAGAGGAAGGAAGGAAGGAAGGAAGGAAAGAAGGAAGGAAGGAAGGGAGGGAGGGAGGGAGGGAGGAAGGGTCACAATAATATGTTTAACTTTCAGAAGGAGAGAACAGAACAGAGAACTGTGGTTACTAGAGGTGGGAAAGGGGGAGGGGGGCTAGCAAGAAATTGGTTAATGAACACAAAAAATGATTACATTTTGTAATGATGAACATGCTAATTATCCCAATTTGATCATTACACATTGTACACAGGTATTGATATTCAACTCTGTACCCACAAGTATGTTTAATCAGTTATTTGTCAATAAAAAAAGAAAAACTATTGTTTCAGAGAATCATTAAAATCACGTAATAATTTAAAGTTTTTGACAACATTAAAGTTCATGACATTAAAATACTTTGGAATAACATCTCAGCTCTATATTCCTCACTTAACAAGAGGACTGTATCATAGTTGGGTAAGAGTTTTGGGGTAACTGGTGTGAATTTGATGACCTATTCCAATACTTTGGAATAGGTCATCAATTAGGTGTGTTTTTTTGTTTTGTTTTGTTTTGGTGGCTGGCCACCAATACTTTGGGTTCAGATCATACTTTCAGAAGAATGACTGTTATGGGTTGAATTGTCTCCCCAAAACACATAAGTTGATATTCTAACCCCTAGTACCTCAGAACATGACCTTATTTGGAAATAGGATTGTTGCAGATGTAATTAGTTAAGTTACAAAAAGGTCATTCTGGATGGTGGTGGGCCCTTAATCCAATATAACTGGTGTCCTTGTAAGACAGACATATGAAGTTAGAGACATAGGGAGAATGCCATGTGAAGATGAGGGCAGAGATCAGAGTGACGCAAAAGCAGCCAATGAATGACAAAGGTGGCCTGCAGACCATTGAAAGCTAGGAAGGAGGCATGCAACAGATTGTCTTCAAGCCCTCAGAAGGAACCGACGCTGACAACACCTTGATCTCAGACTTCCTGCCTCCACAACTGCGAGAGAGCACATTTCTGTTGCATAAGCCCCCCAGTTTGTGGTACTTTATTAGGGCAGCCCTTGCAAACTAATACAATGAGTAACAAATATGAAATTAAGAAATAAAAACTTACTGATTCTAAAGACATGCTAGAGTTATTACTTTTCAGAATCTGAAGGCATCTTAGAGATTTACTGGTCTAATTCCTTTATCCTGCAGCTGAGGAATTGAGTTAGTATTTGAATAAAACAGGCCCCCATTCCTGGTCCTCTTCTCTCAGTTGCTTACCATTATTTGGAGAGAAAGTACCTATAACCAAAGTCAAGAATGACTGTAAGTAAAATGGGCAAAATAAATGAGTGTATCTGATATTCTGATTAGGTAAAGATCACAAGGAGGGCTTACCAGAGGAGGTAGGGTGTATGGGGTGGGGTGTATGTGTGTGATTTTGTTTGTGTTTTGTCTTAATTTGGGAGTTTGAAGGGTAAGTAAAATTGGTAGGCAGAGTCGTGAAAGGAGGACATTTCCATTGGAGAAAACAGCAGGAGCATGCTGGGTGGAGACATGGACACACTGGATATGTTTGGAAAAGATGAGGGATCAGTTTTATTGATATATAGGGTTCCTGGTCCTATGGAAGTTTAGTAGTAAATAGAACTGGAAAGGTAGCAGAGGCCGTGCTATCAAAGGTCAGAGCACGGAACAGGAGGGTCATGCTGTACGGATAGTGACATTAGGCTTTGCTGGGTGAGGGGATTTGCTTTGATTTGGGGGCCTAAGTGTCCCATCTGTCAGGATTTATTACTTTTCTCCTTGGCAGGAGGTTCTAGCCGATGAGTAATTCAGATTTGATTATAGCAGTGTCTGGGAACTGCTATAATTTTCTTCCTGCTTTTGATTCCTCAGATCTGGTTGTCTGAGTGAATGTATGTACCTGCACAAGAAAGAGAGCCCCGAGTGAAGCCCCCAAATATCACATTTTTGTTCAAAAAGTGTCAGTGTATTCTAGCTGATCTCAGGACTTTCTGGGCATTATAATATTGTGAAAACCATGGGAAAGAGAAACACAGTTCTTAAGGCCATATATGTTTTGAAAGGGAAAATGTGTAACTTCTACCATTCTCAAGAGGTAGAAGTAGTTCTTGAAGGTGATTACACCTATTTGTCCTTGGATATTTCTAAGCAGAAAATATTTAAAGAAATTTTACATTGTGCAAATACTCATTAATAGCCATTTTTATACATGTGCATTATTAAGAATTCTTTTAATGCCAACATACAAATTTTATTTCTAGTGTACTGTCCTTGAAAGAATTTCTTACAAGCCACTTAGATCGTGTGCAATTTCTGCAGATTGGTGGTGACTTATTTATATACACATATGTATGCGTATATATATATATAAGTTATCACAAGGTGAAGTGTTGATGACTTTATGATACCTTAAGTTGCTGTGTGAGGAAAATGTCTATTTTTGAATCAAGGACTAATCCAACTCAAGGTAAAGCAATAACACTTTATAAATAAAGCCTGTCCTGCCTCTTTCCTTCCCACCCCAAATTGTTGAAGAATTTACAAATATTAATTTATGCTCATTTTTTTCAGACCGTTACCTTTATTTTAGCCATGATTAGAATGTGTGTGTTCCACCAAAATTCATATGTTGAAATTCTAATCCCCAACGTGATGGTATTAGGAGGTGGAGCCTCTGGGAGGGGGATTAGGTCACGAGGACAGCCCTCATGAGTGGGATTGGTGCTCTTATAAAAGAGGCCAGAGAGAGACCCCTCACTTCTTCCACCATGTGAGGACCCACCTAGAAGGCACTTTCTTCACAGAAAGTGTACCCTCACCAGACATCAAATCTCATGGAGCCTTGATCTTGGACGTACTGGCTTTCAAAACTGTGAGAAATAAATTTCTGTTGGTTATAAGCCACCCAGTTTATGGTATTTTGTTATAGTAGCCAGAATGGACTAGGACAACTTTTTTTAAAAAAGAAATTATATAGATCAACTTAAACCAAAAATTTTCATCTTACATCAATAATTGCATCTGATCATAGATTAGGTACAGCTATCTAGGCCATATATTTTTCTAGACATTATCTCCATTGCTACTTGTACACTGGTACATTGTGTTTTTAGAGAATATTTTATTACTCTGTGGAATTACGCACCTTAAGTGCTTGCATCAAACTTCAATTAAAATAGTTCACAAATAACTGAGAATAAATTTAGTCCCAAATGTTTATCTCTAAGTTACAGATGTTTTCTTTCCCCATTTTCCTGCCTTAGATGCATTAGATTCCGTTTTTGACTTCATAATCAGAGTTAAATAAATAAACGTTTCCATTGGGAAAATCATGGACTTTCACCAGCTGCAAACTTCACTGCATTGGTAAATTTATGTTTATTTTGTAGTAAAATTATAATGCATGGCCCTGGCCTGAATTCACAGCTAGAATTTAATCTGTTTAATTGGGCAAGTTCAGTCTGAGGTCCTTCTTTCTTTTATAAAACTGTATTCTGGCACTTTACGATTCTAGCAAACCTCCAAGAGTGAGTTATGGTTTGGTGCTTGAACTGGGAATACGCACAGGATTATTCAGAAAGTAATATCCCAGTTGGGGGTACTTTATCTTTTTACAATGGGATATTTAATTTTACTGTGCCTAGAAATATTTGTCAGAGGCAAAAAAAAAAAAAAAAAAAGTTTTTTTAGAGACCTTGGTTCTTTTCTCCAGTTTCTGAAGATAATTAGTGTAATAATGTTTCAGTTCTTTTGACTGGAAAAAAAGGATTTTAAAACTGTCAGATGACTTTGAAAGAGAAGTCAAGGCTATATACAGGTTAATGAATAATGTTTAAACTTAAGTCTTAAGTTTTCTCCCATCCTCTTGGTCAAGTGTTTCTCAGATATACTGAATGTAGACCATAAACCCACAAATTAGGTGCACCCTCATAAAAAGGTTTTAAACACTATTGGGTTTACTCTGTTTTCATTGAATGGAAAGGGAAGGACACTGGCTTTTTTTGAGCACCTACTGCTGTACTGCTGTCCAGTACAGAATTTTGCTCTCATTTTAACTGCTCTATTGATCTGTGGCCGTATCATATTTTTTCTATTCCTCTATTGGTGGGAATTTATAATTGCCATTATATGAATATTGTGACAACATTCTCTTTGAGCATAGATACTAGTGCTTCTGTAAGAGTAGGAAACTTCAAATGGAACTGCTGGGTCAAAGAGTATGTGCATTTTTAGATTTAATAGATACTGCTTAATTTTTCCTCAAAGTGGCTCTCCCAGTTTTTACTTGTATAAACAGTGTGTGAGAGCACCTATTTTCCTACACCTCACCAACATTTGGGCCTATGTTCAGCTTTTAGATTTTTTTCCTAACTGATGGGATTAAAAATGCCATGTCACTATTGCTTCAATTTGTCTTTCCCTGATTATTGTAGAAATTAACCATCTTTTCAATGGCAATTTATATTTTTATTTCTATCAATTACTTTTTACTTTTTGTCCATTTCTCTTTTAGGTATTTGTCTCTTTCTTACTGATATGTTGTTTGTTACATATATTCCAAATATTTTTCTTAGTCCGTAGCTTGTCTTTCAACATTTTAATGATTTCTTGAATCGTTCAGAATTTTAAATTTTGGCATGCTCTCCCATATCAACTTTTTATAGTTTTAAACATTTTTATTTCTTAAGAAGGGTTTCTCCACTCTGAAGTCATGAACATAGTCTTCTATATTTTCTCCTATTTTAAAGTTTTTATTTTTATGCATCGTAAGGTTATATGACGGTGTGAAATATTGACTGAAATCTTTTTTTGTTCCTTGAGGATACCAAATATTGCAAGGCTAACAGTGGAGACAGATCAGGGGTTGAGAACAAAGTTACTGATTTTTCCAAGGTTGAGTTCAAAGAGGGCCTGGTCGTTGCCATAAGATTCCTAGTCTGAGCCCAGGTGTGAGTGAAGTTCACTTGCTTTGACAGCCTTTACATTGAGATATATGAGAAAGAATTTGGAAGGAAATGGTACTTGCTAGAAAGTGTTTTACATATTTAGAAGTACAGCATTTTGTTCTCAATCCCAAAGGATGGGGGTGATGAGAGAAATGTGTCCTTTGAAATTGAAGGGTGTATGTAAACATAAAGACCAGAGCCACTTTCCTGTCCAAAGAGTGAAGAAGGGATAGCTTCTTCCTTTCTGGACATGAAGGAACTACAGTGCAGTATGTATGGGTCCAAAGGTATAACCTGGAAAGGCCACACCAATGCCCTGTTTTACCATGAGCCTTTGAATATGTGGAAGAGGACTCCAGGGGTTCCCATGCCTTCACCTGGAAGAGCATGGAGAACAGCAGAGGGAAACCAAGGCCATGGGACTGCCCAAGTGGCCCCTCAGCCAATCGATGATACTTCCCACCTGAAGATCCTGTTGGCAGATGTGAGTGCGGCAGGGAGTAAGGTGGTCCCTCTTTCGGGGAGGGGTGAGGATCCGTTTGTGACAGAGGCAGGCCAGGTAAAGCTGAATCAGTTTTTAAGAAAACCAACTTCAAACCAGACTAGTCAGAGCACAGTTACATGAAGAGATTGTCTTGTGCCTCTTTGCTGCATTTACTATATGAACATAGGCTAGTATGAGCTAGAATTAGAGTTGGGGGCAGAGAAGGCAGTTCAAATACAGAAGGAATAGGGACAGTAGGAAGCAAATCACGTCCGCTTCTTCATTTCCTGATGATAGAGATACAAACCCAATAGCTAAGAGGTAGAGGTGCCAGATTCAAATCAGTCAGTCAGGCTTCAAAACTGAGCTCTTAATGATTATGCTCATGTTTAATTCTCAGGTATAGTATTTGCTCCATATTTCTGTTCTGGTTTAAACACATGTTCAGATTTTGAATATTTCTTCTGAGTTCCAATTTGCATATATATATATGCTATATATATAAATTAATGGATGTTGACTTTTATTTGAAAAACTGGGGTCATCTATTTAGATAAAAAATTTTTTTGTTAATATGTTAATATAGAGAATTAAAATGATGGGCTTTCTAATATTATATCATCCTCATAGCCTATTTTAAATCTGACATATTATTATGCATTTTCTTTTAACACATTGTTGGATTCTATTAGCTAATGTATTAATATAATATTTAGGATTTTTGTATTTATATTCAAAAGTGAAAGTGCACAATAATTTTCTTTTCATATACTGTCATTGTCCATTTTTATTAGGATATTGTAGGCTGTGAGCTTAGTTGATTAGATTTAATATTTTTCTAAATTCTGTATCTGTTTACATAAAAAGGGGATTATTTGCTCCCTGACCTTAACTCTGTCTTTGAGTCTGATAACTTTTGTATAGGTAGATTGTTAACTAGCTGTTCAACTTATTTTATTGTTGCTCTGTTGGGTTTTCTACTACTTTCTGAACTAGTTTTGGTAATTTATATTGTCCTGGAAAAATTAGACAAACCATGTAGCTGAGATGTCCAAATTCATTGGTACAAGATGACTGATGGTACTAATTAAAATCTTATAACCTTACAAAATTCTTTGAATCAGTAATATTCCCTTTTATCCTATTGTTATTAGTTGTATCCTTGCATTTTTCTTAATTATACTTGCCCTAAATTTGTCTCTTTTATTAGTTTTTTCAAACACCACCTTTTATTTTAATTAAATCTATTCATTTCTTATTGTTTTGTTTTCTTAATTTATTCTTTTATCATTATCATGTTCTTCCTTCTACTTTCTTTCCATTTATTTTGTTTTTTCCCTTCTCTTGCTTCCTGATTGCAAGATACAGTTCATTTTGTCTTTTTTGTTGCTGTTTTTAACAATCAAGGCTGTGTATCTTTTCAATTAATTACCACTTTGCTTCTACACTATGGGTTTTGTTTGTAGTGTTTTATTTTGTGTTGAGAATCTCTAAATATTTGATTATTATTGATTTTTTATTTTATTGCTCTGTTCAATATGTTCAATCCATCCAACATAGTATCAGGTTTTTGGTTTTTTCTTTTAAGATCAATACACATTCTAGTCAGTTTAGCTCTTACACCCTACAAAAGGGATTGTTTGGAAGCCTGTACTTTAGAGGGTCATGCCAATCAGTGACTGCCCTTTGTCGATTGGTTTAAATAATTTAAAAATATTAAATTGTGGTAAATAGTGCATAACATAAAATTTACCATCTTAACTATCTTTAAGTGTACAATTCAGTAGTGTTGATTTGAATATATCCACATTGTTGTCAAACAGACCTACAGAACTTTTCACCTTGAAAAATCAAACTCTATACCCATTAAACAATTCCATATTTTCCATTCCCCACAGCCTCACCATTCTACTTTCTGTTTCTATGAACTTGACTACTTTAGATACCTCATATAAGTGGAACAATACAGTACTTGTCTTTTTGTGACTAGCTTATTTCACTTAGCGTACATCCTCAAGTTTCATCCATGTTGTAGCATGTGACAAGATTTCCTTCCTTTCAAATGTATATCACATTTTGTTTATCCATTCATTCTGTGATGAATGAGATTGCTTCCATTTCTTACGGATTATTTTTAAACCATTCATATTGGTTGTAATTACTTCTATGTCTTGAGTTTTTCCTCTTATTTTTTGTTTTTGCTTTATTATTCTCTTCTGCCACCTCTTTTTTTTCTTATCTATTTCTTCTGAGTATCCTAAAAATTTTAAGATACACACCTAAATTTTTTCTTTGACAACTTCTAGAGTAATCAATCAAATTAAGTTCTCAAACTTTAACGTGCTTTAAAGCATCTTTGTTTCCCTTTACATAGATATATACTTCCCATTTGCCATGTCAATGTCTCGAATTGATTGATTGAGATTGATATGTTAAAAGATTTTTGAAATTTTACAACCTATAATTATGTAATTTATTTTTTGGTTTTCAGTGTTTATTATATTATTGCTTCAACCTAGTTTTACTTTTCTTCTTGCTGGGTTACACCTTTTGGTTTCTTTCAGAGAGTCTTAGGGTAATGCTTTGAATCCATGTATACTTGAAAACGTCATTATTTGCTTTTAGGTTTGAATGATAGTTTGGGTGTTTATAAAATTCTAGGTTTAGTTTTCTTTGCTTTTATTTGTTATCAGTTTTAAGATTTTGCTTCATTTCCTTAATGTGTCCAGTATTGCTAATAAGACTCACAAAAACCTAGTTTTTGTTTCTTTTAAAGCTATGTGTTCTGTTCCTCTTTTAGCATCTAACAAAGTAAGATAGTAATTGTTAAGTGCCACATGAATGAACAGACAACAGAAACTATGGATATAAAAAAGCAGGTGAGATCACTTCCAGTGGTGGTAGTCAGAAATGGTTTCATGGAAAAGATGTTGTGTAGATTGTACTATGAAGGATGGTAGTAGTTAAATAAGAAAAAAATAATAAAGAGAAAATTTCAGGCAATAGAAAAAATGTAAGCATAACATTGAGCCATGTATGATAAGGGAATGGAGAATAAGTGAGTTTGACTGAATGGGGGATTCTAAAAGAATCGTGGGAGTTAAGGTTGGAAGAGTGAAATGGAACCAGATTGTAGACAGCCTTTTAACTTGAGAATAAGGCTTTGGGAATATCCAGTTGGTATGTGAATTTATCCAAGTTATTAGAGAAAGGGGGGTCAAGACAATATTTTAGGAATATTAATCTAGCAGTGATCTCAACAGTGCATTCAAGCAAAAAGGAGCTGGAATAGGGACATATAAGAATTACAATAAATGTGGGGCTTTAGGGTCTAAGCTATGGTACTACCAGTGATAGGGGCAGGAGCAAGTTAAGAATGATACTAAATCAAAGGCATCTGGTAAACAAGAAGTGACTATTTTAAGCACAGATGCTGGCAGAACTGTTTCTAGGGGAGGAAATAAGAATAATTAAACCTATTGAGGCTTTGTCACTAAAGGTCTAAAATAAACTTTTGACTCATGAATTCAGTGAAAAAAATAATTAAAGCCAGTTTTTGTTTTTGTTTTTATTTTTTAAGTTATCTTACTATTTTTCCCAGAAACAGCTGTAGGATCTTATGCTTGCAACTAAATATATTCCATAGATCAAAATGGTTCTTTTGTACTATGTATTAGGCAATACTTGGAGATTTTTCAGGTTTTACATTAGAACTAATTGTCATATTGAATATTATTGGCTAGAAAATATTTATCCTTTGAAAAAGTGATGTTGGTATGAATAAATATTTTTGAATGAATGAATAAAACTTTCTTGATTAGGTATATTCTTTAAGTTAAAACTCTTCAAAGCTAGTTAAATTAACAACTTTTTAATTGAATTTTGCTATATTATGTTTTTTAATGTCTTCCTTTTGAAAATTCCACAACTACTATATAATCATGAGCATAAGAAATATTTTACCTACCCTACCTACCCTACAATCATTTTAAATTTCATGGGCCAAATTCTCACCTCAAATCTATTTTTTATAACTCCCACCGAAGTGAGTGGAAATTGAGTTAGACTCTCTGAGGGCAAAATTTGGAATCACATTTGCAAAGATATTGACTTTTCCTGATTTATGTTTTATTGAGAAATTGGACATTTAAATTGGCTAAGATTATCTATAATAAAGTATTTGAACTTGATGACATTTAGACATACTGGGAAAAGAAGAAAAATAATGTTTTACTACAAGTTGCTACTTTTTAGATTTAGACTTTCATTTCCCATGAAAAAATATAAATCTGGAGAATTAAACACCTCTACGTTTTTCCCTACTGAGCTTGAAAGTGAGGAAGCATTGCAATTGCATGAGTAAAATATTTTTTACAGCATATAATACCACTGTAGCTCCAGGAGACGGGCAGGAAAAGGGAAAGGAAATAAAGGAGATGTAAGAGAGGAAAGTGTGTGAAATATTGGGCCCGGAAATCCAAAATAAATTAGCCAAATAGTTTTAGGATTAACTCATTATTTCATCTCTACATTTTCATTGTATGAAAAGTATTACAAAGATTTCAAATATTTTTATTTTATATTTTGATATTTACCTTAATGATCTTTTCTAAATATTAGAATAATGTAGTATACCCAGAAAAAATCCAGTCTCATGTAGACAGAATTCTGCAAGGTCTGCTCCTTATTGTGCATTGCCCACTGAGCATCAGACTTTTGGTGGCAAAACACAGATTGTTCAGTTCTGTTATTGATATTTAATTAGTTTTGGAGAAATTTTTTAAGCACCTGATGAAAAATTTGTTTAAGATGATAGTACCCATCCTCTCAATGAGAGCCATTTGCAGGTTAACCCTCATAATGATTTCTAGTTTGCTACATGTATAATTTCCTACACGTACTATATGTGTTAGGTTCCAGAACTTGTCCCATTTCCCCATTTCCTAACCTTGAATACTGTCATGGTCTGAATGTTTGTCTCCTCCAAAGCTCATGTGGAAGCTGATCGCCAAAATGGCAGTGTTGAAAAGTGGGGCCTTTGGGAGGTGATTGGATCATGAGGGTTCTACCTTCATGAATGGATTATCTATTCATGGATTAATGGGTTAATAGGTTAAAGGATGAGTGGGTTATCATGGGAGGGGCACTGGTGGCTTTAAGAGAGCACTCTTGTACCTCTTACCATATGGTATTCTGCACCCTTGAGGGACTCTGTAGAGAGTTACTTCTAAGAAGGCCTTCACCAGATGTTTCCTTGACTTTGGACTTCCCAGCCTCCAAAACTGTAAGAAGTAAATTTCATTATTTATAAATTACACAGTTTCAGGTATTCTGTTATAAACAATAGATAATGGACTAATGCAAGTACAGAGAATCAATTCTTGCCCTTGTGACTCCTCCTCTGTGTCTATCATGTTTAATATGTTCCTTACAATTGTTCTTTCAGGTTAAGATGTCATGTCAACTTCTACCTTCTAGAAACTTGCTACAGAATCTCAGTCTTTGCTTATGCACTTGCTCAAACACAATATATTAATGCTGTTTCATCAACTGATGCTTAGAAAAGACTTTGCTTCTTTGCTGTGATCTCTGCAAGATCTTTGTGTTATTGTGCAGGACCACAGTGCTCTGTCTCTGACCTGAATGCTTCTTCTCTGTGTTCCCTTCTTATTAGTAAGAAAATACTGTAGTGACAGAAATGCTGTTAAAGCCTTCTTGTTATGAAGACTTTCCCCCCAGACCCAATGTACTCTGCCTCCATTAGGGCAGTAATGTCGACTGCATGAGACATTCTTTGTAATGTATTAAACAGGCTCCCTTACTCCTCTTCCTCACGCTGAAGTAGTGCCAGTTACAGAAATATTTTCATGCACTCCTGTATTTGCAAGTCTGATAAATAGTGTTGCTTATTCTTTGTGCTTGGTGCATAATAAGGAATTCTGTAAGTATTTGTTGCAGGAATGTATGATCTTAAAGGTTTATTTTTATGTAGATACTACAAAATTTGAACTAAAAATTGAAGAACTTCTTACGAAGTTTTAAATAAATTGGAAGTATAAACAAGAATTTCAAAATGACAAAATATGTTTAACACAATTTAACTACTGGTGGGCTTATTTTCTCTCCCTTTGGAGATAAATGTGATCTATAAACCCACAGGGGAAAAAACGTTTCCCGGAAGCTCTCACTGTAAATTTTTAGGATCATGGCTACCTCTGTGGAAGCATCATTATCTTATAGCCAGCATTATACAGATATTGAAGCTATCATCCTTACCCTGAAAGTATGATTGGAGTTTGCCATGTGTCACAGTGCAAAGTAACAGACTCACTTTATAATTACAGCAAAGCCCACGTGGCTTGGTGAAGAACACTGAAGTACAGCTGTACTTAGTCTTAGTCTTAATCCATGGTAATAATAACAACAATAATGTCCACTTATGCCTGGGGCTCTGCAAAGTAGGCATTATCATCCTTATTATACAGAAAAAATAACGGAGTCTTAGAGTGGTTATTAACTTCCCATGGTCTCATGTTACTACATCTTAGATCTGGAATTCCCTGATTCCAAAATCCTTGATGTTTCCCTGGCTCCTCACTACTCCAATGGAGACTGGAAACACTTTTAATACAAAGGAGTTTCCCGTGGTAGAAGCAGTAGAGGGAGATTATTTTGGCAGTTGTGTTTAGAGGAAGAGGGTTCCAGAAGCCATTTTTGTGGGTAACCTATATAATTTAGCACAGACTCTGGTATGGCTTGTGTGATTTTTAAGAAGTGCTTTTGCTTTTTTATGGTGTAAGGTTTCTTATGGTAAAATTCTGCTGAAAAGTTCAGAACTCATGAGTTGAAGGATCAGCATAATGCCAATTTTTTCCTTCACAGCTACATAGTTGCCTTTAATAAAGAGAGGCTTATAATAACTGAATTCCTCACAAAAAGAGAACAGCAGTGCAAAGGCTGGCTATGTTATAACTCATGGAGGAAACACTGGAATCAATGGTATAAGAGAATCTGTTATTTTTGCTGTATTTGATTTTTTAAAATTTATTTATAATTTTGTATCTTTTCTCCAGGGACTATATCTAACGTAGCTGGAAGTCTTTCAATTTGATTTTCCATATGGTGACCAGTTAATTATAACAAAGGATTAAAATTACCTGCAGGGCAAACAGTATTAGTAACCTTCAAAATTATATATTGTTTCTTATTTAATTCAGGTACATTATTTAAATACTATACTTCACAAGTTAGGGTAAAATCTAGAGACCTATTTCAGCAACAGAAAATTTTTCACTATGTTAGAAATAAGTGACATTAATATACTGTTGCCCAACTACAAAGACTATTTCAAACACAGGAAACCAATGTTAATAAACATTATTACCTTTAGCTCACCTAAAGAGGCCAAGTAAAAAACTAATGTTCTTCATTCATGTGCAAAAAAATGAGGGGATGTCAAAATGTTCATGAAAAAATGGAATTAAAAGATAAAAGTATAAAATATAAACTTTATTTCTCAACATAAGCTCCATCAAGTTGAGGACACTTTTGTAAGTGATGATACCAGCCATATAGTCTATCTATAGACTGAGGATCCTAAAGAATTTAACCATGTCAATGCAGTCTTTTTTACATTATTTATTGAAGAAAAATGGGTGGTGCCCTTTCAAGATTTCTAAGATTGGGAAACAAAAAGAAGTTAGAAGGAGCCAAATCAGAACTGTAAAGTGGATAACTAATGATTTCCCATCAAAATTCTCATAAAATCGCCCTTGCTTGAGGAGAGGACTGAGCAGAAGCATTGTGGTGGTGGAGAAGGACTCTCTGGTGAAGCTTTCCCAGGTGTTTTTCTGCTAAAGCTTTGGCTAACTTTCTCAAAACACTCTCACAATAAGCAGATGTTGTCATTCTTTGGCTCTCCAGAAAGTCAACAAGCAAAATGCCTTGAGTATCCAAAAAAACTGTTGCCATGACCATTGCTCTTGACCTGTCTGCTTTTGGTTTGACTGGACCACTTCCACTTCTTGGTAGCCATGGCTCTGATTGTCCTTTGTTTTTAGGACTGTACTGGCAAAGACATGTTTAATCTTCTGTTCCAGTTTTTCAAAGAAATGCCTCATGATCTCAATCTCACTTGTTTAAAATATCCATTGAAAGCTCTGCTCTTGTCTGCAGCTGATCTGGGTGCAACAATTTTGGCACACATCAAGTAGAAAGTTTGCTCAATTTAATTTTCAGTCAGAATCATGTAATTTGAACTAATTGAGATGTTGGCTATTGTTTTTTCCATTAGTCATCAATCCTCTTCAATTAGGGCAAGAACGAGATGAACTTTTTCCTTGAAAATTGATGTGGGTGGTCTGCTGCTAGGGGCTTCATCTTCAACAGAGTCCTTCTCTACCACGACAATGCGCCTGCTCAGTCCTCTCATCAAACAAGGGTGATTTTGTGAGAGTTTATTGATTTGGCTCCTTCTGACTTCTTTTTGTTTCTCAATCTTAAAAAAATCTTGAAAGGGAACCACCCATTTTTCTTCAGTAAATGATGTAAAAAAAAAGACTGCATTGACATGGTTAAATTCCTTGTCCCTTCTTAAAATGAATTGTACATTTGTAAACAAATGATTTATTTGGGGCACTGTCCCCATAAACTTTTTGTAAAGCATCAATGATTTCACCATTCTTCCACCCAAGCTTCACCATCTATTTGATGTTTGTTTTTGCTTTAATTTTAGCAGAATTCATGTTGCTCTGATAGGGGCTCTTTTCACACTGATGTCCTATCCTTTTTAGTGCCTTAAACTAGATCCTGTTCAGACATGTTATAACAAGTTAGTATGAGTTTATTTTGGTGCAAAAAATTGTTGAAATCCATGAATAGTTTTTTCATAATATGCACTTTTCGTGAACTTCTTGCAGACCCCTTTGTATGTTAATACATCGTTCAGTTACAATGTCAAACAAAAGAGAGAAATTCTAAAATTGATAACCTTCAAACAATGTTAATTGGGCTGACCAGTTGCTCAGCTGATTAGAGCACAGCCTTATAACACCAAGGTCATGGGTTCAGATTCCCATACTGGCCAGCCTTCTAAAAAACAAACAAACAAAAAAACAATGCTAATTTACCAGGATTTTATACTCAGTGTAACAGGATGGTGTTAGAACCTTACCTTTCTGGTGACGAAATACTACCTGAAACTTCAAGCACCAAACATAAGAAATAAACAGTTGGTAGAAAGAAGGCCTTACAAGATTCTAATTCAGTAGGGAATTACATCACTGGCTGTGTAAGTGCTCTTTTTTTAATTGAGGTCACCAAGACATCAGCACTCAAGTCTGATGTTTATTTGAAATAACATTTTCTAAGGAAAAAGTCAGTTCTTTCCTGTATTATTCCTAAATACAATAATTAGTAAGATAGTATTACTGTTATTACTTTATTTACATAGTTTCAGAGAATTTATAGAAAATGGTTACTTAAACTAAGATTCCTCCTACTCACCTGAAATGGTCTGTTAAGAAGTTGCCCTTGGTTTTAAAAATAGTTCAGTCACCATTTTGTTGGGACGGTGGGTGTTATATGTGTCTGTCTTTCTTTCGGCTATCTTTAGGAATGGTTCTGGATTTTGGGAAGGCTGCATCTTTTTGCACCTTCTTTTGAGGACATCTCTTGCATCTATTTGTAAGTCACGAATGGCTTACTGGTTTTGGTTCTGGGTCACTGGAGTCAAAGAAGGCTCATTGATTTTGGTTCTGTGTCACTTGAGAGATATCTTTGGTTTATAGGGGGAAAAAAAGCTCAATACCACTGGGAATACTTACTGTTTGTGCTAGCTGAGACCTGATAATAAGATTTGAAAGAATCTTTTTTTTAGAGATGTAAGGTCAAAGTTGGCCTAACTGGAAGCTGATATTCAGGACACACACACACACACACACACACTCTCTCTCTCTCTCTCTCTCTCTCTCTCTCTTAAGTTCTCTCTGTTTTCTCTGCTGGATCCTGCTTCTCTCATGGGAACTTCTCAGTCAACTGAAACCTCCTTCTTGAACTCCTGCTGTCTATATTCTTCAGCAATTCTGTCCATTTCCTTCTTGTTGGAACTTTGGTAGGCTGCTAGGGCTTTATGGTAATGGATACGAAAAACCCAGTCTAGTTTCTGGCATATACTAGGCACTCAATACATGAAAACTTAACTTTGGTTACTCCTCTCATTTTCCTTCAGCTTCCGGTTATCCTTCCATACTCTGCTCAGTGAATAGCATTGACTCTTGGGGTGAGATGATCACTAATTTATACTTCAGCTTTTCTCTTTATAACCTTACTTAAGCCCCTACTACCTCTAGGTTTCTTTTAGTTAAAGGATCTTATGATTTTTCTTTAGTATTGCATACAAGTGTGTGGGGCCATCACTTAAAACGAAGAAATTAAGGAAGGAAAATTTAACACTCAGACTTTTTCGAGTTTCAGGGCCATCTTTTCATGATGCTATTGCTATTGGGGAATCAATGCTAAGGAGAGATGGCTTCGGAGCAAGAATATGACACACCTACTATGGATTTTAACAAATTTCTTCTTTTTTGTCACATCAAATAAATCTTTATTCTTTTCTGCTCTGGAAACTTGATTTTATATTCATTCACTGCAAAATCCCTCTGACTCTCAGGAAACTAAAGACAAATAAACCTCAGTGGTGTTTTTATTTTTGTTTTTGTATGAGGCTTTTATGCTACCATGGCACTTGGAAACAGTCATTAACAACCAGATGCAATCAAAAGAATTAGACAGTATGTGTGGTAAAATAATTAATATGGAATTATAATTCAAGTCTTCCTTGAAATGAAAAAACAAGGCCCACACAAGTACACAAGTTTGAATTCTTCAACTAGAGCTTTTCTTTAGGCATATCAATGAAAAAAAAAAAATTCTTCCAACAGCAAATTTGAAAGTAAGAAGAAATGTGTATAAAATCATTTCTATTGTGTAAAGATAGTACAGTTTTTTCTAGGATAATTAAATCAGGTGTGTGGTAGTACTTTAATACCAACCTTTAGATTTTATTTATTTTTTAAGACTGGACTTAAACTCTTGATATAAAGCAGACTTTTAATTTCCCGTTTTTCAAAGATAATATTGAAAGGTCACTTTGTAGCTTTTAAAGTTTTAAGAAATGACTCACGGTACAACCACTGTCTTACAAGCTTCAAAATCAAATTTCCGGTCAGTACTGTGCATTTTGATTTGGCAAACACATATCCTTCTTTATGTGTTGTAATGGAACTTACTATTAAGAGCTTTTTATTGCTGGTTCCCATGTTTTAGTTAGTAGATCTTTAGAATATGTCATTAAATAGATAAAAAGAACACTGCATGCTTTAATGAAATACACCAATGTTTGTGTCCATTTTAGCAAATCTCTGACCAAGATTCATAAAAAATTTGGAAAGTTTCTCACATTGATTTTAGATTTATCTTTTAAAATTTATTTTTTGCCATTTCCCAGTAAGTAAAGATGTCTACATTCAGAGATGAGCATTCTCAATCTGGCAGCCTAGAATCGTAGCATGCAACCAAAAGAAGGATATGCCAAAGCAAGGGTCATCAGAGAGTGATGGCTGTGTCAGACTGAAACCAAAAAACCATTTCTTTTCCTCTCTAGTGATCAAAAGCTGTGGAAACTTCTGTGCCCAAAGAGACATGGCAGAACATTTAACAGAGAACCCAGTATGGCTTGAGGGTGGCTGAAAGACTAACTGAAAGCTCTGAATGCCCTGGGGAAAATGCCAAAGCCCCACTCTCTGGACTGTGGTTTGGTTCCAGCTGGGTCTAATGGATCTGGTCTGGCTTATTTTCAGTCCTGGTTCAAAGGATCCCTGGACAATGTATTTGGTCCAGATTCTTGTAAGGCACAGCAAAGAGCAAAGTGAATTCTTGGCTCACCATAGACTAGTCTGAAAATCTCAGATCAATCTCAGAACTGACTTTCATTGAAGCAGTATTTAATTAACATCTACTATGTGTCTAAAACCCATCTAACTCCAAATTTCCCCCAAACTTTGTATTTATTTATTAATTTATTTACCCCTACATAAATTTAGAGATCATCATTATCTATGGCAAATCAGAGATCAAAACTCAGAGCGATTGAGGCATTGCTCCTCCTTTCCCTTACGTTTCTCAGAAAGAGGATTATTTAATCATTCAATCTATTCTTTAAACTCTCCAAATATTGCTATTGCATTTTTCCCTTACTGTTTTTTTTTTTTTTTTTTAAACTTTTTCTAAACTTAAATAAAAATCTACTTAGGAACTGTTTGGGTTCCAAGGCGTTATCCTGAAGAAACAGGAATAATTCCCATGGTGTGTGTGTGTAGTCTTTAATTTTGCCAAAATTATGTGCTTTTTAATGGTTTATAAGGAGAACATCAATTGGGAACATCAAATGGTTTCTGAGAAAATACCCGCCAGTAGAAAACTACAATAAAATATCAAGAGGAAAGAGTAGAAGTCTCAGGTGTCATCTTGAAGTCTGAAAAAGGCTCCTTGTAAGCATAAGCACACCGCACAAGTTACTAACTTTATTAAGAACACTAAAACGTTATTTCATTGTTGTTCTACCAGATTCATTATTTGGCATTCCCTCCCGTCTCCCCCATCTTCACTGCTTTTTGGGTAAAAATCCAGAACAGGTCTGGTGATTTTCAAGCAAGGGAGGACTCGGGAATAGTGTATCTTGGGAAGTGTTGAGAACCTCCCAGGGGTTACATTACCATAAAAGAACTAGACGCAACCGTTTTGAACATTAACTTAAATTGTCTGTGACAAGTTTTTAACTTGAAATGGGTTCGTTGCTGGCTGTGTATACCCCCCTTTCTCCGGTACGTTCAACAACATATTTTCTGATCCCGCGAACCTCTGAAACAAGCATGAAAAAAAACAAGGATGCACCACTCAAACGTGAGCAGCACGGAAATGTCCTGCACCTCAGGGGCTGTTCTCAACAGTCGGGCAATAAGCTTGCTTCCAGAGGCAGGAACATGACAAAGGTGTTTTGGAGGATGCCCCCAGCTGTGTCAAGACCCATTTCCTTCTGCATTTGAAGAGAAACGAGTAAAACTCTGCGACAGGCAGTAAGAGTTCAGGGGTTCAAGGTTCGCAAACCCCGAGCGGGACAAAGGCGGGAAGGCACACGGCCACGCCAAGGCGCGCGGCCCGGGTTTGAGGCTCAGGGTCAGCCCGGCTCCGGAATCCGCGCCCGGGCGCGGGTCCGAGCCGCCAACTTCGGGCCAATCAGCGCGCGGCGTCCGGGCGCCCGCAGCGCCCCAGCCCGCGCCCCCCGCGGCCCCGCGGCAGCAATGGCTGCGGCGGCTCCGGGCCGAGCCCGAGCCGGGACGAGGAGGGGCTGAGCCGCGGGGGATCCTGGAGTCAGCGGGGAGGTGGGGATTCTGGGAGGAAAACTCCATTTCCTCCTTCCCCGCCGGCCTCTCCCCTGTACCACGGCACCCCAAATTCGATGTGTCGCCTCCCGGGCGCAGAGCACCGGTGCTGAGCGAGGCGGCGGTCGCCACGGCCGGGAAAATGCTGGGCATGTATGTGCCGGACAGGTTCTCCCTGAAGTCCTCCCGGGTTCAGGACGGGATGGGGCTCTACACGGCCCGCAGAGTGAGAAAGGTGGGTGACCCGCGGCGGCCTGCGCGCCCCTGCGCCTCCGGGAGTCGCTCCGCCGTAGAGCCGGGGTCGCCGCGGGCTTCACTCCGGTCGCCCCTCGCCCGGGCCGGGCGTCCGGAGGGAAGGCCGGGGACCGCGGGGCGCGGCGGGGGCGGCCTCTGCTCGCCGCGCCTCCCGAGCAGGGAGCGCCACGTAGGTGTCGGCAGGGGCGCGCTCCGCTGCCGGCCGGTCCAGGGGAGGAACTGCCGCCGGCCTCCTTGAGGCAAGATGTCTTTCCTCTTCCCTGCAGGAAGTGAGTCCGGCTGGAGCCTCCCTCTTCCTCGGTTACGGGTGTGGGCTGCGTACTTGCGTTAGTGAAGGCGTCTTCACTCGCACGCACGCAGTTCCCCTGCAGCCGCCGCCGCCTTTCTTCCTTTGGGATGAATTAATGTGGCCAGAAACTCCTCACAGTGCACGTGAGGATGGGGGTGGGGGTGGGGGAGAAAGGCACCATCCCTGATCACAGCACGACACAGACCTTAGAATCTCATAAAGACTCCCAGGAATTCCTTCCCTCCTTTCAGAATGTGTTCTGTGGCTTCCGGGATGTGCGAGTTAGATAATCTTTGAATCTCTGATCTTTTCTCTCTGCTTTTTTTGGATTTTCTCTGACATAGGATCAGTTCTTTTAGAAAGTTAGAGGCTTGTGATCAAGGCAAGCACATTGCACTGTGCATGCCGAAATGGCCTGGAAATGTTGGATGTTGAAGGCAAGGGCCTAGGAAGAGAGGTTACTGGAACGCTCCAAACCTTTGGATTTTAAGTTATAAACACCATAGTCGTTCCGCAGGATTTGTGAAATCCGGAACCATGAAGGCCGTAGTGAAGCGCCCAGAATAATGAGAGCCACCATTTACTGAGCAGATACTTTGTGCCAGGGCCAAACTTAGTGGTTAACCTACGTTAATTTCACCAGCACAACACCCGTGAGATCATTTTTAATCCTCATTTAAAAGACGAGAATACAGATATTTTGCAGTTACATTTCCTGCTGAGTTAGTGAGGCTTCAAACCCATGGCTTCTGAGTCTAAAACTCATGTTCTTTCCAGAACATTTGTTATGATATTATAAACCCTTATTACTGCCCCCTTCCCCACCTCCCTCATCCCCCTTTGTTAGCAGATATTTTGAAAAATGGAGGTTTGGGCAAGAGCAGGCTTGTTCAGGTAAGATATGCTAACCAAAGGTTCAGAGGATGCACCCAGAGACCGCAGGATACCTTTCATCAATTTAACCCCTAACCCCATCCTCTGACCAAAAGAGCAGGTGAAGAGGAGTGGACAGTGCTCCTAAATATCCAGATAGGGCTCCATTGACAACATGACGTACAAGCATCCTCCAGGGCAAAACTGGAAAAAATAAACCACGTATTTAGTTTTTCAAACTCGAGTTTGGGAGAATGCTAAAATGTGAAAAACAGGAGTAAATATTTTATCTGAATTAGAAGTGTATTGAATTGATGTTGCCAAAATGGCCAAATGTTAAAATAAACATTCTTCCACAGCCATCAAATGACTTCTGTACAGAGTCGAAATTCTGCTTTTAATTCATTCTCACAAAGTGTGAAAAATTCCCAAATGGACTTTTCTTGAAGGTCTTTGGCCTAAATGTAATTACTTTAAAAATTAAAAACACAGTTCTTACAAATTATTTTGTTTAATATTATGAATAATATTACATGAAAAAACTTTACAAAGATTAAAATTATCACATAATCCCTTTTATTTGCCTTATATTGCTATTAGGTTTTTAGAAGCAGCTGCCAATGTATTTTCTTTTGATATTTTTTATTAATTTCAACTCATTTTTTAATATATTTAATTATTTGGAAGTACTTAATTGTTTTGGGGCATAGAATGAATAGCTTCCAAAATCATCATATATTACTGCAACATTTTCCTATTACATCGATAAGTGGACACTTATCTTTTTCCTGGCTAGTGCAACTTTAATATACTGGTATAAAACTCATAGAATTTTTTATTCAGATAACATTTAGAGTGCTTACTTATATTTCAAAGTGAATACGCACATGTTTGCAATAAATCCAAACTATTGTTGACATAGTTTAGTTATGATCCCAAGATATTCAACCACAAGATTATGGACAGGTTCATCAGGTCCAGAAATGACCTTAAAATAGGCGTCAGCTCCTTTGCCTTCCAAAGACAGAGGACAAAGCTGAAGCCAAACTGCAGATTTCAGCAGAACTGTAGGCTGAAATACTCAGGCTGAAGCTGAGTATCAATGCATCCCTTACCTGTTTGTATACTCACTCAGTCTCTCAATTCTTAAATATTTTCTGAATTACCTGAACTTGGCCTAACTCTGACCATAAATCAAGGAGTCCGAGAAGAGTGAGTGATATCAACAGCTGTATTAAGGACTTTACTTAAAAGTTTTCATGCTATTTTAAACAAATTTTGGAATATACTATTTTAGATACGTGTTGGAAATTACAGATATCTTATCACACTTTTATGACATGCATGCATGTGTAATACTCCTGTTTTGAAAACGACTACAATTCAAGCCATCTGTTGATTTCAAATTCATCTGTTGATTCCCCTAATCCAGGTTGGGAAGTCTTGCTGGAAACTCTGCCCCCATTACGTTCTCAAGGTTGATTTGGGATTCCCTTACCAATGAGTCCCCCAATCCTTTTCTAGACCCACCCCTTTTTGTGCAATGTTTCCTAGTGAGGTCACTGCAGTAAAATCACATAATTCCCTGGCTCTACCTTAGTCCTATGGGATTTTTTTCTTTGTAGTTATCCTTTTTTGCAGACCTGTTGCTCTAAATTTCTTTCTTTTCTTTTTTTTTAAGTATAAAATCTAATATTGACAACAAGTAAAGGAGAATCAGCTGGAAAGCCCTTGAGAAAAGCAAGAAATGAGTTATTCACACTTACACACATTGCAATTTGCCAATGATAAGAATAATAAAAGTAAAAGTGATACTTTTTGCATGCCATGTGCCAGACCCTGTTCTAAGTGCTTGCTGTGTGTTATCTCATGAGCACAGTTTAATGCTTCAATAAAGATGTGGAGTTCTAGGTTGTAAAGTATTATGCAGATAAAAATTAATATTAGTTACTCAAAGCTAATACATTAAGATACCTGCAATAAAAAGTTAAGGAAACACCTCACTACATTATGTTTTTTACATCATGACCATTTTTTCCTAGCTGGCTTATAAGATTACTCAGTGGATGGTGGTATTTGACATTATGCTTGAACCTGAAAAGTGGAAAGGTAAAGCATAAGGTTCCTTCAGGCTCTCAGATTCTGTGATTTTTAAGGAAAAGGTTAAAGTGGGAAATATACTACTTCCAGCCTTCCCTTTAGATTTATTTTAGGATGTAAGTTTTTCTTCTCGTTCAGACATTTATTCATTCATATGTGGCAGGCACTGTGTTAGGCAGTTGAGCCAGGCAGACAAGGTTTTTGTCTGCAAGGAGCTTGTTGTCCTGTGTGGGGAAATAGGCAGTAAACAAGTGAAAAAAGGAATATTATAATTAAGCATGTGTTAAATTAAAGGAAGGAAATAAACAGGATGAGGGATTAGAGAGTAAACAGGCCTACAGAGAAGAACTCTCAGAGGAGATGACTTCAGAGCCCAGACCCAAAGGATCTGAGCTAGGCAGGAGAATAGTTGAGGAAGAGATGTTCAGAGAGCTTGGACTAAGGTGACAATATTGAGGACAGAGGAAATTGTATGGATTCAAGGGATAGTTTACATTGTGAAACAACAGGACCTTCCAATGGATGGAATGAAGCAGATCACTGAAAGAGAAGAATCTAGGATGGTTTGGTCTTTGGCTTGACCAACTGGGTGGATCTTGGTGTCATTTGCTTACATGTAAACTATACCATATTAGAAACCAGTATGTTTAAATGTAGGTTATGTTGGTGAAAGAAAATCAAAAGCAGCCAACATTTACTGAGGATCTGATAGAAATAGGATACTAAACAATATTGAAATAAAGAGTTACTTTTTCTGTACTGTGGGACTTACAACTCTGTTGGGAAAATGGAAATACGGTACACAACAAAGATTAAAGAAAATTCTTTTTTATATATTAAATGCCCAAATTTACATCATATATATGAATTTTTGCCAGTCACTATATTAGGTAGTACAATTACAGAATTAGTAATTTTTACTGCGGGCAGAGAGACAGAGAAGTAAACAATTTCCATACAGTCTGACTAGTGTTGTGATAGAAAACGTGAGGTTGTGTGAGCTAGGTATTACAGGAGTCCAGAGAGGGGAGAACTCTTACTTGTCTTCACAGTAAGTCATCAGAAAATGCTGGGGGAATCAAAGAAGCCTTTATGGAAGTGGCAAATTTCATGGGGGTTATTATTAATAATTGTTTCGATTAATGAGCACTTGTTTCACATGGAGTTTCATTTTTTTCTTCCATTAACCTTATGAAGTAGGCACTGTTATTATATCCATTTTCAGATGAGGCAATTGCGGCAAAGAGAGTTTGGCCAGTGTTACACAGACTAAATGGTGGACTTGTGATGTTGATTTTTTTTTTTTTTTTTTTTTTGTCGTTTTTTCGTGACCGGCACTCAGCCAGTGAGTGCACCGGTCAGTCCTATATAGGATCCGAACCCGCGGCGGGAGCGTCGCCGCGCTGCCAGCGCAGCACTCTACCAAGTGCGCCAGGGGCTCGGCCCTTGTGATGTTGATTTTGATGAGTATGACCAGATCCTGTGCTCTTAATCAGTTTGGATGCAGTTGAATGGTTGGTAGGTAAAATTGTTGGAAATAAAATTGAAGCAGTCCTTGAAGGGCTAGACTTTGTGACAGACCAAAGAAGTTGTTTAAACATTTCCACTCAAGCACCCTATACAGAGGAGCCTGGCAGCCTGGAACCGTTACATAACAGTCACACACTTTTGAAGTCTGGGTTTTCTTTTTACTATGCACTTGCTCATGTTGTGTCATCTTACTGTACAATGATCTTAAGGGGCTAATTATTATCCCCAATTTACAGGTAACAACTTTGCTCAATTATTACTTCTTGCCAGAATTTTGGCAGTTTTTCTTATGTTGACCTTTGAAAATTTTTATCTCTTTTCCAATCTGTTATTCATTTATGTGTTTCAGATGTATGTTTTCCTTTATATCTATACTAGACATACTTTAATTTGTGTACCCTTAGTATATAGGAGCTATTTGGTAGCTGAGTTGGGATTTTGAAAAATAGCTAAAGACTAAAAGGAAAGCAAAAAGGAAATAACTTATAAATGAAAGAAAATATATATGTCTGTACCAGATTTCTGGTCCCCTAATTCCAGTAAAAGCTTAAAGAGTATTGCTGATGCCCAGATCTCCTTAACTTAATACACACCAGCATTAGTGAATTGACCCCACTGGGGAAGCTCTATTCCTGGCTGTCTTTCCTTCCAACTCTGCTTTTTTGCCTAAGGAGCTCCTGATAGCATGCTGTGTCCATGAACTCTAGGGCAGTCTCCCTTTAGGCTTTGCCCTTTTCATGAACAAATGCAAGTTCCTAGTTCAAACTTTCCAGATACCCTGGGATCTTGTCCATAGCTGCTTTTCAGGGCAAAAGATATTGACAGCACTGGGTATTCGTTTCCCGTTACTGCTGTAACAAATTATCTCAAACTTAGTGGCTTAAAACTACACAAATTTATTATCTTATGGTTCTGGATGTCAGAAGTCTAAAATGGGGAGGCATGGCTGGTTCCTTTCAGAGGGTGTAAGGGATAATCCATTTTCTTGCCTCTTGCAGTTTTCTAGAGGCTGTCTGCATTCCTTGGTTCATGACCCCACATCATTCCATCCTCTGCTTCTGTTGTCACAGTTCCTTTTCTGACTCTGACCCTCCTGCCTGTTTACAAGGACCCTTGTGATTGGGCCCACCCAGACCATCCAGGATAATCTACCTATCTCAAGATCATTAATGTAATCACATCTGCAAAGTGCCTTTTACAATGGAAGGTAACAAACTCACAGATTCTAGGGATTAGGATGTGTGGACATCTTTGGTGGGCCATTATTCATCCTACCATGGCTCCAAAGTGTAACTCTTCTTTTTCCAGATTATCTAGAGCATTTTACAATGACTGACTGGCGTAAATTCAGTTAGTCACTTACTGGTCTCTATAAAGTCCACCCATTACCATTATACTATATTGATTAGTATCCTGCCATGTTTGCAGTATTGATTCTGGCAAAAGTCTACAAAGAACATTCCTGCAGTACAACCCGGATGAGCGGTTCTTTAGACACAGGAAGAGAGAGTGTGTACATGAGCAGTAGAGTTGTAAAGAATATATTCTGGTAGTGTCCTAAATGATACTGTTGAAAAGAACTTCCAGAGTAATCTAACCAGCACATCACTGTACTGGTTGAGGACACTGACACCCAGAGATTTGCAGAGTCTTGCAGCTCATGGCTGCCTCTTGGGCTCAGTCTTATGCCTTCCTCAATACCAACCCGCTCTCTTTCAAACCAAGGTGGACACCTTGATTCTTAATGAGAGATTTGTCTGACAAGACATTTGGTGAGGAAAAATTCCATGTAAAAAATAACTGGAATAAAGGTTTAAAGTTGAATTTGTAAAAATACAATAAGATAAAAAAAGAATGGCAAGTTGTACAAGGTTAGAAGGAACACATGAGAAAGAAAAAACCTAAAAAGACAAAAGCATGCAGAGGAAAAAACACCATGAATAAATTTTAATATAAAACTAGATTTTGTAGAAAAGGTGTTTTGTTGATCAGTTTAGAAGGTGACTCTCCTGAAGAAACAATGGATTTTTATCCAGGGCTAAAATTCTGCTAGTCTATGTTTGCTTACATTTCCTGGTGGCTGATGATAACTAATCTGGTACCATAATCAGAGAAAAAATAATCACCACACTGCCTGCTGTATATGTCATCTCTTCTCTGTGTTCACACATTCACACTTCATGATGGTGACTCAGTGCAGCTTTGTATTTCCTGGTGTTATTACATATTTTTAAAAATATATAACTAATGTAGTTAAACTGATGTTTTCTCTGAAACTAGATTTTGTGTTTTGTGATGATGACAGCTATAATTAATTCAACAAATATTTATTGGGCAACTGCTAGTAGCTAGCAGCAGAAGGGTGACTGGCAGAGACAACAATCACTGGATGCTTTACACAATTCATATTTAAGTCCTGCAGTAAGCCTGCAAGCTGGTTGTTAGTATACTTGTTTTATAGATGTGAGAACTGATGTTGAGGAAGGTTATATTAATAATGAGTGGATTAATCAGAATTTGAATTCAGGTCATTCCATATGCCCTTTTCACTAAATAAAAAAAAGTTTTTTTCTACACTCATAAAATGCTGTATCCACAAGTATAGACACAAACACATTCATACCCTTAAACAATTATTGTGCAGAAATAAGAAGGGGGCAAACTTACTTCATCATCTAGCATTTCTCATTCAAGAGTATCTTGTGGAAATCCCTGCAAGTCCTTTACTTTGGTGCTGTTATTTTTAATGACTGAATACATTCTGTGCTGTGGATGTGCCACGATTTTTATTTACTCCGGTCTTGTTTTACACAATCATTTGACAAACCTTTGTTACACTATATGCCAAGACCTGTAGTAGCCACTTTTGGGTACAGTAGTTAAGAAAATAGATATTCTGGCTCTTGTGGAGCTTGCATTCAGTAAGGAGAGACAGAAAATAAACAATAAATTTTATACTATGTTAAAATGTGATGAATGCTCTAGAAATAAGGAAAAAGTAGAGCTGGGTATGGTTGACTTGGCAGAGTATGTGTGGGGGAATGTTATAAATTAGTCAGCCCAGTTCAACTTTGTTTAGCAGGTAAGGTTTGGGCAATGATTTGAAGGATGGTAGGAAATTAGCCAGACATATTCTACGGGATGAGCATTCTGGGCAGAGTAAGAAGCTGGAGCAAACATCGAAAGTTGGGAATTTGCCTGTTGTTCCCGGAAGAGGAGGCCGGTGTTGTTAAAATGGAGTGAGCAAGGGGGTGAGTACTAGGGAAGGAGGTCGTTGAGTTAGTGAAGGGCAGAGTGTTAGGAGAAGAGTCACATTTCTTAGGGCCTTTCAGGTCACTGTAGTGACTTTGGATTTTACTTGAGTGAAAGTAGGGAGCCACTGCAGGGTTTTGAGCAAAGGAGTGACATAATCTGATATGTTGATCAATGATTATTCTGGCTGCTATGTTGAGAATAGTCTGCCACAGAAAAGTGTGTAAACTGGAAGACTTTGTAGGATTCTATTGCAGTAATCCATGTGAGAAATGATGTGGCTTAGACCAAGATGGTGGCAATGCTGGTAGTATATCTTGAAGGTAGAGGTAATAAAATATGCTGTGGGATTGGATGTGGAGTGTGACAGAAAGGGAAGGATCAAGGATGATTTTGAGGGTTTTAGCCTGAGGAACTGGAAGGATTTTATTGCCAGCCAATAACTGAGATGGGGAAGATTGTGGGTGGAGCAGGTTTGAAGTGGGTAGATCAGGTCAGTTTAAGGCATGCTGTTTCTGAGATGACTTTTAGACAACAAGGAGATAAGTCAAAGAGGCAACAAAATACAATCATATGCTTGCAATTCCTCCTCCCTGTCCTTTATGCTGTTACTGTCATATGTTTTACTTTATATATTATAAAACTTATGGTACATTTTTACTATTTTTCCTTTAGACCATCAATTATCTTTTAGAGCAATTGAAAATAAGGCAGACTGTCTTCATTATTTACCTCTAGATTTTACCATTTCCGGAGCTCTTTATTTCTTTGTTTTGAACTAAGTTTCTGTCTGGTATCATATTCCATGTGCTGATGAACTTCACTTCACATTTCTTGTATCACAGGTCAGCCAGCAATGAATTTTCCCAGCTTTTGTTTGTCCTCCCATCATGTTCTAGTCCTTCCTTCAGCAGTTGACTTCCTGTTGTTATTTGGTGCTTGATAGGCTTGTGGAGAGGGTCATAGGGAGACAGTTGTCTGTTGTCTTGTTCCAGCCTCACTCTATCTTCCTGGCTCTATCTGGTTCTATCTGCCTGGGCCCTGGCATTTGGGCTTTCTCAGCATTCCTGTCTTTCTTCCCCATGGGAGCCAAACTTTTGCCTTGTATCAGTGGTTGGTCTTTTGTGGGAGAGCATTTTCTGTCCCTTCCCCAGTGGAAGGAATCCTTTGATAGTCATGGTCTAAGTTCCTGGGCCTGTACTGTTTCCCACCCTTCTCCCAGCAGCAGTAGGTCTTTACCTGTGCCTGGAAGTGACATGGTTTGTTGCTTTTCTTGCAGTGACTAAAGGCTTTCTCCTTATATGAAAGAAAGATCAGGGCAGGAGGTATGGGGTATCATGCCATTCTTGAAGCAGTTACTTTTTCCCTCCTGCATGCCTGTACCACGGACAGACTCTCTCCTCCTGTCTGCTCATTTAGGGAGATCTTTGGAAAAGAGTCTGTTAGTGCCTGTGAACTTCCCTGGGGTCTGGGGCTTGCAGTGGTTTTATACCTTCATGTTTTCTCACGTTCTGCCATTAGGAAGTTGTTTAAATGGTTGCTGATTTCTTACCTGTTTGCCAGGTGGCTGGCAGCTCTTTCTTCTGTGACCTGCCACAGGTAAGCCAGTGCTGTCCTCAAGAAAAGTTATGATTTTGTAATTTATCTGGCCTTTCTCATTGTTAAGCTACAACTGATAGAACCGATACTCTAACTCCTTTGTGGAAAATGAACTTTTAGATGAAGTTTTGAAATGAAATGATATTTTCTTTATATCATTATGGTTTTTTTATTATTTAGCAAATCTGCCCAGTTTCGAAAGAGATGTTTTAAAATATCCCACTCTGGTTCTTCTTCCATTTCTAATATGGTTGTGCTGGTTTTCCACTGCTATATGTTCTTCATAAATATAGTTTTTATCATTACATAATTTTTTAAACCTCTTTAGTGCATTCAACCATTAATTTAAGCTTATCTGATATTGACACTATTGCCTTTTTCTTTGCTTTTATCTGTATCTCTTTGTCCACCCATTTTTAGTCATTTTTTATCATATTTTATTTTTTAATCATATAGCTAGATTATATTTTATTAATGAGGTATTACAATCTCTCATTTAATGGGAGCATTAATTTTACTCCTTCATATTTAGCGTAATGACTACTATAGTCATCTTTCTTTATGCTCATTACTTATTTTATATTGTTGTAACATTTCTTATTTTCCTTATTTTTACTGTTTGTTTGAGTCACTGTTCATTCTTTTCTGCCCTCTTGTTACTTTGTTAGTTCTACTCTAATGATTTACTTACTCCTCCCATCTTTTATAATCAGATGCACATGCTTTTATTATTTCTCCCACAAGTTTTTTTTCCACAAGGTGTTCATTTTTTATCACTTCCCTCTTATCCTCCTTTCTTCCTGCCCCAGTCTCTCATGCAAATTTTAGAATACTTTTACCTTCCTGCCTTCCTTCCCCAACAACTCCTAAGTTTTGATTAGTGGTGTGTTATTTCAAAGAATTTCTTTTAAAAGTTTATCCTTATTGTTTCAAGAGGTATTATTTAGCTTGTATATTCCACATGCCCAGTTTATTGTTACATGTTAATTGCATGTATATGTATACCAGTATTGCATCTTCTTTCATTTCTGTCCTTTCTTCTGGTTCATTTCTTTAGTTAGAAACTTTGCAGTTCCTTTTCTTATTAAATTATGTGGGTAATGCTCTCTCAGAATCTCTGTATATCATCATGTAGCCCTCCTTCCCTCTGACTGGAAGGGGTTTCTTGACTGAGTAAATGATTCTCAAGTTGTATTTTTTGTTTGTAGTCAGCAGATGTTTTTCCACCATTTTGCAGGTTCCAGATGGAAGTGTGAAGTTTGACACTAGTCTGATTCTTTATACTTTACAGGTAACCTCTTGTTTCTGCTTGGAAGTTTGTAAGATCTCTGTCTTTATTTTCAGAGCCTAGACTCCTTTGTCATCTAGCTTGGGAATGAGTGAGGCTGTTTAATATACAGAAGCAGTTTTATCTTCAGCTTAGGAAAATGTCCTTAATTGTTGTCTCTCAACCTATTCTTTTAATCCTCTGGAAATATATTTTTGTATGTAAGATGTCCGGGATCTGTTCTCCAAATGTCTTATTTTTATCTTTCCATATTTTTCCTTTGAGATATTTCTTGAATTTGATTCTCATTTCTTTCTCTCTTTTAATTCATTTTCTAAAAATATTTAATTCTGAAGTTATGGTTTTTAACTTAAAAGTTTTCTTTTCTTTCTTTCTTTTTTTTTTTTTAGTGTGCTGTATTTGATTTTCCTTAGTTAATTCCCTTATTCTGTTAGGTAATTCAGGTATTCCCTTTGTTGAGGTATTCTGTCTGCCACAGAAGTTCTATTAGTATTACTGAGTGTGGGTCTCATTTTTCTGCCTCAACTCCCTCTCTCAGCAGCTGGGCCCCTTCACATAGGCTATTTTCCTTGGGTGGATCATTGAAGCTTAAGACTCGTTATTGGAGACTCCTTTGTAGTGTCAGTCTTGCAGGTGGTAGAAGGCAAAGGGGTCTCTATACCCCTGCTCTGGCAGATAGGCTGTCCGTTCTCTGTCAGTTAGCTCTCTGATCTTGTACTTTCCTGGGTATCAAGGGCAGGAAAGATTGTGGCTGTGGCCCCCTCATCTCTGACTTTCAAGTTCTTTTTGGGATCCCCTAGTTTGTAGTCCTCAGCCCTGGCTCCTGTGCTATCATCCAGTTTATTTCTCAGCCCAAAGTAGAGAACACTTCACACCAGTTCTCTGCCAGATTCTAAGGCCTCACTTACACCCAGTTGCTGACAAATGCTAGTAGCAGTTACTTTGCTTAAGAGAAGCAAGTAGCTTAGGTTTGGGGGTGGAGGGGGAAGGTGCTTCATTCAGTTCACCATATACCCACAGTCCCTTCTTCCTCACAACTCTCCTGCATTTCTCATTTTGTATTTATTTTATAAGTGATGCATTTTGTAAGAAAACTTCTGTTATATCTTGGGCACCATTGAATTGCTTTTACCTGACCCATTTTATATCAGCTGAGGGTAATAGAGACAACTGTTATGTAATCTAAACCTTGGAGTTTATGTTCTCCCTACAAGAAGAAGATGACAGGTGAACACTTGCTGCCATCAGTTGCTCAAAATGTTCAGTGCCTCAAAATGCCAGCGTGGAAGTCTTTGCAATTTTCTTGGCCCCAGGATAGCTACTTCAGCACTCGCTATCATGCTCATATTCCAGGTGGGGAGAAAGAGGAAGTAACCAAGACACTGGATATACTTTTCAGCTTCACTTAACTGAGCTTCATCTAACAACTTTTGTGGTAGTTCCATACAATCATTTTTGCTTGCAGGTGTTTAGCTCCCCTCTCCTCTAGGTAAACATAGTTTTTTACCTGGATATATTAGTACCCTTAACAAGGTCAGTGTTCTAGTACTAAGTAGAATGGATATAGGGAGGCAACTAGTCTCTGCCTCAGCATTCACAGTAGGGAAAGAAGATTGGATATTTTTCATATTGAACTTTTAAAAACATATTTAATAGATTGTTGAAGGCCTAATTGTATTACAAGAACACACACATGCACAGTAGTTTAACACTGAGACATAATTGTGTTCTAAGTGGGAACTCTAGACTCCTGTGAAAAATCATTATTTCAAATATAAACGATTCAGTTGCAGATTGATTCACTTTAATATAATTTACTTAATCTGTGTGTATTTTTTATGTGCAGAATCATTTCAAACTAAATTACAGACATTATGACAATTCACCCCTCCATACTTTAGCATAACAACATTCTCCAAAATAGCATATCATTTTAATATCCAACAAAAATACCAGTAATTTCCTAATGTCTTCTAATATCAGCCCATATCAAATTACTCCAGTTGCTTCAAAAATGTTTTTATGGCTGTTAATTTTGAATCATGATCCAGTCAAGGGCCACATATTATATTTGGTTATGTCTTTTAAATCTCTTAACAGTCTCCCTCTACTCTCTTTCACCTTTTTAATAATAGTGATTTTCTGAAGAGATCAGGACAGTTGTTTGAAGAGCATCTCATATCTGGATTTATCTGATTGTTTTCCCAGGGCTTTATTTAACTTGTTTCTTTATGTTCTGTATTTCCTGTAATCTGGAAGTTAGATATAAATATTTTTGGCAAGGATACATCATGGAACAATGTTGGTTTACTTTGAACTGCATTATAGCAGAAGGCACATGATGTCTGATTTCCCCATTGTTAGTGATGCCAACACTGGGGTAAGGTAATTTTTTCATTGTAAAGGTACTGTTTTCCCTATGTGCTTAGCAACTATTCTGTGAGCTGATACTGTATGGATATCTTTTTCACCATCAACCTTTTACCTAATGGTTTTAGCATCCATTGATAATTCTTGCTGAATGAGTTATATTATTAGGGATTTCAAAATGGTGATTTGCTAATTCAAATATTTCTTCTTTATTTATAAGTTGGCACTCCCCTGTAAAGAAGAGCTTTCTGTCACCAATTGCTGCTATCTGGTTATTGAACTACGGTTACTATTGAAAAGTCAGGAGAAAATGCTTAATTCTTTCCCTTTATTAATTTTAATAATGTTATCCTCTCATGGTGGCAAGTGAGGTATTTTTCTTTTTATTTTTCTTTCTCTGACAATCATTATGGACTTATGAATTTGTTTATGTGTTTCAATAAATTACACTCTTTGATTCTCAAATTGTTCTAAATTTGGCCTGTGAAAGCTATTTCAAATGGAATTTAAGAGCTGGAAGGAATCTTAGAATCAACTATTCCAAAGCCCTAAGTTTTATAGATGAGGAAACTGAGGCTCAGAAAGTTTGTGAAATCATAATGTGTTACAGCTAATTAACAGCAGATTAGGACCCATGTCTCTTGAAGCCTCAGCTCGTCCTTTCCCCATAATTCTCAAAGACATCTGCAGTAAATCTTGCTTTCAACTTCTTACTAATAATATGCAAAATGGGAAAATGGCCCACATTTTTGCAATCATACATTTCTTTTATTAAAGTTTATTAAAGTTACTGTTTAGTCCAGTGGGTGGCAAATTGAATGGATTACTTATCTACTTTGTTCAGAAACAGTTTGAATAAAAACAAAGAAGCACCATTTAGGCTGGGCTTTGGATCAGTCTGAGAAATGAGTTTGACGCAGACAATTTGTTGTGTACAGGTTGAATTTGTCTTGAATTTACATTTTATTTGACCTGCACAGAATTTTGAAAACTTGGAATTCATTGCCAATGTAGAAATGCAGTGATTACACATACAACTTTGAGTTATAAGCTTCTCTAAAAATATTGCAAATATCTGGCAACATTGGACATAAATTGTGAGATAGCAGCATTCAGTTGGAGTGGAAAAACTTTTTCGGTGGGCATGCCCTTTCCAACTCACCTCTTGGGCACTCTCTCGTGTCATTTACATATTTGTTGTGGGGTGTCTCATATGCTGCTTCTGCCTAACTTGTAAGCTTTTGACCTGATGACCTTTGAGACAGAAGCGAAGAGTTCTAGGAAGGTTCTTGCAAAGAAATCACAGATTGAAGGTAATATCTATGCAGGCACAAATGAACAGCAAGAAAGTGGAAGAGCTGACAGTTTTCCTGCTGCTAGTGTAACATCTTCAGCAGCTTTATTACAAAAAGTCAAAGCAATGATGACAGGAAGTCAGCCAGAAAGTTTTGAAGTTTTCAAGATTTTTTGAAATATATGGGTTTCCTTCCTTTCATTAATTATGAACCTCCCTTTAGGTGTTTAATATACTATTGCACATGTATATAATTTATTTATGATGACTCATAATAAAAATTTTGTAGGTCAAAAATGGTCAAATATTGGCAATTTCACATCATTTATCTAAAAGAAGAATTACATATAAATATGGTGTGTGCCCCAAATTTTTGTTTCCCAGGTGTTCTACTTAAGTAGATTTGAAGCCCACTGGGGTAGAAGGGGTTTATGCTTAAGTTAGAATCTCCATAGGAAATGGTTAGTGAATACAAATAAAATTATAATTACAAGAAAGTGCTGTTTGTATAATAGAGACAACAGTGAACAAAGAGTTAGAGAAGGGGTGGGTAGCAGGTGTTGGAATCCTTAGGAGAAGCCTTCATAGTGGGAGTGGGACTAGTAAGTATAAAATCTTCATCTGAAGCCAAATACAAATTGTTTTAATTATCTGCACTGTTTCTCACCACAAGTAGTATGGATAATTGACAGTTGGCTTATTTAAATTTTTGTAATCTTGTAGCCATAGAAACTCAAATTTATTTGATCAAATCATTTTAATGCACTCACTAGTATACTTTGAAGGAAATCACATCAAAACCAGAGTTAAATATACTTATAAAATTACCTCCTCTGTGTTTTTATGTCAGTGTTTTTCAAACTGGAGTGCAGTCCATTGGTTAGTTCTGAAATTAATTTATTGGGTCAAAACTCATATTTTTTTAAAAATGAAGTAAAACAGTAGAAATATAGGAGTACATTGCACAGAGTAAGGGTAGTATTATTTAGAGAAATGTATATTTAATTTCAAATGTGTGTGTTTGTGTGTATATGTTAATGTGCTCGGTTGAGATGCAAAACATATTTCTTACTAAGGGTTGAGAAAAAAATTGAAAGTCATTATTTGTAACTTCGTAGTATGAGTTTATGATAGTGATTGTTCACTATTAATGGGGAAACTTGAAAGTCAGGTCCTGATTCTTATTTTGAATTTTCAAAAGCTTTAAGTCCTTTAGCAATCTTACTAGGCTTGCATCTAAGCAGGCTTCCCCCGGCCCCAATTCCAGTGCATTTATTTGGATTTTCATTCTTTCTTCTTAAGTCCTTTGAACAATGCTGAATTGATAAATTCAATTTTTTTTTTCTCCAAATTTATACTGCAAAGAGGAACCGACTGGCTTGAGTAGATCCATTACACTGGAAAGTACGTCCGCAGATTATTACTACCTTCTGCAATAATTGATAAAGGCTAAATACATGTCAGAGTACACTAAAAGTTGAACCATTATACCAAATTAATACCAAATCCTCAAATTTATTACAAAAAACATACCTTAGTTTTTGGTTTGTTTTCTAGATTGGCTTTAACATCAGTTCATTCAGTTCCTTCAATGCAGCAGTCAATTTATTGAGTGTCTGCTTTGAGTAAGGCACAGCTTCAGTAATTGCTAGTAGGCAATGGCAAGCTGAGAAGGGTGGCATCAGCCTGCTGTGGTCCTTTAGCTATTTGTCAGGGTTTTGAGTGGTGGCACGTGAGGTGGACAGTGCCGGAGCTCTCCACTCAATAAACCACTGCTTCTTAACCCTGTCTCCCATTTTTGCTTGCTGACTGACCTTAAGTAAGTTATTTAAACTCTTTGAGCATCTTTTATTTTCTTAGTTGTTAAATGAGGAAATCCCCACATAGGACTTTTTGGAGTGTGGCACATAGTAGTTAAGAACCTATTATTCCCCCCCCCCCTTTTCTTTCGTTTCTTATGCAGCTTTTCTTACCTCCCATCAAATACTGGTTAGGGCCCATCTTGAGGCGAGAAACGACTGCTTTTTAAAGAACACATCTTTGAGGCCCTTGTGTCTGAGGTTCGCTGCAGAGTGCCCATCTTAGAAGGAAGTGGCTGGTGATGTGTGAGAGGGTTGTGAAGCTAAGTGGGTGTAGGGAAAGTGAAGGAAAATGGTCAGGGCTCAGATGTTCAGAATCTTGCCGAGCATTTGATGTAAATATGCACATGCGCCCAGGTGTTCCTTGGTTATTGACTAATGTTACTGCATATGTGTCCTGGGTTATGGACTTAAGTATAAAGGATGAGATGCTCTGATCCATGGTGCCTCCTGCCTCGGGAGGCCGCTATTGCTGCTGGAAGCTGTTGCTGTCAGTGCCCCCGGGACGCCCCAAGAGGCCACTGCCACTGCTGCTTCTGAGAACTGAGTTTGTGTCTCTGCCAGTGGCTCCCAGGATCTTTCCCAATTACCTAGCATGGACCTGCCTGTGAGGGGCCTATGACCCAGCCTGGCATGTGAGGGGTTTGGTGACCCAATCTGTACAAAGGGTCTGTGGGCCCTGAGCCTTAGCACTACTATTGCTGTAACCCTACAGTGGCCTTCCAGCTTCTCCTCAGTCTGCCCTCTGACCTTTGTATTAATACCTCTAGTATTTTTGTAAATGGTCAGCAATCTCCCTGTTTCTTTCCTATGCCTGTGTTTGGGTGTAGGGTTACAGCAATAGCTACACTAATTGTCTGGCTAGGGTTATTGTCGGAATCCTGCCGACACAGCCAACTGTATGGCTGGCTTAGGGCTCACAGACCCTTCAAATTCACTGTACAGGCTGAGTCACCAGACCCCTCACACGCAGGTACACGCTCTAGGAACCGGGAAGGATCCCAGGAGCCATTGGCAGATGACACGAGCTCAGTCCTCAACTTATTCGGTGGCAGTGGAGGTCTTGGGAACATATAGGAAAATGGTCAGGGTGCCTCAGATGTTCAGAACCTTGCCAAGCATTTGCTGTAAATATGCTCAGGTGTTCGTTGTTACTACTTAATGAATTGTGTATGGGCACTCAGGTGTCCTGGGTTATGATCCACCGGTGCTTCTCAGAACTCTCAGAGAAGCCACTAGGACGGCTGCTCCTAGCTCTGAATAAATCCTATTAATTTTTTACTCAGGGCTCCCCGGACCTTTTTCCTATTACCTAGCTCGTAGACCTGCATGTGAAGGGTTTGTGACCCAGTGTGTACAACAGGCTCCAGGGGTCTGTGAGCCCTAGCTTTACAGGCGGGTGGTGGCGGTGAGCAGCCTACCAGGGAATCCTGGGCGTGATCACTGTGGATCAGAGCCACTCATCTTTTATACCTAAGTCATAACCCAGGACACCTGGGTGCACATGCACAGTTACATTAGGCAATAACCAAGGAACACGTGGGCACACGTGCATATTTACATCAAATGCTCGGCAAGATTCCGACCCCCCCTCCCCCCCATGGACCTTGACCGTTTATCTTTCATTTTCCCACCATTGGGTTACTTAGAATTACCGTTCTTGATTTGAGGAATCTGTGTGGGTATTTTCTGCCCCTAAGTAACATTAAGGAAATAGCTTTCTTGGCTCTGCCACGGTTTATGGTTTCTCAGGACCTCTTTTCTTCATCTGTAGAATGAGGAGCTGGGTTAAGTATTTGTGATTACTTTAAGCATTAAAATTTTACTGTTCCCAGGAGTTGGGTTTTCTGTTGTTCATTCAGTAATTTATATTCCTTGAAACTCTGCATTGGCGGTTATTTTTTCCTCTAACAGTGTTCATAGAAAGTTCCCTTGCAGATTTTGGTTTTTCTTCCTCCATCTTCACGCAAAGGGGAGGGTTCCTCAGAAAAATAGTCCCAGGGAGTTTCAAGATGGCGGCGGCTGCGGCGGCTGGCGCGGAGTAGCTGAGGTGGAAAAGGTGGCCACTGGGCCTCAGGCAGCCGGGAAACTTGTGGACCTTCCTCTGGCCATCTCTTAAGGGAGGACTGCTGCTGCTGGCCGGTCGTGGGGGCTCAACGCCACTTTGCCCCCGGCAGGAGAGGCTGCCTCATTTACAGGCAACAGCTTTGAAGTGTGGAGCAGGAAAAGAACTGATTCTTAGCTGCAAAAGCGAGTCTTGAAACAGGGAACACGGCGCCAGGGCTGCTGTGGATGCAGCCAGGATCCCGGAGGCTGGGGCCGCACTGAAGGCGGCCAGCTGCCCTATTCAGGATTCGAGGTTTCAGGCCGGCATTAAAGAGGATTCCTGGGAGCGCCCGAGCGGCGCCGCGACTGAACAGCCCGAGGCGGCAGCGCCGAGAACACGGAAGGCAACAAACCAGAGACAGAGCGAGCGCCCGACCTGGCACAGCACTGTGAGTGATCCCTGGCACAGCTCTGTTCGGGGGGTGAATGCCCACGCGGCTTCCGCCTGCACCACCAGGCCACTCACTACCCCGGTGCTGCCTCCATTTTCCCAGGTGCGGGCAGCTCCGCCCTGCTCGGCCATCACTGAGCCCATTTGCTTGGCCTGGCGCGGGGCTTTCCGGACCCTGCGGGCCGACCTCCTCTCCCACTCCCTCCGCGGTTCTCTGGCAGGACTGGGGGTGTGGGGCGTCCCGACCAGTTTTGGGAGGGCTAGGAAGTACGGGCGGGCCGACTGTCACTCCACCACACCCTGGACTCCGGCCCCGGTAAACTTCCTGTTACTGGGAGGCAGATACCATCTCTGCGACCACCAGTTTGGAAAAAAGCCTAACGAATTTCTGGTTGGGAATAGTGCGGTAGGAGAGTTCCCAGGTCCGCTTGAACCTGCCGGAGAGCAGGCTGCAGGTGGGCACTAGACTCGGTTTATACCGGGGGGATACAAAGGTGAACAAGACCCGAGAAAGATCTACACAGTGCTACAAAGGCACCCAGAGAGACCGGTCGTCTGTGCCTAGCAGAAACCTGGTAGACTTCCTGGGCGAGGCGGTGCTGAGCAGGGTCTTGAAGGCCCAGCTGATAGACGAGGGGTGCAGAAGACACGCCCCAGCCCAGCACAGTGTTCACAGAGGGGGGAGACGTGCGGCCAGGGAGGCGGAGTCTCGACAGAAACCACACACCCGGTGGGGTCGCCACTGCACGATCTAACAGCCTGGGCCAGAGCACACGGAAAGGGGAGAAGTCCTGTACAGAAAGTGAAAGCTCAACAGAGATCACACACCCTGTGGTACGTGATCCACCAGCCCAGCAGAGTACAAGCTGACCAGAAAGGTGGATCCCCGGAGAAGCCCAAGACCCGAGGCAACCACACACACAAGACACTAGAGGCCAACTGAGCAGTCACGGCGGGAGCCATACCAAATTGGCAACCACAGCAACATCCTAGTTAGTCATTAGTCTTAAACCGGTGGACTGTGAAACCCCCTGCAACAATGAATAAACACCAAAAAAAAGACACCAGAAATACAAAAAATCAAGAAAGTACACCACCAAAAGTTAATAAATCTCATACTCTAGATCCTATAGAACAAGAAGCCCTTGAAATAACTGACAAGGAATTTCGAGTGATAATTCTAAGGAAACTGAATGAGATACAAGAAAACTCAGCTAGACATCATGATGAAATGAGGAAAAGTATACAGGATCTGAAAGAGGAAATATACAAGGAAATCAATGTCCTGAAAAAAAATGTAGCAGAACTTGCTGAACTGAAGAAGTTATTCAGCGAAATAAAAAACACAACGGAGAGTTTAACCAGCAGGCTTGTCGAAGTTGAAGAGAGAACCTCTGAACTTGAAGATGGGCTGTTTGAAATAACACAAGCAGACAAAAAGAAAGAAAAAAGAATCAAGGACATGGAAGAAAATCTGAGAGAGATATCAGACAACCTCAAGCGCTCAAATATCCGAGTCATGGGTATTCCAGAAGGGGAGGAAAATGGAGATTCCATTGAAAACATATTCAAAAAAATAGTGGCAGAAAACTTCCCAGGTATAGGAAAAATCACAGATCTTCAGATCCAGGAAGCTCAACGATCTCCAAACGTATTCAACCCAAAAAGGCCTTCTCCAAGACATGTCATAGTCAAATTGGCAAAACTCAGAGACAAAGAGAGAATCTTAAAAGCTGCAAGAGAGAAGCGTCAAATCACCTATAAGGGAGCCCCAATCAGGTTAACATCAGACTTTTCATCACAAACCCTAAAAGCTAGAAAGGAATGGGATGATATTTTCAAAATACTAAAAGACAAAGATTGCCAGCCAAGAATACTCTACCCTGCAAGGCTATCCTTCCGAAATGAGGGGCAAATAGTATATTTCTCAGACAAACAAAAACTGCGGGAGTTCACTACCACAAGACCACCCTTACAAGAAATCCTCAAGGGAGTACTGGGTTTGGTTCCTGAAAAATAACTACCACTGCCATAAAAACCTAAGAAAAATCTAAACCCGCTAGTACAATAAAAATGGCATTCATGAAGAGAAAACAAGCTAACAAAAACACTATCTACAACCTAAGGAACCAACAAACAAAGAAACCAAACAGTAAATCAGAAAGCAAGGAACAAAAGACACCTAAGACAACCAAACAACCAATAAAATGCTAGGAATAAATCAACACCTTTCAATAACAACTCTTAATGTTAAAGGCTTAAATTCCCCAATTAAAAGACACAGACTGGCTGACTGGATCAAAAAGCAGGACCCAACTATATGCTGCCTACAAGAGACCCACCTCACCCATAAAGATTCACACAGACTAAGAGTGAAAGGATGGAAAAAGATTTACCATGCAAACAGAAAAGAAAAACGAGCTGGAGTGGCTATTCTTATATCTGACAAAATAGACTTTAAACTAAAAACCATAAAAAGAGACAATGAGGGACACTACTTAATGATAAAAGGACTGATCCATCAAGAAGACATAACAATCATAAATATGTACGCACCCAATGTTGGAGCAGCCAGATTTATAAAACAAACTCTATTAGACCTAAAGAAGGAAATAGACACTAATACCATAATAGCAGGGGACCTGAACACTCCACTGTCAATATTAGACAGATCATCTAGGCAAAGAATCAGTAGAGAAACACAAGATCTAAACAAGACTCTAGACCAATTGGAATTGGCAGATATCTACAGAACATTCCACCCAACAACCTCAGAATATTCATTCTTCTCATCAGCACATGGATCATTCTCCAGGATAGATCACATATTAGGTCACAAATCAAGTCTCAATAAATTCAAAAAAATTGGAATTATCCCATGTATCTTCTCAGACCACAATGGATTAAAACTAGAAATTAATAACAAACAAAACTCTGGAAACTATACAAACACATGGAAATTAAACAACATTCTACTTAATGACATATGGGTCCAAGAAGAAATCAAGCAGGAAATCAAAAAGTTTATTGAAACTAATGAAAACAATGATACATCATACCAAAACCTGTGGGATACTGCAAAAGCAGTATTGAGGGGAAAATTTATTGCATTAAATGCTCACTTCAGAAGAATGGAAAGATGGCAAATGAACAACCTAACACTTCACCTTAAAGAACTAGAAAAACAAGAACAATCCAATCCTAAAGTTAGCAGACGGAAAGAAATCATTAAGATCAGAGCAGAACTGAATGAAATTGAAAACCAAAAAACAATTCAAAAGATCAACGAATCAAAAAGTTGGTTTTTTGAAAAGATAAATAAAATTGACAAACCATTAGCATGGCTAACAAAAAAAAGAAGAGAGAAGACTCAAATAACAAAAATTAGAAATGAAAAAGGCGACATTACAACTGATTCATCTGAAATACAAGGAATCATTCGAGACTACTATAAACAACTGTACGCCAACAAATTTGAAAATCTGGAGGAAATGGATAAATTTCTGGACACACACAAGCTCCCAAAACTGAACCGTGAAGACGTAGAAAATCTGAACAGACCAATAACAATAAAGGAGATTGAAGCTGTTATCAGAAGGCTCCCAACAAAGAAAAGCCCAGGACCAGATGGATTCACAGCAGAATTTTACCAAACATTCAAAGAGGAATTGACACCGATTCTTTACAAACTATTCCAAAAGATTGAAACGGACGCAAATCTCCCAAACTCATTCTATGAAGCAAACATCATCCTGATACCAAAACCAGGTAAAGATATAACCAAAAAAGAAAACTACAGGCCGATATCCTTGATGAATATAGATGCAAAAATCCTCACTAAAATACTAGCAAACAGAATACAGCAACACATACGAAAAATTATTCATCACGATCAAGTGGGATTCATCCCAGGGATGCAAGGTTGGTTCAACATACGCAAATCAATAAATGTGATACACCATATTAATAAACTCAAACACAAGGACCATATGATCATCTCTATAGATGCTGAAAAAGCATTTGATAAAGTTCAGCACTCATTCATGACAAAGACCCTCAATAAGTTAGGTATAGAGGGAAAGTATCTCAACATAATTAAAGCCATATATGACAAACCCACTGCCAATATCATCCTGAATGGGGAAAAGCTGAAAGCTTTTCCTTTAAGAACAGGCACTAGACAAGGATGCCCACTCTCACCACTCCTATTCAACATAGTGTTGGAAGTACTAGCCAGAGCAATCAGAGAAGAGAAGGAAATAAAGGGCATCCAGATTGGAAAAGATGAAGTCAAACTGTCCCTGTTTGCAGATGACATGATCCTATATATCGAACAGCCTAAAACCTCTACAAAAAAACTGTTGGAATTGATAAATGATTTCAGCACAGTAGCAGGATACAAAATCAACACACAAAAATCAGTAGCATTTCTTTTCTCCAATAGTGAACATGCAGAAGGAGAAATCAAGAAAGCCTGCCCATTTACAATAGCCACCAAAAAAATAAAATACTTAGGAATTGAGTTAACCAAGGAGGTGAAAAATCTCTATAACGAGAACTACAAACCACTGCTGAGAGAAATTAGAGAGGATACAAGAAGATGGAAAGATATTCCATGCTCTTGGATTGGAAGAATCAACATAGTGAAAATGTCCATACTACCCAAAGTGATATACAAATTCAATGCAATCCCCATCAAAATTCCAAAGACATTTTTCTCAGAAATGGAAAAAACTATTCAGACATTTATATGGAACAATAAAAGACCACGAATAGCCAAAGCAATGCTCAGCAAAAAAAATAAAGCTGGAGGCATAACACTACCTGACTTTAAGCTATACTACAAAGCTATAATAACCAAAACAGTATGGTACTGGCATAAAAACAGACACACTGACCAATGGAATAGAATAGAGAATCCAGAAATCAACCCACACACTTACTGCCATCTGATCTTTGACAAAGGCACCAAACCTATTCACTGGGGAAGGGACTGCCTCTTCAGCAAGTGGTGCTGGGATAACTGGATATCGATATGCAGGAGAATGAAACTAGATCCATACCTCTCACCGTATACTAAAATCAACTCAAAATGGATTAAGGATTTAAATATACACCCTGAGACAATAAAACTTCTTAAAGAAAACATAGGGGAAACACTTCAGGAAATAGGACTGGGCACAGACTTCATGAATACGACCCCAAAAGCACGGGCAACCAAAGGAAAAATAAACAAATGGGATTATATCAAACTAAAAAGCTTCTGCACAGCAAAAGAAACAATTAAAAGAGTTAAAAGACAACCAACAGAGTGGGAGAAAATATTTGCAAAATATACATGTGACAAAGGATTAATATCCAGAATATATAAGGAACTCAAACAACTTTACAAGAAGAAAACAAGCAACCCAATTAAAAAATGGGCAAAAGAGCTAAGTAGGCATTTCTCTAAGGAAGATATCCAAATGGCCAGCAGACATATGAAAAAATGCTCAACATCACTCAGCATCCGGGAAATGCAAATCAAAACCACATTGAGATACCATCTAACCCCAGTTAGGATGGCTAAAATCCAAAAGACTATGAACGATAAATGCTGGCGAGGCTGCGGAGAAAAAGGAACTCTCATACATTGTTGGTGGGACTGCAAAATGGTGCAGCCTCTATGGAAAATGGTATGGAGGTTCCTTAAACAATTGCAAATAGATCTACCATACGACCCAGCCATCCCACTGCTGGGAATATACCCAGAGGAATGGAAATCATCAAGTCGAAGGTATACCTGTTCCCCAATGTTCATCGCAGCACTCTTTACAATAGCCAAGAGTTGGAACCAGCCCAAATGCCCATCATCAGATGAGTGGATACGGAAAATGTGGTACATCTACACAATGGAATACTACTCAGCTATAAAAACGAATGAAATACTGCCATTTGCAACAACATGGATGGACCTTGAGAGAATTATATTAAGTGAAACAAGTCAGGCACAGAAAGAGAAATACCACATGTTCTCACTTATTGGAGGGAGCTAAAAATTAATATATAAATTCACACACACACATACACACATACACACACAAACCGGGGGGCGGGGAGGAAGAAGATATAACAACCACAATTATTTGAAGTTGATACAACAAACAAACAGAAAGGACATTGTTGGGGGGGAGGGGGGAGGGGGGAGGGAGGGAGGTTTTGGTGATGGGGAGCATTAATCAGCTACAATGTATATCGACAAAATAAAATTTAAAAAAAAAAAAAAAAAAAAAAAAAAAAGAAAAATAGTCCCAGGCAGGTTTGGAGGAAGCTCACCAAGGCAGGGTGGATCTGTATTCTCTCTGCACATTTCCGCAGAATGTCTGGCTGGACAAACGTGATCCATTCCCTCCGTCCCTGCAGTCCCTACTTTGGTTGCCTCAGGGAGAAAAAAGTCTCTTGCAGGGCAGACTGCAGGGGCCAGCCACTCTCGGTTTACACTCAAGGTCTACACCAGTGGTTCTCACCTGGGTATTTGTGGAAATGCAATTCCCACGTCCCACACTTAACAAAGCCCCGATTCTGTGTTTGAAACTAGCAGCACTGGTGATTCCCTGCTGCATGTGGGCTTCAGTGCATACACTTTGAGAAAATTTGGTTTAGAGTGTGCTCACTTGGCTATTTGAAAGATGGGCGGGCGAGTTTAATCTTTATGAATGGTCTTCCTTTGACAATGGCAAGCTTGCTTCTTTCATGTTGTTAATATGGATGAATTTTTGATTTTTATGGAAAATAATTTTCTGCCTGGTAGGCTTGTCTCTCAAGTCAGGCAAAACTCAGTGTTTTTCATTTTAAGACCACTTGCCAGAGGCTACGAAGAGGATTGAAACATATGAAGTGTGATGTTCAGTGCCTTGCCAGAATTTGAACGCTAAGCAATTTTAACCCTTTTATGTTGACTCCTGTGTTGTTGATTCTGTGTTAGGCTCTTAGGCTAAAAGCAGATTAAGAGATTAAGTTGGATTTTGAATACTATGTAAATATTTTGCTGGGTAAATTAGTTAATATTTTAAAATGTTTCAATTATTGGACATGAAGATTTGGAGGAGGAAAAGAAAACTCCAGAAGATAAAAAATGGTTTATTTTAGTAACTTGATTATTTTACTAATACTTTTTCCACGTAATCATTGCTACTCAGGGTGAAAAGTTTGGACCCTTCGCTGGAGAGAAGAGAATGCCTGAAGACCTGGATGAAAATATGGATTACAGGTTGATGTGGGAGGTAAAGATGTGACTGTTATTTTTAATATTAAAAATGTTTCTCTTTATACTGTTTAACTCATTTATAAGGCTATGTTAATCAGTGTGCTTCCAGTTGAATGTTTAAGTATTGAAATGTTTTAATTTTAAAGAACCTGAGTAACTAGAAAGCTTAGGCTGTTGAAATATCATACAAGACAGTTCTTTCACAACTTTACAGTTGAAAAAGATTTCCATGTATAAGCATGTTTGGATTTCAAAATGAGCATGCACTGGATTTAGAATTTGACTTCTGTAAATGAAATTATACTTTCCCTCTAAGTTTTATTTCCCAATTGAAGTTCTAATTGTATAGAAACAATTCTGAGTTCCATGTGTTAACAAAAATCGCACCTTAGAATGTACTTTACCTTTAAAAACATATGTTTAAAGAACAGTGAACTGTGACACTGTAGTCAGTCTTTCGCAATCTGAAGTTTCCTTATGCAGGGATCTGTATATGCAAGTGTATGTATATTATGAAAACTTTCATCCTAGTTTATGCCAATTACATTTGTTGCCGTTTTTTTCTAGTTATTAGAAGAAGGGCCTGAGAGATGGAAATAGGAAAGCAGAGGTGTAGAAACTATTGAAACAAAATATTGGAAAGAATTATATTTGATAATTTCTATCAAAAAATTATTAAAAGCTGAGATATGTGTAGGAGGGGCTGAGAGATCATAAAATCAGAAAAGGTTGGATACTAGAGTAAGAACTACACATAGAACATTTTTCTGACTGTGTATGTATCAGTCAGGGTCTCCAGAGAAACAGAATCAATAGAATATTTTATATACAGATGCTCCCCAGCTTCTAATGGGATTACATCCAGATAAACATATGGTAAGGTTGAAGAATTTTAAGTCAGACCATTGTAAGGCAGGGACTGTCTGTATATATATTTAAATAAGGAGATTGATTTCAAGGTATTGTCTCGTGATTGAGGGGGTGGCAAGTCTGAAATCTGTAGGGCAGGCCCACAGGCTGGAAACTCACACACGAGTTGATGCTGTGGTCTTTAGGCAGAATTTCTTCTCCTGGAAACCTGTTCTTGCTCTTAAGGCCTTTGACAGATTACATGAGGGCCACACGTGTTATAAAGGGTAATCTCCTTTATTTAAAGTCAGCTGATTGTAGTGTTAACCACTACATCTATAAAATATCTTTACAGGAATAGCTAGGTTAGTGCTTGATTAAACGACTGGATAGTATAGCCTAGCCAAGTTAACACATAAAAACATCATAGTGTATTATCTGCAAGCAGCCTACATTTATAAGCATCATCCCTATTGCTGAGACTGCTGGGCATGGGGAGTTGGGGGTGCCTGAGAAAGGATTCTGAATGGTTTCTACAGTGCAAGTGATGGAAAATAGAAACTAATATTACAGTCTTCACTGTAATTTAAGTGGAAAGTGTTATTGATACTGACTTAATTTATCATGCTGTTTTGTTTATTTTTATGAACCTAAAAATTTTAATGGCTTTTTTTTCCTAATTTTTCTATGAAGTCTTAATTTTCTCAGCAGTTAATTCTTTTACAATGAAGGTTTTCAGAAATCAGATACTTATTTGACAAAAAAATAACCTCAATAAGTCATAAATGGTAAAAATAGCAATATTTAACAGGTTAATGGCTTTTGATATTTGGTTTGTTGTCTGAAAATTTTAGTGCGATGGTCAGGTTAACTTTTTGCACAGCTGGTTATGAGGCATTGTTAAATAGATAAGTTTTATTTTGAGAGGAAAACTTGAATATGGGAAACTTAAGGCTGTTTTTGTACTGTTGTATAGTTGACAGGTCAACAGTAAATCTAGTTTTGCATTATCTATTCCTGTTGTTCTTTAATGTCCTTACATTATTTGTTTTTACACACTAGTATCCCCAGGCCTTTTACTCTGCCATCCAAAGACCTATTGATTTTATACATTTTTATGCTCAGGTAATGTTATATTCACATAATGATTGCTATTCTCTATTTTATTTTACTTTGTATTTTATGTTTGTGTTTTGAATAAGTAATACAAACGTTTGTTCTTGTCCCACAATTCACAAGGTGTAAAAGGGTGCTGATGAAAAGTCTCTGTCTCCTTCTGGCCTGCTGTTTTCACCTAGGACTTGCTTAGTTTAACCCCTTAGTTTATGTACTTTCCCTTCCCCCTCTAGTTCTTTCTCCTCTAGTCTGGTCTTCATTTTGGATTGTCAGCCATTCTCTGCTCTGTCCAGTTGTACTGCTGGGCAGCGGAAGGGAAAGATGCTCTCTCAGTGGGAGAACATTTAAAAAAACTGTACCTTTTTAACTACAAAGGTTTACTTTTTGTTAGCTTTGATCCTATTCCTTGTTATGTTAAATGAGTGAGCTGCTTCTCAACCTTGAGTTATACTACTGAAATTTCCTTTTTGTTACTTTAGTTTTGGAGATTCCAGGATTCAGAAGGAGCACAGAGAAAGGAGAATAACTGGTCCTACTATTGGTTCCTCTCATGAAACCCTTTGATTCTTTTCAAAAGGAGATAAATGAGCCTTCCCTCCTCCAGTGGGTAAATTGGGACTGGTTATTTTAAGTCATTTCTAATATGCTTCATAGCTACATTGCTAACCACTATGCTGCTCTCAGATGAGTAGTACTTCTCAATAGCTATCTATGTTGTGGTTATGGAACATGAGCCAGATACTGGTGATAGTGTCTGGAAAATGATGTCATGTGAGAGAGCATGTGGCATAGCTCTTTCTCAATTTATACCTGCACTTTGCTTGTGGTGCCAACGGTTCTAGTGGACATGGCCAGGAGCCTCTGGGTGGCCACTGGTATGTGTGAACCCTCGTTAGCTTGGGACAGTGTATAAAGGAGTCTTAGGATCAGTAGGGAGCACTGACATCGTTTGCTGCAACCTCCCCCTCTCCCTCCAAACACACGACTTAGAACTTACTGACACCCACTGCTTCAGAGAGCATTCACTAGTACTCAGTCTTTTTCTGTGTTGGCCACCGGAATTTGAGCTTGGTGTCTCAAGAGATCCTTCTTGATAACCTCAGAATTTTACTTTTCTTTTAAAATTAAGTTCGTTAGCATAATTCTGCCTCAGTTTGAAGTTTGGAACCAGTGCTTGACTGTAAAGGCTTCCTTCCCATTGACAATTTGGTGGAGTGTGCCCAGTTATCTGTATTGTATTCTCTTCTCTTAGTTAGAAGTCTTTTTGCCTCCTTTTTGCCAGGTGGTTTGGAGCTTGAGATACATTTCCTTCCACTTTCAACTCATTCAGACTCTGTTAGACTAAATCCATTCATGTGCTGTTGCTAAAACTCTCAATAATCCTTTGCTTTTAAATCTCCAGGATAGTCCCTTTCTATAATATTTTCTTAGATATTTCAAATATCTCCTCTCCAGGCACTGGCTCTATGCTCCAGCACATACTAAGTTTTGGCATCTGTAGAATGCAACACAGTTTGTACATTTTCCTTGTCACTTGCTGTGAACATTATTCAGGTATTCTAAAGTGGTCACTGGTGAATCCAGTGTTTGCTTGAATCCTCCAAACAGCTCTGCTCTATTGGTGGTGGGTCTTCCTTTCCTTTTCCAAAGTGACCCTCTGGCATTGCCTGCAAGAGGTTTTGTGTGGAAACTGGCCTGGTAAGGTCTCAAAACTTGGTAGTGTCCTGATGTTTCCAGTGGAGCCATTCATTCCTGAATTTTGCATCTCCTCTGAGATCACAAAGGTCTCAGCCTTATGCCCTTTATTCTCTTTCCCTCTTTTGCTGTGTTTATGTTTGCCTCTTAGTCTTTGAATAGTTCAGCTGATGCAGTTGGCTGTCAATAGTGTGACCTGATGCAGGTGGGGCTGTATGCCATGTCACAGTTCTGTAGTACTGATTGGTCCTTCTGTGGATAAAAAGCTCTTACTGTGTAGCCAGTTAAGAATTTACCTACAGTATCCCAGAGAACCAGATAAAAACTAAAGAATCAAGTGAAATATTCAAATTCTGGATTGCATTTTTATAGGGAAAAAGATCTCTTTTACTTTGATACAGATTGATTTCTTGCTATTATATCTATAATTTATACTGAAAAAGTATTTATCTCAATGCAAGGAACACTAGGAAAAAACCCAAAACATATAGAGCTAAAAGTTGGTTTTTTCAGACAGCCTGTGGTCTTGCAAGGGTTCCAGATGTAACACAGTTGAGGATATACAAAGTACTGTGAGAGCAATCTGCTTTACATACATGATCCTGACTTAATAATGGCATTTAAAAACCTTTGCATTTGCTTATTTTCCTAGATCTTTCTTCTGGAGGATTGTTGAGGAAAATTTTATTTTTTACATCTAAGGCCAGTGGAATTAACGAGGGCAATTAGTCATTATAGTCTGCTAGATAGATGGGCCTTTAAAACATCTTTGTGTCAGTTAAAATATATAAATTTTTTTTTTGGAAACTTCCTTACCAATCCCTACTCTCCCATTCACTTACACACTGGTGATAGTTCCTAATTAATAATTACTTTCTCTTGTTGGTTATTAATTTGAACAAATGAAGAAAAGATAAGCCAGACGAAGACTAAAATATCTACTTCATTAATGAGCATGTGTGATATTGTGAAATATATATATTTGGTCTTTGTTCCCTTTTCCTGACATATAGCTCCTAAAATCCTTGGAATATCTGGAGTAATAAGAGTGTATTTTATGTGTTAATGAGATGACTGGTTAATGATAACCTCAGGATGAGGGCTGGTTGCCAAGGGAACCAACCTATGATTAGAGGGTTAGATTGGGCTCTCTGCTCTCTCTGCTTCCACCATCTTGCAATGTGAGATCCCTGGGTCACTGTCACCACCACCAAATGGACTTTGGATTTCCCAGCCTCAGAAACTGAAACTGGCAAGCTGATATCAAAGTGGCTGCACTATTTTACATCTCCACCACAAGAGGTCAACTTGCTCCTTTTAACTTCAGCAACTCAGATGGGTGTGTAGAGGTATCTCACTATGATTTCAATTTGCATTGCCTGATGACTAGTGAAGAATTCAAGGATACCATATTTCCATTATACCACCTCTTCCTTCTCCATAACTCATCTCGGGATCATCGCAGCTGGACACAAGTGACAATGCCTCGCACTCACTTATCATTTACTGAAGTACTTGAATATTAAAATATAACTGTGGGCTGGAGCGAGAAGATGGTGAAGACGTACGATTATCTGTTCAAGCTGCTGCTGATCGGTGACTCGGGGATGGGCAAGACCTGCCTCCTGTTCCACTTTTCAGAGGACGCTTTCAAAACCACCTTCATCTCCACCATCGTGGACCTTCCTCTTGCCGTCTCTTAAGGGAGGACCGCTGCTGGTGGCCGGTCGTGGGGGCTGACCGCCACTTTGCCCTTGGCATGAGAGGCTGCCTTGTTTACAGGCAACAGCTTTGAAGTGTGGAGCAGGAAAAGAACTGTTTCTTAGCTGCAGCGGCCAGCTGCCCTATTCAGGATTCGAGGTTTCAGGCCGGCATAAAAGAAGATTGCTGGGAGCACCCGAGCCATGCCATGGGACCGAGTGAGCAGCCCGAGGTGGCATTGGCGGCCGAGGACGGGGACGGCGACGATGCGGAGGCAGAGAGGGAGCCGCCCTGCCCGGCCCAGCCCTGTGAGTGACCCCCCGCCCAGCCCTGCTCGGGGGGCAGACGCCCGCCCGGCTTCCACCTGCCCCACCGGGCCACTTACCGGCCCTGGGGCTGCCTCCATTTTCTCAGGTGGCGGCGGCTCCGGCCCGGCTCAGCCAGGCCTGTCCTTCTCGCCCGGCTCGGCTTCTCACTGAGCCTTCCCACTTATTTGTCCCGGCGTGGGGCTTCCCGGGGCCTGTGGGCCAGCCTCCCCTCCCACTCCCTCTGCGGTTCTCTGGTGGGGCTGGTGGCGTGGGGCGTCCCCGGCCAGTGTCGGGAGGGCAAGGAAGTACGGGCTGGGCCAATTGTCACTCCATGGCACCCTGGGCTCTGGCCCCTGGTAAACTTCCTGTTACCAGGAGGCAGATACCATCTCTGCGGCCACCAGTTCGGAAAAACGCCTAACAGATTTCTGGTTAGGAATAGTGTGGTCGGAGCGTTCCCAAGTTCGCTTGAACCTGCCGGAAAGCTGACTGTGGGCGGGCACCTGAGTTGGTCCGCGCTGGGGGGATTCAAAGGTGAACCATGGGCTGTGGGCTCCTCCCCCGAGGATCTCATGCTCTGGTGTGGGAGATAAGACAAACACACAAATAACCGTGATACCAGGAGGAAGGTGATAAGTCCTGAGAAAGATCTACAAAGTGCTACAAAGGCACACAGAGCGACCAGTCATCTGCGCCTAGCAGAAACCTGGTAGACTTCCTGGGCGAGGCGGTGCCAAGCAGGGTCTTGAAGGCCCGGCTGATAGATGAGGGTTGCAGAAGACATGTCCCAGCCCAGCCCAGTGCGCACAGAGCAGGGAGACGTCCGGCTAGAGAGGTGGAGACTCGGCAGAAAACACACACCCTGTGGGGCCACCACTGCAAGATCCAGCAGCCCAGCCTAGTGCGCACAGAGTGGGGAGACGTCTGGCTAGGGAGGTGGAGACTCGACAGAAACGACACACCCTTTGGGGCCGCCACTGCGTGATCCAGCAACCCGGGCCAGAGCGCACGAAGCAGGGAGAAGTCCTACATGGGAAGTGGAAGCTCAGCAGAGAACACACACCCTGCGGTAGCGCCTCATGATCCAGCAGCTCAGCAGAGTCCAAGCTGACCAGAGAGGTGGCTCCCCGGAGAGGCCCAAGACCCAAGGCAACCACACACACAAGGCACTAGAGGCCAACTGAACATGGAGGTAGCCATACCAAATTGGCAACCACAGCAACATCTTAGTTAGTCAATAGTCTCAAACTGGTGGACTGTGAAACCTCCTGCCACAATGAATAAACATCAAAAAAAAAAGATACCAGAAATACAAAAAATCAAGAAAGTACACCACCAAAAGTTAATAAATCTCCAACTCTAGATCCTATAGAACAGGAAGCCCTTGAAATGACTGACAAGGAATTTTGAGTGATAATTCTAAGGAAACTGAATGAGATACAAGAAAACTCAGCTAGACATCATGATGAAATGAGGAAAAGTATACAGGACCTGAAAGAGGAAATGTACAAGGAAATCAAGGTCCTGAAAAAAAAAAATGTAGCAGAACTTGCCGAACTGAAGAAGTTATTCAGCGAAATAAACACAACGGAGAGTTTAACCAGCAAGCTTGTCGAAGTTGAAGAGAGAACCTCTGAACTTGAAGATGGGCTCGTTGAAATAACACAAGCAGACAAAAAAAAAAAAAAAAAAAAGAAAAGAAAAAAGAATCAAAGACATTGAAGAAAATCTGAGAGAGATATCAGACAACCTTAAGCACTCAAATATCCGAGTCATGGGTATTCCAGAAGGGGAGGAAAATGGAGATTGCATTGAAAACATAATCAGCAAACTAGTGGCAGAAAACTTCCCAGGTATAGGAAAAATCACAGATCTTCAGATCGAGGAAGCTCAGTGATCTCCAAACGTATTCAACCCACAAAGGCCTTCTCCAAGACATGTCATAGTCAAATTGGCAAAACTCAGAGACAAAGAGAGAATTTTAAAAGCTGCAAGAGAGAAGCGTCAAATCACCTATAAGGGAGCCCCAATCAGGCTAATATCAGACTTTTCATCACAAACCCTAAAAGCTAGAAAGGGATGGGATGATATATTCAAAATACTAAAAGACAAAGATTGCCAACCAAGAATACTCTACCCTGCAAGGCTGTCCTTCCAAAATGAAGGGCAAATTGTCTATTTCTCAGACAAACAAAAACTAGGGGAGCTCAATACCACACAACCACCCTTACAAGAAATCCTCAAGGGAGTACTGGGTTTGGTTCCTGAAAAATAACTACCACTGCCATAAAAACCCAAGAAAAATCAAAACCCACTAGTATAATAAAAATGAAGAGAAAACAAGCAAACAAAAACGCTATCTACAAACTAAGGAACCAACAAACACAGAAACCAAACAGTAAATCAGAAAGCAAGGAACAAAAGACACCTAAGACAACCAAACAACCAATAAATTGCTAGGAATAAATCAACACCTTTCAATAACATCCCTTAATGTAAAAGGCTTAAATTCCCCAATCAAAAGACACAGACTGGCTGACTGGATCAAAAAACAGGACCCAACTATATGCTTCCTACAGGAGACACACCTCACCCATAAAGATTCACACAGACTAAGAGTGAAAGGATGGAAAAAGATTTACCATGCAAACAGAAAAGAAAAACGAGCTGGAGTGGCTATTCTTATATCTGACAAAATAGACTTTAAACTAAAAACCATAAAAAGAGACAATGAGGGACACTACTTAATGATAAAAGGACTGATCCATCAAGAAGACCTAACAATCATAAATATGTACGCACCCAATGTTGGAGCAGCCAGATTTATAAAACAAACTCTGTTAGACCTAAAGAAGGAAATAGACACTAATACCATAATAGCAGGGGACCTGAACACCCCACTGTCAATATTAGACAGATTATCTAGGCAAAGAATCAGTAGAGAAACACAAGATCTAAACAATACTCTAGACCAATTGGAATTGGCAGATATCTACGGAACATTCCATCCAACAACCTCAGAATATTCATTCTTCTCATCAGTACATGGATCATTCTCCAGGATAGATCACATATTAGGTCACAAATCAAGTCTCAATAAATTAAAAAAAGAATGGAATTATCCCATGTATTTTCTCACACCACAATGGATTAAAACTAGAAATTAATAACATACAAAACTCTGGAAACTATACAAACACATGGAAATTAAACAGCATTCTACTTAATGACATATGGGTCCAAGAAGAAATCAAGCAGGAAATCAAAAAATTTATTGAAACTAATGAAAACAATGATACATCATACCAAAACCTGTGGGATACTGCAAAAGCAGTATTGAGGGGAAAATTTATCGCATTAAACGCTCACTTCAGAAGAATGGAAAGATAGCAAGTGAACAACCTAACACTTCACCTTAAAGAACTAGAAAAACAAGAACAATCCAAACCTAAAGTTAGCAGACGGAAAGAAATCATTAAGATCAGAGCAGAACTGAATGAAATTGAACCCCAAAAACAATACAAAAGATCAATGAATCAAAAAGTTGGTTTTTTGAAAAGATAAATTAAATTGACAAACCATTAGCATGGCTAACAAAAAAAAGAAGAGAGAAGACTCAAATAACAAAAATTAGAAATGAAAAAGGCGATATTACAACTGATTCATCTGAAATACAAGGAATCATTCGAGACTACTATAAACAACTATATGCCAACAAATTTGAAAATCTGGAGGAAATGGATAAATTTCTGGACACACACAAGCTCCCAAAATTGAACCATGAAGACATAGAAAATTTGAACAGACCAATAACCATAAAGGAGATTGAAGCTGTTATCAGAAGGCTCCCAACAAAGAGAAGCCCAGGACCAGATGGATTCACAGCAGAATTTTACCAAACATTCAAAGAGGAATTGACACCGATTCTTTACAAACTATTCCAAAAGATTGAAACGGACGCAAATCTCCCACACTCATTCTATGAAGCGAACATCATCCTGATACCAAAACCAGGTAAAGATACAACCAAAAAAGAAAACTACAGGCCGATATCCTTGATGAATATAGATGCAAAAATCCTCACTAAAATACTAGCAAACAGAATACAGCAACACATATGTAAAATTATTCACCACAATCAAGTGGGATTCATCCCAGGGATGCAAGGTTGGTTCAACATATGCAAATCAATAAATGTGATACACCATATTAATAAAGTCAAACACAAGGACCATATGATCATCTCTATAGATGCTGTAAAAGCATTTGATAAAATTCAGCACTCATTCATGACAAAGACCGTTGGGTATAGAGGGAAAGTATCTCAAGATAATTAAAGCCATATATGACAAACCCACTGCCAATATCATCCTGAATGGGGAAAAGCGGAAAGCTTTTCCTTTAAGAACAGGAACTAGACAAGGATGCCCACTCTCACCACCCCTATTCAACATAGTGTTGGAAGTACTAGCCAGAGCAATCAGAGAAGAGAAGGAAATAAAGGGCATCCAGATTGGAAAAGATGAAGTCAAACTGTCCCTGTTTGCAGATGACATGATCCTATATATCGAACAGCCTAAAACCTCTACAAAAAAACTGTTGGAATTGATAAATGATTTCAGCACAGTAGCAGGATACAAAATCAACACACAGAAATCAGTAGCATTTCTTTTCTCCAATAGTGAACATGCAGAAGGAGAAATCAAGAAAGCCTGCCCATTTACAATAGCCACCAAAAAAATAAAATACTTAGGAATTGAGTTAACCAAGGAGGTGAAAAATCTCTATAATGAGAACTACAAACCACTGCTGAGAGAAATTAGAGAGGATACAAGAAGATGGAAAGATATTCCATGCTCTTGGATTGGAAGAATCAACATAGTGAAAATGTCCATACTACCCAAAGTGATATACAAATTCAATGCAATCCCCATCAAAATTCCAAAGACATTTTTCTCAGAAATGGAAAAAACTATTCAGACATTTATATGGAACAATAAAAGACCACGAATAGCCAAAGCAATGCTCAGCAAAAAAAATAAAGCTGGAGGCATAACACTACCTGACTTTAAGCTATACTACAAAGCTATAATAACCAAAACAGTGTGGTACTGGCATAAAAACAGACACACTGACCAATGGAATAGAATAGAGAATCCAGAAATCAACCCACACACTTACTGCCATCTGATCTTTGACAAAGGCACCAAGCCTATTCACTGGGGAAGGGACTGCCTCTTCAGCAAATGGTGCTGGGATAACTAGATATCCATATGCAGGAGAATGAAACTAGACCCATACCTCTCGCCGTATACTAAAATCAACTCAAAATGGATTAAGGATTTAAATATACACCCTGAAACAATAAAACTTCTTTAAGAAAACATAGGAGAAACACTTCAGGAAATAGGTCTGGACACAGACTTCATGAATACGACCCCAAAAGCACGGGCAACTAAAGGAAAAATAAACAAATGGGATTATATCAAACTAAAAAGCTTCTTCACAGCAAAAGAAACAATTAACAGAGTTAAAAGACAACCAACAGAGTAGAAGAAAATATTTGCAAAATATACATCTGACAAAGGATTAATATCCAGAATATATAAGGAACTCAAACAACTTTACAAGAAGAAAACAAGCAACCCAATTAAAAAATGGGCAAAAGAGCTAAGTAGGCATTTCTCTAAGGAAGATATACAAATGGCCAACAGACATATGAAAAAATGCTCAACATCTCTCAGCATCCGGGAAATCCAAATCAAAACCACACTGAGATACCATCTAACCCCAGTTAGGATGGCTAAAATCCAAAAGACTCTGAACGATAAATGCTGGCAAGGTTGCGGAGAGAAAGGAACTCTCATACATTGTTGATGGGACTGCAAAATGGTGCAGGCTCTATGGAAAATGGTATGGAGGGTCCTCAAAGAATTGCAGATAGATCTACCATATGACCCAGCTATCCCACTGCTGGGAATATACCCAGAGGAATGGAAATCATCAAGTCGAAGGTATACCTGTTCCCCAATGTTCATCGCAACACTCTTTACAATAGCCAAGAGTTGGAACCAGCCCAAATGTCCATCATCGGATGAGTGGATATGGAAAATGTGGTACATCTACACAGTTGAATACTACTGAGCTATAAAAATGAATGAAATACTGCCATTTGCAACAACATGGATGGACCTTTAGAGAATTATATTAAGTGAAACGAGTCAGGCACAGAAAGAGAAATACCACATGTTCTCACTTATTGGTGGGAGCTAAAAATTAATATATAAATTCACACACACACACACACACACACACACAAACCGGGGGGCGGGGGGAAGAAGATATAACAACTACAATTACTTGAAGTTGATAGGACAAGCAAACAGAAAGGACATTGTTGGGGGGGAGGGAGGACAGGGAGGAGGGACGGAGGTTTTGGTAAGGGGCAACAATAATCAACCACAATGTATACTGACAAAATAAAAAATTTTTTTTTGTCCTTTATGTGACCGGTAAGGGGATCGCAACCCTTGGTGTGGTGTCGCCCGCAGGGCGCTCAGCCAGGGAGCGCACCGGCCAGTCCTATATAGGATCCGAACCCGGGGCGGGAGCGTCACCGCGCTCCCAGCGCCGCCGTGCTCCCAGCGCCGCACTCTCCCGAGTGCGCCACGGGTCGGTCCGACAAAATAAAATTTAAAAAAAGAAAAAAAAAAGATGGTTAGATTGGAACTTTTAGTGGTCCCCCCCACCCCACCAGCCACACCTCCCTGCACTGAAGGTTTAGTTGATAAACCAGTGGCCAGTGATTTAATCAATGCTTAGTAATAAGCTTCCATAAAACTCCAAAAGGACTGAGTTCTAAGGGCTTCTGGATAGCTGAACACATGGAGGCTCCTGGAAGGTGGCATGTCCTGAGAGCACATGGAAGTTCCACGCCTTTTCGCCCATATCTTGCCCTATGCGTCTCTTCTATCTGGCTGCTCACTTGCATCCTTTGTAATATCCTTTATTGATAAACTGGTAAAAGTAAGTAAAATGTTTCCCTGAGTTCTATAAGCCACTCAAATCAAACCCTGTGGGTGGGGAGAGCATCTTGGGAACCCTAACTTACAGTTGGCTGGTGAGAATTTCCAGAGACCTGGACTTTCCACTGGCATCTGAAGTGGGGGATGGTCTTGTGGGACTGAGTCCTCGACCAGTGGGATATAATGCTGTCTCCAGGTGTCAGAATTGAATTGAATTCCAGGATACCCAGCTGGTGTCCCTGGATAATCTGCCAAAGAATTGTTATTTGCTGTGTGTTGAGGAAAACCCCACACACATTTGGTCATTAAGTATTCTATGTTGATTGTGTTTTGAGAGTAAAGTAGGAGAAACTGAGTTTGTTTTTCCAGTATCCTTACTGCATGCAGTAACTCTCTAAGTACGTGGCTTCAGAAAAGCTAGAATGGAGAATGTAACTGGGACCCCAGGCTAGAGTGGGGAATTCTTACTCTGCCTCATAAATCTCGACCTTTGTACCCTCTGTAGCAAGAGTTGGGTCTGCAAAGTAGATTCTGAATATGTTTGCCCATCATCTGCATGGAGAATTGTGGCCTGACTCATAAACTCAGTTCACAGCATAATTGGATTGGAAGATAACAGAATGTAGGAGAGACACAGGTCTCCAGCCTGCTGTAGAAGGCATATCCAGAGTCTGATGATAGTCTGCTTACTACATGGCAGGGGGTTTGGCATGGAGGAGATCCTGGCTGGAACGCTTTTTTTTTTCCTCCTAAGGTATAATAAGCGCAAGTAAGTATCAAACCCAATGACTGAATAATTAGCTGAAGAGAAAGAATCATGAAGGAGAGAAACCCAAGTATAGGTATTCTAATTTATTTTTCTCATGGGGGAGGAAGCCAGGAATATGAAAAGGGGGAATACGGGTTCCTTAATGAGAACGCATACATGTAGAATTATGTTTTTCTCTTTTCTCATAACTGAAAAAATGATGAGCCTGTTCGGAATTCTTCACAAAACAAAAATAGGCATGGTGAGTGAAGCATGATAGGAAGAGGAAGGATATCGGAGTCAGGCGGTCTTCAGTCTGACTGTGCCCTGAGGATGCAGCCCTTGTTCTCCTGGGGCTTATGTGTCAGTTGGGAAAGATAGGCATGCACACCCTTAAGAAGAAATATAATGATAGGTAGTGATACGGGATGTAGAGAAAATAAAAAAGGGTGAGAAAACTTCTGTCTGATAACTTGAACACATCAATATTTCTGCTGAGGACAACTACAATGGACAGATTAGATATAAAAATAATTTGTTTAAGGCATCAAAGAGCTGTTAAAGCAAGGAATACTAGAGTGACGAAGGCTGCAGGGAGGAGAAAACTTTGGAGAGGCAAATTGATCATCTGCAGCCTCATTTCTCTTGGGGAAGTGGTTGGACTTTTGCTGATTATGGGCAAGGGGCTGAAAATCTGAGTTGAGCTTGTATAGAGGGTTACTGTTTGAGGACAGAGAAACAGGTAGAGCTTTGTGAAGTCTTGTGGGGTTGGTGCGACAACATTGGAGACCCAGACGGACTCTAAAACATTGCTGGCTCCTCCTCAAAAAACATTTACAGAGTTAACGAAACTACATGGCAGAATGCTACGAAGTTAAGCCATACACTTGTGAAGAGCAGTGTTCTGTGCTCTCATCTGGCTGAGGAGGGGCTCTCCATGCATATCACACTTCGAAGTGGAAGCACCTTAGTGCTGTGGGTAGGAATAGGGTCTGCTGAGGCAGACTGATCCCTGCAGCGACTGTAGCCCAGCCTTGATCAACTCACTTCCTGATTGGTTTAAGGTAAACAGTTTCTACTGTCCCTGACAGAGGACAGGGTGATCCTACTGTGGAGAAATACAATAACTGAATCCTCTAAAATTTTTTTTCATGTACAATGTTCAGCATTTAAAAAAGGTGACTAGAGGGCCGACCCCGTGGCTCACTCGGGAGAGTGCGGTGCTGGGAGCTAGGAGCGCCAAGGCCGCGGGTTCAGATCCTATATAGGGATGGCCGGTGTGCTCACTGGCTGAGCGCAGTGCGGGCGACACCAAGCCAAGGGTTGCGATCCCCTTACCGGTCACAAAAAAATTTAAAAAATTTAAAAAAAAAAAAGTGACTAGATAGTAAGAGATAGGAGCATATGACTAAAACCAAGAGGAAAGCTAGACAATGGAAACTGACTTAAGGATGATTCAAATAGTAGTTGAAGTTGGCAGATAAGGACTTTAAAATAAACATGATTGATATATTCTAGCAATCAGAAAAGATGAGACAAACAGATAAAAAGATGGAGAATTTTACTAAAAAAATTGATGTCTATAAATGACAAATGGATATTCTAGGACTGAAAAATATAACTGGAATTGAGAACTCAGTTTGAATTAGACAGTAGATATAACACAGCAAAAGACAGGATTAAGGAAGAAGAAAAGAAGTCAATAGAAAATATTTAAAGTGAAGCACAGAGACTGAAAATAGATTTGTGAGACAGTGAAAAAATCCAACATATCTGTAGTGTTAGCAAAGGAGGGTGAAAAGGAGGGCAGAAGCAAATTAGATGAGACAATGGCTGAGAACTTTCCAGAGCCTCAAGTAGCATCAATAAAGAAAACCACATCTAGATATATGTTAGTAAAACTTTGAAAACCAAGACACCTTAAAAGCAGCCAGAAAAAAAGGGAGATAAGCAACAGTAATATTGATAGCTGACTATTAACAGAAAAGGTAAAAGATAGTAGACAACTGAAGGTCTTTGTCTTTAAGGTCCTGAAAGAAAACAACGTAGCTGTCAATCCAGAATTCTATACCCAGTAAAAATATCATTTAAAAAGTAAAGAAATAGTTCTATGAATCTCTTTAAATATGACCATTTCTCTGTGAGGCTGGTTCTTTGAATTTGTTTCACAGCATTGGCCTTAAACATAATTCTTCACTCATTTTTCAAATGAAGAAACTGAGACCACTTCCAAATCTCAGCCAAAGGAAAACTTTGCTACTCTGGATTCACTGGATTCATTGAAGGGAGGAAATGAACAATAAGAAGCAAAAAGAAACGAATTGGATTTGTATAAATTGAAATAGACAGACTTTACATACAAGCCAGTGAGGAAATTTCCAAAGTAGAATAAAAATGCAACAAACTCTGCAAACTCTTCAAAGAGATTATAGTTTATCTCTTGAATCCCAAATTTTTGGGTTGTATTAGTCCATTTCTGTTGCTTATAGCAACAGAATACCTGGAATTTGTAAGAAAACAAAATTTATTGCTTACGGTTTCAGAGGCTTGGAAGTCCAAAGTCCAGGGAACACATTTGGTGAAGTGGTGGCAACAGTGATCCAGGGGTATCACATGGCAGAAAATGGTAGGGCAGAGAGAGAGAGACACTCTCATGTGTTCTCCTTCTGAAGTCCTCAGAACCACACCCCTGACCACCATTATTAATCCATTCACTAGGGCATGGTGCTAATCATCTCTCCAAGGCTCTGCGTAGCAATTACCACAATAGGATTTCCCACCCTCTTAACAGTCATGGTGGGGATCTAGCAACTAATACATAGAACTTGGGGGACACAATTTATATCAGGGGTAATGTTTGTCAGCTCTCTGTAAATAGCTGCCCTGTTTGGGGACGAGAATGAAGAAATGTTGTACTGTCTTTTCAGAATGTAAGTAATAATTTGAAGGTATTAAATTCTGTTATAGAATAGAGTTTTATTTCACTGAAAAATCTTATTTTAAGATAAAGTCTTCTCCAGTTAATTTTATCTCAGTTATAGTGGTGACCCATTTTCAATGCTGACTGATGGAGTTTGGATGTGTTGTCCCCTCCAAAACTCACGTGAAATTTGATACCCAATGTGGCAGTGTTGGAAACTGATTGAGTTATGGGGGCAGATCCCTCATGAATGGATTAGTGCTCTCCCTGGGGGAGGGGGAATTAATGAGTGAGTTCTCGCTCGATTCGTTCCTGCGAGAGCTCGTTGCTTAAAAAGACCCTGGCACTTTCTCTCTCTCTCTTGCTTCCTCTCGCCATGTGATCTGCTTGTATCCTCCAGCTGCCTGCCGCTTTTCCACCATGAGCAGAAGCAGCCTGAGGCCCATGCCAGATGCATCTGTCCCAGAATCATGAGCCAAATAAACCTCTTTTCCTTATAAATTACCCAGTCTCAGGTAATTCTGTTATAGCAACACAAAACGGACTAAAACACTGACTGAAATCAAATGGGAATCTGGGAAGTATTTGATGAAATGATCATGACACACAAAAGGTGTCGAAGAGGTGGCATGAAAAATTTCAGACCTTCTTCACCTGGTTTACCAATGACCTTGTGCAGGTACAGGTGAGTTAGGAGAGCTCATGAAAGATGCTCTTTGGCCAAATCTATTATGTTGCCTCATCATATGGTAGATGGAGAAGGGGAAGGAGAAGAAGCTGATGTTCATAATGATGATGAAGATGACTTACGACTTATTGTGATGAAGAGAAGGAGGATAAAGGGGAAGAAGATGAAGATAGTGTTGATGTAGAAGAGGAGAAAGGTTAAAGAGGAAGATAACTAGTAGAATACTGACAGATTCTGATCTTGCTTTTATTTTTTGAGATTTTACGTTTTCTGGAAGCCAGTTGCCATCTCCTATTCTTTCCCCTTTTGTGCTCAGTTGCCTTGTTCTGATTAGGTTTCTCTCTTTCTCTGATGTGATCTAGTTCTTTACTTATTTTGTGGGAGACTATTGAGCAAAATACAGTGGGAAAATTTTTTCTACCCATTTCTTTTTTTTCGTAAGGGAATTTATTTTTATTTATTAAATAAAATTTATTCATTGATAAGTTTATTTATTTTTAAATTAATTTTTAAACATTATTTGTACATATTTGTGGGGTGCAGTTATATTTGAACACATGTATACAGTATGTGATGATCATATCAGGGTAATTAGCATATTCATCATCATAAAACTTTACCATTTCTTTGTGATGAGAACATTTGATTTCCTCTCTTCTAGCCATTTGAGAACATACAATAAATTATTGTTAATTATAGATGCCTAGCACAATTGTACACCACCAGAACTTATTTTTCCTATCTTGCTGTAATTTTGTGTCCATTAACCTACCTCTCCCTATTACCGTTCCAGCCTCTAGTAACCATAATTCTCCTCTCTACTTCTAAAAGTTCAACTCATTTTCATTTTTAGCTTCCACACATGAGTGAGAATATGTAGTATTTATCTTTCTGTGCCTGACTTATTTTATTTAACATAATGTCTGTCCCCCAGGCTCATCCATGTTGCGACAGTGACAGGATTTTATTCTTTCTCATGGCTGAATAGTATCCCATTGTTCTATCCATTTCTGATCCAAGTTCCTTTTCATCCCTTCTTGTCTCAAAAAAATGTGAGTGTAGTGGTGTGGAATTAACATATCACTATGCACTGTGTGGAAGAGAAAAGTTTTCTCCCTCTGCTCTGTTGGAAGCTGGAGGGTGCTCATCCTTCTTACATTAGTGCATAAAATTTTTGATTTTACTTCTTTTTATCAAGGCCTCAGATATTACACTGTGTCTCTGTGCGATTATGGACTTTTAGCCTTATCACCATGTACATGCACTTTTTATTTAAAAATTTTTTCTTTAAAATTTTTTTTATTTTAAAAGAAAATATGTTATAAAATGGAATTAAGTCAGGAAAGGATGGATTTGAGATGTTTCAGTGTTTTATTGTTAGAAGGAGAGAGAGAGAGATAAAGAGAAAGAGCGAAAATGGGGTAGAAGCAGAATTGATGATGGCATTAAGTGAATATTTTGACAATATGGCTGCTTCTTTGGCATGCTTAATTTAAAGTTTAATGTTATGTCTTTAAAATAAAATTCTCTCCTAGTGATGACTTGAGCTCTACAACTTAATAGAGAATCATTCAGAGTATGTAAGATCTTCAGGAATTGACATTCTGTATTGTAATTTTGTTCCTGTTTATTTGTAAATTTGACTTCTCTTTCATGGGAAAAGAAAGGAGATTGTTTTAAGGCTTAAAGGTATATCTAGATTTTTTTTTTTTTTACAGTAAAACTATAAATATGGACACAAGGATTCGCTGCTTTTCCCTCAGAACAGATAAACTTTAGATCTTCCAAATTTGATTTATAAGTAGTATTGTCAAAAAACTTAAAGGCAAATGAAGATGTTTTCAGGCAAGCAAAAGATGAGAGACTGTATCACCAGAAGACCTGAACCAAAAGAAATACTAAGGTAAAGAGAAGGAGAAGGTAAATGAATCCTGATGGAAACATGGAAATGCTGGAAGAAGTGAAGAGTAACAAAGTGAAATTATATGGATGAATAAAAGTAAATATTCTTGGTACAGAACAATAAAAAACGTTGGTGGCTTAAAAATATAGGTAGTCTATATAATGATAAGAAGAATTTCAAAGGCTGGAGGGAAGTAAATAGAACAAAAGTGTTACAAGCTTCCAGCTTTAAGTAAATTTATCTAACTAAATTATCTAAAATAGTAGTAAAAGACTGTTTTAACTGACAAGTTAATAAAAGGAAGAAATGGGAAAATAAAAGCATTTTATTAATCCAAAATGAAGGCAAGAAGTGAGAAAATAGACAATTGCATTATATAGAAAATAGTGAAATGGTAACTATAAATCCAATTAGAATAATTGTATTAAATTTAAATGGACTAAGTACTTCAGTTCAAAGACTACATTATTAATGAATTAGATCAAAGAACCAACCTGGTGCCTCTTAACGGACAATTTTAAAATATAAAGATACAGAAAGCCTTAAAAAATGGATGAAAAAAGATATATTATGCTGTACAAATGAAAACAAATGAGGTTTAAGCTTACTAGTATTTGATAAAGTGGACTTTACGGAAGAAATATTTCTTTACTAGAAATAAAGAGGGTCAATACACTAGGAGATATATGTTCCAAATGTGAAAACAAAAACTGAAAGAGCTACCCGTAGGAATGGATGCACAATGCTACTGTGAGACTTAAACACACCTTTCTCAATTGTTGATAGAATAAGCAGGAAAAAAAAAAAAAAAACCTGGGAAGGTTATATAGATAATCTGATGAATACAATGAATACACAGTCCTGATTGACAGATGTAGAATATTGTATCCAGTGACAGTTGATCAAATAATGCACATGGAAAACACCAAAATTAGCCATATGTTGGGTTATAAAATGCAAGTCAACAGATTTCAAAGGATGCAATATCAATAAAAATCCTAGCAAGCTTTCTTTTTATTTTTTTACGGCGGAAACTGATTCTAAAATTTATGTGAGTATCCAAAGGGCCATGAATTGACAACACAGTCTAGAAGTAAAAGAACAAAACTGGAGGACTTATACTACTAGATATCAAGACTTAGGGACTCTAATTTAATACTATGGTATTGGCAGAAAGATAGACATTGTTTTTGACAAAGGTGCCATTAACAATACAGTGAGAAAGGATGCCATTTTTAATAATTGTGTTGAGTCAAAATGATATCCTTATGGAAAAATAGTATTTTGGAACCTAATTCACATCATATACAAAAAATCAATTTAATATGATTGCAAATGTAAACATGTCAGATTAAAAACAAACCTTTTGAAGAACTTTTGTAGGAGAATAAATATCTTAATGATTTTAGGTTTATTAGTCTATTTCTGTTGCTTATAACAGAATACCTGAAACTAAGTAATTTATAAAGAAATGAAATTTATTTCTTACCATTTTGGAGGCTGGGAAGTCCGTGGTCCAGGGGCTGCATCTGGTGAGGACCTTCTACTGGGGTGGGAACTCCCTACAGGGTCTTGTGGTGACCAGAGTATCACATGGTGGGAATACCATAAGCAAGACAGCTAACTTGCTCTCCTTAAAAAGCCACCAGAACCACACCCATGACACCCTATTAAACCATCAACCCTTTAACTCCATGAATGGATTGATTCATTCCTGAGGGCACAGTCTTCTTGGTCTGATCACCTCTTACAGGCTCGACCTTTCAAATACCATAATTGAAATTCCTGCCCTCTTTATTGCATTGGGGTTCAAGTTTTCAAATCATGAACTTTTGGGAGACACATTTGACTCATAGCATAGGGCAGGCAGTGTTTCTTACATAAGACACAACAATCACAAACTCTAAACTCTATGGGGAAAAATGATAAATTGGGGAACACTAAAGTTAAGAACCATTTGTTAGCAGATATTAAAGGGTGAAAAAGCAAATCATGGAGAGAAGATATTTGTACTATATATGTCTGAAAAAGGATTTGTATCCAGAATGTGTTAAGAACTTACAAAAATCAATTAAGAAAAAGAAAAATGGGCAAACTCTTTAACAGGCATGTCACACAAGAAGATATCTAGATGGCCAGTAAACATGAAACAATGTTCAACTTCATTAGTCACATGGGAAATTCAAAGCAAACACACAAGATGCCATGATATATTCACCAGAATGACTAAAATTAAAAAGACAGTGTCAAATATTTGCAAGAGTTATCTGAAACTCATATACTGCTTCTGGGTTTTTTAATTGGTACAGTCACTTTGGAAAACCATTTAGCATTATCAACGAGAGCTGAATATGTGCATATGAGATGACTCAGCAATTCCATTAGGCAGATACCCAAAAGAAATGTGTTTACTAAAGACTTGTACAAGAATTTACATAGCAGTACTATCAGGCATTGTCTCGAGTTTGAAATAACCCAAATATCCATCCACAAGTAAATGGATAAATGTATTTTAGCATATTCATAAAATGAATATTATAAAGCTTTTATGGTAAAGCAACATGGGTGAATCTAAAAAACTTAGCATTGAGTGAAAAAAGCTGGAGACAAAGGAATATGATTGTATTCCATTTATATGAAGTTCAAAAACAAAGCTAATCTGTGAAGTATAAATCAGGATTATGGTTACCTTTTTGTGAGGACAGTGGTTAGAAGTAGGGACCTGGGAAGATTTCTGGGGTGCTGTTTTTTTGTTTGTGTGCTAGTTATATTGGTGTGTTTATACTTTGTGAAAATTCAGTATGCTTAAAGTTTCTGCACTTTTCAGTAATTGTGTTACAGTTCAATAAAAAGTTTACTTAAAAAAATAAAACATAACAATGTGATAAAATGCCTAGGCCACGGGGTTCTACTTTAGCTAGACAGTCAGGTAGTGCTGCGACTTAAATAAACAGTGCGAGTGGCAGCCGTATGAAGAAGACCTGGTATAGGAAACCAGAGTGTAGCAGAAATGACAATAAATTTGGACTGTTCAAAAGACAGAAGCAAAGCTAGGGAGGCTAGCAAGGCTAGTGGTTAATGGATGAGAGGACAGCAGGAGTGCATAGGAGTAGAGAGGTACTTACAGGTCAGATCATGAGGCTCATTCTGGTGTCATAAGGAAGTCGTCGTTGAGGAGATTTAATCAGGAAAATGATGTGATCTGATTCATGCCATGAGAAGGTCACTGTGTCTTGTTGTGAAAAAACTGTAGGCGGCAAGAGCAAAGCAGGCATCTGTTGCTGTGGTTTAGGAGTGATTTGATGGCTTCTTGGAGTTGAGCCTTAGCGATAGAGTTAGTGAGAAGTGGTTGTCTTGTGGTTGATGTTGAAGGTAATTAACACCAGTAGGGCTTGCTGGGTGGATTATGTGTTGAAAGGGAAGAGTCAAGAATGACTTTTAAAATCTGGCCTGAGCTATATGGGTAGAAGGTGGTGACATTTCTGAGATAAGGCAGTTGGAGAGTAAGAATGAGAGGTATGGTAGAGGGTGGGGTGGATCATTGCATATTGCAGACTTTTGAGAGAGGCCATTGTCTTTTTTACTTTTTCTTTTTTAATTAAAATATAATTAATTGTACATATCTGTGGGGTACAGCATTGAATATTAAAACCTGTGTGTAATATGTGATGCTCAAATCAGGATGATTACTATATTTATCATTGCACAATGTAATCATTTTTTGTGGCCCTTTACCAATTTCTTGCTAAGTCCCCTTTTTCTCCCCCTTTCCCTCCTCTGGTGGTCTCCATTCTGTTCTCTCCTTTTAAAAGTTCAATGAATTATTGTGATTGTTGTATCTTTTTTCTTTTTTTATATTTTTTTATTTTTTAATTTTAGCTCCCACTTATTTGTGAGAACATTTGGTATTTCTCTTTCTGTGCCTGGCTTATTTAACATAATTTTCTCTAAATCATCCATGTTGCTGTGAATGTCAGAATTTCATTTCTTTTTATGGCAGAGTAGTATTCCATTGTGTATATATACCATATTTTCCTTATCCAGTAACCTGTTGACATTTGGGTTGCTTCCAACTCTTAGCTATTGTAAACAGAGCTACGATAAACATGGGAGTATGGGTATCTCTTCAACATGATTTCCATCCCTTTGAGTATACACCCAGCAGTGGAATTGCTGGATTGTATGGCAGTTCTATGTATAATTGTTTGAAGAACCTCCATACTGTTTTCCATAATGGCTGCACTAATTTACAGTCTAATCAATAGTGTAGGAGGGTTCCCCTTTCTCCGCTTCATTTGCCAGCATTAGTTATTCTATGTCTTTTTGATATTGGCTAGTCTAACTGGCATGAGATGACATCTCAGTGTGGTTTTCATTTGCGTTTACACGATGCTTACTGATGTTGAGCATTTTTTTCATGTGTGTTGGCCATGCATATATCCTCCTTTGAGAAATGCCTATTCAGCTCCTTTGCTCACTTTTTACTTGGGTTACTTGTTTTTTAATGTTAAGTTGTTTGAATTCCTTGTATATTCTGGATATTAATCCCTTGTTGAATGCATAGTTTGCAAATATTTTCTCCCATTCTGTAGGTTGTCTTTTCACTCTGTTAATTGTTTCTTTTGCTGTGCAGAAGCTTTCTAATTTGATATACTTCCATTTGTTTACTTTTTCGTTTGCTGTCTGTGCTTTTGAGGTCTTACTCATAAAGTCTTTGCCCAGTCCTACTACCTGAAGTGTTTCTCCTAAGTTTTCTTTTAGGAGTTTTATAGTTTCTGGTCTTATATTTAAGTCTTTAATCCATTTTGAGTTGATTTTGCTATATGGTGAGATGTATGGGTCTTCCTATGGTTGTCCAGTTTTCCCAGCACCATTTATTAAAAAGGCAGGCTTTTCCACATTGTACATTTTGTTGCTTTTGTCAAAGATCAGTTGGCTGTAAATATATGGGTTGATTTCTGGGTTCTCTATTCTGTTCCATTCATTTGAGTGTCTGTTCTATGCCAGTACCATGCTATTTGGGTTACTATAGCTTTGTAATATTGTTTGAAGTCAGGTCACATCATACCTCTGGCTTTAAATTTTTTGCTCAGCATGGCTTTGGTTATTTGGGGTGTTTTGTTCCATATAAATGTTAGGGTTGTTTTTTGTTGTTTCTGTGAAGAATTTTGATTGGGATTGCACTGAACCTGTAGATAACTTCGGGTAATATGGACATTTGCACAATGTTAATTCTTCCAATCCAAGAATAGAATGTCTTTCCATCGTTTTGTAACCTCTTTAATTTCTCTCAGCAGTGAGTTGTAGTTCTTGTTGTAGAGCTCTTTCACCTCCTTGGTTAAATTTTTTTCTAGGTATTTTATTTTGGGGGGCCTATTGTAAATGGGCTTGCTTTCTTGATTGCTCGTTCATTATTGGAGTATACAAATGCTGCTGATTTTTGTGTGTCAATTTTGTATCCTACAACTTTACTGAAATTGTTTATCAGTTTTAAGAGATTTTTTGCTACAGTCTTTAGATTTTTCTCTATATTGGATCAGGTTACCTGTAAACAAGGAACACTCTTTGTCTTTTTCAATCTGAATGCCCTTTATTTCTTTCTTTTGCCTGATTGCTCTGGCTAGTACTTCCAATACTATATTAAATAAGAGTGGTGAGGGTGAACATCTTTGTCTTGTTCCTATTCTTAAGGGAAAAGCTTTTAGCTTTTCCCCATGCAGGATTATATTGGTGGTGGGTTTGTCATATATGGCTTTTATTATGTTGAGATACTTTCCTTCTATACTTAATTTGCTTAGAGCCTTTATCATGAAGCAATGCTGAATTTTGTCAAATGCTTTTTCTGTGTCTCTTGAGATAATCATATGGTTTTTGTCCTTTATTTTGTTGATGTGGTGTATCACATTTATTGGCTTAGGTTAGTTGAACTATCCTTGCATCCCTGGGATGAATCCCACTTGATCATGTTGTATAATTTTTTTGATGTGTTGCTATATTCTGATTGCTAATATTTTGTTGAGGATTTTTGCTTCTGTGTTCATCATCACACGTATTGGCCTATAATTTTCTTTTTTTGTTGTATCTTTGTCTGGTTTGGGTATTAGTGTTATGCCGGCTTCACAGAATGAATTTGGGGAATAGCCTCTGTTTCAACTTTTTGGAATAGTTTGAAAAGAATTGGTATGAATTCCTCTATAATGGTCTGGTAGAATAAAATCTTTGGTCCTGGGCTTTTCTTTGCTTGGAGAATGCTGATTAATGCTTCAATATTGCTGCTTGTTATTGATCTGTTCAGGTTTTCTCTTTCTTCTTGGTTCAGTTTTGGTAGTTTGTATGTGTCTATAAATTTATCCATTTCTTTCATGTTTTCAAATTTGTTGGCATATAGTGGTTTATAATAGTCTCTAATAATTCTTTGTATTATTGTGGAATTGGTTGTAGTGTCTCCTTTTTCATTTCTTATTTTTGTTACTTGGGTTTTCTCTCTCTCTTTATTATTCCTTTTTATTATTTTTTATTTCCTTTTCAGCCATTTCAAGGGTTTTCTGCTTTATAGAGGAAGTGTACAGTACTTGAGAATTACTGTATTCCTTTGGTGGTGTCATATTTTCTTTTTTATTGTTTTGTTGTTGTTTTGTATTTCTAGTATCTGTACGTTGATGTATGGTCATCTGTAGAGTAGTTGCTGCTTTTATTATTCTGGAGTGGGCTTTGAGGAGATGGACTTCATCCTCTTTTCCTAGGCTCTGCTTGGGACTCTCCTCCTGTCAATGCAGTTGAGGGCAAGATGGGCAGCCTGCATGGTGGCTGTACCTGCTACTATGGCAGTGAGCCGCCCTTGTGGTGGCAGTGGTGGGGGCAGTGGCTTTGTTGGACCTTCCACACGAAAGCGGTGTTTGTGATGTACTTCTGCCTTCTGTTGAACGCCTTCTTGCGGCTCCTTGAGAGCATTGTCTTATTCTCCCCAGGTCTTTTTACAGTACGTAGAACATAAATATAATTTAATTAAACAGTTTATTTCATATTCAGTATTCAATAAATCATTCATATTCAATGAAAATATTGAGTAAATGAAAAGATTATTTTTTCCATGGCATTCTTAGAAAATATGTAACTTAAAGGTTAAAAATAAGGAAACAATTTACTGACTCCCTTAGTATTTTACTGGCTTGTGTTTGCCTACTTTGTAGACATTTTCTTTTCTTTTTCATGGATATAGTTTTTAAAGAAGCTGGTTGGTTGATATTAAACTGGACATTTTGTTTACATGTTTCTTTTTTTCTGTGCAGTTATTTTGCGATTACAGCTGTTCTGCTGTTGGAAACTTGATTCAGTACCAGGTTTCCAATGTGTTTTAGTTTTTGGAAAAAATGTTTCCAATCATTTAAAATCTTTTATTTTTCTTTATTGTTTATGTGCTTTTAGGTGTTTAGAACAAAGAAGTCTCTTTACCAATTTTTTTTTTTTCAGATGATAACATTTTGTTTTAGGTTCCAATTAGAACCACCTCATGTAGACATTTGTGGAAAAATACCACCTATGAAGCCTTGTATAATGTTGGGACTCCTAAAATAAATGTCATAGTGCATTGTTCCTAACACTAGTTTTCTAGTTAGGGAATACACAAAGCAATCGAATGTTACATGTTTTCTGGAAGTTCTGCATTTGTTTTGTGGTTGCCTTTTATCTGCTCTTCACAAAATGGCTCCTACCTGAGTATGTCTGTGCCAGCTTCTGGCCATTGAGCCAAACAGGTATGATGATGAAAAGAATGCTGAGAGTTTGTGGTCAAGTAGTTTGATTAAAAAGGAGTATTTCTACCATCTTTGTGGTTCTTATCACAACTTATAACGCTGTAGGAATTTTATCAAATAGATACATTTGGTTGCAAATAACAGTGACTCCAACTCCAGCTTGCTTTAATAATGAGGAAGGGCATTATGTCAAATAGGAAGCAGTTAGTTGAATGGGCCTCAGGAATGGTTGATTAAATCAACTTAATGACATTACCCAAGTTCTTTCCACCTCTCCACCTCTCCACCTTGGTAGTGGCTTAATCCTCAAGCTGGTAGCAGATATCAGGCAGGTTTCAGACAAGATAGTGTCTGTAGAAACAAGGGCACATTTTCAAGAACCTTCTCCCCCTGGTTGATCTCTACTATGTCAGAAGTGTGTAACAGGTCCATTGTGGAACTGGCAAATAGAATGAGATTGCTCTTACCCACTCAGGGATAACCCAGAGCTGAGGTAGGTCAGCTTTTTCTGACTTCAGAGGGGAGGGTGGACATCTGAACAAATTTAGTATTCTTTGAGAAAGGAAGATGGTCAGGGTGTGTACTCAGAGGCAGTGTCACCATGAGAATGACCACATTTGTGTTTGTTCATTTAACAAGTTTGTCTTGAATGCTTTACTGTGTTCCAGATGATGTATTAGGAGCTGTGTTTAACTAGAGAGATAAAAGATACCTAGCAGACAAAGTACAGCTTAATGACTGTTAAGGAGTCCATGTTTTGTATCTTTCTTTATTTACATATTATACAAATGTTTTGAGAGAAAGCACACTTAGTGAAAGTGTTTTTGATTATAAGAACTATTAAAAGAGCTATTAAAAGAGAGTACCTTTATATATTTTTAGAGGTGGAAGGAAGTGTTTCAAGTAGAGAGAAATTATAAATGAAGGTAGGAAAAGTGTAAATTAAGGAAAATGAATATTTTAACCAGGTTATTTATGTTTTCATAAACATTTATTTTTTTTTACGTATCATGCATGTTATAAAAAATTAGAGCAATACATATGAAGTTAAAGTCCTGTTACCTCTTTTCTGTCTGTCCACTGTTGCTGATATTTTTGTAGGTATTTCCATGCATATAGAGTACCAGTAGGAATTACATGAGTTTTTTAAAAGTAAATCTTATTTCAGTATATGCAGTAGTAATATTGTTTATCTGATATGTGGTCACTGAGAGTCTTCTTCACTAAGAGTTTGGGCATAAATGCAGGAGGCATTTGGGAATTTTTTTAATGTCAGCTTTATTAAGCTGATGTAATTCACATAGCATAAAATTTACTCTTTTAAATGTAATAGTAGTTTTCATTGTATTTATAGGGTATGCAATATCACCATTAATTTTAGAACATTTTCATCACTCCAAAAAGAAACTCTACCTGCTAGCAGTTATTTTTTGAATAATTTTTTACCCATTGGTATCTTGTGGAAAATTTCACTTGAAGAGCCATGTTTCTCTAATTTTCCAAACACATTAAGTCCTTATACTAAAAATTCGGTTAACTCCTTTGGACTAGGTCCAGAGAAAATATTTCAGATCCGTAGATTCATCTCTGAGAGATGAATGTGTGTGTTTTTGGAAGTAAAACCTTTAGCAGTGCAAGCAGTTTTAATGGGGACTGGTGTCAGTGTTAGTATTTATTGCATTAATAAAAATAAAAGTTTTATTAAATTACTGGTAATCAGGTTTCCTATGTTTTTAGATTTCTAATTGTACACTAGAAAAAGATATTTAGCAAAATCAAAGAAAATTAACGTTAACAAAGTGCAGTGCTGGGATGATTAGACTAACGATCTTTATTGTACCTTTGAACCCTATAATACTTAATAATTTTATTTTCTTCACATTGAGAGCTTAAAAAATGATGGCCAAATGGGAAAATTTAAGTAATGTACTTGCATTCAAACCTTTCATATTTTTTCTGAAATAACTCTTTTAAAAGAACCCCATTTAACCTTACATGTACATGTGGCTGTTGAGCACTTGAAATCTGGCTGGTATTTTTGAGGACTGAATTTTTACTTTTATTTAGTTTTAATTAGTTTAAGAAACTGAAGCAGTGTAAAAGATCTTTCCATATAACACAGCTTTGTTCTTTGGTAAGACTACATTTTACTTTACCGTTGCACTGTGTGAGAGATTATTGTTGTATTGTAGGCTGTGTATCAGGCATGTGCATTTTTAAAAATATTATATAGAAACATATCACCTATTTAATTGCTGTCAATGGAATCATCCAAATGATTTTTTGTAAATAAAATGAGTTTTTTTACATAGCATTGTAACATAGTAATGTATTTATTTGAATATTTTGTGCAGAAAGTATGAGTTACAAAGATTTCTTTGTAGATTGTAATTAGTAATTGTATAGAAATATTTGGTATACACGTATTTATATACAGTATGTATTTTATTTATCTTTGTATATTATAAAATGGTTATTTTAATTATATCATCACATTAGCTTTATAGTATAAAAAAGTAAGTATGAAAAAAATTATGTAAAGGAAGTGTACAATTGATGCAGAATTAAGTGGAGATGAAGAAGCTAATCTCACAACTAGAAGTATAAAGGACAAAATGAAAATGGAAGAAGTAGGACACAAATTTCACAATAATGCAATTGTATTTTCTGTGATAAAGTAAAACAAAAATAGATTTTTTTGGTAAAAATATGTGTATTAAAAATATGTATATTCAAATATGTATATTAAAAATGTATAAAAATATGTAAATTAAAAAAATATGTATGTTAAAAAGGTGACAATATGAAGATATATTTTCAGCATTTGCTGAAGTGAATTTGATAACAAATTTTCTCTCAGTATTCAAAAAGTAATTTGTGAAATTGGCATCCTGAAATCCAAATTAAATACAATAAAAAGCTTTTTTTCAGGTATTTGTAATAATTTTTTAAAAACATAAATGTTTTACAAGAGATATATTGTATGAAGTCACATTACACTGACGAATATTTAGCTGTATTAAATGTAAATTTTAAGATACCCTCTAGAAAATGATCACTGTGGTTTTACTGAAAAGTACTTGTTAGAGCAGTGCATAGTGTTCCTTCAGATAAAATATTTTTTATAATTTCTTTTAAGCCACTGTTACACGCCTTGCAAAGCAATGAATTGTACTTTTTTGAACTTGGTGGGACAAAAAAAGTGGTAAAAGTACAGCTTCCAGGTGATCAAGTGTAGAGCAAGGATCAAGACTTACTTTTTACTGTGTTCCCTCTTCTACTATTATAATTTTTCATCGTGATATATATTTTTCAAAAAAGTTTAACAAATAAAAAATAAATTGTTGGGACAATAAGGCATAAACATGCTCCAGCTTAAGATCGAAGCCAGACTTCTGAACTGGGCCATGATACTTTGCATCTTTCACAACACTTTTTTTTTTTTTTTTTTTTTTTTTTTTTTTTTTAATTTTATTTTGTCGATATACATTGTAGCTGATTAATGCTCCCCATCACCAAAACCTCCCTCCCTTCTCCCTCCCCCCCTCCCCCCCAACAATGTCCTTTCTGTTTGCTTGTTGTATCAACTTCAAGTAATTGTGGTTGTTATATCTTCTTCCCTCCCCCCCCGATTTGTGTGTGTGTATGTGTATGTGTGTGTGTGAATTTATATATTAATGTTTAGCTCCCTCCAATAAGTGAGAACATGTGGTATTTCTCTTTCTGTGCCTGACTTGTTTCACTTAATATAATTCTCTCAAGGTCCATCCATGTTGTTGCAAATGGCAGTATTTCATTCGTTTTTATAGCTGAGTAGTATTCCATTGTGTAGATGTACCACATTTTCCGTATCCACTCATCTGATGATGGGCATTTGGGCTGGTTCCAACTCTTGGCTATTGTAAAGAGTGCTGCGATGAACATTGGGGAACAGGTATACCTTCGACTTGATGATTTCCATTCCTCTGGGTATATTCCCAGCAGTGGGATGGCTGGGTCGTATGGTAGATCTATTTGCAATTGTTTAAGGAACCTCCATACCATTTTCCATAGAGGCTGCACCATTTTGCAGTCCCACCAACAATGTATGAGAGTTCCTTTTTCTCCGCAGCCTCGCCAGCATTTATCGTTCATAGTCTTTTGGATTTTAGCCATCCTAACTGGGGTTAGATGGTATCTCAATGTGGTTTTGATTTGCATTTCCCGGATGCTGAGTGATGTTGAGCATTTTTTCATATGTCTGTTGGCCATTTGGATATCTTCCTTAGAGAAATGCCTACTTAGCTCTTTTGCCCATTTTTTAATTGGGTTGCTTGTTTTCTTCTTGTAAAGTTGTTTGAGTTCCTTATATATTCTGGATATTAATCCTTTGTCAGATGTATATTTTGCAAATATTTTCTCCCACTCTGTTGGTTGTCTTTTAACTCTTTTAATTGTTTCTTTTGCTGTGCAGAAGCTTTTTAGTTTGATATAATCCCATTTGTTTATTTTTCCTTTGGTTGCCCGTGCTTTTGGGGTCGTATTCATGAAGTCTGTGCCCAGTCCTATTTCCTGAAGTGTTTCCCCTATGTTTTCTTTAAGAAGTTTTATTGTCTCAGGGTGTATATTTAAATCCTTAATCCATTTTGAGTTGATTTTAGTATACGGTGAGAGGTATGGATCTAGTTTCATTCTCCTGCATATCGATATCCAGTTATCCCAACACCACTTGCTGAAGAGGCAGTCCCTTCCCCAGTGAATAGGCTTGGTGCCTTTGTCAAAGATCAGATGGCAGTAAGTGTGTGGGTTGATTTCTGGATTCTCTATTCTATTCCATTGGTCAGTGTGTCTGTTTTTATGCCAGTACCATACTGTTTTGGTTATTATAGCTTTGTAGTATAGCTTAAAGTCAGGTAGTGTTATGCCTCCAGCTTTATTTTTTTTGCTGAGCATTGCTTTGGCTATTCGTGGTCTTTTATTGTTCCATATAAATGTCTGAATAGTTTTTTCCATTTCTGAGAAAAATGTCTTTGGAATTTTGATGGGGATTGCATTGAATTTGTATATCACTTTGGGTAGTATGGACATTTTCACTATGTTGATTCTTCCAATCCAAGAGCATGGAATATCTTTCCATCTTCTTGTATCCTCTCTAATTTCTCTCAGCAGTGGTTTGTAGTTCTCATTATAGAGATTTTTCACCTCCTTGGTTAACTCAATTCCTAAGTATTTTATTTTTTTGGTGGCTATTGTAAATGGGCAGGCTTTCTTGATTTCTCCTTCTGCATGTTCACTATTGGAGAAAAGAAATGCTACTGATTTTTGTGTGTTGATTTTGTATCCTGCTACTGTGCTGAAATCATTTATCAATTCCAACAGTTTTTTTGTAGAGGTTTTAGGCTGTTCGATATATAGGATCATGTCATCTGCAAACAGGGACAGTTTGACTTCATCTTTTCCAATCTGGATGCCCTTTATTTCCTTCTCTTCTCTGATTGCTCTGGCTAGTACTTCCAACACTATGTTGAATAGGAGTGGTGAGAGTGGGCATCCTTGTCTAGTGCCTGTTCTTAAAGGAAAAGCTTTCAGCTTTTCCCCATTCAGGATGATATTGGCAGTGGGTTTGTCATATATGGCTTTAATTATGTTGAGATACTTTCCCTCTATACCTAACTTATAGAGGGTCTTTGTCATGAATGAGTGCTGAACTTTATCAAATGCTTTTCAGCATCTATAGAGATGATCATATGGTCCTGGTGTTTGAGTTTATTAATATGGTGTATCACATTTATTGATTTGCGTATGTTGAACCAACCTTGCATCCCTGGGATGAATCCCACTTGATCATGATGAATAATTTTTCGTATGTGTTGCTGTATTCTGTTTGCTAGTATTTTAGTGAGGATTTTTGCATCTATATTCATCAAGGATATCGGCCTGTAGTTTTCTTTTTTGGTTATATCTTTACCTGGTTTTGGTATCAGGATGATGTTTGCTTCATAGAATGAGTTTGGGAGATTTGCGTCCGTTTCAATCTTTTGGAATAGTTTGTAAAGAATCGGTGTCAATTCCTCTTTGAATGTTTGGTAAAATTCTGCTGTGAATCCATCTGGTCCTGGGCTTTTCTTTGTTGGGAGCCTTCTGATAACAGCTTCAATCTCCTTTATTGTTATTGGTAGTTAATCACATCAACTGAATACAAATGTGTTGTTCACAATTATGTAGAAAAAAATAAGCTGTGATATCTGTTATATAAGCTTACAGTATCTGTGCTGGTAGTTTATTTAAAATTAAAACAAATCCTCTGATATTATAATTAAAAGAATACTTCTGCACTATGAAACAGAAAATATGGGCTTCAGGGGTGCGCATCTGAGTGAGGACTTTTCCAGCCACTGAAGGGGACCCATGAAGGTGAATGTCAATCCAACATGGGATTTTGTTGACATTCTGCTGCTCAGTCCTTGACAAAACTCATTTTAATAGTGCACATTTTGGTGAGCTCATACTGTCTCATACTCATGGCTGACAGACTGAGACAGAAGCTGAACAAATTTGTGATTGTTAAAAATTTGGAGGCTTCAGCTGCTGAGAATCTTGCAGACAGTGGTGGGATGAAAACAGTGATGACAGTTATGCTTTTTTACTCTGTATAAATATGTTGCTGTCATTGAGGCACCCTGCATACACCTTCCCACCAGCATCATTGGATGAACACCTTTTCCAGTGTGTCGCCTAGTGTTTCCAATTTTCAGATTACGATTAATGTTTTACAACCCCAAGCAACCCCTACTTTTGTTATTTGTAGGGTCTGTGAATCCACGTACTAACACACTAGTAGAAGATGCATGAAAAGCTTCCCCGGCATGATTGTTTAATTCATAGTAGACAGTTGAACATCAATGTTTGGGCTCTTCATAGGTAACTGGCTGAACATTTGTGCTGGATATACTGAGTATAATTTGAGGAATCATGTTATTGTATCCACAGACTGGGAATTAATTTGACCCATCTGATCATTCGGTGTCTTATAGTAAGGAGGAGGCATATCACCTGGGAGCTGAAATCGAGTTCTTGGTCTAGGACTTGCTCAGGTTTTGGGATATGTGTTTCTAGCAGGGGAAAGGGATAGGCACTATTTGGAGATAAGGGAAAAGGGAGTGTTGTTGGGCTGGTGCAAAAAATCTGAAAATGTGGCATTTTGTGGCATGTGCGGTTCACTGTGGCTCATGTTCCCTAAACTGAACTGGAAGGGTATATTGTGGATTGAATTCATTATGATGAGGCACTAACACAGGCAGTACGACTGCTGTCTATACTCCTATAGTGGTATGGATTGACTCAAACTTCTTTTTGCTTAGAGCCAAAAGGAAATTCACAAATATCCAATGGTTTTAGCTCATGATGACTTTTCAAATCAGGCCAGGGCTCAACAGGACAATATATAACGTGAAGTAAGCCTTTTCTGTGAGAAAGGGGCAGATGCCCATCTAAAGATCTGGGAATAGTGGCACATTTGCTTGGCTGTCCTGGACTGCTCAAGGCTTTCTCTTGTTCCTCCATAGCACCCTTTGGCTTTGCCACTGGGCTAGTAAAGGAAAACAAGTTGGCGGTGATGTCAATTGATAAAAATCTTAAGAGACCTTCCTGTAACTCAAAAATCAGTGGCTGGCTATGGAAGAACAAGTTAAAAGGTCATGTACAGCTCCTAAGCAGAAATGCCAGTTGAAAAGAGTATAGTGCCATTTATCTTCACGAGTACCATATGCTTTTGTCATTGGTTCCGGGGCTGGCTGGGCACATTCTCCAGGCCCAATCTCTGTGCCTCTCCTTACTGCAACTTCACAACCAACTCTCGGGACAGGCTCATACTGCCTTCCAGATGAGGGAGGGAAGGAGCCTGGGAGGTGCTTACTGGGGTCCACCCATATGTACAATCATATAAAAAAAATAAGATTCAACAGGATCTGAGAGTGTGATTTTGTCCAGCTTGGTTCTTGCTCCAAGAAAAAAGCCATTTTTGGATAGATTGTAAAAGAAAAATTTTCAGTTATTGAAATCTTGTTGGAAAATTATGAGGAAAAGTCTAAAAGTGAAAGATCAAACAATTGCTCATAGAATACATGGCCTTTCTAACAATTAAAATTAATTGAGTCAAAGTTTGAAAAATTGCAAATTTTTTTTAGCTTTGGATGAATCGTACAACATGAGATAACACCCAATTAATACTTCCCATAGTTAGTTTCAAAGACCTTTCAAATTTATAAAGAAATGCCAATTCATGGACTAAATAAATGAACTTGTGGTGTAGGATTTTAAAAAATGGTTTACATGGTTAGGTTCTTCATAGAGATTGGTGGTTTAACTATAATAGGTCCAAAATCCAGATTTATGGAATTTTTAAAGTGTGATACTAATGTTTTCCATATTGATTAATTCAACTTTATGATATGCATTGAAAATATTTGCATTCAGTTTTTTTGAAGTAGATATTATGGGAAGTGTTATAGACTCAATTGTTAAATTCATTCATTTATGTGCAAATGATTGTGATCATTTCCAGTTTATGGAACTATTAATAGCAATAGAAGGGAATGAATTTAATGGATTTTGTGCTCTTTGCCAAAAGTCCATGGTTGAGTTGTAGCAGAGTTTTACAAGGATTTACTATATTGCTAACTCCAAGATTTTCTTGAGAAAGGAATGCTTGAAAAATAATCAAAGACAAAAAAAAATCTGTCACTTAGGTTTTCTCACCAATATCACACTGCATATAAATGAGCTAAATTTGAAACTCCAGTGAAAGGAAAAGTATTTATATGACCTAGGTGGTTGTTGAAAATTTTAATAGTACAAATCAATAATAATGTTTTTACGTATTTTAAAAAACGAACAACTATGCAGTTGATTTTAATTATAGTACAGTGTTACATAAACTTGCTGTGAAAAACCGCAAGAACAATTCGATGAATGCTCTGTTGATAATGATAAGTTTAGAGTTGCTTTTTAATTTATGTAGTATCTTTTTAAATTTAATTTTGTTAATACTTCGACATTAGAATTAATGAATTTACTTAACTTGGATAGATGTAGTTTTGAAAGTGATATGCATTTTTTTCAAAGTCAAATTAATTTTTCCAAAAAAAAGTTCAAACATTTTTGTTAATATGGATGTGAATATATTAAAGGACAGTGATTTTTTGATACTTGATTTAGTTATTGGGAAATTTTAAGCATCTGTGGAACAACCTAGTTTTGTGAATCTATTTTTTTAATTATGAATTTTCTGAAATCTAAATTGAGATTATTTCTGATGAAAATTTAGTGTATGAATTGGAATGTGCTGTAAGTATAAAATGTTCAAAGAATATAAAATATCTCATTAATAATTTTATGTTTATTACATGCTGAAATGGTAATATTGTGAATATATTGGGTTGAATGTATGTATTAAAATTGATTTTGACTTTCTTTTTACTCTGTTTAATGTGACTATTAAAATTACAAATGTGGTTTATATTATGTCTATTGGACAGTGCTAGTATAGAGAGTGTCAAGAGTAGCCTGAGTTCCTCCCTGGGAATTAGTTCACAGCAAAGTTGGAGAGAAGCATAGGTCATATGGAGAAAGTGAACTTTGGTATTTGTATTTCCTTTACCTTTATTTAACTGTATGACATTTGGCATTGAAACTTAAAATAAGCTTCAGCTTATTTCTTTTTCTGTGTGTGTGTTTTAATTAATAGACTTCATTTTTTAGGTATCAAGGTTTACAGAAAAATTGAGTGAAAGTTAGAGTTCTGATGTTCACCCTCACCCAACCCCCATTTTCCCCTATTATTAATGTTTTGCATTAATGTGGTATATTTGTTATAATTGGTGAGCCAATATTGGTACATTATTTTGAGGTCTATAGTTTACATTAGAGTTCACTGTTTGTTTTGTTTATTCTGTGGGCTCTGACAAATGTATAATGACGTGTCCACTGTTACAGTATCATACAGAATAGTTACGCTGTCCCCAAATCCCCTGTGCTGACTCTTCATCCCTCCCTCCCTCACCGCAACCCCCGGCAATCACTGACCTTTTTATTGTCTCTATAGTTTGCCTTTTGCAGAATGTCATATAGTTGGAATCATATCATATGCAGCCTTTTTCAGATTGTCTCCTTTCACTTAAAAATATGCATTTAGGGTTCCTTCATGTCTTTCTGAGGCTTGATAGTGCATTTATTTTTATTGCTGGATAATATTCCATTGTACCACTGTTTGTTTATCCATTCACCTATGGAAGGACGTCTTGGTTGCTTTCAAATTTGGCCATTATAAATAAAGCTGCTATATAAACATTTGTGGGCAGGTTTTGTGTGGACATAAATTCTCAATTCATTTGTGTAAATGCCAGGTAGCAAGATTGCTGGATCATGTGGTAAGAGTATGTTTAGTTTTGTTAGAAACTGTCAAACTGTTTCCAAAGAGGCTGTACCATTTTGCATTTCATCCATCAGTGAATGGGAGTTTCTGTTGCTCCATATTCTTCCTTGTCAACATTTGGTGTTGTCAGTGTTTTGGATTTCAGCCATTCTAATTGATGTGTAGTGGTATCTCATTGTTTTAATTTGCAAGTCCCTAGCGACATAATGATATTGAACATTTTTTCATATGTTTATTTACCATCTGTGTAACTTTTTGGCTGAGGTGTCTGTTTAAATCTTTTGCCCATTTTAAAAATTGGGTTGTTTTCTTATTTTGAGTTTTAAGAGTTCTTTGTATCTTTTGGATACCAGCAAAGATTTTCTATCAGTCTGTCACTTGTCTTTTCATTCTCTTTGCAGTGTCTTTCACAGAGAAGTTTTTAATTTTAATAAAGTCCAACTTATCAAATTTTCTTTCATGGATTGGTGCTTTTGGTGTTATATATAAAAAGTTGTCATCAAACCCAAGGTTACCTGAATTTTCTCCTATGTTATCTTGTAGGAGTTTTATAGTTTTGCACTTTATGTTTAGATCTATGATTCATTTTGAAAAGTTAAGTTTGTGAAAGATGTTAAGAACTATGTCTAGATATGCTTTCTACATGTGAACATTCAGTTGTTCCAGCACCATTTGTTGAAAAGACTATCTTTTTCTATTGAATTGCTTTTGTTCCTTTGTCAGTCACCTTATTTATTTATTTATTTATTTTGGATGAAAATTCTTGCAGTTTGCATTTTAATAAGAAGGTAACTTCAACGAATTTGTTTCTTGCGGGGGGTGCTCATAGGTATAGTGAGGCACAGAGAGGAAGGTCCACAGAAGTTAGACCTTTTGCAGTTCATCTGTAGACTTCTGTAGCAGTTAGTTCTGCTCAAAAATGGTATTATTCTCTCTGGAATGTTTAGTTGCCATTATGGACACATAATATTTATTTGAGATTTCAGATATATTTGAGTGATTTTACTGACATCCAATCTGAAAACAAGATGGTCAGTTTTTTTTAAGTAATCAAAAACTATTTTCTGATTTTCTTCTTCTTTTGTCTTTGTAGTGTGGCCCGAAAACAAGAGATTCTTACATACCACATTTTATGATTTCCTGGGCAATAAACACAAAGTTGATCTAAAGATAAGTTCATTTTAATTGAAATAATTTTTCAGGTATCCTAGAGTTAAACTTTGGCACCAGGAGTGGAAAAGAACCTGAATTGTTATACTGGGAAATAATCTCAGGAACATAATGTGGTTATCACAGCAGCTGGCCACATAAATGACTGCTAGGCTAAAGAAGTGTTACCTTGATTATTCACTTGAAATTCCAGCTTGAGTGATGTGGTACATAAAAGTAGCCATGGTCAGAAATATGGATGTTGAGGAAGAAACGATTTGCTATTTGTAAAAGGTCACTTGTGTTTCAGGAACAAAGTCTTCTATTTATTCTAGACCATAAAAATATAGCTGAATTCACTTATGTTGTCTTACTTGTTAAGCTATGTTTCTGAACTCTGACTTGTTGAAACTGCCTATCTTATAGATAGCATTGGAGTCATTTTTCAGCAAGCTAATCTTTATAGTTCTCATAAAAAAAGATATTTTTTCATTTATTATAAGTTATATTGTTGTTTCTCAGATGAGATTTTTCTGGATAGGTTTGAATGACACAAGTATTTTGAGTTTTGCAAGAGAATGTTCTATAAGAGTTTGTTTTGTTTTTAAGTATCCCTCTAGATTTGACTGATTTCACATGTCATTGTAAATTTCTGCCAATATTTTATTAAAGTTACATAAAACAGAGTACATCCTAGTTCCTGTAGCCATAGAGAATGAAGGTGATTTTTATTTTTCTAAAATTTTGCATGCATTTTTTTATGTCCTGGAAATTCCAGAGACTTATTATAGTGAATAGAATCCTTACATTTTTCATCAAATGTATCTCTAATAAATAAAGCTTATAAAATTTTAATTTTACCCTGGAATATACATTAGACCTGGAATTTGGGGTCTCAACTGTTTTCAGCTTTTTTACTTTGTGTAAGGTCTTTGTGGTTTTAGATCTTGTTTATCTTTATCAGTTTGGTTATATACAGTTAGTTCTGCTGCAACACAATATATGTTTCTAAAATCACCGTGCTATGCAGAATCACTCAATAAAAATCACAAATCTTATGGAAAAAATAGGCTTAGGGACACAATACACAAAATCTTCATCATTGACACATAAAAGATAGGAATCTAATAAAAATGAGAGCAGTTCTATACATGTTAAATGATTAGAAATAGATAAATACTACAATAAATATGGCAGTTTACTTTTAAAAAGACCTGGAGTTTACCATCTGATGTGGATGGGTATGTCTCATAACAAATGTAGTGAACTGAGGAAGGTGGTAGATATTTGAAGTGTGACTGTTTTGTTGTGTATTTCTATGTGGCTCAGCTGGGTGTAGTTTTCTGCATTTACCTAGTATTTCTGGGAAATGAAATTGTGCATGAGCAAATTCAGAACTTGTGTCATACTAGGTTGTTCCCTAATATATCAATTGCATTGGAATCAATTGACATTTTAGAAACAAGCACTATAGCAGGATAGACTATACATTTTTGAAATACTGATGGTTTTATAGATTTTTAAAATAGTGTTTTAGCAACAACTTGGCATGAGTTAGTTATCTATTTCAACATGGCCCCTACCATTTAAGCAGGTATTCTGTGCAAAAAAGAGATATTTGGAAGCATTTTCTTATATAAGGAGTAGCTAACAAAATGCTCACCCATTTGTCTTTTGCCCCTTGTCTACCACTTTTTACTGAATCTATCACCAACTGCATCACATTTCCTCTTGTTCTGCGATTAATCATATCCTCATAGTTTCCTTTGAAATCTAACTTTGGCTCAGTCTTTCTATATGACCAGTTTTCTCATGAACACTTGAGTGATTCCCATTCTAACTTGAGCTGGTCCCCAGAAACCATAGTCAGCCTTCGTTACTTACTGCCCTGCTTCCTGGGCACAAGTAAAGTGATGGTTTCAGGGCTGCTCCTGTGAGGTATGAAGAGCCATGACTGGCTGACATTGACTTGAAAAGAAAATCCTGCCCTATACCCCAATTTAACTGCTGGTGCAAGCAAAGGGGCTCCTGGACCCTTTGCAGTCTCAGAATCATTCTGAGCACAGTGCTCCAGGCAAACACTACCGATCAATTGTTGTTGGCATGTAAGTTGAAAGATGTTCCCTGTCTTTGTTTTTTGTATTTGCATGGGCTAAGCCTTGGCTTCCAGGGTGGCCTGAGCCAGGGATGGCTAATAAGTAGATGCAGAAGATTGGCCACATACCTTAGGTCATCAGATTTTACAAGGCAGTTAGTTCACTTTAGGTATCATAGCCAGTTCATCAGGGAAGGCCAGGCCAGTCCCTCTTGACATCACTACAGATAGTGAAGAACACTGTCTATGCACTGCCTACTAGAGAAAGGAGTTCCTCCTCAGCCCAGTGGTGTGACCTGCTCCTTGAAAGCCAGGCAGGTGATTATGCAGCCTACACCACAGGCCACACTTACAGAAACCTTCACGCAACTCCACCTGTTGGGAAAATAGAATAGTTTGGTCAGGGCCCTTGCCACAGGTCCAGTTGGGTGTGGTTCAGCACATCCATTGTAAACAAATTGTGTGTGTGTGGAGTTAGTGAGCATGTGCGCCAATGTATCTTTTTAGTTTTGTTGTGTTCTTCAGAGAGAGAGAGAGAGAGAAAGAGGGAGGAAGGGGAGAGAGAAAGAGTTTTGGTGAAGCAGGCAGGCGAGCATCAGCCTCGGGTGTCCACCCAGTGCAGCCATGCTTTCCAACTTATGGCTCAAAGGACCTTTTGGCCAGTTTCCTAGCTCATAGACCTGAGTGAAGGGGTCTAGTGACCCAGCCTGGCATGTGAAGGGTTTGTGACCCAGTCTGTGAACGGGCTTGAGGAATCTGGGAGCTCCAGACCCAGCCCTAGTGCAACAATTGGCCCAGTTGGTGCAGGATTACTGGCAGGTAAAAGAGCCTGACAACTGTCATGGTCGTGTAACTCTACACCACCTTATAAGGCACTGCAATTATGTCATGAGCAGTGACTGTGGTCTCAGGCCCTGAGAAGTAATATACTTTCTGTCAGGGCCAGAGGCTCAGATGCTTCAGAAAAACATAGACAGAAACCTGCAGCCAGGGACCAGCTTCCTCAGTATATCTACAGTAGCAGTACTGGGCAAGAAAAAGAAACTCAATTCCCCCCCTCCTTGCCCCAACTTTGGCTAGAATTTTTTCAGAACAGTGTTAAGTAATAATGGTAAAAATAAGTAATAACCGTGACTTTAATGTCAATATTTATGTGTTTCACCATTAAGTATATGTTGGCTTTGACTTAAATTGGCTGTTGTTTTTATTTTTATTTTCTTTTATTTTTTAATTTTAATTTTTATTTTTTTAATTTTATTTTGTCGATATACATTATAGCTGATTATTGCTCCCCATCACCAAAACCTCCCTCCCTTCTCCCTCCCCCCTCCCCCCCAACAATGTCCTTTCTGTTTGCTTGTTGTATCAACTTCAAATAATTGTGGTTGTTATATCTTCTTCCCCCCCCCCCCCGGTTTGTGTGTGTGTGTGTGTGTGTGTATGTGTGTGTGTGAATTTATATATTAATGTTTAGCTCCCTCCAATAAGTGAGAACATGTGGTATTTCTCTTTCTGTGCCTGACTTGTTTCACTTAATATAATTCTCTCAAGGTCCATCCATGTTGTTGCAAATGGCAGTATTTCATTCGTTTTTATAGCTGAGTAGTATTCCATTGTGTAGATGTACCACATTTTCCGTATCCACTCATCTGATGATGGGCATTTGGGCTGGTTCCAACTCTTGGCTATTGTAAAGAGTGCTGCGATGAACATTGGGGAACAGGTATACCTTCGACTTGATGATTTCCATTCCTCTGGGTATATTCCCAACAGTGGGATGTCTGGGTCGTATGGTAGATCTATTTACAATTGTTTAAGGAACCTCCATACCATTTTCCATAGAGGCTGCACCATTTTGCAGTCCCACCAACAATGTATGAGAGTTCCTTTTTCTCCGCAGCCTCGCCAGCATTTATCGTTCATAGTCTTTTGGATTTTAGCCATCCTAACTGGGGTTAGATGGTATCTCAGTGTGGTTTTGATTTGCATTTCCCGGATGCTGAGTGATGTTGAGCATTTTTTCATATGTCTGTTGGCCATTTGGATATCTTCCTTAGAGAAATGCCTACTTAGCTCTTTTGCCCATTTTTTAATTGGGTTGCTTGTTTTCTTCTTGTAAAGTTGTTTGAGTTCCTTATATATTCTGGATATTAATCCTTTGTCAGATGTATATTTTGCAAATATTTTCTCCCACTCTGTTGGTTGTCTTTTAACTCTTTTAATTGTTTCTTTTGCTGTGCAGAAGCTTTTTAGTTTGATATAATCCCATTTGTTTATTTTTCCTTTGGTTGCCCGTGCTTTTGGGGTCGTATTCATGAAGTCTGTGCCCAGTCCTATTTCCTGAAGTGTTTCTCCTATGTTTTCTTTAAGAAGTTTTATTGTCTCAGGGTGTATATTTAAATCCTTAATCCATTTTGAGTTGATTTTAGTATACGGTGAGAGGTATGGATCTAGTTTCATTCTCCTGCATATGGATATCCAGTTATCCCAGCACCACTTGCTGAAGAGGCAGTCCCTTCCCCAGTGAATAGGCTTGGTGCCTTTGTCAAAGATCAGATGGCAGTAAGTGTGTGGGTTGATTTCTGGATTCTCTATTCTATTCCATTGGTCAGTGTGTCTGTTTTTATGCCAGTACCATACTGTTTTGGTTATTATAGCTTTGTAGTATAGCTTAAAGTCAGGTAGTGTTATGCCTCCAGCTTTATTTTTTTTGCTGAGCATTGCTTTGGCTATTCGTGGTCTTTTATTGTTCCATATAAATGTCTGAATAGTTTTTTCCATTTCTGAGAAAAATGTCTTTGGAATTTTGATGGGGATTGCATTGAATTTGTATATCACTTTGGGTAGTATGGACATTTTCACTATGTTGATTCTTCCAATCCAAGAGCATGGAATATCTTTCCATCTTCTTGTATCCTCTCTAATTTCTCTCAGCAGTGGTTTGTAGTTCTCATTATAGAGATTTTTCACCTCCTTGGTTAACTCAATTCCTAAGTATTTTATTTTTTTGGTGGCTATTGTAAATGGGCAGGCTTTCTTGATTTCTCCTTCTGCATGTTCACTATTGGAGAAAAGAAATGCTACTGATTTCTGTGTGTTGATTTTGTATCCTGCTACTGTGCTGAAATCATTTATCAATTCCAACAGTTTTTTTGTAGAGGTTTTAGGCTGTTCGATATATAGGATCATGTCATCTGCAAACAGGGACAGTTTGACTTCATCTTTTCCAATCTGGATGCCCTTTATTTCCTTCTCTTCTCTGATTGCTCTGGCTAGTACTTCCAACACTATGTTGAATAGGAGTGGTGATAGTGGGCATCCTTGTCTAGTGCCTGTTCTTAAAGGAAAAGCTTTCAGCTTTTCCCCATTCAGGATGATATTGGCAGTGGGTTTGTCATATATGGCTTTAATTATGTTGAGATACTTTCCCTCTATACCTAACTTATAGAGGGTCTTTGTCATGAATGAGTGCTGAACTTTATCAAATGCTTTTTCAGCATCTATAGAGATGATCATATGGTCCTTGTGTTTGACTTTATTAATATGGTGTATCACATTTATTGATTTGCGTATGTTGAACCAACCTTGCATCCCTGGGATGAATCCCACTTGATCATGATGAATAATTTTTCGTATGTGTTGCTGTATTCTGTTTGCTAGTATTTTAGTGAGGATTTTTGCATCTATATTCATCAAGGATATCGGCCTGTAGTTTTCTTTTTTGGTTGTATCTTTACCTGGTTTTGGTATCAGGATGATGTTTGCTTCATAGAATGAGTTTGGGAGATTTGCGTCCGTTTCAATCTTTTGGAATAGTTTGTAAAGAATCGGTGTCAATTCCTCTTTGAATGTTTGGTAAAATTCTGCTGTGAATCCATCTGGTCCTGGGCTTTTCTTTGTTGGGAGCCTTCTGATAACAGCTTCAATCTCCTTTATTGTTATTGGTCTGTTCAAATTTTCTACGTCTTCACGGTTCAGTTTTGGGAGCTTGTGTGTGTCCAGAAATTTATCCATTTCCTCCAGATTTTCAAATTTGTTGGCGTATAGTTGTTTATAGTAGTCTCGAATGATTCCTTGTATTTCAGATGAATCAGTTGTAATATCGCCTTTTTCATTTCTAATTTTTGTTATTTGAGTCTTCTCTCTTCTTTTTTTTGTTAGCCATGCTAATGGTTTGTCAATTTTATTTATCTTTTCAAAAAACCAACTTTTTGATTCGTTGATCTTTTGAATTGTTTTTTGGTTTTCAATTTCATTCAGTTCTGCTCTGATCTTAATGATTCCTTTCCGTCTGCTAACTTTAGGATTGGATTGTTCTTGTTTTTCTAGTTCTTTAAGGTGAAGTGTTAGGTTGTTCACTTGCCATCTTTCCATTCTTCTGAAGTGAGCATTTAATGCAATAAATTTTCCCCTCAATACTGCTTTTGCAGTATCCCACAGGTTTTGGTATGATGTATCATTGTTTTCATTCGTTTCAATAAACTTTTTGATTTCCTGCTTGATTTCTTCTTGGACCCATATGTCATTAAGTAGAATGCTGTTTAATTTCCATGTGTTTGTATAGTTTCCAGAGTTTTGTTTGTTATTAATTTCTAGTTTTAATCCACTGTGGTCTGAGAAGATACATGGGATAATTCCAATTTTTTTGAATTTATTGAGACTTGATTTGTGACCTAATATGTGATCTATCCTGGAGAATGATCCATGTGCTGATGAGAAGAATGAATATTCTGAGGTTGTTGGGTGGAATGTTCTGTAGATATCTGCCAATTCCAATTGGTCTAGAGTCTTGTTTAGATCTTGTGTTTCTCTACTGATTCTTTGCCTAGATGATCTGTCTAATATTGACAGTGCAGTGTTCAGGTCCCCTGCTATTATGGTATTAGTGTCTATTTCCTTCTTTAGGTCTAATAGAGTTTGTTTTCTAAATCTGGCTGCTCCAACATTGGGTGCGTACATATTTATGATTGTTATGTCTTCTTGATGGATCAGTCCTTTTATCATTAAGTAGTGTCCCTCATTGTCTCTTTTTATGGTTTTTAGTTTAAAGTCTATTTTGTCAGATATAAGAATAGGTACTCCAGCTCGTTTTTCTTTTCTGTTTGCATGGTAAATCTTTTTCCATCCTTTCACTCTTAGTCTGTGTGAATCTTTATGGGTGAGGTGGGTCTCTTGTAGGCAGCATATAGTTGGGTCCTGCTTTTTGATCCAGTCAGCCAGTCTGTGTCTTTTAATTGGGGAATTTAAGCCTTTAACATTAAGAGTTGTTATTGAAAGGTGTTGATTTATTCCTAGCATTTTATTGGTTGTTTGGTTGTCTTAGGTGTCTTTTGTTCCTTGCTTTCTGATTTACTGTTTGGTTTCTTTGTTTGTTGGTTCCTTAGGTTGTAGATAGTGTTTTTGTTAGCTTGTTTTCTCTTCATGAATGCCATTTTTATTGTACTAGCGGGTTTAGATTTTTCTTAGGTTTTTATGGCAGTGGTAGTTATTTTTCAGGAACCAAACCCAGTACTCCCTTGAGGATTTCTTGTAAGGGTGGTCTTGTGGTAGTGAACTCCCGCAGTTTTTGTTTGTCTGAGAAATATACTATTTGCCCCTCATTTCGGAAGGATAGCCTTGCAGGGTAGAGTATTCTTGGCTGGCAATCTTTGTCTTTTAGTATTTTGAAAATATCATCCCATTCCTTTCTAGCTTTTAGGGTTTGTGATGAAAAGTCTGATGTTAACCTGATTGGGGCTCCCTTATAGGTGATTTGACGCTTCTCTCTTGCAGCTTTTAAGATTCTCTCTTTGTCTCTGAGTTTTGCCAATTTGACTATGACATGTCTTGGAGAAGGCCTTTTTGGGTTGAATACGTTTGGAGATCGTTGAGCTTCCTGGATCTGAAGATCTGTGATTTTTCCTATACCTGGGAAGTTTTCTGGCACTATTTTGTTGAATATGTTTTCAATGGAATCTCCATTTTCCTCCCCTTCTGGAATACCCATGACTCGGATATTTGAGCGCTTGAGGTTCTCTGATATCTCTCTCAGATTTTCTTCCATGTCCTTGATTCTTTTTTCTTTCTTTTTGTCTGCTTGTGTTATTTCAAACAGCCCATCTTCAAGTTCAGGGGTTCTCTCTTCAACTTCGACAAGCCTGCTGGTTAAACTCTCCGTTGTGTTTTTTATTTCGCTGAATAACTTCTTCAGTTCAGCAAGTTCTGCTACATTTTTTTTCAGGACATTGATTTCCTTGTATATTTCCTCTTTCAGATCCTGTATACTTTTCCTCATTTCATCATGATGTCTAGCTGAGTTTTCTTGTATCTCATTCAGTTTCCTTAGAATTATCACTCGAAATTCCTTGTCAGTTATTTCAAGGGCTTCTTGTTCTATAGGATCTAGAGTATGAGATTTATTAACTTTTGGTGGTGTACTTTCTTGATTTTTTGTATTTCTGGTGTCTTTTTTTTGGTGTTTATTCATTGTGGCAGGGGGTTTCACAGTCCACCGGTTTGAGACTAATGACTAACTAGGATGTTGCTGTGGTTGCCAATTTGGTATGGCTCCCGCCGTGACTGCTCAGTTGGCCTCTAGTGTCTTGTGTGTGTGGTTGCCTCGGGTCTTGGGCTTCTCCGGGGATCCACCTTTCTGGTCAGCTTGGACTCTGCTGGGCTGGTGGATCACGTACCACAGGGTGTGTGATCTCTGTTGAGCTTTCACTTTCTGTACAGGACTTCTCCCCGTTCCGTGTGCTCTGGCCCAGGCTGTTAGATCGTGCAGTGGCGACCCCACCGGGTGTGTGGTTTCTGTCGAGTCTCTGCCTCCCTGGCCGCACGTCTACCCCCTCTGTGCGCACTGTGCTGGGCTGGGGCGTGTCTGCTGCACCCCTCCTCTATCAGCTGGGCCTTCAAGACCCTGCTCAGCACCGCCTCGCCCAGGAAGTCTACCAGGTTTCTGCTAGGCACAGACGACCGGTCTCTCTGGGTGCCTTTGTAGCACTGTGTAGATCTTTCTCGGGTCTTGTTCACCTTTGTATCCCCCCGGTATACACCGAGTCTAGTGCCCGCCTGCAGCCTGCTCTCCGGCAGGTTCAAGCGGACCTGGGAACTCTCCTACCACACTATTCCCAACCAGAAATTCGTTAGGCTTTTTTCCAAACTGGTGGTCGCAGAGATGGTATCTGCCTCCCAGTAACAGGAAGTTTACCGGGGCCGGAGTCCAGGGTGTGGTGGAGTGACAGTCGGCCCGCCCATACTTCCTAGCCCTCCCAACACTGGTCGGGACGCCCCACACCCCCAGCCCCGCCAGAGAACCGCGGAGGGAGTGGGAGAGGAGGCCGTCCCGCAGGGTCCGGAAAGCCCCGCGCCAGGCCAAGCAAATGGGCTCAGTTATGGCCGAGCAGGGCGGAGCTGCCCGCACCTGGGAAAATGGAGGCAGCACCGGGGCAGTGAGTGGCCTGGTGGTGCAGGCGGGAGCCGCGTGGGCATCCACCCCCCGAACAGAGCTGTGGCAGGGATCACTCACAGTGCTGTGCCAGGTCGGGCGCTCGCTCTGTCTCTGGTTTGTTGCCTTCCGTGTTCTCGGCGCTGCCGCCTCGGGCTGTTCAGTCGCGGCGCCGCTCGGGCGCTCCCAGGAATCTTCTTTAATGCCGGCCTGAAACCTCGAATCCTGAATAGGGCAGCTGGCCACCTTCAGTGCGGCCCCAGCCTCCGGGATCCTGGCTGCATCCACAGCAGCCCTGGCGCCGTGTTCCCTGTTTCAAGACTCGCTTTTGCAGCTAAGAATCAGTTCTTTTCCTGCTCCACACTTCAAAGCTGTTGCCTGTAAATGAGGCAGCCTCTCCTGCCGGGGTCAAAGTGGCGTTGAGCCCCCACGACCGGCCAGCAGCAGCAGTCCTCCCTTAAGAGATGGCCAGAGGAAGGTCCACAAGTTTCCCGGCTGCCTGAGGCCCAGTGGCCACCTTTTCCACCTCAGCTACTCCGCGCCAGCCGCCGCAGCCGCCGCCATCTTGAAACTCTGTTGTTTTTATTTTTAAATGATCTTTTATTCCAGTGAGCTAAGAGTTTTTAATCAGAAATGTTGTGGGAAGTGAACAAGTCAAATGGAGTTAATTCTCATGTTTCATTCGCATTAATCTTCTCTTGTGATTCCAAAGCAGAAATCCCATTTTAAATTCTGTGTATTTAATTTAATCTGTATTTTATCCAATAAATAAATAAAGAAAAGAAAACATTTCACTTTTCCTCCTTCCTACTCTTATTTTCTATGCTTTGTTAACTTGGGATTAAACTCATTATTATGGACTTCACAAATTAATCTTCTATTTCAATAATAAAATTTTTACTTTTGGGTTTTTGAGTTTCTGATTTTGATTATTTGTACAATTGATTGTGAAAACCTTTATTAGTGAAAGTAACCTGACTGGATACATGTTCTATAAAGTGTACATAACAGCCCAAGATGCATGAGAAGCTAATAAAAAAGCACCTATTTAAATTAGTTTATATCTCTAGTCCCAGAAAAATTATATGCTTGGGTGCTGGGGGGGGAAAAAAAAAAAAAAAGCTGATCTTGCAGAAACTTTCTATTATTTTTTGAAACATTATGGTGAATAGGACAAATGATTCCCCAGTGGGTAAAAGGTTAATTTTGAAAATTATTAAGTTCTTTAATTATAGAATTTTGGAATGAAATAGCAAACACATTGTTTGAGAATATTAGGGACAGTGGCCTGTAGGGTGTATAGAGCTTAAGTTAGTCAAACACGGTTTTTAACGGTTTTATAAGCCCT